>NC_047089.1:135833158-136433158 GCF_902459505.1 Geotrypetes seraphini
TCCTACACCTGTTATGTTTTTTCACTATGATTTGTCACCACTTTTGTAAAGGGTCCACTCTCACAAGGCCTATAGAGCACATCTACATCACATATATAACATAATACCTGAGGAAGGCTATTCCAGCCGAAACACAGACCATGTTGGGTCTGCACTACTGCTACGTTATGTGGATAGGATTGTATCTTACCAGTATCCAATAAATGGTTTTGACATTGTTTCTCATTGAGGATGCATTTGTAATTTATGAGGACTTATTCCACACTTGCATCAAGCACATCAATTCCAAAGTCTTTTTTGTTTTTTTGGGACTCCAATCAGTGTGGAATATTTGGGTTCTTTTTGTGTACTGAGCAAACAGTGATATAAAGTTGTGTGGTGCTTGCCTATAAACAGTAGTTTGAATTCATATTCACAGGATTTTCCCAAACATGTTACAATTTCTAATGCTGATTTTCTCTCTCCACACACCAGGCACTCCGTCTCAGTAATGCTGCCATGGGACAAACTACAATAGGTCAAATAGTAAATCTTTTATCAAATGATGTCAACAAGTTTGATCAGGTAAGAACTGATCTACATGTACAAGGTGGAAGAAAGTTTTGTGGAAATGAAAGATGCATTTTGGAAAGCAGAGAGCTATGAAACATTTGAGTTAAACCAGTAGACTTGAACTTTTTTTTTTTGTGAGGGGTCATACTTGACAGCGCATGCATATGTGGAGCAATGCATACATGATCCTTATGGACCTTTGGACTGACACATTATTGCAGTTCTTATGAATTAAATGTAAACATGCTCTGCAGCTACAAAAACCCTACCTCCCCCACACAACAACTGCAGATCAGAACTAGGACATTTTCTCGATAGAAGTCATTATATAAAAAAATCCTGATTCTTATGTCATCTGAGAAATAGCAACATAAATCTCTCCACTACCAGGTACACTAAAATACAAACCCTGAAAAAAATCCTAACATATATGTAGCAAAGGTACTGTACAACACTATCATTAATTCCTATGATTTAAACAGCAAAATTTCTACCCACGAATAGGCAACATTACAAAAATATTGCACTGTGCTATGGAACAGCATTACACCTACTACTGGTAAACAGTGTTGGGCAGTACCGTATTTTCACACATATAACGCGCGCGTTATACACAATTTTACAAACCGTGCATAACCATGCGCGTTATATGCTTGAGCGCGCTGTATAACTTTTTTTTTTACATAGTTGCCCCCCCCCCCCCCCGACGCCCGATTCATCACCCGGAAGGAGCGCTCGCATCCCCACCCCGAAGGACCGCTCGCACCCCCACAGCCTCCCCACCTCCCCCTCCCCCTCCCTCATGGAGAAGCTGTCTACCTTGTTTCCGGATGCCAGTGAGCCCAGCTGCTTCCTCTGCCGGCGGTCCTGCCCCTTCTCTGAGCCCTGCGCTACGCTGCTTCCTCTTGTGGCGGTCCCGCCCTTTCTCTGATGTCAGAGAAAGGGCGAGACCGCCGGAAGAGGAAGCAGCGTAGCGCAGGGCTCAGAGAAGGGGCGGGACCGCCGGCAGAGGAAGCAGCTGGGCTCACTGGCATCCGGAAACAAGGTAGACAGTTTCTCCATGCGGGAGGGGGAGGTGGGGAGGCTGTGGGGGTGCGAGCCCTGCGCTACGCTGCTTCCTCTTGTCCTCTTGTGGCGGTCCCGCCCTTTCTCTGATGTCAGAGAAAGGGCGGGACCACCGGAAGAGGAAGCAGCGTAGCGCAGGGCTCAGAGAAGGGGTGGGACCGCCAGCAGAGGAAGCAGCTGGGCTCACTGGCATCCGGAAACAAGTTAGACAGCTTCTCCATGCAGGAGGGGAAGGTGGGGAGGCTGTGGGGGTGCGAGCGGTCCTTCGGGTGGGGGTGCGAGCGGTCCTTCGGGGTGGGGGTGCGAGCGCTCCTTCCGGGTGATGAATTGGGCGTCAGGGGGGCACCAGGCTTCCAGGATGAGGAAGGACTTCAAGGGGGACAGGACTTCAAGGGAGACAGGCAGACCGAAGGGGGTGAAAAAGCTATAAAATAAACCCACCAGCGTGTCAATGTGTTGAGAGGAAGAGGTGGTCTGGGAAATTCTGCTGAGAAAACTCCGGGTCCATTTCCACCCCCCAGTTACCCTAGTCAACTCCACTCAACTGGTTCACACACTGAGTGGGTCTTTGGGTGTTGTGCCTGGGTAGTTGTTTTAGGATCTCTTCTAGTGGTTTGTCAGTATCTCCTTGTGGTCCAAGGAAGGAAACTTTGTTAACCTTAGCATTGACCTTCAGAATATATTTGTAACAGCGCTGCTTGTGTGGCATTAGGCTATGTAGTAATCGACAGAAAAAAACAGACCTTTGCACATTTTTGCACTAGGTACCGTATATGGTGGTTGTATGAGGAGATTCACATTTCCTGCACAGCTAAGTCCGTGTAAAGTTACCTTGTTCTTTCTGTATTTGACATCTAGCAAGGTCTCTGTTTGGAAGGAAAGATTTAAGTTATGGTAAAAGCAGATAGCGTTGCTGGTTTTAAAAAGGTTTGGACAAATTCCTGGAGGAAAAGTCCATAGTCTGTTATTAAGACATGGGGGAAGCGTCTGCTTGCCCTGGATCGGTAGCATGGAATGTTGTTATTCTTTGGGTTTTGACCAGGTATTTACCGTAGTGACCTGGATTGGCTACCATGAGAATGGGCTACTGTGCATGATGGACCATTGGACTGACCCAGTTAGGCTATTCTTATGTTCTCATCTGTAGGGGCCTTTGTTTTCACTTCTTATTTTAATGTATCTTTTTCTGGGAACTTATCAGTGTTTCTTATAATGGGAACAAAAATGGAAGAGAATTACCGTAATGTGTGTGGAATGGGGGGGGGGGGGGTTAACTACCATAATTTCTTCAGCTAAATAATTCAATCCACCTCAACCAGACATAGGAGAACTCACGCACCATTCACACACCCTCCAACCAAAAATGTCAAAAGAAAAAAACTGTTCATTCTTATAAACAACCGTATAACTTTTAATCTAGAGTTAGTGAGTATGAATTCAGCAACAAGAACAGAAATCACATGTTAATTCTTATAAACTATAACATTAACCGGTAATCTACGGTAGATCAAACGAAGTATCGAGGACAAAATAATCTAAATACAGTTACCGTAGTTACGGTAAAGTTGTAAATAAACAAAGTTTACAGGTTTATTCAGTCATCATCATCACAGTCATCTGAATCCTTGAATCCATCAAAATCCGAATTGTCATCATCGTCATTAAATAAAGTGAGCACGGCCTGCAGACGATCCTCGTTTATTTCCGAAGTGATATCGTCATCATCATCATCACTGATATCCGTGTTGTTGCCTCCTTCCGCTGCACTGGTAGTACCCATAATGTCATTGGTTTCATAAACAATGCCCGCTTTTCTAAATCCGTTTAGAATAGTATCTGATGTTATTTTGTCCCATGCTGAAGCCACCCACTTGCAGACTTCTGTGAAAGTTGCCCGCTTCAGCCGCCCCGCGGGTGTGTACTCGTGCGTGCCGCTCTGCATCCACTCCTCCCAATCCTTTCTAACAAAAATCTTGAATGGATGATTCACTGCGATGTCAAGTGGCTGCAGCTTACACGTCAGGCCTCCAGGTATCACAGCGATGTGGGCACGAGTAGAATTAATGTAGGCCTGAACATTTTTTTTCTTTGTGGGCAGCCATGGCATCAAAAATTAACAAGGATTTTTTTGCAAAGAATCCACCCTGTCTTGCCCTAAAGCATTTATCTACCCACAATCTCATTATGTCGCAGTCCATCCATCCCTTCTTGTTGCAGTGCACAACCACACTGGTGGGTAGCTTTTCACGGGGCATAGTGACCCTTTTGAAAATGAGCATGGGCTTTAACTTAACCCCGCTAGCTGAGCAACCAAGAACGACTGTAAAACACGTTCTTTCATGCCCAGTTGTGGTGATGGCAACAGATTTAGTACCTGTGGGGGCTACGGTTCTTGTCGCTGGAATGTCGAATGCCATTGGAATTTCATCCATGTTGACGACGTCCTTTGCAGTGATGGCAAGTTCAGATATTTCTTTGGCAACAAAGTCATGGAAATCAATCAATTTTTGCTGCCAGTCATCCGGAAGTCGCTGGCCAACAGTTGTTCTCATTCGAACTGATAGTCCGTTCCTTTTCATAAATTTTGAGATCCATGTGAAGCCAGCTTTGAAGTCGGGTATTCCTCTTCCATTGGCAAGTAGTTTTGCCTTCATCTGAATCGCAAAAGTAGAGACTGATTGATTTTGCTCCCTTCTCGCCAGAATCCACTGCTTCAAGTCATCCTCCAGCTGAGGCCATTTTGGTTTGGCCCCACGACATGCCCGTTTCGCGGAGTGCATTTCTCCAGTTCCTTCTTATTTTTTCTCCATTCACGCACCGATGTTTCTCCAACATTGAACTCTCTCGCTGCGGCCCGGTTGCCTATTTCCTCAGCTATCGCAACGACTTTAAGCTTAAAGTCCGCTGTATATGACTTTCGTCTCATTCCTGGCATTATGGCGGTAAATTTAAATTTAATTGATAAACTCTACTACCGGGTAGATAAATGCAGAATACCAATCTGAAGAGATCAAATTACTAAAATGTGGGCTCTACATGCAGTATTAATCTTTTATAGGCTTACCCAAAGGCTGAGATGCTGTTGTAAAGGCAAAATGGTATTCACTGGGCAAATTACAAGGCCAGATAGAGGGGGGACAAAGCCACGTGGTCAAAAGCACGCCGCGACAAAGGCCCGCCTTGGTGACAGGTCAAAAGCGCGCCCCGACAACCCGGCGCAGAAAACTGAGCGGCAAACATGCTCAGACCATCTTCTTTGTCTGTAGATGGTCTGCGCATGCTTACAGAGCGGTAAGCAGGACAGGGCGGCGAAAGGAGCAGTCGGGACAAGAGGAGACTCGGGGCAGGGCTGGAAAGGTTTGGACGGGACCAGAGGAAACTCGGGGCAGAGTCGGGACCAGAGGAGACTCGGGGCAGGGCTGGAAAGGTTTGGATGGGACCAGAGGAGACTCGGGGCAGGGCTGGAAAGGTTTGGACGGGACCAGAGGAGACTCGGGGCAGAGTCGGGACGAGAGGAGACTCGGGGCAGGGTTTGAAAGGTTTGGACGGGACCAGAGGAGACTCGGGGCAGAGTCGGGACCAGAGGAGACTCGGGGCAGGGCTGGAAAGGTTTGGACGGGACCAGAGGAGACTCGGGGCAGAGTCGGGACCAGAGGAGACTCGGGGCAGGGCTGGAAAGGTTTGGACGGGACCAAAGGAGACTCGGGGCAGAGTCGGGACCAGAGGAGACTCGGGGCAGGGCTGGAAAGGTTTGGACAGGACCAGAGGAGACTCAGGGCAGAGTTGGGACCAGAGGAGACTCGGGGCAGGGCTGGAAAGGTTTGGACAGGACCAGAGGAGACTCGGGGCAGAGTCGGGACCAGAGAAGACTCGGGGCAGGGCTGGAAAGGTTTGGATGGGACCAGAGGAAACTCGGGGCAGAGTTGGGACGAGAGGAGACTCGGGGCAGGGCTGGAAAGGTTTGGATGGGACCAGAGGAAACTCGGGACAGAGTTGGGACGAGAGGAGATTCGGGGCAGGGCTGGAAAGGTTTGGACGGGACCAGAGGAGACTCGGGGCAGAGTCGGGACCAGAGAAGAGATTCGGGGCAGGGCTGGAAAGGTTTGGACGGGACCAGAGGAGACTCGGGGCAGAGTCGGGACCAGAGGAGACTCGGAGCAGGGCTGGAAAGGAGAGTCGGGGCGGCGACAGGAGAGTCGGGGCGGCAAGCAGCATGCGCGGTATACGCATGTGCACGCTATATAAAATTTTTTTTACATATATTTCGGTTTCCCGCACGCTATACCCGTGTGCGCGTTATCTACGTGAAAATATGGTAAAATATTACAGCTTCACCTTCCGATTCAGTTTCCCCACTCGCAAATTCAGTTATTCGCGATTTTTTTTTTTGCGCTGTATTTTTTTGCCCCCAGACCTTACCTCCCTCCTGTGTCCCTGACCTTACCTGGTGGTCTAGCAGTGATGTGGGGCAGGAGTGATCTTCCTACGCTCCTGCGCCATGCAGAGCCATCATCAAAATGGCTGCCTTGAGTTCCCATTGTAGTCTCGAGACTACAACGGGAACTCAAGACAGCCATTTTGATGATGACTCAGCACGGCGCAGGAGTGTAGGAAGATTGCTCCTGCCCCACATCACTGCTAGACCACCAGGTAAGGTCGGGGCCACAGGAGGGAGGCAGGGGTGGGTCAGAGTTGGCCCAAAAACTTATTCGCGATTTTTCCCTATTCGCGTGTCGGCTCTGCACCTAACCACCGTGAATATTGAGGGTTTGCTGTACTAAGTAATTATATTGCTGATAATACTGTATATTACTTTTAAAAGTAATAAGCAACTTTAATGATTACTTTCATGCAAAAGAATGAATAACTTAATATTTTACATTTTTCAGTAATGAGTAATTATAATGTTTAATTACTTTATATAGTTGCTTTTTAATGACACCCATCTGATTATTATTATTATTTTTTTTTGCATCACTGGGCCAGTTTCCGGCAAACTTCCATTTGAGTGAAATTACATGAAGTGATAAAGATGGCTGAGTCTTTGACATTTAAGTGCTCTGTTTATGTCAAAAAAAATTTTTAATTTAGTAAGTGAAAAAGAACAATATTTGTAGGTGCAAGTTGTCTAGTAAGCCACAAACCTAACTGTGATGAAGTGGCAAAATAAACAAAAGGAATTGACCCCAAAATATCCACAGAGAAGAAAATACAGAGAAAATGTATTCACCTTTATAGGACCCCCAGGGACCCCTGAAGAAGACTTTTTATCGAAACGCGGACCGTGTTGGGTCCTGTATCCCTAGCGGACTAGGTTCTTTAAGGCTTTTATGTTGATACCCTATTTTTACTTTTATTTGGATGAATTTATTTTATGTGGATGATTTCAGTGTATCTTTGGAACTTTGACACTTTCAAATAAAGTCCATTTAGGAACATCGTCACTCCACAGAGTTTTTTTTGTGGCATCAGTACCAACAAAAAAATAACATTTTTTTTCAATCAACTGTTGATTTTAACCAGACAACATGAAGCAATTTTTCTGGGTGAATACGGCTGTGTCATGAATCCACTAGCAACTGTTCTTGGATATCCTTTCAACTGAAGCTAAATATTATTTAGGCTTTTTGCTGCTTACTTTGGGCATGTTGAAAAAGAAGCTGACCAGAGGCCTTAAATGTGCTTCGCCTCTAGTTCATGCACTTCAATGTGGGCTCAATGAACATTTTGGTCATTATCTTGACAGAAAAGATTTGATTCTTGCTGCAATTTTGCTGCCACTGTTTCTTCTTCATTTGGTTGAAGACGACAAAATGAAGATGAAATCCAAACTTGTTTTTAAAGCAGTGAAGACGGGGAAGTTTTCAGCTGAACAAACTGCACTAGCTTTATCTGGTATGATTATGGAGAATGTAGATAGTGGTTATAGAAGTGATGTTGCAATTGAATTGGACCTGTTTCTAATTGACACATCTTGTGAAGCAATCAATGTATCTCGGTTACCTCGTATCAAAGCACTGATTTTTGAAATATAACAGATTAGCCTTCATGTGCTTTTCAGCATGGGTGGACAAATTATGACTCTAAGAAAATGCAGAATGACAGACATACGTTGAAATGCAAATGCTCCTTCATTGCAATGGGAATTGTTTAGTTAAAGCGTTAATAGATGTACTTCAAAAACAGTGCCTTAATGCGAGGAAACTTTCATTGGACTTATTTCTAACTGACAGTTCAACCTGGAACCCTATGATCAACTGTTCTGATTGAACAAATTTTTGTTTCTTTGCTGACATTGATACCAGAAGAAGGCTCTGCCAGGTGCTGCCATACCAGGGACTTCCCACCCACCCCTAGCTCATTTCTATTACTTATAGTCTTAATTTAAATACTCAATTATCCTACTTAGGACAACAGATGAACAAGTTATTACATATTTTTTTTACATTTCATTACTTGCTAAGACTCGGACACTAAATAAAACACATATAAAATATACAAATTATTTTAATGCTCTTTATACCAGTCTATACAGTACAAAGCAACAGGAGATTCTACCTTATCAAGGCAGATACTCAAAGAAAACAGAGAAGGCGATCAGGTGGTACTCAATATCTTTATTCTATGAAGACTCAACATGTATGTGTTTCGACCTGAAGGCCTGCCTCAGGAGTCTTAATGCTTTGATCAATACAGTATATGTTGACTGTTCTATCTTATAAATTATAATGATTGGGTCATTCACCGAACACATCAAACAGAATGATCACTAAAAATTTGTCCAGGATGTGGAGGTTAACCTACTTTATTATAATATTTACTGTGATTTTTTTCTGCAACAGACAAGAGTATGTTTTGAGATTGTTGGTGATTTCAACTACCCCAACATTGACTGGATAAATGTTACATCAGGGATTGTTAGGAAGTTAAAATTCCTAGTTGTTATAAATGACTGCTTCTTGGATCAACTGGTCTGGGAACCAACAAGAGGGTTAGCTGTTTTAGATTTGGTCCTTAGTGGAATGCAGGACATAGTACGGGAGGTAACTGTGTTGGGTCCACTGGCAAACAGTGATCGTAATACAATCATATTTGAGCTGATGACTGGAGTGATATTGCTAAAGAAATCTACTGTAGCAGCATTTAATTTTCATAAGGGCAGCTATGATAAAATAAGGAAAATAGTTAAAAAGAAGCTTAAAGGGTCTGTGGCAAAGGTCAAAAGTGTAAACCAGGCGTGGATGTTGTTTAAAAATACTATTGCATTCCACAGATGTATTCCACTTATTAAAAAAAGTAGAAAGAAGAGAAAATGAGAGAGGGTGTGGTTAAAAGGCGAAGTGAAAGAGGCTATTATAGCCAAGAAAACATCCTTTAAAGAATGGAAAAAGGATCCCAATGAAGAAAATAAGAAGTGACATAAGCACTGGCAAGTTAGATGCAAAGCATTGATAAAGAAAGCTAAATAAGAATATGAAGAACAAAATATTTGAGTACTTGAATAAGTTTATGTAAATGCTTGAGTAAATGCTGAATAAATTTAGGTAAACCATTATTAGCTCCCTTGGGAGAATGGTCTAGAAAATTGAATGAATGAATAAAAACTTGCCAAAGAGGCAAAAAAAATAGTAATAATTTTTTTAAATTTTTTTAGGTACATCAAAAGCAGAAAACCTGTGAGGGAATCTGGGATTTAAGGGTAAACTAGATGCACATCTCCTTAAGAGTGGCATAGAGTGAAACGGGTAAGGGTAAATTAGATGCACATCTCCCTTGAGAAGCATACAGTGGTATGGGGACTAAAACTATGCCAGGGGCCTCCACGTGTGCAGATCACCGGACTTGATAGACCCAGGGTCTGATCCGGAAATGGCAAGTTTTATGTTCTTATGAAACATGGTGTACCTTCCTTGGGAGCAATTTTTTATTTACATCTTCCATGCAACTGTATAATACATTATCAAAAGCAAAAGTTTGTCTTTTTTGAACCTTTCCAACTGTCAACATTCTTGTCTACGTATTGCCTGGAAAAAGATGAGATCTAAGTGCAATTAAAGGAGATTTGCCCTATCTCAGTCAACTAGCTAGCTAATTTTATAATTTTCTTTAATAAATCGCTTTATTATCCTTATTGGATCCTATTGAGGACTTGAGTTGAAATTTAAGCTAATATTGATTTTTGTTGTAAATTAATTTAAATAATTTTCTTCTATTTTCTTTGCTTTAATTTCCTTTCTGTACAAGTTTATGCTTGATTCATAATGAAAATTAATAAATAAATAATTTTTTTTAAAAAAGAATTGGTTATTGGACAGAAAACAAAGGGTAGGGTTAAATGGCCATTTTTATCAGTGGAGGAGGGTAAATAGTGGTGTGCTGCAAGGATCTGTGCTGGGACTGGCGCTATTTAACTTATTTAAAAATGATCTGGAAATTGGTGATTAAATTTGCAGACGACACTAAACTGTTCAAAGCTGTTAAAATACATGCAGACTGGAAAAACTGGAGGAAGACCTGAGGAAATTGGAAGTCTGGGCGTCCAAAAGACAGATGAAATTTAATGTGGACAAATGCAAAGCGATGCACATTGGGAAGAATAATCCAAATCATAGTTACCAGATGCTAGGGTCCACCTTGGGGATCAGAGCTCAAGAAAATTATCTGGGTGTCATTGTGTGCAATACACTTAAACCTTCTGCTCAATGTACAGTGGCGGCCAAGAAAGCAAACAAGATGCTAGGAATTATTAGAAAAGGGATAGTAAACAAGACTTAGAATGTTATAATGCCTCTGTATCTCTCAATGGTGTGACCTCACCTTTAGTATTGCATTCAGTTCTGGTCTCCTTATCTCAAGAGATATAGCAGGACTAGATGATAAAGGTGATGAAATTCCTCTTGTACGAGGAAAGACTAAAAAGATTAGGGCTCTTCAGTTTGGAAAAGAGATGGCTGAGGGGAGATATGATTGAAGTCTACAAAATCCTGAGTGAAGTGGAATGGGTACAAGTGGATCGATTTTTTTTTTCACTCTGTCAAAAATTACAAAGACTAAGGGACACTCGAAGTTACAGGGAAATATTTTTAAAACTAATTGGAGGAAAAAAATTTTCACTCAGAGAATAGTTAAGTTCTGGAATGCATTGTCAGAGGTTGTGGTAAGAGCGGATAGCGTAGCTGGTTTTAAGAAAGATTTGGACTATTTCTTGGAGGAAAAGTCCATAGTCTGTTATTGAGAAAGCCATGGGGGAAGCCACTGCTTGTACTGCATCGGTGGCATGGAATGCTGCTAATTATTTGGGTTTTTGCCAGGTATTTGTGACTTGGGTTGGCCTCCATGAAGATGCGATATTGGTTTGACCCAGTAAGGCTATATCTATGTTCATAACCCCAAGAAATCAAACTTGGCATATACTGCAATATCGAGAAATGAAAAAAGAAATGCATTTACATAGTAACATAGTAAATGACAGTAGATAAAGACCTGAACAGTCCATCCAGTCTGCCTATTAGTTATACCTTTGTATTGAACACAATACAAAGACAGCTGTAATGCCTATTTCCAAAACTAATATTCCATTTATTAAATTCAATATAAAACATTTTTTCCTACCTTTTGCTGGCTTTTACAAAGCCACGATAGAGGTTTCTACCATGAACCGGTGAGGTAAATGCTCCAACGCAGAACATTCCAGATTTATTAGTCATAGGTAAAATAAATTTATTTGTTTTTATTTCCACTGAAGTAACTGCTACTTTTTCATGATGGAACTTTCCAAACATCAAACTGGCAACCTGCAATCACATATCTGGACATTCCTTCATCCATCACCCCGGTGCCACATTGCCCTGAGCTACCCATACCCACTCCCCCAGAGAGAGAGCAGCTGTCTTCAAAGAGAGCAGCAAGTAAAAGAGTGAGGGAGACATTATAGATCCAGTTGACAATATTACTGGTGCAGCGGATGAGAGAAACCCAAACTATTCAAACCAAAAAGACCTCAACTACTTCATCAGAGATCTTGGTCTCACAAAGTCAAATGCTGAGCTTTTGACATTTAGGCTCAGGCAGTGGAACATGTTAGATGAAAGTATGCACATAGTTTTCGGCCTTGTGATTGCCCAGGAAGCCCCGAACCACTGCGTCAAAGCTGTTCCAAGCTGCTTTCTCCATCCCAGTTATCTTAGGAAATTTCTTGCACTCCAGGATCATCTTTATCTGTGGTCCAACAAAGACACCAGCTTTGACGTTTGCCTCGGACAGATTAGAGAATATATCTTGAAAGTACTTGAAGGCTGCCAACTCCTTTATATAGAGCTCTGACAAATTGTTTCATTAGGCCCAATTGATGTGCAGTGGTAGCATCAGCACTTTCTGGGGGTCCACTAGTGGTTCCTATTTGATGTTTCTTTCCACAGAGAACTCTGTCCTTTGGTAGTGCGTCTGTGTCCCTGCTATCCCAAAGGCAGTGATAGCAAGGAAATTTGGTTAAAAAAAACACTTTGGAGGCCCATTAGGAATGCTACCATTTTGAAGTCTCCGATAACCTCCTGACTGTATTCATCATACTTTAAGGTGCCTTGTAAGGTCTTGATGTTGTTGCATCCCTCTTTGAGGTGCACTAAGTGAACCAGTGGAAGAGATACTTTGATGCTCTTGAATGAACTGTCAAGGAAGAGACGCCACTCTTTGGGTTACAAACGATTCCAACTGCCTAAAACAGACAGGTCACATTATGGCAGAAGCAGAGCCTATCTTGATGGGTGAAGAAGATAGAAAAAGTTTGGTGATGCTTCTTCTGATCTGTGACTTGCACACTTTCACTTAACAAGTTTCACTGCTTGAGCCTAGACATTGAAGCTTGACATTGGGTTGAAAATTATGCAAGAAAGGTACATTTCAAAATATCTATGTCCTAGTCACAAAAGCAAAGTTTGAGGGACATGATAGTCATTTTCTATAGTTTTGTGACATAGGCAATTAAGAGAGAACACTTAATACCCATTAACCAAGAACAAAAAAATATTTGTTACGTAGTGGAATCTGGTGAAGAATTACAGTAAAATGGTCTGTAGGATGTCTCTCAAAGTCCATGTCCTTGATGCTCATCTTGAGACATTCAAGGAGAACATGGGAGCATACTCAGAGGAGCAAGGTGAGCACTTTCACTAGTATATACTGAACTTTGAATGCTGCTACAAGGACAATACACTGAGGGCAGGATGGGACACTACATCTGGGGGCTGATTTGTGAAAATAATTGAAAAACTACTCATTCTAAATCTTCTGTGGTTATCTTAGTATAACTTCAATTTAAATACATTTAATTGTGATTCATATGTTGCTTTTTATTAATTTATAAGAATAAAAAAATGAAAATTGTTGTTTTCATATTTTAAATAGGTAATTTACAAAATTTGACTATCCTGGTCACAAAAGCAAAGTTTCATGGAACTAACAAGACATTTTTCTATACTTTTTAGGCATGAACAATTAGGAAATTATACTTAGTGCCCAGGAATAAAAATTGTGTTACATAGTGATATCAATCTTTTAGCTGTTTCTCTCTTTCTTTTCTGCCTCTCTCCATTCAAATGTCACCTTCTTTCACACCCTGATGTTCTCTCTCTTTCTCTCTCTCTCTCTTTTTTTATTTTCACCTGCCAACTTTCCATTTCTTCTTTTATTTTCTAACTCTCATTTTCCTTTTCACTCCTTTCATTGCTTCCTATTACTTTCTATTATTTCATCCATTCCCTGTTATCACATTTCTACCCTCTGCATGCAGTATCTTCCTCTCGCTCATCTCCTTGACAACACCCCATACCGTTTCCCATTTTGTTCCACCATTTCCATTATCTTTCCCTCTAAGCTCACTCTCATTACCCTTTTAGCACAGCATCTTCTCTGTTTCTTTCCCTCTAAACCTATATCCCTATCTGGAAAGCAGTGAAAACCATATTCTTCTTGAGCCAGCACCTACCTGCCTTGAAACCTTAAAGACTAGGCTCTATCGGTATGCAACTGAAACCAATCGCCCAAGACTCATTGCTGATGGCACCTTTTCAACACCCCAAGGTCCCACCAGCCCCACGTCTCCAGTTTAGCTATGAATATACCACTGTCACCATTGACCCTTGACTCGAGTATGTGGCAAAAGTACTCCAACCAAATGTCTTCATTACAATGTGCATGCATCTCTATGTGCCCTGACGCGAGTATATGACAAATGTAATCTTATCAAATACCTCCAACACATTGTATTATTTTTTTTTAATTCTTTATTCATTTTTAAACTTTCAACAAGTGATTCATAATACAATCATATACACTTTAATATCACTTATTAATCATACATATATTGAATCATAATATAATTCCTCCCTCCCTCCCTCCAATATAACATTATAGTTCTAGATAATTTGAAATGGAACCCACCCTATACTTCAATAAATAAAAGAGGAAGAAATAAATTATTAATTATAATCAATCCTTACAATAATTTAATGGCTCCCAAACATCAATAAATTTTTTATAACATTCCTGCTGAATGGCTAATATTCTTTCCATTTTAAAAATATGGCACATTGTAAAGGCACTCTTTTATATCCAAAGATAAAGGCCTGTTGTATATCCAAAGATACCGCTATAACTTGTGCTGATCTAAATCCAAGCCACCAGCCTAGTGTGAATATACCTCTGTAATCCTCAGTCCACTTCCCCAGTGTATTGTGAATGTACCATTGATGCTCTGTCTCCAACATATTGTGAAAGCATCTCTTTTTCCCTATCTCCACCCTTCAGTATAATGTGAATGTATCCTTAATCCTGTGCCTCCAAAATATTGGAACTGTATCCGTTCTGTGCTCCTGGGTAGAACGGGTTATAAAATGAAATAAATATAGAGCAATATTTTCCCTTTTCCTCATATCTCCCAATAGTGCAGCATTATCTCTTCCCCCTATTTTCTTCTACAGTGTTGCATCTTCTCTGAGTTTTTCTATAGTGTAGTATTTTTCCTGACCTTCCCTACAATGCAGCATCTTCTTTCTTCCCTCTTCCCTACTACCACAGTGCAGCATATTCTCTCACCCCCCCCCTCCCCCAAAGCACAAGCTCCAGCAGTTTGATGAATACCAGGGCAGCAGATCTGAAGTGGCAGCAGCCACAGTGGCAAGAATCACAAGGGCAAAAGCTCCCCCCCCCCCAAAGTAGTCCACTCTATTTTTTCAGAGCTATTCTCCTTCCTTGTGTCGTAGCTGTAAATGACACTTATTTGATTTCATTTCCAGTATGCGGAAGAAATTTACCTGAGATGAGTCACTGGTGGTAGTGATCAGCACATGCGCAGGATATACCCACTCTCTCCTGCCGTGCTCGCAAACCTCTCCCCCTCCTGGCAGAGGGAGAGATGCCCACTCTCTCCAACCGCACTTGCATAATCCCCCGACTCTACTCCATCCTTCCGCAGCGGGAGTGATACACACTCCCTCCCGCTGTTACCCAACCCGACAAGTCCCCCGTGCTCCCAATGACCCCCCCAACCCCTTCCTACCTTATTCAGGAAGTCCGGCCGGAGGGGTGCCTACCCTTTGGCTGGCAGGCCTGCCTTTTGCAAAATGGCAGGCTTTCTTTCCAGTGCATCCCTGGATGCGCCAGGGAGGGGCCTAAGGCTCTGATTGGCCCAGATGCCTTAAGCAACCTGGACTAGTCAGAGCCTTGGACCCCTCCCTGGCACATCTCAGGATGCACTGGGAAGGGGATAGACCGCCATTTTGTAAGATGCAGGCCTGCCAACCAGAGGGTAAGTGTCCCTCTGGATGGACTTTCTGAATAAGGTAGGGGGGCGGGGGGTCATCAGGGGCACTGGAGGAGTTGTCGGGGGGGGGGTTGATTGTGAGCACAGCAGGAGAGATTAGACTTTTCTCTCGCTGTGGGAGGGGGGAGGTAAGAGTCGGAAGTACTGGTATTGTTTTGTAAATGTTTACAGATACTGAAAGTGCATGCTTAAACTGAAATTGTTATCACCACCATTTGTATAGGCAACAGTATTTTTGCACTTTGTCTGGGCGGGACCTCTTCAAGCAATAGCAGTTACTGTGCTACTCTGGATTGAAATTGGACCTTCATGCCTTGCTGGAATGGCAGTTCTTGTTGTTTTGATTCCTTTACAGACTTGCTTTGGGAGGTTATTCACGTCACTAAGGTAAGCTTGACAAATTGCATGTTCAATCAAATAAAACATTTTGTGTATGGGGGTATGAGAGAGCAGAGCATGTGTCCTGCCTGAATGAGTGGTATGCATCTGAATGGATTGGTTTAAAGGTGTAGAAGAGGAGTAGAAAGGTGAAAGGGTGCCGCAGCCTGTCTTTATAGATTTTAGTTTGTTCTAAAAATAGTATCTTCCAGCATTTTTCTGTGTCACAATTTGGTATTTGTTTGAAACAATGGCTCTTATTTGACAAGAAAGTGTGTCTCTTTTGAAGAACTGGTTGCTGGAGCTATTCTTTGTCTGAATTCCTTTGTTATATTTAAAGCACCTTGTTCTGCCCCCATTTTATGTGGGCATTTGCTCAGTTTCTTGTATAAGCAGGGCAGGATTAATTCTTCGAGGGCCCTAGGCACACAAGTACATTGGGCCCCCCTGGGCCTGCCCCGCCCATGCCCCCCCACACCCCGCCCCCATTTATCTGTTTTCTTATTTACTTTTTTATTTCCACTTATTTCTTTTTTTTAATTCAAAACAAAGATTAGCATACCAGTGCACAATTTTTCTTCTATGCAACCCCCAAACATCTCTGAACAAATCCCCCTTCCTTCCCTTTCCACCTACTTACATTAACTCTGAACCCTTTCAATACGTTCAAATACAGTGGTACCTCAGTTTACGAGTGCACTGGTTTGCGAGTGTTTTACAAGACGAGCAAAACATTCGCAAAATTGGAGCCTCGGAAACCGAGGGTGCCTTGATTTACGAGCGCCCCCTCCCCCATGATCCGGCACCCCCCGCTCACGATCCGGCATCCCCCAGGCACCCACCCACCCGATCACATTCCTTACCCCCATTTGGCACCTGCACCGGCACCAACGCACAGGACATGCTTGTGCCGGTGCCCAAAGATCTGCCTTCTTCTTTTTGCTGGGCCTTGAGCATCTGCGCATGCTCAATGCCTTCGGGTTCCCGTTCTCTCCGCGATTCTCAGAGATCACTCCTGCCCCGAAAACCCACTAGACCACCAGGTAAGGTTTAAGGGGGGGCTTACAGGGCTTAAAATAGCCTGAAAAATGAAAGTGATTTTTTTGATATAAAACCACGAATAAGCACATCTGTAGATACGGAATTCGCGAATACAGAGGGGGAAGTGTATATTAAAACAATCTGACCCTTGTAGACCCTGGGGAATGTTAGTGAAGATAGCAGCATATGGGCAAGAACCATTCCGTCTAACAAAAGACCCTTTGCTTAGACTGCTACTGCAAGAAGACTAAATTACTCCTAAAAGATTAGTACATAAGATTAACAAAAATATTTTTGCATAGTACTAGGGAGTATTCTCAAGTCCTGAGCTTTCAAAAGATATGATACAGACAGGTATATGCTGACTATAGTTTTTACTGGACAGTTTACAGCTTCACTGAACAGTCTACCATAGATTTCCTCAGGTTTTGTACTGAAAAACAAGGACTCCTCTGAATGAACAAGCATGGTTGATCTCGCTCTGAGTTTTACTGGCAATTGTATGAGGCTACTATTCAGTTAATCCTTACTTCTGTAATCTTAGTGTTATCAGCTAGACTCTAGTTCTTGGACAACTTTCTTTAAAAACATGAAGTAAAGAATAAACACTTACAATTAATAATTTCAAGGCAGTTCAACTTCCACAGAATCTTCTCACTCTACCAGCATATTCTATTCAAAGGGAAGCTGGGAGTGTGTCCAAACACCGTGGAGAAAATAACACTGTGCTCCAGACTTAGACAGAACCTAAGCAGTATTAAAGTTCAGAAAGCCATAAAAACCTTCCTCATTACAAACCCAGCTCCTTGAAGACCCCGTCTATACTCCGGATGGATGGAACCCCAAAGACAGCACCTAATATACCAAACGGAATCTCACTAAAATTCACATGCCACCGCAAATATAACCTGAATTACTACCACATACTCTGATAACAAAGATGCATCCACCTGCAAAGAAAAGCTATTTCACTTCCTAGTACTGTATATCTACACTGAAAATGCTACAATTTAAACTACCCTATGTCCACTAAGTCTATATTTGTAAGTCTAAATGTTATATCTATACTATAATTGCTGTAATCTAAACCCTTGCCCATGCTGTAAAGTCTATATCTCACTAAAATTTGTCCTACCCATAAAGGGGCTTTCTATATAGTAACCTATGCAGGGTTTGTGCTAACTGGTTCAGAATCCATATCATTCTCTGAAATAAGTTGCATAACAAAAAAGCTCCAGTCAGCATTAAAAAGCCTGCTTGCTGAAAGTGTGCTCAGAAGCAGCCTGGAAGATATTTTGCCATCGGTGTATCATTGTGGGTGAGAGCTCTGGAAGGGACAAAGCTTGCTTCACTTACTAGTGACATTACTGGCTGTGTGCGGTAAAGAACTGGGGCCTCACACTGGGAGGAGTATAGAGCTTAATTCCTGAAAGCATGTTGTGCCATTGTTGGTCTTGCTTTCCAACTCAGAAATTGCCTGAAGATCTTTTTCCCTCTTTGTAGCATCACAGGTGAAGAACTGGGTCCTCATGCACTGGAAGGAGTACACTCAGTGGCGTACCTAGGGTATGTGGCACCCGGGGCCCATCATTTTTTGACACCCCCCCATGTAAAAAAATATTTTTTGTAATAACCATGAAACGAAATAAATGGTCATAATAGAAACAGGCAGTGAAAATTTTCTTTTATATAACCTCATATATGTAACCATTATTCCAAACATACCATAAGATAACATAAATTATGTCTGAATTGTCATGACATCAGAAGTACATATGGAGTAGTTGCAGGTGATGCTTGGGACAGTTCTGATTGCGTTAGTTCGGTTTTATGTGTTTTTTGAATAGAAGGGTTTTTATTTCTTTTTTGAAGGTTTTGTAGTCTGTGGTCGAGGTCAATAGGTTGTAGAGTTGGGGGTCGAGTGTTAGGAGGTTGTCAAACAGTTTTTAATCTTTTGACGATTTTGGTTGGAGGGTGTGTGAATGGTGTGTGAGTTCTCCTATGTCTGGTTGAGGTGGATTGAATTATTTATCTGAAGAAATTAGTTACCCCCCTATTCCACACACTTTAATTCTCTTCCATTTTTGTTCCCATTATGAAAAAACACTGATAAGTTCCCAGAAAAAAAATACATTAAAATAAGAAGTGAAAACAAAGGCCCCTACAGATGAGAACATAACATAAGAATAGCCTAACTGGGTCAGACCAATGGTCCATCATGCCCAGTAACCCATTCTCATAGTAGCCAATCCAGATCACTAGTACCTGGTCAAAACCCAAAGAGTAGCAACATTCCATGCTACCGATCCAGGGCAAGCAGATGCTTCCCCATGTCTTAATAACAGACTATGGACTTTTCTTCCAGGAATTTGTCCAAACCTTTCTTAAAACCAGCTACGCTATCTGCTTTTACCATAACTTCTGGCCACTTCATTTTTAAGCTGAGATCTTTCCTTCCAAGCAGAGACCTTGCTAGATGTCAAATACAGCACAAGGTAACTTCACACAGACTCAGCTGTGCAGGAAATGTGAATCTCCTCATACACCCACCATATAGTGCAAAAATGTGCAAAGGTCTGGTTTTTTCTTTCGATCACTACATAGCCTAATGCCACACAAGCGGCGCTGTTACAAACATATTCTGAAGGTCAATGCTAAGGTTAACAAAGTTTCTTTCCTTCAACCACAAGGAGATACTGACAAACCACTGGAAGAGATCCCAAAACAACTACCCAGGCACAACACCCAAAGACCCACTCAGTGTGTGAACCAGTTGAGTGGAGTGGACTAACTGGGGGGTGGAAATGAGCCTGGAGTTTGCTCAGCAGAATTTCCCAGACCACCTCTTCCTCTCAACACATTGACACGCTGCCACCACCACCACTAGGAACACCTCACCGGGTAGGCCAGCAATGCTTATAAACTTTATAAAACACATTATTATATTTTCTTATATAGCACATATTTTAACTGAACTCTCTGACATCCTCAGCCTTGCCATTCACAAAAATAAAAGGAAGAAAAGTTCCCATTTCCCCCGGCCTATACAATATTTTTCTTCTGCAGACCCTTCAAAAGTCTGACCAAATCCTCTTTTCACTTTTGATTTTCCTGCCCAATTGGGTGTTTTTTTCAAACATCCTGGTGGGTTTATTTTATAGCTTTTTCACCCCCTTTGGCTTCTCCTAACCACACTGGCATTGTGGCGTAAACAAAAAGGACTTTTCCACTCTCTGTTAAATCCTAGTTCACGTTTACGGTCTAACACCAGCTCTGGCAGGATACACTTTTCAAATCTGACATATTGTAATAACAAAAGAGAAAATAAATTATTTTTTCTACCTTTTGTTGTCTGGTCAATATTCAAATTTTGTTGGTCCCAGGCTCTGGTTGTCTTGCTTGCCAGGGTCTCCTTCTTTCTTCGTGCTAACTATCCATCTGCCCTCTCTGTCCTCCCCTTATGTTTCCCTTCCCTCCCCCGGAGGTCTGGCATCTTTCCTTTTTTTGTCTCCATCCACAGATTCACCTTTTCTCAACTACCCTTTCATCCAGCATCTCTCCCTCTTTCCCCACCACCCCAGGGTCCACCATCTCTCCCCAACTATCTTCCTATCCAGTATCTCTATCCCCCCTCCACACCATCCCTTGTGTCCAACTTCTCTCCCTTTCTGTTCCTTCCCTCCCTAAATCCCATTATCCACCATCTTTCTCCCACTCCTCTGTTTTTAGACCCATTATTTCTTCCCCCCAAAGTCTGGCATATGCACGTATCTTTGACACCCCCTTCCCCCCTCTGTGTAATTCTACACCAGGACCCCCTCCCCTGAAGGTCTATCCCTGCCCTGAAGACCTGCACCCTCCCCCCCGAAGGTCTGCACGGTTCCTGAAGGCGTACACCCCACCCCTGAAGGCCTGCACCCCCCCGAAGGTCTGTCCCCCCTGAAGGCTTGCACCCCCCCCGAAGGTCTGTCCCCCCTGAAGGCCTGCACCCGCCCTGAAGGCCTACACGGTGTAGGCCTTCAGGTGGGGGTGCAGGCCTTCAGGGATGGGGTGCAGAAGTTCGGGGGGTACAGTCCTTCAAGTGGGGGGGCAGGCCTTCAGGGTTGGGGTGTAGGCCTTCAGGGCTGTGCAGGCCTTCAGGGGGGACAGACCTTCGGGGGTGCACCCCATCACTGAAGGCCTGCACCCCCACCTGAAGGCCTGCCCCCCCAAAGGACTGCACCTCCCCCCAGGACTGTCTCTGTTGTAATCAGGTAAAGGGAGTTGCAGGAGGCCAGAGGAGAAGCCAGACACTGCAGCACTTCCCGACTGACCCTCACCCCTCGCCCTCTAAAGCAGGAGCAGCAGCGCTGCTGATCCTGCTTTAGGGGGAGAGGGTCAGATGGTGAATCGGGACTCAGGAGGAGAGTTTTTGAGACGGGCAGCACTAGCGAAAACACCACCAATACCGAACAAAACAGCAATACTTACTTTCGGTTCAGTTGAAAAACTGCTATTCGTTCTCGCATGCGGCTCCTTTCCCGCTTCTGCCTCTGCCGCGATCCACCCACCGGAAATAGGAAATAGGGCAGACGTGAAAGCTGGTGACTAAAGCGCGCCCGACATTAGAGCGCAACAAGCTCCGACGGGGTGTGTGGTCGTGGGGGAACAGAATGAATGGTAAGATACAGAGAAGGCAAGGCTGGACTACGGTCGGGGGGCTACCGATAACCTTGGAGTCGGGCCATGAGAAGGGAAGTTCCCGAGCCATGACTCCAAGGCCGGGAGCACCCCCCTCATGGCTTGCACCCGGGGCGGACCGCCCCCCCCCCCCCCACTTGGTACGCCACTGACAAAGGAGCATGTCTAAAGGGCTCCTTAGGGCACTCATTTGAGTGGCCTTGGGGTGGTAGGGTGGTTCTGTTTTTTGTGTTCACTTCTTACCAAGTCACTATGTGTTGATTTGCATTTGTGATGGGCCTGGGACAATATGGGAGGCTTGCTGCTTCTGTATCCCCATGTCCTGTAACTTCAGTGACATATCTATCAAAGAATGGACTGTTGAATTCATGTTTGGCACAAAATAAGACTGTTTTAATTCATGGTTGATCTTGCAGTCAGGAATTTGATATATTAAGAATTACAGAATCTTGGCATACCTTGAGAAATTTGCTACTAGATTTACATATATTGTCTGGTAGGGTATTTTTGTGAATGGGTCTTTAAGAATGTTAAGTGTGAGGGAATAATAATAATAATAATAACTTTATTCTTATATACCGCCAACAATCTTGCGACTTCTAGGCGGTTTACAATAAAGAGAAACTGTACAGACAGCTACTTACAGAGTATGGCAGTGTTCATCTGGTAGTAACAGCATTAACAATAATAACAACTGCAGGACCATGACGTACCATGCGGTTTACAATGAATTAGAAAAATTCCATAAATTGAATGGAGCATTCATTGTTAGTGATTAGGGGTTAGCAGTTTACAAGATCAGATTTGGGTGGGATTGCGAAGGGGGCTATTGTTCTTGTTCGTTACCTAGGTATTTCGAGAACAGGAATGTTTTTAGGTGTTTCCTAAATTCTCCATAATTGTTTGTGAGTGTGATTAGTTTTTCTAAGTCTTTGCCCCATAAGGCTGCTTGATACGATAGAAGTTGTTGATGGTATCTCTTATATTTGCATCCTCTAGCCGGTGGGGAGACGAATTTCAGGTGTGCACTTCTTTCATGTCTGTTGGTTGGGAATGAGAAGAGGGCTGTTATGTATTTAGGGGCTAGACCAGATAATACCTTGAAGCATAGACATCCCAGCTTGAACTTCGTACGTGCCTCCATTGGCAGCCAGTGCAGGAGTCGGTAGGAAGGGGTTATGTGATCGGACTTCTTCAGCCCGAAAATCAGCCTGACTGCTGCATTTTGTATCAGTTGTAGTCTCTGCATTTGCTTTCGGGAGATTGCCAGATGGGTAATGTTGCAATAATCAAGGTGGCTTAGTATTAGGGATTGTACCAGGATTCTGAATGCTGATGCTTCTAAGTATGCTCTAATGGATCTGAGTTTCCATAGAGTAAAAAACCCTTTTTTGACTAGGGAGTCCACATGGTCTTTCATGGTTAGACCTTGGTCCAGTGTTACCCCCAGAACTTTCATTGTTGGTTGAATGGGGTAGTTAAGATTGTTTATGCATAGTGATTTTGTCGTGATATGTGTGTGTGGCGAGGCTATAAAGAATTTAGTTTTGTCTGAGTTGAGCTTCAGTTTGAATTCTGAGGTCCATTGTACCATCAGGTTTAGCGCTTCTGTTGCTGTGGGGGTGATTTTGGAGGGAGACGTATTAAACGGGATAATGATTGTGAAGTCATCCGCGTAGCTAAATACTTTTATACCCCTCTGGGCCAGCTGCGTGCCTAGTGAAGATATGTAGACGTTGAAGAGTAGTGGGGATAGTGGGGATCCCTGTGGGACGCCTGATGGGTTTCTCCATGTTTTAGAGAGGTTGCGGTTGAAGCGTACTTGATAGGTGCTGGTCGTAAGGAATCCTCGGAACCAGTCAAGTACCTCGCCTCCGATGCCTATTGCGTCTAAACATTGTAACAATTTTTTGTGGTCCACCAAGTCGAAGGCCGAGCTCATACCAAATTGCATGATTAAGGCATTATGGCCCTTGCTGAGTAAGTTGCGTAAGTATTCTAGGATCGCTGCAATCACCGTCTCAGTGCTGAACAGAGGTCTGAAGCCAGATTGGGTTTCATGTAGTAGCGAGAACTGATCAAGGTAGTCCATCAATTGGGTGTGTACTAAACCTTCCATTATTTTTACGAAGAATGGAATGGATGCTACCGGTCTATAATTGGTTACTGATGTTAGGGATTGTTTATGGTTTTTCGGAATTGGGGTGATTATAATGTGACCGTTTTTCGTTAGGAATTTTCCGTTTTTGAAATTATTGGTCATATGTTGCCACAGTGTTAGTTTAAAGTCTAAAGGGGCTGCTTTCATAATGTTGGGGGTACAGGGATCTAGAATGCAATTTGATTTGGTATATTTGTTGTAAAGTTTTATGAAGTTATTCCATTCTGGTTCCTGAAAGGAGTTCCAAAACATATCCACTGGTATTTCGTTTTCATGTATGTTGGCTATTTGATGTTCATATGTGTTGTTTGTTGGGCAATTGTTCCTTAGGCTCACAATTTTTGAGTCAAAGTGTTGTGCTAGATCGTCTGTTGATGGAAGTTTTATGTCGTGCATGGATTGACTGTGGCGTGTGGTATCAAATAAATTTTTAACCAGGTTAAACAATTCATGAGTGTTGATTCCTTTTGAACTCGTGTCGGATGTATGTATTTTGGATGAGTAGAATGCTTTTCTTTTTTCTTTTATCAGTTGTTTGTAGTCCTTTATGTTTGATCTCCAATTGTTCCGGTCTGATATTTCTCCTGTTTTATTCCAGATCCTTTCTAGTCGTCTTACTGATTGTTTCATTTTTAATAGTTAAGAGTCGAACCAATTATTATATTTATTTGAGCGGTATGTTCTGTTTCGTTTAGGGGCTATTTTATTTAAGATGGAAGTGCTTGTTTTCGTCCACTGTTCCCAGAACTCGTCCCCTTCGTTTATCACCTTGCGCGATTCGTAATGTGCCCAATATTCCTCTGGATTGATGTGGCCCCTTGTGAGATGTTCTTTTTTTATCTTTGGGTGAGTTTTTTTTTTTGGTTGGTTCCAGATTAAGTTAAAGTAGTAGGTGAAATGATCGGACCAGATGTCGTCAGATATAGAAATAGTGGGTTTTAGGATTTCTTTTGAGGACATAGCTACCAAGTCTAGCTGATGGCCTTTTTCATGAGTTTGTGTGGATGAAGGGAGATTGTAGTTGATTGATGATAGGAAGTTTTTAAAATCTTTTGTGTCAGGATTGTCCTCGTTCTCTAAGTGTAGGTTTACGTCTCCTGCTATAATATTGTAAAACGGGGTGATTGAGTTATGTAAAATGAATTCGTAGAAGTCCTCTCTGGCCCTTGACCAGCATTTTGGCGGGACATAGAATAGAATAAAGGTGAGGTACTCTTTTAGATCCTTGTTACTAATTTTGCATGCTAGTGCTTCTAGTTGGTTGGTTATCTTGGAATCTACTAATTCAAGTTCAAGTTCTTCCTTGAGAATGATTGCCAGTCCTCCCCCTCTTCTATCTTCACGGTTTAACATGTGACTTTTGTAGTTATCTGGTATTAGGTCGTTTAGTATTGGATCCTCTTCGGATAGTAGCCATGTTTCCGTTAGAAAGAGGCAGGCTAACTTCTTGTTGGTTATCCAATCTTTGATTAAGAAAGCTTTGTTCCTTACTGATCTAGTGTTGAGGTAAGCGCAGGGAATTGAGGTAGTTGTGATGGGTATGATGGGTGTCGTGATTTTGATGGGCTTTATTTCCCTTGTCCTTTTTTTGAGGGTGCGGTGTGGTCTACTGTTACTTGTGATTGTTTTGATATGATTTACTCTTTCTTCCTGTTGGTTAGTTAGGAGCTTAATGGGTATGTCAGGGTAGTGAGAGGAGTGAAGTTTTGGATAGAGGGATATAATGTCTCTAATGTTATTGCTGAATAAATAGATTGATAGGATCAGTAAGAGCTTCATGTTTGCTGGTTTTTGTAATTCCTTCCTGTGTTAATTGTTAAGTCTTTACCAATAATGCATTTGCAGAAGATTGCAAATATATTATTGTGAGATTGTGGGGGATTTGGGTTGTGGTAGCAGTCAGCTGTGTGTTCACCTGTGTCGGGCGGGGGGCAGAGCAGGGCTCCCACTCTCCTCTCCTTGATGCAGAGAGGCCCGATGTGAAGGCAGGCTCCTCCGGTATGAGTGCAGTCAGCGATGTGTTCTCCTGTGCCGGGAGGGGGGCGGAGCAAGGGCTCCCACGCTCCTCTCCTTGTGCAGAGGGGGCTGGTGAAAGGGGCAGGATTTGGATGAATGTATCTGACTTGGAGGTCAACAGGTTTTCAGGTGGAGTGGTCTTTTGGGCGCAGGTGTTTCTGTGAGGCTCCCACGCGGTCCGAGGTCTCTTGTGTGGTAGCGTTAGTAGTGTCTCTGTGTTTTCGGGGGGCGGAGCAGGGCTCCCACGCGGCCCGAGGTCACTTGTGTAGTAGCGGTAGTAGTGTCTCTGTGTTTTCGGGGGGGGGCGGAGCAGGGCTACCACGCGGCCCGAGGTCTCTTGTGTAGTAGCGGTAGTATTGTCTCTGTGTTTTCGGGGAGCGGAGCTGGGCTCCCACGCGGCCCGAGATCACTTGTGTAGTAGCGGTGGTAGTGTCTCTGTGTTTTCGGGGATTGGATCAGGGCTCCCACACGGCCCGAGGTCACTTGTGTAGTAGCGGTAGTAGTGTTTCTGTGTTTTCGGGGAGCGGAGCTGGGCTCCCACGCGACCCGAGATCACTTGTGTAGTAGCGGTAGTAGTGTCTCTGTGTTTTCGGGGATCGGATCAGGGCTCCCACACGGCCCGGGTTCACTTGTGTAGTAGCGGTAGTAGTGTCTCTGTGTTTTCGGGTAGCGGAGCAGGAAGTGAACTGCAATGAATATAGCTTCTAATAACAAAATAATTAAAGAATTAAATCAGCACTTACTGCTGAAATAACTGAACACAGCTTATGTCTGACATGTTACTCAATGTTTGTAAAATGGCACCGGTCAACTTAAGACGCCATGCATGTGCATTAAATAAGATCTTTTTTCTTGCACATGGCTATTAAGATAATAATGTTAACTATGTAAATTGTATGCGCTCTTAATCTGTGTTTCAAATCTATGTAAAACGCATGCACATAAGTCCCTTCACTCAAATTTAATTGAAAAAGAACAAATCATTAAAGAAACATATTTAATTCTAATTCATTATTTAAACCAAAAGGATTAATGGTCTGAAATGTGTGTATCCATCTTGTTTTATTTATTTATTTAGATTTTTATCCCGTCCTCCCAGTAGCTCAGAACGGTTTACAAGTAAACATTCACAATGGAGTGAATTGGACATACAAGATTATACAGTAGATTTAAATACTTGGACATATGAAACTGTGCAGCAGTGTAAATTTAGGGACTATACAGCAAATTAAGAACAGTAGTTTAAATATAAGTAGTTTAGTTTAGATATAAGTTATTTGAGTATAGGCTGAGAGTGGACTATACTGAAATTTTTGGCAGAAGATTAGAATGGAAAAAGAAGGGTAGAGGTGGGGTTTAAGGGGTGGGGTGTAGACTGAGGGTGACCTTTAGTTGAAGAGGAGGGTCTTTACCGTTTTCCGGAATGTCATTAGTGAGTTCTATAGACCAGGCATGGTGCCTATTGAAAAATACTATTGCAGAAGCACAAGATCTCTACATTCCGAGGATTTCCAAAGATCGGAGAACTAAAGGCAAAGGAGAACCGGCATGGCTTACCATACAGGTGAAGGAAGCCATAAAAGAAAAGAAGGACTCTTTCAAAAAATGGAAATGCACGAAGACAACCGAAGCCTGGAACAAACATAAAGATGAACAGAAGAAATGTCACAAGGCGGTGAGGGATGCAAAACAGGACTATGAGGAAAAAATAGCCCGGGAGGCCAAAAACTTCAAGCCCTTCTTTAGATACGTGAAAGGGAAAAAAACCTGCAAAAGAGGCAGTGGGACCCCTGGACGACATGGGAAGAAAAGGATACATCAAGGAAGATAAACAAATCGCAGACAAACTAAATTCCTTCTTTGCGTCTGTCTTTACGAAGGAGGACACCTCAACAATACCTGAAGTGGAGAAACTGTTTACAGGAGAAATAAAGGACAGCCTCACCACAGTTGAAGTGAACTTAGATCAGATATACTACCTGATCGACAAACTTAAAAGTGACAAATCCCCTGGACCGGATGAAATTCACCCGAGAGTCTTGAAGGAATTGAAGGTCGAAATCGGAGAGTTACTGCAAAAACTTGCAAACCTGTCAATCAGAACTGGTCAGATACCAGACGACTGGAGGAAAGCGAACGTCACGCCAATTTTCAAAAAAGGATCGAGAGGAGAACCGGGCAACTATAGACCTGTGAGTCTTACATCTGTCCCCGGCAAGATGATTGAATCACTGATCAAGGATAGCATAGTTCAGCACTTGGACACACACGACTTGATGAAACCCAGTCAACATGGATTCAGGAAAGGGAAATCGTGTTTGACGAATTTACTCCAATTCTTTGAGACCGTGAACAAGCAAATTGATAGTGGAAAGCCGGTGGACATAATATACTTGGACTTCCAGAAAGCATTTGACAAAGTTCCACACAAAAGACTTCTTAGGAAACTACAAAGCCATGGCATAGAGGGAGATATACAAAGATGGATAGGCAAATGGCTGGAAAACAGGAAGCAGAGAGTGGGCATAAATGGGAAGTTCTCCGACTGGGAGAAAGTGACTAGTGGTGTACCCCAGGGCTCGGTACTTGGGCCGATCCTTTTTAATATTTATATCAATGACCTGGAAAACGGAACATCCAGTGAGATCATCAAGTTTGCAGACGACACAAAACTCTGCCGGGCAATCAGATCGCAGGAGGACAGTGAGGAACTCCAGAGCGATTTGTGTCGGTTAGAAAAATGGGCGGAGAAATGGCAGATGAAGTTCAACGTGGAGAAATGCAAGGTAATGCATTTAGGCAGTAAGAATAAGGAATACGAGTACAGAATGTCAGGTGCAACTCTGGGAAAAAGTGAACAAGAAAGGGATCTGGGTGTACTGATAGATAGGACCCTGAAGCCGTCGGCACAATGCGCGGCAGCGGCAAATAAGGCAAATAGAATGTTGGGCATGATAAAGAAAGGAATCTCGAGTAGATCGGAGAAAGTTATAATGCCGCTTTATAGGGCAATGGTCAGACCCCACTTGGAATACTGCGTCCAACATTGGTCTCCCTACTTAAAGAAGGATATAAAACTGCTGGAGAGGGTGCAGAGACGAGCAACTAAACTAGTGAAGGGTATGGAGAAACTGGAATATGAGGATCGACTTAAAACACTGGGATTGTTCTCCCTTGAGAAAAGGAGACTGCGTGGGGATATAATCGAGACCTTCAAAATACTGAAAGGAATCGACAAAATAGAGCAGAAAAAACTATTTACATTGTCCAATTTGACACGGACAAGAGGACATGAAATGAAGCTAAGGGGGGGGCAAGTTCAGGACTAATATCAGGAAGTTCTGCTTCACACAGAGAATGGTTGACATCTGGAATACTCTCCCAGGGGAGATTATTGCGGAATCGACAGTCCTAGGCTTCAAAAGCAAACTAGATGCATATCTCCTTGAGAGAGGCATATAAAGATATGGTTGGCTATAAAATAAGCCAGGTGTATACCTAGCAGGGCCTCCGCGTGTGCGGATCGCCGGACTTGATGGACCGAAGGTCTGATCCGGAGATGGCGCTTCTTATGTTCTTATAGTCTGAAGTAATTTTTTTTTCCTATTTCTTCCCCTTACAGAGACCAGTTCTTGATCAATGGCAAAACCTTTTAAATCTTGAAATGAATGGTTCAAATCAATACATTGTTCTATTAGAGTTTCTGTGATTCTTCCACGCTTTAAATCGGATTTGTGTTCTGACATCCTGATTTTGAAAAATCTTGAGGACATACCCACATAAAACTTGCCACAAGGGCAAGAGATGATGTGAACAACATGAGTAGAATTACAATTCAAATGAACTCTAATGTTGTATACCTTACCATTGTTTAGGTTCCTAAACTCCTTAATCTGTTAACAGTGTAGCAACACAAATGCTGCGCAATAATCATTTAAAGAAACCCCTTGGTAACGGAGAGCTAATTTGTTTGTATTCAACAGATATATGGGCAGGGCTTAAAAGGCTGGATGAGTTCTTACTATGCCTCATTGTTTTTTTGACTATATTAGCTATTTGAGTCCCTTTCTCACTGTATCATCCTTTTCGTTAGTGTTCTTTTGAATGAATAATAAATCTCTGTTACAGTATCTAGCCCTTTTATATGCATTCTGAATGATGGACTTTAGATATAACTTAACCATAACATAAAAACTTGCTTCTATACCACAATACACTTGAAATCATGCAATTGGGTGCAGTTTCGTCGTATTCTGATGAATTGTGAAAATGGAAGACTATCAATCTTTTTGGATGACAACTGCGGTAGTTCAATAATACATTTTTGTATAACCTTTTGTGATGAATCTGTCTGATTCTTGTACAATTGTCAAATCTAAAAAAATTGATATGTTGTCTTTGGTGGGACATCACAAATCTTAAATGCTCATCACAGGTGTTCAACCATGTAGCGAAAGATGTTAATTGTTCTGACGTACCCTGCAACAATAAAAGTACCTCATCTGTACTGTATATCTGTACCATCTAAATATGCAATCTTCAAAGGGAGATTTGTAAATCTAATTTTCTTCAAAATCAATCATATATAGATTAGCCATTTTTGGAGCGAATGCTGCGCCCTTTGCTACTCCAGCTATTTGTTGATAGAATTTTTCATCATAAAGAAAAAAAATTATCTTCCAGCGATGCCAGCTGTAGCAAAAAAATCTGTTGGTATGGAGTGCGGTCTTGCACTTTTCTCCAAAACTGTCTTAAATATGTCCAAAGCCTCATTCTGTGGGACTGACATATATAACGAAGCTACATTCAAAGTCACTAAGACAAAAGGAAAATCATTTGCTGGGATATGATCAAATGGCCAGAATCTCTAATGTAAGACATAGATTTTGAAACCTCTGGAAATAGAAATTATCCACCAAACATGTTAAAGGTTCTAATACTGAGTCACGTGAGGACATGATAGGGCGGCCTGGTTGATTTTCTAGACTTTTATGTATTTTTGGGAGTGTATACAGAACTGGCACAGTTGGCTTAATCTTGTTCAAAAACCTATAGTCTCTGTTTAAAAAGCCAGCTTCTAGTCCAGGTTTAATAATTTTCATGATTTTACTCTGTATGCATTTATTCAGATCTAAACTTATCTTCTGATATGTGTTAACATTGCTTAATTGTTGGCAAATTTCTTGATGGTATTTTAATTTATCCAGTACTACTAATGCTCCTCCTTTGTCAGCCCTTTTTATGATTAATTCATCCTTTTTCAATGACTTAATCACTCCTCATTGTTTCGTGGTTAAATTGTGAGGAATTTTTTTTAACTCTGTGCTCATAGAATCAATCTAATTGATCATGCACTTTTTGAAAATGAATAATGTGTTGTCCGAAGGTCTTGGAGGGCACCATGTTGATGGTAGTGCTATGACCGTACGATCGCTGCTGTTGCATTTATCAGCAAAAAATATCCTGATCTTTAATCTTCTGATGGATTTGTCCAGGTCATCTAAAAATTGAAAATTATCGAAGGACATAGATGGAATGAAGGACAATCCATGGGTCAACATTTCATTCTCATCTTCAGACAAGGGACGAGTCAAGGGACATGTTGGATGATATGACTAGAGGGCTTAGTTTAGGTTCTAATAATGTAAGTTCATCATCTTTCTGGGAACAGATACTTTACTTGGGTAAAGTTAAGCGGTGATTACACATATTTACCTCACATTGTGACACACTAGTACCAGGAGAGGAGACAGAAACCATCATATGATAATGGAGAGTAGAATTAAATGGGAGAAATACAATAGTACTCAAAGGGCTAGATGCACAAAATATGGTCACTAAGACGGTGTGGGTCACTGTGGGCTGATATTTTTTGGCCGATTCTGAAACAAAAATCAATGTTCCAACAAGTCTGCATGCAAATGATTTTCGTGGAGGTTCTCCATAATCCTGTTTGATCGGTCACTGTGAGAGTGACTTTGACACATGTGCAGAGCTGGTTTGGGAAAGCCCAAACAGTTGAGAGGCAGGGGTAGCCCAAAAGCAAACTCCTGCCACTCAGCTGTTGGGACTTTTTCTTTTCTTTTTTTTAATGGCACAGATGTGCGTGTGTTACACTTTACAAAAAATTGGCAGAAGGGTTGCCCACTACCTCCTGCCACCATATGCCCCATGACTCCCTGGTCTCCTGAACCACCTCCACACCCCCTAAACCTCCCCCGTACCTCTAAATTATGATGATAGCAGGAGAGATGCCCAACATATGCACCAACTTACAGAATAATATCATTTATGCCTGCATCTGTGGCATAAAGACAAAATCATTGACATAGTGTAAACAGTTGTATGCAAATGCCTTTTATTATCTCAGGTACAAGAATTGCTTTGAGTGTCAGAGCACTTACCTCACTGGCCCTTGCTAAAATCTTCTAGCACAGCTTGATAAAAGGGACCGTTAGACTGTGAACCTTCTAGGAGCAAGGAAATATGGGCTAGATTCACTAAGCAAACTGATTGGTTTGCGACCCGATTCCCCTCTGACCCGATTCACTAACCTTGTGGCTGATCACCTCCGATCCGATTCTGATTCCGCACATGCAAATGAGGGGGAACAGCATTCAAATGATGGCAGGCAACGATTCACTAACAAAAACCTGCAACACCGACTGGGCTGGCCAATCACAAACAAGTGACTGCTGGAGACCAGTTGTTCACTGCTTTCCGACTGCCATCTCCTGCTCTCTGCCTGTTGTCTACCCCGACTTTCCAGCTCTCTGTTCCCGACTCTCATGCGTTCTCTGCCCCGACTCTCTACCGCAATTTTCTCCTGCCACCCTTCTCTGCCCCAAATTTCCTCTCCTATTCCTTTCCCTGACTCTCTGCCTTTTTCTCCTGCCGCCCTGCTCTGCCCCGAATCTCCTTCGCGGCTCTCTGCTCCTGACTCTCCTGCTCTCTGCCCCAAGCGCTGCCCTGGCCTTCCCCCACAGTGCAAGCTGTGGTTTTAACCTGCGGGTTTAAAGCAGGTTAAAATCACGGGCTTGCTGGGCTAGAGGACAGTCAGCTACGGGTAATAGAGTGTGGGAACAATGCTGTCTTGAAGATGCCCATTACAAACACCACAGTGGATCAGGACCCTGGCAAAGTTAAAAACTGTCTCAAGAGCGTAGTGGAGGAGTGTGAGAAAGACGTAATCACTGCAATACAGAGAAGTTGTGTGTCCAAATTCTGCTTCCAGTAGCAAAACCAACTGGTACAGGAAACTTGAAAAAACAAACAAAAAAAGGTGCTGCTCTTCGACGCATGCGCAGACCATCTACAGATGGTTTGTGCATGTGTCGGGATCACTACAGAGCGATCCGGGCGGTCGGTTGGGGGCGTGATTCTGATCCGATCCGTGCCCTTAGTGAATCTAGGCCAAGGTATTATAGCTGAGTGTAGCTGACTTTGAGCTACTATTGAAAAGGCATGAGCTAAATGTAAATCCCTACTCCCACTATATTTCTTGTTTCCTTTAGATCAGGGGTGTCAAAGTCCCTCCTCGAGGGCCGCAATCCAGTCGGGTTTTCGGGATTTCCCCAATGAATATGCATGAGATCTATTTGCATGCACTATTCTCATTGGATTACGGCCCTCAAGGAGGGACTTTGACACCCCTGCTTTAGATAGAGAATTTAAATATTGTCTTTTGTTTTCCTACAGGTTCATGTATATTTTTGGTTTCTTTTATAAAAATTTATAAATAGATTTGAACTAAATAATCTGTGATGAGTAATTAACAATGACCTTGTTTTGTGGCACTCTTCAGTACCCCTTCTTACCTGTTTCCTGCAGTGGCCAATCCAGGGCAAAACTACCTAGCAGGTTCTTAGTAACTAGACTCCATGCTGCTTTCCCCCATAGATAAGTAATGGATTTTTAAAGTCTACCTTTAATAATAGTTTATGGACTTTTTCCTACAGGAACTTGTCTAACTTTTTTTTTTTTTTTAACTCAATTACATTTACTGCACCTTTCAACAATGAATTCCAGAGCTTTAATTATGAATGGAGGTTAGTCCTGGAAAGACCACTAGCCAGGAGTTCAAAAACCCCTGTTTTAAGCTCTCATAACTATTTAATCTTTACTTGCTGCAATTAAAATAAATGGTGCTTTTTGTTTATAAAATTTTTTCATAATTTCTTGGTCTGTAGCCCAATAGAAACTTCCATATCAGATGGTCTCCTTTAGATGAGGCATGATAATTGTTGATCTGGCAGATGCTCCTTTAGCAGTGGCCATGATGGGCAGATCTGGCGTGCAAAGCTTCCTTACCTAATCATGCTCCCTCTTCACGACAACCAGCTCACCGAGGAGTAGGGGTGGGGAATGATGTATGAAAACATGCCTACCTGCTTCAGAATGTTGGTACATGTCACCAAAAGTAGGACTATGCTATTTTTGGTATTCTAGTGCTTTGAGTGTTTCTACTAGAAAGAGCTATTATTTATACCTGAAAAAACTACAGGTGGTGGACAAGACACTGGTTGGCTATCCCCTTTGTGGTAGCCAGAATTGAAGCTAACTGCCCATTTTAAGATTAGAAAAAGAATTATTGCTTATGATTGTTTTAACAGTTGAGTAAACTTTGTTTTTACAGGCAGTTTCTTAGTTTGCAGCCTCTTAGCTGGTAGAACTATTTAAGGCAGTGTTGAAAATGCTTATTTCTCCATCTTGTTCCTGAGCAAATGTCTGTCTTCTAAAGTGACCCCTCAGATCATGGCTAGAATATTAGCTTTTGAGGCAGCTATTTTAAACCTACCCATCTTACGGGCTGCTTTTCCTACACGGATTTTTAGATGCCTAGTTCCTGGCAGGTATACTGAGAAACTGGCTCCTCCTTGAGCAATTCCATTTATATCTCACCTGGTTTCATTCTTCTCAATCACGGTTTCACTGTTTTAATTTCTATTTCCTGATTGTTGTGTCTAGACCAGTGTTCTTCAGCATTTTGACACCTATGGACCGCCCCCCCCCCCCCCCAGAGGAAAAGAAACAAATGCATTTCTTCCTGAACAGACAGCAGATGTAAATCACATTCCCCCTACCGTTGTTGTCTCCCTCCCTCCATGCTGTGCCTTACCTTCTGGCCTGCCCTCCCGGTGTTGTCTTCGAGCTGGCTCCCTCTTCCTCAGTGCTGTAGTGCACAAAGCCGTGGGCAGCGGCTCATTGTGCATCCCGTGCCTCATCTGGGAGCCTTCCCTCTGACATTGCGACATCAGAGAGAAGGCTTCCGGTTGAGGTGCAGGACATGCGTAGGAGCCTCTGCCCACGGCTTTGTGCACTGCAGCACTGAGGAAGAGGGAGCCGGCCCGAAGACAACGCCGCATCGATTGCACCGTGGACCGGCAGCCGAAGAGCACTTTCTGGGGCCCGATGCACGTGTCGGCCCTGTGGACCGTCAGGAAATTTCTGCAGACTGGCACCAGTCCACGGACCGGCGGTTGAAGAACACTGGTCTAGACTATAAGCTTCAAGAGGCAAGGAATGCTTGTTATGGGTTTCTGTACATCAGTGTGTATACCTGGTAGTGCTTTCATATGTAAGAATAACTGTTTTCATATGTAAGAATAACTTTTTCAAAAATGCATTATAATATCCAGTACAGATGTGAATTCAAGTTTCTTCTTCGTTGAAAAATAAATAATGCTATAGGAGCAAGACTGCAGCCTTCACAGACTCCAGGATTAGAATCATGAATGAAGTGATATCCGGAATGAGAATAATAAAGATGTATGCCTGGGAAGAATCATTTGCAGACCTTGTTTCTTCTATAAGAAGGTAATTGTGGTACTTAGCTTTTTTTACATCTCCCTAGCCTTCTGATTTTGCTAGCTAATCTAAAATGGTAATAAAATGCTTTTTAAAAATATAAAGTAGATGCAGCCTTAATTTTAGACACAAATTTACCTAAGGAGAGCGGTTCATAGACAAAATCCCGGAAGACAAAGGCGCGCGCCAATAACTGAGCGCAAGATGGAGGCGTGTGCCGAAGAAAATGACAGTTTTTAGGGGCTCCGATGGGGGGTTTTGTTGGGGAGCCCCCCCACTTTACTTAATACAGATCGCGGCGGCGTTGTGGGTTGTTTGCGGGGTTGTAACCCCCCTCATTATACTGTAAATTAACTTTTCCCTGTTTTTAGGGAAAAAGTGAAGTTTTCAGTAAAATGTGGGCACACTTTCATTCTCTTTCAAGCACCAGGAAAAAAGCATTTTGCTGATTGTCCAGCTCTTTTAGTGTGAACCGCCTAGAACTTTTGGTTATAGCGGTATAAAAGAATAAAGTTATTATTATTATTATATATGCAAGCTTATTAAAATGCTTCTATTGAAATGTTGTATGGCTCAAAATTCCACAGGCTAAGCTTAATGAGAAGGACTTTGAGCTGTACCCTTTTAGGGTCTTAGTGAAGGTTCTGGTTCTTTTTTTCTATCTTACTACTTCTGACTGAGTTCAATAATGACTGACAAGGTGGCAAGGCATTGGTGCCATGCATGTTTCTGTTCAGAGCTGAATGGGTTATAACTTATGTGGATGAATTTACTAAGCTGCATTAGCTGTTGAAGGTGGCTTGTTTTGCTTCAAAACATTTTATTTTTTTCATTAAGCATTATGAATAAAACATCCCAGAACAAAGCTTTTGTTAGTTAATACAATATTTGATAACAGCATATAGTATCTGCAAAAAGCAGTAAATCACATAGTTGTTTGTTCTGGAATCACAGAACAAGAAGATTGGGTAAAAAATAACATCATCCACTAACATGCTGAAACCTCTGCCATCTCATATTAAATAGAAAAAAAAAAAGAGAAAAGGAGACAAACAATATATAACAGCACATTCTTCCCATACATATCCCATACATATCCATACATATATATGGGAAGAGTATAAAGAGGATCTGATGAGAAAATTGCAACGGAGGCTTTTACTCTGTTCCCAGCATTGCCAGATAAGCATATGATGGTGATGGGGGGTGGTGTTTCATTTTGAGACTATTTGAAAAGTTTTGGGTGGAATTTTTTATGCCTATGATAGAAATGTGTGATGCTGCCAAATTAAATTTAAGGCTTTTTTTTCCACCTTTCTGTTTGAAGTTAAGTCTCAGATGATTAGCCCTTCATTTGACACACTATATTTTTTTAGTGAATATATTATGTTAATTTAGGTGACTCCTTTATTGACATATTAAGCATACTGTGATGCTTGGGGCCTAAGGAAGTCCTTGATTGGCCATTGTTTGATGCACGGGGAGGGGCCTTAGGGGAGGGTGCTACCTAAGGAAGTCATTGGCTCAGGCACCTTGGGCTCCTCCCAAGGGAGGAACCTGAGGCACCTGAGCTAATCAGGGCCTTAGGCCCCTCCCAGTGCATCACATGATGCTCCGGGAGTGAGGCCTAAGGCCCACAGTGCATGCCAAGAGCTGGAGAAGCAGGAGGGAACGGATGGGAGGGAGAGGCTGATAGCAGAAGGAAGTGGGCATCCTTCCTGCCGGGGGGGAGAGGTATTTGCCAGCAGGAGAGAGTGGGCATCCCTCCTGACGTTTAGGAGGGGGGTTGGGGGGCGCTGCCGCATTTGTGTGTGTGTGTGTGCAGTGCTGTTGCTGCCACCGTGTTTGTGTTGGGAAGGCCAGGGACCATGTTTGTGTTGGGGCTGTCAGCAGCAGTGGGGGTGGGGTTATTTTCCCATTTTTTTTTAATGGGCAGATATTTTGCTTGTGTAATACACAGCAAAATATCTATGCCATTTAAAAAAAAGAAAAAAAAGCCCTGACAGCAGTGAAGGGAGGCTGCTTCTCCTGCCACTACTGTCAGGGCTCTGCCCCGACTCAATCACTCATTTGCACCTTCGTGCAAATCATTTGCATACCAAAAAGATAGTGAATCAATCACTGTTTTAAAATCGGCAAGGAATTGGCTAACAGCGTTTGAATTGCTATCTTTAGTGAATCTGGACCAAAGGAAATTGTTTGAAGTTACATAGCCATCACGAGAATGTCATATGAACTGGTAGGGATGTGGATTTATTAGTGTGCATTTTGCTCATTAGTACTTCTTATAAAAATGTAGCACACTTAAACAAATTTTTATTAAAACAAATGTGTGAAACGAACTGAAAAACAGTTAAATATTAGGTGAAGTGTTATTGAACTGTGAAATAACCACAAATGTTTGCTGTTTGCAAATTCCTATAATGTATAGGGCTAGGCCCCCCCCCCCCCTGAATTGTTCACATGCGAATGTTTCAAACACAAGACCTTACATTGAATGTCTGAATCATGATATAGAGCAGTGGTTCCCAAACCTGTCCTCCAAACCTGCCCTGGAGGACCCCCAGGCCAGTCGGGTTTTCAAGATAGCCCTAATGAATATGCATGGAGCAGATCTGCATTCCTGGCATCTCCATTATATGCAAATCTCTGTCATGCATATTCATTAGGGCTATGTTGAAAACCCGACTGGCCTGGGGGTCCTCCAGGACAGGTTTGGGAACCACTGATATAGAGCTATAGAAAGATACTACAAATCAGTGTAGACCAGCATCTTATGTATAAGTAATTTGGTTATGTGTAAAATTTGTGTCTGTTGTAGGCAGGAAATCGCCATGATTCTGAGAAGCTCCTACCTGCGGGGAATGAACTTGGCATCTTTTTTTGCTGCAGGCAAAATTATTGTGTTTGTGACCTTCACGACATATGTTCTACTTGGCAATGTTATCACTGCAAGTCGGGTCTTTGTTGCAGTCTCCTTGTATGGTGCTGTGAGAATTACAGTCACTTTATTCTTCCCATCAGCTATTGAGACGGTGTCTGAGGCTATCATCAGTATACAAAGAATCAAGGTAGTTGAGGAAAATACTGAAAATTTATAGAATCTATTATTTGTGTAATGCAGTGCCTTTTCCTTGTAATGTTTTGCATTTGCAGTGCCTATAAAAATCCAGTGCAGACTTTGGGTGATTAAGGTACAGCTTTGAGACCACACAGGTTTATTTTTCTGAAAATTTCTCATTTGTTACAGAATACTGGCATAGTTTTTGTGAAGTTATTGGATGGAGTTATTTACTGGTAAATATATATATATATATATATATATATATATATATATATATGCGTGTGTGTGTGTGTTTTCATTCTAATATTATAAACCTAATATGTTTTATTACGTTTAAATTTCAAATGCATTAACAGATATGAAGAGCAGAACAAATACTCTGTGGGGAGTGTGTGATGCAGTAGTTAGAGCTACAGCCTCAGCACTCTGAGGTTATGGGTTCAAATCCTACACTGCTCCTTGCGACCCTGGGCAAGTCACTTAATCCCCCATTGCCCCAGGTACATTAGATAGATCGAGAGCTCACTGAGACAGTCAGGGCAAAATGCATGAGTACCTGAATGTAAACCACTTAGGCCAGGGTTTCTCAACTTGCGATATGCCTATCCTAGGGGGTACGCGGGCTGACCGCTGCTCACCACGCGCACGATCATGCTGCCGCCTGCTGCCCATCTGCTCCATTTATGTGTAAACAGTTTTTATTGATGATAAATCCAACAAACAATAGCACATACCAACAGCACATAATGCTTTTCAACAGAAAGCCAGCAAACAAAGATAACGACAAAATATCATCAAGTTTTACAATATCAAGCAGAACTCCATCCACCCAACCTCGCACAAAGTGCAAAAGAAACCTCTCGAAATCCCTTATCCCTTCCGCTAAGCCTTCCCCCCAAAAAAACAGGAACTAAACCTCCAACCCCCCCCTTTTTCCAATTCCCCCCTCCCCCCATGACCACTGCACAAACCCTTATTTATGCTCCTCATCCCCAACTCCCATAACCAACCCTGCTAACGTGGCCTAGGTGGATGAAACCTAGATACAGCTGACATTGTATGTGCAATACAGTCTCCAAGTTTAAGAAAATAACTGCTGGTACGTGGGGGCAGCCAATGAATGTAGAGACCCCCCTAGACAGTAAAAGTTTTTAGAGTGTTTAAAAGTGAAATTCAAAGCACGAAATTCCAACAACGGCAGGGTATGTAAATGATTTCTCCAGTGCCAAAATGAGGGAGCCTCCGCCTGTGTCCAAAATTGGAAAATACACTTCTTACCCAAAAGGCAAGCCTTCAGGACCCAGTGCCGGACTCCCTTACCCCTAACCTGCAAAGCTGTTACCTGCCTTAACAGTATCTCACCTGCAAAACATCCCCCAAATAAAGAAGAATCACCTTCCAAAAGCCTATAATAACATGGCAAATCCACAGCGAATGAATAAAAGTGTTGGAAGCCTCCTTGCAGCATTTGCAAAGATCCGAGACTATCCCCCCCCATTAAGTAATGATGATGTTGGGAGACATAGGCTCGATACATTATACAGAAGTGACATTCCCTTAATTCCGCCAATATCATCCAAGTGGGAATTAAACGAATAAGACAGAGAAATTTGTCCCCTGGCAAATCTGCGCCCATGTCTGCTGACCATTTGTCCAATAACTCCGGAAACAACCGTGGGGGCAACCTCTGAACCAATTTTTTATATAGTAGGGATATGGACAACTGATCTACTTACTCAAGAGAGAACAACTCATCTAAACATCGAACCACATCGCCTGAGAACAAGACACGGGGTAATGACCTAATATAATGATCTAATTGACAATGGGCAAATACTGCTGGCCAAGACCCCCCCCACATACCCCCAAAAGAGCCCACCGGGCACAACGTGCCCTTCTCTGTCAAAACATGATGAAGAAGCATAGCACCACATGATTCCCATGTCCGAAAAATGGCCGAATCCATTCCAGGAGGAAAGTCTCCATTCCCCCGGAATAGTAAAAGATGACTACAGTGAGGGTCAAAGCCCCCCCATTTAGCAAGCTCCTTCCAACAGTCCTGAGCGGTTTGAAAGATTCCTGAGGAGCGAATGTGGCCAGGAAGCACTCGCGGCCTGGCCTGCAACACATAAAAGTGATGCCAAGGGGTACAGCAGGCACGTTCCATCACCTAAGAGGAGAAGTGGGAGGTATTATTATACCAATCCCCCACATGCCTAAGCAAGCACGCCAAATTATATAATTTTAAATCTGGAATCCCCATGCCATCCCTTCGCCAGTTCCCAAGCAACTGTGAGAATCGCATGTAAGCTCTCTTCCCCCCCCCACCAACAAAAACGTGCCACGACCTGATGTAACAAGTTCATCTGCTCTATTTAATTACCTCCTACAACTCCGGGAAGGGAAGGGCCAGGTGTGTGCAGGCGCGCCTGGCCCTTCCCAGAGTTGTGGCAGCAGCAGGAGGTAATTAAATGAAGCAGGTGGGTAGAGTGTGGCGGCGGCAGACCGTGGGGGAGGAGGAATCGGAGGTGGATAGGCAGGCTTCGTTACAGCAGGCAGGCTTCGGCATGGCAGGGAGAGAGGGAGGCAGGCATGATTCAGTGCAGCAGGCAGGGAGGAAGGACAAAGGCTGGAAGGCAGTGAGGGGGAGGAGGCACAAACTCAGGACATAGGAGGGAGGGAGGAAGGGGGCAATAACTTGGGACATAGGAAGCAAGGAGGGAAGAAGGGGTCATTAACTTGGGACATAGGAAGGAGGGAGGAAGGGAAAAGAAAGGGGCATTTGTTGGGCCTCAGTGTGTGAGTGAGAGGGAAAGAGATGGTGCACATGGGGAAAGGAAGAGGAAAATTGAGCATAGAGAGAAGTGAAGTAGAGATGCATGGGGAATAGAAGGATGAGAGGGAGAAATGTTGGATATGGTGGTGGAGAGGGAACTGAGGGATTGAGCAAGGGACATTGACGCCATTTGTGAAAGCTTCAGGTTTGAAAATAATTCTACATGTAAAATGACACCAGCGCAAGGTTTTAAAATTATAACCAGGATTTATTGAATTATTGTTTCTATTTTTCCATTATTAGATCAAAAGAACAGCATAATTGCTTACGTTGCGCTCATGGGAGATCATCATCGTGGCCAAAGGCTTGCCTTCTCACAATGGTCTCGTTTTTCTATCTCATTACATTCTATTATATAACTTTTGGTTTAGTGACATCATCAAGTTTGACGACCAATAACATTTCTATGGGTGGTCTTAAAGTTTAGACAAAGAAACATTCCTCCATGTTTAAAAGTTATACAAAGTTTTCAGAAAATTACTTTTGATTTCTGAATTAACATTATAACATTCAAGAGAATCTATAATTATTAACATGGTGCTGAGAAATTCTCAGCCGTAAAGGAAAAAACTCTTCCTAAGCTGACAGATTCAAATTGCATGGCCTTACACAGAAACCTTACTCTGGAGGAAGGGGGGGAAATCCCCCTCTCCTCTCCCTGAAGCGTGGGCTTCCAATGCCCCCCTTCTTCCTATTCTTGAGGCTGACTCTAATTACTTCCAGATGCTGCCTTAGGATTTTCCTTTGTGTTTCTTCAGGTTTAAAATATATAAAATATGTTTTTCAAAGCAACACAGTCATACACTTCAATCCAATCATTCACTCTTTGCTTGGCCAAGCTTTCATTCATTCAATAAATCATAATTTTCATTCAAAACTACATCCAATTCAGTTTGAGACACGTTATATCTCAGTTTGGAATATGGAGTCTAATATGCTCTTCCTAACTGGCCTAAGCACATCTGTTATCAATTAGAACCACGAGGCTAAAGGCGGGAAGCTGAACAAAGAACCAGAGAGGACAAAGAACAGCAGGGAACCAAGATGGAGTTCTTAATATCTCTATGCATGTATGTTACGCTTTACCTAATTTCCTCTATGATCTGGCTTAATAGCAAAGTACATAAAGAGAATATTATTATTTTTTTCTTAATATTTATCTATAGTGTGTTTTTCTGGCCTTGGCTACATCTATATTCAGATTTTTATTCACCTGTTTTTCCGTACGCTTCTATTTGGGCGCGGTCCTTAACTAACACAGATGTTTGTCTAACTAGAATTACCCAGAATCATACGAAAAACTGGCCTTTTGTAGAAAAACATCCACAAAAATACTGCACTATCACCCTAACATCCATTCCCATTTCCGTCCCATTACCAGCCACGAGCCACTACTCAGGGATAGATTGAAGAGGATGCAAGGGGGAGTAATGTTGGGCATAGTGATGGAGGGAAAGATGCGGCATGATGTTGGTGAGGGGTGATAAAAGGAGAAATGGGCATGGGGCTGGTGGACAATGGTGAAAAATGATCTGGGTGATGAGAGAGGATGAAGAGTTGGATTCATGGAGGGACAAAGAGAGATGTTGGTTGGGGAAAGGAATGAGGTCTGGAGAAGAGGAAGCATGCAGGAAGCAGAAAGAAAGAAATATTGGATGCACAGTCAGAAGGAAGTGCAACCAGAGACTCATGAAATCACTAGATAATAAAGGTAGGAAAAATGATTTTATTTTCAATATAGTGATCAAAATGTGTCAGTTTTGAGAATTTATATCTGCTGTCTATATTTTGCACTATATTTGTCTATTTTTCTATAGTTGTTACTGAGGTGACATTGCATATTTTAGTCATCTGCCTTGACATCTTTGAACCCCCCCTGAATATAAATGATAATTAACATTTTTGCTGTGTATAGTGTGCTTTGTGTTTAAATTTTGTGGTTACCATTATGTATTAATAAGATTATATTGTGTGTATATGAAAAATGGATGGAAAAATTGCATTACAATTAGTATTATTATAGAGGTGGAGAAAGGGGCAGAGTTTGGGCGGGTTTGGGTGGGGGTATTCGGTTGGTATTTGTTAGGCTTAGGGGGTACTTGGCTTGAAAAGCTTGAGCAACACTGACTTAGGCAATAAGTGGTATATAAATAAATAAATAATCTATCTAGTTACACCAAAATGGGAGCATCTTGAACATAATTATCAAGAGCAATCTAACAAGATAGCAGGGATACAGCTTCAAAATATTTATCTTACCAGGAATCCCATGTAGCAAACAGAGATGGGGAGGGACAGCAACAGTACAACTTCAGGAAGCACAGAACTTGAATCCTGGGAGTTGGAGTGCACATCCTGTTCTCCAGTCCAGCAGCAGATAGGCTTAGTCTGTCAATTAGGCTTGGGTGGAGCTCTGGAAGTCTAGGAGCTATGCTTGACTTATAAAAATTCTTCCTTAAAGAAGATGGCAGAAGGAATAGACAGCTAAAATCCAGGGCTAAAGGATCCTCGCCAGAAGCAGATTCCTGAGGGTGAAGTTACCCAAAGGAAAAAGAAGCCAGAAGAGATGGGAGAGACTTCTCTTGGAGTCTTGGGAGGATTTAGGACTCAGGGAAACTAAGAACCTGCACTAAGGGTGAGCCTTTTTGAAATCTTGCCCAGTATGGAGTGTTGAGAACTTACTGTGTTTAGAACTGCTGGTCAAATGAAGGATAAGGGTGGTGCTTTTCATAGGAGTTAAGCTTGGATCCCAGTTGGGGAATCAAAAGGAAGACTCTTGACTGGGAAGAATTGTACTTAATTTTACTGTTAAGAAGCAAATACTTCAGATACTGTTTGGTTAAGAACATAAGAATTGCCATACTGGGACAGGCTGAAGGTCCATCAAGCCCAGCATCCTGTTTCCAACAATGTCTAACCAAGGTCCCAAGTATCTAGCTAGATCCCAAGTAGTAACACAGATTTTATGCTGCTTATCCTAGGAATAAGCAGTAGATTTCCCCGGGCCATCTTTTTTTTTTTTAAGTTTATAAATTTTATTGAACCATATGAAGCAAAATACATTAAAAAACCTCAAACAATATTGCACCATGCAGTAGCTAAACATCAGAAATGTACAACCAACAGAACACCATGGGTTCCACTAATGATGTACTGTCATTCTTCAGTACATGGCTAAACAATGACTCCTAGATAAATTCTACAAACCTAACAAAACAATTTCTAATGCATCCCCTACCACTACCCAACACCCCCTATTCCACCCCCCCCAATAGGAATAACAAGCTCAAAATAGTTGGTAGTGTGAATGCCAGCAATATATGAGTGGTAAGTTGGATTTCAAATGTTGAGGTTGATAGCTATCAAATCTGAGAAGATTATTCCTATCGGTGTCCTTACGGTGTAATGTTGTAACAAATTTCCCACCCACAAAAGTAATGGAAATATCCAGAAATGGGGTTGTGTGGTTGTCAGTAGACAATTTAAATTGCAAATTGGAATCACACTGGTTTAACTCCTATATGAATAAGTGCAGGGAGTCCCCAGAAGCTGTCCATACCAAGAAGATGTCGTCTATAAATCGCTTCCACAGCCACACACACTGGTATCTCGCTCCAAGTATCAGATGTTATGTTCTTTTTAGTTTCTAGAGTAATCTAGTAATTCCTTAAGCTACTGCTTTAAGTAATCTAGGATTCTTAATTGTGGACTTGAGAATGATCAGTCAATAATGTTACCTTAGTTGCTTTTCTTTTTTCCTTGAAATTATGTGGCTGTATCAATCTTTTCTGTACAAGATAAATCTCAAAGTTATAGGTGGTTGCAGTTGAAGCAGGCCATTCAGGAAGGGTTCCCTGACTGGAAAAATCTTAAAAATCAGTATAGTTTGACGTTCCTGTGCTTCCAGGTGAATTTCCTGGGTCACCAGGCCACTCAGTGGTATAAATTAATATCTGGATTTTTGAATAAAAAACCAAAAACTGGTCTTCGTGACATTTGGAGCATTGAGATAAAGCATCATATTACTGTGTCTCAATGGCCATGAATCTGGTCTTGGAGGTTGAGATGTACGATGTCTGCATCTATGAGACAAACGTATAGCATAGTTCAGCACTTGGACACACACAACTTGATGAAACCCAGTCAACATGGATTCAGGAAAGGGAAATCGTGTTTGACGAATTTACTCCAATTCTTTGAGACCGTGAACAAGCAAATTGATAGTGGAAAGCCGGTGGACATAATATACTTGGACTTCCAGAAAGCATTTGACAAAGTTCCACACAAAAGACTTCTCAGGAAACTACAAAGCCATGGCATAGAGGGAGATATACAAAGATGGATAGGCAAATGGCTGGAAAACAGGAAGCAGAGAGTAGGCATAAATGGGAAGTTCTCAGACTGGGAGAAAGTGACTAGTGGTGTAGCCCAGGGCTCGGTACTTGGGCCGATCCTTTTTAATATTTATATCAATGACCTGGAAAACGGAACATCCAGTGAGATCATCAAGTTTGCAGACGACACAAAACTCTGCCGGGCAATCAGATCGCAGGAGGACAGTGAGGAACTCCAGAGCGATTTGTGTCGGTTAGAAAAATGGGCGGAGAAATGGCAGATGAAGTTCAACGTGGAGAAATGCAAGGTAATGCATTTAGGCAGTAAAAATAAGGAATACGAGTACAGAATGTCAGGTGCAACTCTGGGAAAAAGTGAACAGGAAAGGGATCTGGGTGTACTGATAGATAGGACCCTGAAGCCGTCGGCACAATGCGCGGCAGCGGCAAATAAGGCAAATAGAATGTTGGGCATGATAAAGAAAGGAATCTCGAGTAGATCGGAGAAAGTTATAATGCCGCTTTATAGGGCAATGGTCAGACCCCACTTGGAATACTGCGTCCAACATTGGTCTCCCTACCTAAAGAAGGATATAAAACTGCTGGAGAGGGTGCAGAGACGAGCAACTAAACTAGTGAAGGGTATGGAGAAACTGGAATATGAGGATCGACTTAAAACACTGGGATTGTTCTCCCTTGAGAAAAGGAGACTGCGTGGGGATATGATCGAGACCTTCAAAATACTGAAAGGAATCGACAAAATAGAGCAGAGAAGATTATTTACATTGTCCAATTTGACACGGACAAGAGGACATGAAATGAAGCTAAGGGGGGCAAGTTCAGGACTAATATCAGGAAGTTCTGCTTCACACAGAGAGTGGTTGACATCTGGAATACTCTCCCAGGGGAGATTATTGCGGAATCGACAGTCCTAGGCTTCAAAAGCAAACTAGATGCATATCTCCTTGAGAGAGGCATATAAAGATATGGTTGGATATAAAATAATATTCAATATCCAATATTTCCCACTAATATTCAACTGTGGATAAGGTAGTAACAATACTATTAAGAGAGGTAGCCTCAGTCATGGAGCCTACGCGTAGCCATTCAATGACTGGGGAATTCAGCGTAGCTGTACTTGCTCCTTTAATCTCCAATCATTGGCCTCACTCTCATTATCATTAATCAAACTTACTACAATTCAAATCCTTATTATTATTTCTTATTTTATTTTTAATATATAAACCCTTAAAATAATCTTCATACACTCCCTATCACTTCCTATCATTCATCCTTATTCACATGTTTGAGACTACACTATCTTTATTTTTTATCTTTATATCTTTATAGAATTCTTCGTTTCAACGTTATATATTCATTAGATAGTGGCTTATACCAGCCTATATATCAATTAAACAGCACTTGTATTTCATAGCTAATTCAAGCCGACTTATCTTTAAAGCAGCATTCAACTTAAATCAGCACTTGTATTTCACGAATATAGCCAACGTGGCCAGCGTTTCGTGGGCGAAACTTCACGCTCACTGCATCAGGGCCAAATTATTTTGGAAACAAGATGTGCTCAAAGTGCATTTAGTTAGTGGTCCCAGTCATTGAATGGCTACGCGTAGGCTCCATGACTGAGGCTACCTCTCTTAATAGTATTGTTACTACCTTATCCACAGTTGAATATTAGTGGGAAATATTGGATATTGAATATTATTTATATGTTTTCCCATTGGGGATCTTTATATAGTGGATATAAAATAAGCCAGGTGTATACCTAGCAGGGCCTCCGCGTGTGCGGATCGCCGGACTTGATGGACCGAAGGTCTGATCCGGAGATGGCGCTTCTTATGTTCTTATGTTCTTGTTACATAGAGCGTGTTGGACTCCAGTTAGATTACAAAAAATAAATAGTTCCAAGTCTAATAGATGCTAGTACTGCCATCTTGAACCTGGGACATTGCATCATTTATTATATTATTGTCCCTTGATACTTCAATTTTGGAGATCCATTTGGGATCAGGTAAACAAAGTAATGGAAAATCCAGTGGCGTTAACATATGACACTGTGCAATTTGGCACTTTGATGAGAACTAAAAGCCAAATATCATCTTATAATAATAAACTTCTCTTTATTATGACAGGGGTTGCCATACAGCTTATTTTAAGGAATTGGAAAAACTGGGATAGATTGAACTATACCTTTTGGTGGGAGTCTGTGCCATGTTTTTAAAATGGAACGTATTATGGCTATACAACAGGGACATTACAAAAAGTTTATGAAACTCTACTCCCCCTTGCTGCAGACTCTCACACACCAACCACCCCACCATGAATCCATCCTTCTGGATCCTTCTCCTCCTACTCTGCTCACCCCTCTATCCTTCCCTCTGTCTGAAACCTCCCTCCCCCAACCTACTCGACCCCGCAAACACCAATACCATCTGCCCCGGACTCAGAATCCCCACACTGATACGCACCAGAAATTCCCCTCCCAAGAAAACCCCCCGAAAAGTCAACCAAGATTCCCTAAAGACCCTACCCCCTGCCAATCCTCTCAACACTGTCCCGGACTCTCTCACCCCAGTCCCGACACTTTATTGCAACGCCAGATCCGCGTGCAACAAGACCCAAATCTTGAAAGACCTTCTAGACGAGCTCGACCCTGGATTTCTGTGCATCACAGAAACATGGATCGCCAAAGACGACCTATTCACACAAAACGAACTCCTCCCCCACGGTTACCAAGGCCTCTTTTCTCCCAGACCCAATCGAAAAGGTGGTGGCCTGGCACTCCTCTACAAATCTTTCTTCGACGTTCAGCTCCTTGAGACGGGCACCCATCCTCCTCTAGAATATTTGCTTGCTTCAGTCAATGACGAACTCCGCACCCACCCATTGGGCATCCTATTAGTATACCGGCCACCCACCCCTTGGGCAAAATCTTCAAATCTCGTCTATGAGACCATAACAAATGCCTTCCTTAAATTCCAGAGACTTCTGATTGTTGGTGATATCAATCTCCACCTCGACGATACAAATAACAATGATACATCCGAATTCAACAACTTCCTTACCTCTCTTGGCTTTCCCTCACCCACCCCATCCCAAACCCACGAAAAAGGGCATACTCTAGACTTCACCACCTTCATTGATCTTACCACCTTCAAAACCTCAACCGACGACACTCGCTGGGAACAAGTCCCTTGGTCAGACCACTTCCTAGGGACTACCTGTCTCCCCGTCTTCATGTCACATCTTGACTCCCCACCCCACTCCTCTCATTCCATAACCTACCGCAAAAAAACCTCGAGCAACCTATTCTGGTCCAAATTTCTCAACAAACTCTCCTCCAACCCTAGACCTATAGACCCCGAATCACATTGGCACAACTGGACCATCCTCTCCGAGTCCACCTACCACTCCCTTGCCCCATTAACCACCAAAACCATCTCCTATCCCCGAAAGGCCCCCTGGTACCTACCCCTTCACAGAGAATTGAAACAGAAGTGTCGCGCTTTGGAGCGCAAATGGAAAAAATCCAAATCCCCCTCTGATAGACAGACCTGGAGGGCTAATATTAAATTTTACAATTCAACATTAAAAAAAGCCAGGAAAAACTTCTTTGGAGACAAGATCTCCAGATCCAACAACCAAATCAGTGCGCTGTTCAACATCTGGCGCTCCCTAACTACAAAAAAGGACCCGTCTTTGCTTCCGCCATCTCTATCAGCCGAGGCCCTTGCAAATTTCTTTAATGAAAAGATTACCACCCTAAGATGCTCCTTCCCCCCCTCAGTCTCCTACAATTCCCTGACCTCTACTGTTCCCAACTGTACCTTACCGGTATCCATTCCTGCCGACAGATCCTGGACCACCTTCGAGCTTGTCTCTGAACCGCAAGTCTCCAAACTCTGTCTCAAACTAAAAACTTGCAAGTGCATTTTGGATCCTTTCCCCTCCTACCTATTCGAGAATATCCCTACACAGGCCATTGCTTCCCTCACCGAACTTATAAACTCTGCCCTAACATCAGGCCTTTTCTCCCCCGACATGGGACACATTTCACTGTCCCCTCTACTGAAAAAGGCCGACCTCGATCCCTCCATTCCATCAAATTACCGGCCTATAGCAAATATCCCTCTCCTAACCAAGCTATTAGAATCTATCATATCCACCCAACTCTCATCCTACCTAGAACGATTCTCTATCCTCCTACCCCACCAATTCGGCTTCAGACCCAACTTTAGCACCGAATCCCTCTTGGCCTCACTAATTTCTAAGGTGCAACAACTCCATTCTCGCAACAAATTTGCTGTTCTTCTTCAATTCGACCTCTCCGCAGCCTTCGATGTCGTTCACCACGACATCCTACTCTTCCAACTCTCCGAAATAGGCATAAGCTCCACAGTTCTGGATTGGTTCTCGAAATTCCTACGCTTCCGCTCCTACACCGTTAACACCAACGGTTCCTCATCCCCCGCCTGGAAGCCAAAATGTGGAGTCCCTCAAGGCTCACCCCTCTCCCCTATCCTTTTCAACATCTACATGTCCTCTCTGAAACTCCTTCATTTATCCCCACTAGAAACTCTCTACTCCTACGCCGATGACATCCTCATCCTCCTCGAAACCGACTCGAACCTCTCGAACCTCGCTGAGAACATTTCCACATGTATTATGAACCTCCAATCCTGGGCCCAATCTGTACAAATGAAACTGAATGAATCCAAAACCAAACTACTTTGGCTCGGCCCAACCTTAGACCATTTACCCACCTCCATCCCTCTATCTTCCGGCCCCACTCTTCAGCTTGAGTTCTCAAGCAAAGTCCTTGGCATCATCTTAGATTCCTCTCTCTCCTTCAACGATCACCTCAACTCCCTAGTAAAAAAATGCTTCTTTAGCCTCCATATGTTGAGGAAAGTAAGATCCTGCTTTCATCACTCTCATTTCGCCATCCTCGTTCAATCCACCATCCTTTCTAGACTGGACTACTGCAACTCCATCTATATAAGCCTGACAAAGAAAAACCTCCATAGACTTCAGCTAATTCAAAACGCCGCGGCCAAGCTTATCTTCGCAAAAGGCAAGTTCGACCACGTTTCCCCACTCCTCTCCAAGCTTCACTGGCTCCCAGTTTACTCCAGAGTCCTCTATAAATGTGCCTGCATAGCCTTCAAGATTCTACATGGCGTCCTTCCTCCTGTTATCCCACTCTTCTGGAACTCCTCAAACCCGCTCTCGACTAGATCCTCCCAAAAACTGAAACTATCTTTCCCTTCTATAAAAGGTATATCCCGCGCAGGAAAACTTGGAACATCCCTCCCCTTTAGAACCACAGAACTCTGGAACAACCTTTCATCCCCGCTCAGAAATTCTAGCTCCTTCCAATCCTTCCGCAAACACTTGAAAACTTGGCTCTTTTCAAAAACCTAATCACCTCCCGTGCTCTAGTATCCTGTCCCCCTCTATCTCCTCAGTCCCTCTCCTATATCCTTTCCTTGTAGTTCCTTTCCTCTCAACCTCTGTAAACCGTGCCGAGCTCTGCGCACGCGGAGATGGTGCGGTATACAAACCTAAGGTTTAGTTTAGTTTAGTTTAGTTTAGTTTAAGATTTAGGAGCCATTGACAAAATTTTGCAAAGAACGATTGTTGATTTTGCCCTTTGGTCATACACGTCCAGGGTGGGTGGGAGGGAGGATTGGGAAATATTTTTTAAATCTTTAATTTGAGTGCAGTTTTTGAATATGAGTATGGGGGGGTGATATATCTATTTGTCATAGATTACAATTTGATTGATTTTAAGTTCTTTTATAGTGTAATATGATTGTATAATATGTTGCACTTATGTATGACTTAAAAATGAATAAGATATTTAAAAAAAAAAAAGATTCTAGAAACATAGAAACATAGCAGAAAAGGCCAAATGGCCCATCTAGTCTGCCCATCCACAGTAACCATTATCTCTTTTTCTCTCCGAGAGATCCCATGTGCCTTCCCAGGTCATTTTGAATTCAGACACAGTCTCTGTCTCCACCACCTCTTTTGGGAGTCTATTCCATGCAACTACCACACTTTCTGTAAAAAAGTATTTCCTTAAATTCTCCGGAGCCTATCACTTGTTAACTTCATCCTATGCCCTCTCATTGCAGAGTTTCCTTTCAAATTAAAGAGACTCGACTCATGCGCATTTACATTACGTAGGTATTTAAACGTGTCTGTCATATCTGCCCTCTCCCGCCTTTTCTCCAAAGTATACAGATTGAGATCTTTAAGTCTATCCCTATACGCCTTAGGATGAAGACCACATACCATTTTAGTAGCCTTCCTCTGGACTGACTCCAACCTTTTTATATCTTTTGAAGGTGCGGCCTCCAGAATTGTATACAATATTCTAAATGAGGACTCACCAAAGTCATTAATGCCTCCTTTTTCCTACTAGCCATACTTCTCCCTATCCAACCTAACATCCTTCTAGCTTTTGCCGTCATCTTTTCAACCTGTTTGGCCACCTTAAGATAATCATATACAATCACACCCAAGTCCCGCTCTTCTGTCGTGCACATAAGCTCTTCACTCTCTAATCTGTACCATTCCCTTGGGTTTTTGCAGCCCAAATGCATGATCTTGCATTTCTTAGCATTAAATTTTAGCTGCCAAATATGAGACCATTCTTCAAGCTTCGCCAGGCCTTTCTTCATGTTATTCACACCATCTGGCATGTTTACTCTATTACAGATTTTCGTATCATCTGCAAAGAGGCAAATCTTACCCGACAACCCTTCATCAATATTGTTTATAAAAATGTTAAAAAGAACAGAACCTTGAGGCACACCACTGGTAACATCCGTTTCCTCAAAGCGATCTCCATTGATCACTACCCTCTGTTGCCTTCCACTCATCCCATCACTTGACCCAGCCCATCACTTTGGGATCCATCCCGAGTGCACTCACTTTATTTATTAGACGTCTGTGTGGAACATTGTCAAAGGCTTTGCTAAAATTTAAATGCACCACATCTAGCGCACATCCTCTATCCAATTCTCTGGTCACCCAGTCAAAGAAATTGATCAGATTTGTCTGACAAGTCCTACCTCTAGTGAATCCATGTTGTCTCCGGTCCTGTAATCCACAGGATTCCAGAAATTTGACCATTCTTTGTTTTAAAAGTGTTTCCATTAATTTGCTTACCACAGAAATCAGACTTACCGGCATGTAATTCCCTACTTCAAGTTTCAAGTTTTATTAGGATTTGATATACCACTTATCAAGGTTATCTAAGCGGTTTTTACAATCAGGTACTCAAGCATTTTCTTCCTTACTTACACTTTTGTGGAGAGGGACCACAGCTGCCCTTTGCCAGTCCTCTGGTACCACTCCTGACTCTAGAGACCCGTTGAAAAGGTCAGTCAGCGGAGCTACCAGTACTTTCCTAAGTTTCTTCAGCACTTAGGATGTATGCTTAATAATTAATTGAAACTTGATAAATAAAATATAAAAAAGAAAGTGCGGTATCCACATCCCACCCTGTTTCTTCTGCTGATATAGCATTTTACGCTGGACCTGTGGGGCTTTATTTTTCCAAATATACTGAAATAGCTTCCTTTCCAAATGCTTGAAAAAGGAAGCAGATAAAGGGATTGGCAGAGCTGAGAAATAAGTAATGCAACTTAGGAAGTACTATCATTTCAATAGCATGGAACCAACCCAACCAGGAGATAGTTAAATGTTTCCAATGCTCAAATTCTTCATCTATTTGCTTTATGATAATGGGAAAGTTCACTGTATAAAGGCCAGATAGATTCCGAGTAAGGTTAACTCCCAAATAACATAACGAGCTGGAGGCCCAACGATAAGAAAAGGAAACTAGTTTATTCCCCCTCTCTACTTCTGTAAGGGAGAGCTCCAAAATCTCCGATTTAGTAACATTTACTTTAAATCCCGATACAGTTCCATAAACGTCTATAAGCCTGGTTACTGCCAGTAAGGATTTGCACAGGTCCGAGAGAGTAAATACAGTACTCCCCCGATATTCGCGTGGGTTCCATTCCAGGAACCCCCACAAATGTTGAAAAACTGTGAATACGGTTTTTAGCAGGGGAGACAGGAGAGGGCAGCCGGAACACACCGGTGAGTGAAGGAAATCACTTGCGGTATGCTCCGACTGCCTCTTTCTGTACTAAAGTCAGGCCTCACCAATCAGGAGCTGCGTGTCAAAGCATGAGGCTCAGAAGCTGTACTTGGTCTAAAAAAGACTGAATCACCTCCGGAGGGATATCCTATTCTGGCATACAGAGGGTTTGATAATACTGGACAAAAGCTTGTTGGATGTGTGTTGATGTGGTTCAATGCACCTCCTGTACATCTACAATGTTAGTGATATAATTGTGGAGCCATCGCTTTCGCAGGGTATGTGCTAATAACTTCCCAGCTCTGTTTGCTGTTTTGAAATATTCCTGTTTGAGAGACTGCCAAATCCAAAGCTTGCATGTCTAGGTGGAGCTGTTTATTGGCAGGGCCTGCCTCAAGGGACAACTCCAATCTATAGATCTGAGAAAGAAGGTTGGCCTTCTGCTTTTCACAGGCTTTATAAATATGAGATCCCAAAACTATAAGTTTTCCCCTCAACACAGCTTAAGTGCTTCCCAAATTGAGGATGGGGCAGTCTCCCTATTATCATTATGTTCCAGATATTCCTACATCTCCCGACCAATAGAAACATAGAAAAAAGCAGCAGAAAAGGGCTATAGCCCACCAAGTCTGCCCATTCCAAGTATCCCCTCCCATTAATTTACTCCCTTAAAGATCCCACGTGAGTATCCCATTTTCTCTTAAAATCCGTCACGCTGCTGGCCTTTATCACCTGGAGTGGGAGTCTGTTCCAATGATCCACTACTCTTTCGGTGAAGAAGTACTTCCTGGAGTCGCCATGAAACTTCCCTCCCCTGATTTTCAGCGGATGCCCTCTGGTGGTCGAGGGTCCCATGAGCCAGAAGATATCATCTTCTGACTCGATGCGTCCCGTGATGTACTTATATGTTTCAATCATATCTCCCCGTTCTCTTCTTTCCTCAAGTGAGTACAGCCGCAATTTTTTAAATCTTTCTTCATACGTGATATCCTTGAGCCCCAAGACCATCCTGGTGGCCGTTCGCTGAACCGACTCGATCCTCAGCACGTCCTTTCGGCAGTGTGGTCTCCAAAACTGAACACAATACTCCATGTGAGGCCTCATCATGGCTCTGTGGAGCATCACAACTTCAGGTCTCCTGCTGACGAAACCTCTGCGGATACACCCCATCATTTGTTGCACTTTTTGTGGATCTAATAGAAGTCTTATCATCCATCTGCCAATAACCGACACCCCCCTCTGGAGGCAGCAAACAAATAGAAAAAGTGATAGGAGCATGGTTGGATCAAATCCTAGCTGCAATATCAGTGATGTGGCAGAGGGAAGGCTGCGAAGCAGCCTGTTCAGTGCTGCCGCCATCACTATTTGGAATGGAGGTATGTTGGCCTCGTGGTGGGAGGGTCGGCAGGATTCTGCGCAATATGGGAAGGAGGGATGGAAAGATGCTCCAGCAAGGGGATGGGTGAGAGGGGAGGAAAGATGCTGTGGGTGGGGTGGGAGAAAGCGCTGCTGCTGGCGAATCGGGTAGTGTCTGAGATATTCGGGAGCGGCTTCGGGGGTCAATCCAACTAGGGCTTATTTTTGGAATTGGGCTTATATTAGGACCTAACCCGGAAATCATTCTAGGGCTTATTTTCTGGGTAGATTTTATTTTCGGGGAAACACGGTAGTCCCTTTTTCCCTCTTCTCTCTTCTCTCTACATGTGTCTAATGTTCTGCTTACCTGAGGGTTTTGCTCACCTACCCACAATGATTTTAGTTTGAAGACCAAGTGGATCAGTCTGTTCTGGAAGGTTTCATGGAATTTTTATTCCCCTCATTCCCTTATGGGATGCTTATAGATTTTCCTTTGCAAGAGGCAACCAACAATTCAAACTCTCCCTTCCTTTTAGAAAAGGAATTAAAGGAGTTAAGATCTTCAGTCAATCTCTAGCTTTCAAATTTCCTCAACTTTGGAATGAACTCCCCTTAATTCTGGGAAGTCCCAGTTCGTTCCAATCCTTCCGTAAATCTCTAAAAATTCTTCTATTCACCAAACATTTTGGAAAGTAATCTCTTTGAAACTTCGCTATTACTTTCTCTAGTTTTTATTTAATCATTGTAAATTTTTTCATCTTCATCTAATTGTTGTACACCGAGTCGAGCTTTCTCAGAATGATGACCCGGTATATAAAGTTAAGCTTTAGTTTAGTTTAGTTTAGATGGGTGCATCTTTGTTCTGCAGGTCTTGGAATATGTATCCCTTGATGAAAAAACATTGAAAAAGTCTTCATCTATATACCATGAGCTGCTTTGCCTTAGCTTTTATTCTTAAGTGGGACGATTAAGGAGAACAGCCTTTTGCACCTGTCTACTCCATCTTCTTTCCCAGAGCCATGAAGTCACTTTTGATATTGTTGGGGATATATCTAACAGTATCAAGAACAGTATCAATTAATAGTCAGTAGGCCTGATGAGTGTTGGTAAAGTCTCTGATCTTAGCACTTAACAGACAGAGAGTGCATATCACCTAGCAGGTGGATGTCTCCATATCCCTCAGAAATGAGTCACCAATCACCACTACCCTTTGCTTCCTAGGCAAAGTGGCTACTGATCCTGTGGTTTTTTGATTTACTTGTTTACTTGTTCAGTTTCCATGAGTCTTTCTGGGATAATTTCCCCTCTTCCACTTCTATGGCTGCATATTAGCTTTTCGGCTCAAGTGAAGTGGTTTGGGGTATAGATTATTTGACCTTTGGTAATCTTGCATCCATCTCTCAACTCGTAGGATGGCTGCCTGGACAGAGGCAGAAGCAATAACAGTGATGCTAGCTTTGACATATTTTCTTAATCAGCTTTCTGCTATAGAGAGTTTTGATACTTGTTGAAAGAGATAAGTCCCACTGAATTTCCTTCCTTCTTAGCCATCCTGTGAGTGAAATCAGCCAGCCTCTTTTCTATTAAATCTAATGCTTCCATACTCTCATTCCCTGTTTTATTGCTCACATATTATGAAGGATGGAGTGGATGCTCAGAGATGCTCTGGAATGCTGCATTCTGCTTAAGATTTAGTACACTATGGGCCCGTTATTCAGAGCAGTTTAAGCGGCATGGAGATGCTCTGGCCCGCTTAAATTGCCAATTGGAGGCTAAACACCAATATTCAGCAGCACTAAGCTGGACAGTGTCACTGAATATTGGATTTGATTGGATTTGAAGTGGGTTGGTGAGGGTTGGAGACAGGAGTGCAGTCTTCCTTGTGTGCCTTTTCAAAATGACTGCCATGCCATTTTGAAAAGGTGCTGCGAGGGAGCAGGAACAAGAAGGCTGCACTCCTGCCCTCAAAGACCTCTGCTGGACCACCAGATATTAGGTAGGCCTGAGGGGACCTACCTATACATTGGGAAGTTGTGGCCAAGTAGGAGGGGAGGGAAGAGAGAGGTGCTTTGTTGGGGGTGGAAGGGTGCCTTTTTTTTTTTTTTAATTTACAAAAACAAAGGAAAAATACTTATGCGGGTCCTGGCCTGATATTCATCCAGAGCCTACATAAGCTCCGGGTGGCCAGACCACTCAGAATTATGCCGCAATATTCAGGTCTGGTGCTCTGACATGACCTTGCACTGAATATTGGGCATAATTTAGCTGGCAATGATCAGCATTAAAAAAAGATGCTGACCATTGCCGGATGAATATCAGGGAGTATATATTGAAATGCTATGAAAATGCTTTGGTCCTGGAGGGTTCCTTCATTGACAGAGCATTCTTTTGATTTTGCCTTATAATAATTTGGGTTGAGCCTGTGGATATCTTTTTCTTTTCTGATAGAATTTCTTAATGTTGGATGAGATTTCAAAGCCAAGTCTACATCCGAAGAATAAAAAAGACAAGGACCACCTGGTTCACGTGCAGGACTTAACGTGCTATTGGAACAAGGTAAGAAAGATGAAAGCAGTAAAACAAGATGACATTCTGTATACTCATACACTGTATTCAAAGCAGTGTTGGCTTGAACTCACAACCTCAGGGTGCTGAGGCTGTAGCTTTAACCACTGTGCCACACTCTCCCCCTATCTAATATATCTTGGAACAACTTAGTAATGATAGTCTATAGCTTCAGAGGTCATTTCATTCCAGTTATCATAAAGTTAATTTATTGAAAATCAAACTCCGAGTTCTAGCTGGTAGGGCAGTGATGTAATATTCTCAAATAAACCAAAAACATTTTTTCTGCCTATATGTTGTGCAGGCATCTCTAGCTTTCCATGTCATTAACTGATGCATCAGGTTTTTCCACAGTGGGTGTCTTGTACCCACATTTGTAAAAATACATTTCTTTCCAACAATACATGCTTTTTGTATAAAAAGTCTTATTATCCCTTGATATTCTATCTCTTAAATACAAATTTCCCAGATATAACGCCTAATGGTGTTAGTGATACTATTCATTGCAACAATGCCCCTATGTAGGCAAAAGATTGCACTCAAAAATGAGTAATGTAAATACAAGTCCAAATGGAATGTAATAAACTATTCACTTTTGAAACACCACATTTGAAACTCGTTGACATTGCTATCTCTCCCATATGATATAGTTGCAGTTGCGAAAGGTATGCTCTGAGAATTGACAGTAATGGCATTCTCTATAGCTAGCATTGTGAATGGTTAAGAGTACATTCTTTATTTCAGATACCAACTCATGTTCTGAGATTTTCATCTGTAATTTTGATGCCCAAGTTGATTGGGTAACAGGAAAGCTAGACTCGGGAGAGTCTCTGGACATAGTGTACTTGGATTTCAGTAAGGCTTTTGACAGCGTCCCACACCGTAGACTATTAAGCAAGATGAAATCGATGGGGTTAGGTGAGACACTAGCTGCATGAGTCAATGATTGGCTGAGTGGAAGACTTCAGAGGGTGGTGGTCAACGGCACCCTCTCTGAGACATCGGAGGTGACTAGCGGAGTGCCACAGGGCTCAATCCTGGGCCCGTTCCTTTTTAACATATTCATAAGGGACTTGACCCGAGGGCTTCAGGGTAAAGTAACACTATTCGCCGATGATGCCAAACTATGTAATATAGTGAGTGAAAGCAATCTGCAGGATAGTATGACGCAGGATCTGCTTAAGTTGGAAAACTGGTCCTCAACATGGCAGCTGGGCTTAAACGCTAAGAAACGTAAGGTCATGCATCTCGGCAGCAGTAATCCATGCAGAACTTACACCTTAAATGGAGAAACACTAGCTACGACTTCAGAAGAACAAGACTTGGGAGTGAAGACATGAAGGCTGCCAAACAAGTAGAGAAGGCCTCATCCAAGGCAAGGCAAATGATGGGATGTATCAATAGACGCTTCATCAGCCGCAAACCTGAAGTCATAATGCCACTGTTCAGAACCATGGTGAGACCTCATCTGGAATACTGTGTGCAATTCTGGAGGCCACATTACCGTAAAGACGTGCTTAGAGTTGAGTCGGTTCAGGGGATGGCCACTAGGATGATCTCTGGGCTCAAGGGTCTCTCGTATGAAGAAAGACTAAACAAATTGCAGCTCTACACTCTAGAGGAACGCAGGGAAAGGGGGGACATGATTGAGACATTAAAATACATCACAGGATGTGTCGAGGGGGAAGACGACATCTTCTTTCTCAAAGGACCCTCGGTCACAAGGGGACACACGCTCAAACTCAGAGGAGGGAAATTTAATGGTGACACCAGGAAGTATTTCTTCACAGAAAGAATAGTAGATCACTGGAACAAGCTTCCAGTGCAGGTGATCAAGGCCACCAGCGTGCTTGACTTTAAGAATAAATGGGACATCCACGTGGGATCCTTACGAGGGTCGAGATAAGGAACTAGGACATTAGCACTCAGACTTAATGGGGGGGGGGGTCAGTAGAGTGGGCAGACTTGATGGGCTATAGCCCTTTTCTGCCGTCATCTTTCTATGTTTCAAGTTGCCAAAATCTGCTTATATTGGTTTTTGGGCACTAAGGCCCAGATTCTCTAAAAGTGCGTCCCGATTTTAGGCAGCTGTAGGCGTCCTACAGCTGTCTAATCAGCCAATCGGGATGCACGTTTTTTAAAAAAAAAATGCTCCCCAGGCAGGCCGCCTATATTGAAGGCGATAGGCCCTGATTCTGTATAGGACGCCCGGGAGAGGCGTCCTATTCAGAATCGGCCTAAACTAAACCCCGATTCTGTAACCGGCGTCCATGTTACAGACGCGGGTTAGAGAATCGGGTTAGATTAGACACGGCCCGCTACACTTATCCCGGCCCATCCCACCGAAGCCTAAGGCCTGATTGGCCCAGGCTCTAGAAGCCTGGACCAATCAGGCCTTAGGCATAGCGGGTCCGCCCATCCCCACTTGGCCAATCAGACCTTAGACTTAGTGGGGATGGGCGGACCCGCTATGCCTAAGGCCTGATTGGTCCAGGCTTCTAGAGCCTGGGCCAATCAGGCCTTAGGCTTCGGTGGGATGGGCCGGGAAGGGGCGAGCCCGCCTCATTTCGACGAGGCGAGCTTACCGGCTAGACGGGAAAGAACCGTCTGGCCCGAAGAACAGGTTACTTTGGGGGTTGTTAGCGCCGGGGGGGTGGTGTGCAGTCTTCGGGCAGGAGGGGTGCGCCGTCTTCGGGCAGGAGGGGTGCGCCGTCTTCGGGCAGGAGGGGGGTGCGCTGTCTTCGGGCAGGAGGGATTGGGCACTCTCCTGCCAGCATCGGTAGTGTCGGGGTGGGAGGGAGATCGGTAATATCGGGGGGGGGGGGCGGTCGGTAGTGTCGGGGGGGGGGGGTCGGTAGTGTCGGGGGGGGGGGGGGCATCCGATCGGACAGGCCGCGGCCCGCTATACTTATAGCGGCAGAGAGATCCCTTGCCGCGATAAGTATAGCAGCTGCGTCTACTTACAATGTAGACCAGCATTTTGCTGGCCTACATTTTTAAGGTTTCTTCCTCTACTAGGGAGACGCGTAGGGCCACCTAGGTTCGCCTAAGGCCCTTAGGCGAGCTTAGGCGTCTTGCGGGTCTCCCTAGGCTCCCGGAGGTGCCTTCAGGCCTACCTGGGGAGCATTTTTTTTTTTTAAACGTGCATCCCGATTGGCTGATTAGACAGCTGTAAGACGCCTACAGCTGCCTAAAATCGGGACGCACTTTTTGAGAATCAGGGCCTAAGTACATAAGAGCTTTGCGCAAGAGAGAAATGTTTGCTCAGTCATAACCGAGAGTACTAAGAACAGCAAGTAGTGCTTTATACTTAGTAATCAAGCATTTCGACTTTAAAAGATGTGATATATAATGTGAGAGTTGCAAGTAAGCAAACCAATCCCGGGTTAATACACCAAGACATCAAATGATTTCATTTTACCATTTGTTAAGAAATCAACTACATGGATCAATCCATGTTGCACCCATATAGTAAAGACTGCTTGATGCAAACCTGGGGTAAACTATAAGTTACCGGTAATGGTAATCAAGTCAGAATTATTAGGTGTCCGTTGTAACAAGAGTAATAAAAATTTCCATATGGCCCACATTGAGGTCAATAATATATTATATTTCCGAGGTATTAATCTGAGGGAGCATGTAGAAGATAGCGTGGGTGGAGGGGTTGAAATTGGTCCCTTTCCATGCTCCATGGAGTAAAATCCTCAGCATTTATTATCTAGTCTTTCAGATGCCTTATGAGACAGGCCTCATATTGGGTAAGCCCATCCCACCTGAGGACCAAGGGCCATAAAGAAGCTCCATATGAATTTTAGAGTTCTTTTTCCACCAACAAAATTTCCTAATTATACCTTGTAGTACAATTATGTCATGCTGTCTCAAACTAACAGGAATTGTTTGTAGAACATACAACTAGTGTGGAAATGTGACCATGTGATATAAACAAATTCTTTATAACGATAGGAGCAGTAAATGCCAAGTATCCAATTTCTGTTTGGTATATTGAAGACGAACTACAACATTATGGCGATATAATTGAGTAGGGTCCATTGGGAGGTATCTAAACGTCCGACTTGCCCATTTTAGAGGGAATTGCCCTACCCAATCTTGTTGTACCTGCACTGTAGATGGGAGACATTCCAACTTATCCATATTTAATTTAAATCTTGAAAAGTCCCCAATAAATGCATCATCAGCAAAAGCTGAAATTTTAAAAAGTGTCAAACCCACTTTAATCTCAATAATTTCAGGGTTGGCAAATATGTCTTTAATTAGTGGATCAAATGTAAGTACATATACTTACACAGAGGGTTGCCTTTTCTGATGAGCCATGTTTTGAGTCATGTTTTGAGCTCCATCAAACGGATGGATACTGGCATGTCAGACGTGAAACCGCTGAGAATAAATACCTATCTACCATTGTTGGATGTACACAAGCTGGTGGTGGCAGCGTAATGACCTGAGGAATGTTTTCTTGGTAATCTGGGTCTGTTTCTGCCTATGGAAGGCACTCTCAGCTGATATGGGTATCTCTTCATCCTTGCCGATCAAGTACATCCATATATGTTGATGGTCTTCCCTAGGAATTAAGACAGCAGCTGTGGCTTCCTTTGTGTCATGTGATTGACACACTCATCTGTCTCGAGCCCCCTCCTTGGAGGAAGATGAAGACTCCCAAATGTTTTTCTGGGGTGAATTAAACATCAGACGCTCTGTATGACATCATCGGTGTCGACCTATGCGGTCTCTGCCTGGCGGATGCTCTGGATCAGACAGTAGGAGGGAGATTCAGCCTTTAAAGCCACACTGAACAGGCTTCCCTTTTAGAGCAGATGCTAGTTCACAAGCGTCTGGATGACCTGATGCCTAGTGTTACAGACCATTGCCCTGAGGCTTTGCTGGACAGCAGATGCCAGATGGCTCAGGGTCCAGGACGAAGGAAATTTTGAGGCTCTTGAAGATGCCAATGATGCAGAGGTACTTGCAGTTGTCATGACAGAGGTTCAGTGGGAGCAGGAGAAAGTAAGACTCTGCCTCTCGCCCCTCTCCAGTTTCCAAAAAAGCACAATGACGCTGGTGCAGGCTGTCAGCCTATTGGTTGGTCTGGCTCAGATTGGCGCAAACCATTGGGTTCTAGAAGCTTTTTGTGCCTCCCTAGAAGCTTTTTGTGCCTCCCTTCCAGACTTTTTTTTGTATTCTCTGGCCAACCAGCTAGAGAGAGCCCTCAGAGTCTGGGCAACAGTGCAAAGGCTGCTGGTTCATCATGCTATAGAGCCAGTGGATGAAGAATCAGGCTTCGGCAGATACTCCATATACTTCTTTGTACCAAAAAAAGGCTCAGATGACTGGAGACCACTCTCTCCAAATGGCTCTGAGTTATAGGCAATTTATGGACCACTTTTGCTGAGCCAGTAACCAATGACCCTTAAACTGGGTGTTATCCATTGCAATGATTCCGCCCCCCCTTCACCAACTGTAAAGGCTGGAATCGATCATTAGTATCTCCTAGGAGGAGCTGCGAGCGGAATATCTTTTGTAGCTTTATGAATATAAGTAATAGAATAATTTGGATAAGAAGAGATATTTTCAGCGGAAGTTGAAAGATTCATTGAATCACCCAAAACAATTGTTTCGGATTGTGAAGCAATTAACGAGTGCTAGGGATAATGTATCACAAGTAATACCATTTACACTGGATAAGCTCAATAATTATTTTGGCCTGAAGGTCGATACAATTGTTAGGGGGATACCACAAGTACAAGGTTTGGTAACAAGTCCGAATGTTACAGTAGTCTGGGATACTTTTGAATGTGTTTATCCTCAGTTGGTTGTTAAATTATTGGGAGCTTGTGGAACACCATAGCCTCAGGTGATCTTTGCTCCCCCAAAGTATTGCAAGAATTACAGTCAGTTAGGTTATGCACTTACAAAGATAATGAATCTTAGGGCTCCTTTTACTAAGCTGTGCTAGCGTTTTTAGCGCGAGCTGCAGATTAGTATGCGCTGCCCTTTGCGCTACATGGAAAAACTAATGCCAGCTCAATGGAGGCATTAGTGTTTAGCGCACGCGGCATTGCAGCATGCAGTAAAATCGCTAGCGCAGCTTAGTAAAAGGAGCCCTTAGTCTGTGTGAAGGGGTTATGCCAAAATTACTGAAATTTTCTACAGTTAAGCCACTGATGAAATATGTAAATGTTGGGAATGGAGAGCTTAAAAATTATAGATCTGTGGCATCGGCACTAGTTTAAGAAAAAATACTGGAAAAACTGGTGTGCATCCAACTTGATGGACATACTGTACTCTGAGATATAATATACTGGATTCTCATCAATATGCTTTTCGTTCTGTCCTTAGTATGGAAACTTTGTTAGTAGATACGATGTGCATTTGTAAGGGATATGAGTACATCATTGTGTCTTTAGACATTTTAGCAGCTTTTGACACTTTAGATCACAATGTCTTACTGCAGCAACTAAGTTTCACTACCAATGGCATAGCTTTCAGAAAGTCCAATGGCATGAAAAGCCCATGTACCATGACTGGAGAACTCTCTGTGGGCAAGTAAAAATGTGTTTACATGGGACTTTTGACAGGGTGAGTTGGGAGGAAAAGCCTTGAGAAACATTCTCTGCTCAAGAGAAGCTTTAAAATATCAGCTGACTGTGGGAATTTCAGCAATCTTTCTAGAGTTTTATGGAAAAATGTTTTTTTAGGCTGAAACAGTTCTGTGAAGTTCTGAGAGAAGAGAACATTTCTCTGGGTAAATGTATATTATTCCTATACACCTAATAATCTCTACCCACTGCTAACATCTTTTTCATATTCTGAAATCTGTTTAGCAGGGTAGGAAAAACCTCAGATGTGGGGGTCAGAAAAGTTTTTGACCCTTATCCAGTGTTCTCCCCAGAAATTTTTTACAGCCGGGTAGCATGAAAAAGTACCCGGGTGGGGCAGGACGGGGAAATTTGGTGGTGGGAAAATTAAGGGCTCCTTTTACTAAGTTGCAATAGTGTTTTTAGCATGTGCAGAATTGCCACGCTACACGGCTAGAACTAACGCCAGCTCAATGTTGGCATAAGTGTCTAGCATGTGCGGCAATTCTGCGCGAGCTAAGCGCGCGGTAAAACTGCTATTGCAGCTTAGTAAAAGGAGCCCTGGTGTACCTAGCATATGTGATACCCGAGGCCCATCATTTTTTGACACTCCCCCCATCTGTATGAAAAACATGATTTTTAGTAACAATCCACACATCACACAAGAGTGTACCTAGGAAAAGGCACCATCTTACATACTGCAGTGAGCAATACATCAATATACCCATTGTAAAACTAAACAAGCCAGATTAGTACAGATCAATCCTACACAGTCAATCCTAACTGAAAACCATGTCTTTCGAACACACAGAACACAGAAAACACCTTCGCCTAATATGGAATCACGAACTTCTACTTCATAGACTTCAATCAATAGGAATTACAGATCAAGTTCTCTCCTGGTTTCAATCATATTTTTCTGATCGCTCCTCAGCAGTCTCTTTTAACAACTCTACTTCTAATACTTTTACTCTAACTAATGGCGTCCCTCAAGGCTCCATACTGTCTCCACTATTATTTAATTTATTTCTCGCTCCACTATTAACCTTATGCCAATCAATCGGCTTTAATGTCTTCGCTTACGCTGACGACATACAACTTTTACACCCTATTGATATTGAAAATCCTTCAGATACTTCTGAGATCAATGCAAAATTAGAAAAAATACATCTTTGGCTAAACAATAATAGACTCGCTTTAAACATCAATAAGACCAATGTATTACTTTTTCCCTGGAAAGATAACCCAAAGCTTAAATTTCCTATTGCCATTAAGGATCATCCTATACAAGAGGTAGATAATATTAAAATACTAGGCGTTACTTTCGACCGTAAACTTTCCTTTCATAACCACATCAGCAATGTCATTAAGTCATCATTCTTTAGGCTTCGACAAATTCGTTCTGTTTCACCATTCCTTAACAATAGTTCACTTAATATTCTCATCCACTCTCTCATTATATCTAAGATAGATTATTGTAATGCACTCTTTAAAGGCATAGCTCAAAAAGAAATCAAACGTTTACAGATCATACAGAATACCTCGGTCAAGCTTATCTTTAAAGCCAAAAAATTTGACCATGTCACTCCACTTCTTAAGGAAGCCCACTGGCTTCCTGTTAATCACAGAATCATTTATAAACTCAGCTTGCTTACTTTTAAATCTCTTTCTCTCAAAACTCCGGCTTTTATATATAAATCATTAATCCCTTACACCACGAATAGAACATTAAGATCTACCGACCAACATCTACTATCAATCCCATCTCTTAAAATCATAAACACAAGACGCCAATATATTTTTTCCGTCACTGCTCCCCAAACCTGGAATTCTTTACCTTACTACCTGAGACAAGAAGTCAATTTAGAGAAATTCAAAAGCAACCTGAAAACCTTTCTATTCAATGACGCCTTCATAAATTAAGAATAATTTCATCATAAACCAATTTTAGGACCAAGCTTCACCCCTTCCCCATGTTCATTCCCTAAATGTGAGCCCCATCTTTATTTTATATTGTAACTTCTTACCTTCTCTTTCCCATATGTTTCTAGTATTGTCATTTTGTCCTAAGTCAGTCAACTATCCTCAACGTATTACTTTGTTTATAATGTAATTTTTAATGTACATCGCTTTGAATTAAGATAAAGCGATTAATCAAAACTGAATTAAACTTGGAAACTTGGAAACTTGGAATATGGAATCACAAAATAACCCCTCTCCCTTTTACAAAACTGTAATGTGGTTTTTAGCCATGGTGGTAACAGCTCAGACTCTAATAGAATTCTGAGCAATTACCACCATGGCTGGTGCTAAAAAAACGCTCTACAGTTTTGTAAAAGGGGGGATAAAATAGAAAAATGGGTTGGGCCCATGTGCCTCAGGCCCCACCCCCAGGAGGGACCTAAGGCTCCCGGGCCTATTCTGATTGGCCCAGGCGCCTTAGGCCCCACCAGTAGGCGGAGCTTTGGGACGGATGGGCCAATCCGGCCTCATTCCGTCGTTGGCTGCCTGCCGGACAGGCGGGTTTGGCTCCCGTCTGTCCGGCCAACTACACAAAGGTACGGGAAAGGCGGGTGGGGGTGTCGTGGGGGTCGGCCAGGGGGGTCGCGGGTCGGTTGGGGGGGCGGTCGGAGGTTCTTGGGGGGGGCGGTCGTTGTGGGGAGGGGGGGTTTGTGTCGAGGGCAGGAGGGCCTGGGATCCCTCCTGCCCGTAATGTAGTGCGGGGTGGGGGTAGGGGGTCACTGTGGCCAGGAGGGTTTGGGCTCCCTCCTGGCCCGATATTGTCGGGGAGTTGGGGAGTCGGGGGGGGGGGCAAGAGGGCTTGAGCTCCCTCTTGCCCCGATCGTGTCGGGGGTGCCGCGGTTGGCTGGGGCAAGAGGATGGGAGTGCTTGCGAGCGGTCCTTCGGGGTGGGGGTGCGAGCGGTCCTGCGTTGGAGTGAATCGTACGTCGGTGGGGGGGATCAGGTTTTCAGGGTGGGGACAGGACTTCAAGGGGGAGAGGAGAGTCGGGGCGGGCGAAAGGAGAGTCGGGGAGGCCAGAGGAGAGTCGGGGCGGGCAAAAGGAGAGTCGGGCGGCGATGGGAGAGTCGGGCAGCATGCGCGGTATACGGGTGTGCGCGGTATATAAAAATTTCTGTACATAGATTTGTGTTTTCCGCGCGCTATACCCGTGTGCGCGTTTTACACGGGTGCGCGTTATCTACGTGAAAATACGGTAATCATCGACAATGAATTATCCTTCCACCAACAGATAAGCGCAGTGGTCAGGAAAAGTTTTTAGAAACTAAGAATGATTAGATCAGTTATGAGCCTACTAGAACCCTCTTCTCTCGATATCTTACTACACTCCCAAATTGACTACTGTAATTCCCTGCATCAGGGTATTTCTCAAAAAGAGATAAGAAGACTTCAAATCATTTAAAACACAGCAGTTAAACTAATATATAATGTAAAAAAATTTGAGCATGTCAACCCCCCCCCTTGATTATAAAATCACACTGGCTCACAATCAATCATCGAAACACATATAAAATCTCACTACTTATCTTCAAAACAAAGTTAACACATACCCAGGATTCATAGATAGACTTCTTATCCCACACTACCCAACTAGAACACTAAGATCCAGCAACCAGAATCTTTTGGTGGTCCTTCCCCGTGGCGTTTATTCTATGACACCACCAGAAAGAAAATCTTTTCAGTTACTGCACCAAAAATATGGAATTCCCTGCCCTCTCACCTTCGAGAAGAAATCTCATTGGACAAATTAAAAAACAACTTAAAGACCTTCCTCTTTAAAGATGCATATGACAAGTAGACACTAGATCACATATAGAAGGAAGAGCATATCCCCTTCTCAGTGTGTTGACCTTTTATGTTCTTTCTTTCCTATTATAAGTTGTACTTTCCCCCTAATCCGATTTGTATCTTGTAAGTCAGTAAAGTCTTGTTATCTAATGTCTTCCTCTGGATTTTAATAGTCTTAGTATTGTTCACTGCTTAAACAATTTATTTAAAGCAGTATATCAAATTTGAAATAAAACTTGAATGACCTATTCTGTTTTGAGAAAATGTTTTGCATAGGTGTGTCCTCTGATTACCACTCAACTTAGGGCTTATCTCTGATTGTAAAAGTTTGATTTTTCTCATTGCCTCATTTATACTAGGAAGTTATATGTAGCATGTTTTTTTTTTTTTTTTTTTTGAATACACTGAATAATTATTTAAAAACAAAAAAACTCTGCATCACACAAGGCATTCAGAGTTTACTTATAAACTACAATTTTTTTAATTCAGCAACATTAAAAGCATTTTACAGTAAATCTTATTTTAAATAAAGCCTTCAGAGTAGTTGGATAAGGGGATAGACAGCAGGTGGATGGTTTATGGTTTATTAAAACTTGTTATACCGCTATAGCTAGCTAGCAAATCTTAGCAGTTTACAAAATGGGCTAGAATGTTTTTAGGATAAGACTAAAATTATTGCTTTTCAGGGATTCTATTATAAATTATTGCTATTATCAGAGGAATTAACATTAAATACTGTGTATAATTAAGGAAGAAACTAAGAAGTCTAAAGTTGATATTGTTATCCATCTGGGAACAAATGACCTGGCCAGCAACTCCACACTTGCAGCTCAGAAAGCCTTTCGGGAGCTTGGTGAGGGCTTGAAACCTTTTGTAAAGACTGTAATTTTTTCAGAAGTACTGCCTGCATATGGAAAGAGAGAGCAAAGAGTTAAAAACACAGAGGACTTCAACAGGTGGTTCAAAGTATGGTGTCATCAAGAAGGCTTTAGGTACATAGGAGGATGGGGAAATACGTGGAAGGACAAGAAGCTATATTGTATTGATGGCTACATATTACTACAGCAGGGAAAAGAATCCTTGCGGAGAAATTTGGACAATATGTTTCTAGGCATTTAAACTAGAAGGTGGGGGTGACGTATGTATGAAGGACAATTATAGAGGCCTTCCCCAGCAAAAGACAAAATGTGATGGTGGTAGGGATTGCAACATAAACAATATTAGCAACTCACTTCTTAGCATTGCAATGGGAAGCAAAACGAAACAAAAAACTATACAAAAAAAGGAGATTACTGCTGAAAAATAGCTGGAAAACGATGACCACAAATGCTTGCAGTCTAAGCAACAAAGTTCATGATCTGCAAGCCCTGATGTTGAGAGGCAGACCTGGATATTGTTGCTATCACAGACATGGTTCAGTGAATCCCATGGATAGGATGAAAACATACTGGGATATAATCTTTTTAGAAAGGACAGAGATGGTCAAAAACGTGGAGGAGTAGCTCTCTGTGTTAAGATCAATATCCAAGTAACTGAAATGCAAGGGACCTAGGGAGAAGAAGAAGCGATATGGATTGCACTGAAAAGAGAAGATGGAACTTCTCTCTATGTGGGTGTAGTCTACAGACCTCCGACTCAGTCGCAGCAAATTGATACAGATCTGATTGTGGATATCCAAAAGTTTGGACAGAAAGAGGAGGTGCTGCTGTTGGGAGATTTCAACCTGCTGGATGCGGACTGGAAAGTTCCGTCTGCAGAATCGGAAAGAAGTAGGGAGATTGTGGATGCCTTTCAAGAGACTCTGCTCAGACAATGGTGATGGAACCCACGAGGGAAAAAGCGATATTGGATCTGGTCCTCACAAATGGGGAGAGTATCTCTAATGTTTGAGTGGGTGCTCACCTGGGAAGTAGCGATTATCAAATGGTTTGGTTTGATATAACGGTTAAAGTGGAGAGTGGCCGCACGATACTTAAAATCCTAGATTTCAAATGTATGGACTTTAATAAAATGGAAGATACCTGAAGAAAGAGCAGATAGGATGTGAGGAGATAAGAGAAGTAGATAAACAGTGGTCTAAGCTGAAAGGAGTAATAAAAATGGTTACGGACCTTTATGTGAAGAAGAAAAATAAAAACAAGAGAAAAAGGAAACCGATATGGTTCTCCAAACTAGTGGCAGAGAAAATAAAGGCAAAAGAGTCGGCGTTCCTGAAATATAAAACCTCCCAAGAAGAGGAGTACAGAAAGGACTACCGGGTAAAACTAAAAGAAGCCAAGAGAGAGATACATCTGGCAAAAGTGCAGGCAGAAGAGCAAATGGCTAAAAATATTAAAAAAGGGAGGCAAAATTTTTTTCAGATATATTAGTGAAAGGAAGAAGACGTAAAATGGAATTGCTAAACTAAAAGATGCTAGGAACCGATATGTGGAGAGTGATGAGGAAAAAGCAAACATGTTAAACAAATACTTCTGCTCTGTGTACACGGAAGAAAATCCTGGAGGACTGAGGTTGTCTGGCAAAGTTACACAAGAAAATGGAGTAGATTCTGTGCTGTGTTTATGTGTTTATGAGCAACTTGAAAAACTGAAGGTGGACAAAGCGATGGGACCGGATGGGATCCATCCCAGGATACTGAGGGAGTTCAGAGAGGTTCTGGTGGGTCCTATTAAAGACTTGTTTAACAAATCTCTGGAGACAGAAGAGGTTCCTGGGGATTGGAGAAGAGTGGATGTGGTCCCTATTCACAAAAGTGGTCACAGAGATGAAGCGGGAAACTATAGGCTGGCAAGCCTCACTTCGGTTGTTGGAAAAAAATGGAAGTGTTGCTGAAAGAAAGGATAGTGAACTTCCTAAAATCTAATGGGTTACAGGATCGGAGTCAACATGGCTTTACTAAAGGTAAATCTTGTCAAACGAACCTGATTGAATTTTTAGATTGGGTGACCAGAGAACTGGATCGAGGACAAATGCTAGATGTAATTTTCTTAGATTTCAGCATAGCCTTTGACACGGTTCCTCATAGAAAGCTATTGAACAAACTTGAAAGGCTGAAGTTAGGACCCCTAGTGGTGAACTGGATTAGAAACTGGCTATCGGACAGACGCCAGAGAGTGGTGGTTCGTGGAAGTCGCTTGGAGGAAGGAAAGGTGAGTACACTTCTCCCTCCATATTCACTGGAGATGCGGGCAGAACATAGCCATGAATACCGAAAAACCGCAAATAATTTTGTGCATGTTGTTCACGGTTTTTCGGTAAAATAGACCTGAAAAAGATAATAAACCATGAATAACCTGACCTGCGATTTGCTCCATACAATGCCAGGAGCAGCAATATCCTCCATGAACCACCGGAAGGGCCGAGTGCTTGTACTAGGCTCTATCTTTCCACAGTGAGCTCCTAATGCTCAAACCACGTCTCCGCTCCCATTCTCCTCTCAGCCCCGGCGGGCCTTGCTAGATTCCATCGGCAGGGGCACACTCGTGGCAAAAATGCCACAGAAAGAATCCTGTTTTACTCAGGTAGGGCTGATAATTGAAAAGTTAGCATTTAGTGGGGCAGCTCCCTAAATTTCTCCAAGCCATCGTGGAGTCCTGTTCAGCTCCTATGCTAGTCAGCCATTCACTTCCGCAGGGGAGCAGCAATTTCCAATGTGAAATGCTGGGTTCAGTAACAAAAATTAGGGGGCGGAGTTAGCAGCCAAAAAATCGCAAATAAGCAAATCCGCAGTTACGGAAACCATGAATATGGAGGAAGAAGTGTGGCGTTCCTCAGGGTTTGGTGCTGGGGCCGATCCTGTTCAATATGTTTGCGAGTGACATTGCTGAAGGATTAGAAGGAAAGGTCAGCCTATTTGCAGATGATACCAAGATCTGTAGTAGAGTAGACACTGAGGAGGGAATGGAAAACATGAAAAAGGATGTACAAAAGTTAGAAGAATGGTTTAATATCTGACAGCTAAAATTCAGTGCAAAGAAATGCAGATTAATGCATTTGGGGATTAATAATTAGAAGGAACCGTATATACTAGGAGGTGAGAGGCTGATATGCACGGACGAGAAGAGGGACCTTGGGGTGATCGTGTCTGAAGATCTAAAGGTGAAAAACAGTGTGACAAGACAGTAGCTGCTGCCAGAAGGATGCTGGGCTGTATAAAGAGAGGCATTACCAGTAGAAGGAAGAAGGTGTTGATGCCCTTGTACAGGTCGTTGGTGAAGCCCCACTTGGCTTATTGTGTTCAATTTTGGAGACCGTATCTGGTGAAGGACACAAAAAGACTTGAAGTGGTTCAGAGGAGGTGGATGAAAATGATAGGAGGTTTGTGCCAAAAGCTGTATGAGGAGAGACTGGAAGCTCTGAATATGTATACCCTAGAGCAGGGGTCTGCAACCTTTAAGACATAAAGAGCCACTTGGACCCGTTTTCGAAAAGAAAAAAAAACTTGGAGCCGCAAAACCATTATAAAACAAATCTAACACTGCATATATTGTTTCTTATCTTAATGCTATATACAGGATCACTAAATTGAAAATAAAATCATTTTTCCTACCTTTGCTGTTTGGTGATTTCATGAGTCTCTGGTTGCACTTTCTTCTTCTGACTGTGCATCCAATCTTTCTTCCTTTCTTTCAGCCTCCTGTATGTTTCCTCTCCTCCAGACCTCATTCTCTCCCCCAACTTTTTCTTTCTGTCTCCCTGTTCCCCCTTCTTTCTGTCTCTGTCTGCCTCCTTTCTTTCTTTCTCCGTGCCCTCCCCCAAGCCACTCGGTTTGCTGCCACCGCCATCGGGGAATAGCCCCCAAGCCACCGCCGTCCCAAGCTTTCCCTGCAGAAGCGTCGCGCTGACCAGCATTCCGCTCCCTGACGTCAATTCTGACGTAGGAGAGGAAGTTCCGGGCCAACAAGGCATTTCTCCTCATTCCATCCAGCCTGAGCCCCATCTCTCCTTGATCCAGCATTTCCCTTCTGTGTTTGTCAGAATTACCATTCCACCTATTTTCCAGCATCACCCTTCTTTGTGTCCATCTCACTATATCCCTATCTCACCACTTTTTCAGAATCTTCATTTGTCTCTGTCCTTGTCTTTACCCCATGTTCACCATTTGCCCTTTCAATGTCTTTATCCCCTCCCCCCCACTTTTTCAGCATTACTTCTATGTCTCTATTTCACCTCCTCTTCATGTCTCTCTATCCTTATTCAGTAGGTCCTGCTTACCCTTTCTCTTCTTTGTGTCACTATCTCCATTTTCAGCTTTCCCCCCCTTTTCCTTTGTTACTGCACCCTGTAGCTAGAATCTTTCCACCCTCCCTCCACTCCGGCCCAGCCCAGTATGAAATATTTCCTTTTGTTTCCCTCCCCTCTCTCTTTCTCTCTCTCTTCTCCTCCCTCACCCACGAGTCCTGCATCTGGCCCTCTCCCTTCTACCTGCACCTGGCAACACCCCCCTGCTCCGCGGCTCTCTTCAGCAACTCGTCAGCAGCGGTGATCAAGACAAGCTGCCGACATCGAGGCCTTCCCTCTACGAGTCTCGCCTTTGTGGAAATAGAAGTTGAAACAAGCGGGACTCGCAGAGGGTAGGCCCCGACGTCATAAGCTTGTGTCGATCACTGCTGCTGAGTTGGGCACCCCTGACTTAGAGCCATAGCGCACGAGAGAGACTCCCAGGGGATGAAAACAGCCTACCTAAATTCTGGCGATGCAGGCATGCAGCTTACAAGTCCGGCGTCGCGGCGGGAAATAGCCATGCTGAGCAGTGAGCTCAGCACGTACACAGATGAAAGCCTTGCTTGCTGATTGGTACGGCCCGTGTGACACACTACCGGAGCCGCGGAAAAGGTGAAAAAGAGCCGCATGCGGCTCTGGAGCCGCGGTTTGCCGACCCCCACCCTAGAGGAAAGGAGGGAGAGGGGAGATATGATTGACGTTCAAGTACTTGAACAGTATTAACGTACAACAAAATCTTTTCCAGAGAAAGGAAAATGGTAAAACCAGAGGACATAATTTGAGGTTGAGGAATGGTAGACTCAAGAGCAATGTAAGGAAATTCTTCTTTATGGATAGGGTGGTGGATGCTTGGAATGAGCTCCTGAGAGAGGTGGTAGAGAGGAAAATGGTGACGGTGTTCAAAAAAGTGTGGGATGAACACAGAGGATCTATAATCAGAAAATAGTAAATATGAAGAACTAAGGCCAGTACTGGGCAGACTTGCACAGTCTGTGTCTGTACATGGCTGTTTGGTTGAGGATGGGCAAGAAGGGTGTCAATTGGCTGGGATGATGTAGATGGGCTGGAGTGAGCTTTGATGGAGACTTCAGTAGTTAGCACCTAAGCACAGTACCAGGCAGAGCTTTGGATTCTTGCCCAGAAATAGCTAAGAAGAAAAAATTTAAAAAAATTTAAATTGACTCAGGTTGGGCAAACTGGATGGACCATTCGGGTCTTTATCTGCCGTCATCTATTATGTTACTAGGAGAACATATGGGCACCAGGTTAAAAAAAAAAAATACTGAGTAGGAACTGTCTCATGAATGTTTTAATGTACAGTGCTGTGTATGTCTAGTAGCACTATAGAAATAATAATAATTAGCAGTAGTAGTAAATCTATAAACTGTAGGGAGATGGGAAACTGTTGTAGAGTGGACTTTGGGGTTTACTTCTACACTAATATAAATCTGATGGGTGTAGCTTTTGTGGGTACATAAAACAGGACACATTTAAGATTTGAGACTAATGTTTGAAATAGACTGCTTATTCTATCTCACTGGAAAGCAGTGCACATTTTCTAGATATTTTTTCATGGAATATGATACCCTTTACTAGAAAATCTATTTATAGTATGATATGGAAAATTAGGGACCTTGCAATAAAGTTCCTTCCCCAGTCACAGGAAGGGATCTGTGAAGACCTGGAAGTTTGCATGTTTAGATATATGTGGACCTCAGGATTTATATTATGAGCAGATCAGTTGAAGATAACAAAAAGATTTATAACTTTATTTACAGACACTAGAAACTCCAACTGTTCAGAACATTTCATGCATTGTCAGACCAGGAGAACTGTTGGCTGTAATTGGCCCTGTCGGTGCTGGGAAAGTGAGTTTTGATTGTTTTAATCTTCTGAATTTTAAATAGAGTAATGTTTGTTTTGGAATATGAGGAAAATGAATAATTTGAATTACATGCTTAAATGTCAGCCTAGCCTATACCCCACCCAAGCCCTTCTCTTAATAATTACACTGAATTCTATATATTGCACTTAAAAAATTGTCACTGAAAAAAAAGTACTATTCTGTTACATAAACACAGGAGTCTGTATGTTAGGTGAACAATCTGTACACGAACTGTGTCAGTCACATCTTTCAGCTCCTCCTCCTTCACCAGTGGATTATAGTGCCCTCTCCAGTTTTTCCTTCTGTAGGCGAACTGAGAAATTGTGTTCTGATCTATTCAGTTTGTATTATTTTCAGGTATTTTTCTTCTGTTTTGGGAAGATTTGGTGCCAGAGAATCCCATTTTGGGGCTACTTTGCCTGGGAGAGGATGCAGTCTCTGAAAGGGTGGGCTGAAGCTTGCAGGGCAATCCCCAGGTGTACCTGTTGAGCCAGCCTGCTTTGTGCTTCTGTGAGGTTTGGGGTCCATTCCCCTGGGAGTCAGCTTTCCTTCTGATTTATCAGAGGCTTGAATGCAGACTGTGAGACCCCTGTGTGAATCCCTTTGGGTTTCAGGGAGCTGGCTGTATTTTAATCTCCTCCCATCGTGCCACAAGGATCTGTGGGGTTGGAGACCTCAGTCGGCTTTTATTCAGCTGGCAGCCCAAAGATCTCCAGTAATAATCCAGTAGTAATAATCATCTGTGGGATCAGTGCAATATGTTTTCTGGGAAGCTGGAATTTTAAAGTATTGTTTTGGTAAATGAATGTTGTGGTGTCGAATGATAAGTTTGTAAGTCGCTTAGTTCATTAAGTGGATTATAAATATTTTAAATAAGAAAATAAATAAATTACTAAAAAGACTGCAAGTGTTTGGGATTTCTGGAGAAGAACTGAATTGGTTTACATCATTTTTACAAAATCTTCAGTTTCAGGTGAAATTAAGGACTAGGTGTTCTTCTTTGGAAAAGATTAGTTCAGGACTCCCACAAGGATCTGCACTTTTGTCACAAGCCCGACTCTTGTGACGGCCTTGTGCCAGTTAAGAGCCCAAAAATCGCCAGGTAAAAATGATTAGAGCTGATCAGTATGTTCCTGCTGGGCAGGAACAGGACCAGGAAGTGCAGGCTGAGTTTAGGCAGGACTCAGTACATAGCCCTGGGAAAAACAGTCTGGCCCCTTTAAATCCTCCATCTTGGAAACTGCTGACCAAGCAGGGTAGAAGGCAGCCTCAGGTGGAGAAAGCCCTTCCCCCGCATAGGGCTGGGTGTGGCACAGCAGCTCTGGAGCACTTGGAGAGCAGGCTGTCTAGGAGGAGAGGGCAATCAAAGGAGGCTCTCATGTTGGAAGATTAATGTGACCATTTATTTTTTTCATCAAAACGGGACATCTATTAATATTCAGTCCTGCCCCCAATCCCGCCCTAGCCCCACCCAAATCCACATTGAAGCACATCTGCCATTTTTTTGCCCACTCACTCAGTTTGTTCAGATCGCTCTGCAGTTCTTTGCATTCCTCAACAGTTCTGACCCTGCTGGAGAGTTTTGTGTCATCCGCGAACTTGATAACTTCGCACTTCGTCCCTGTTTCCAGATCATTAATAAATATATTGAACAGCAGTGGTCCCAGCACTGACCTTTGCGGAACACCACTTGTGACCCCTATCCAGTCAGAGTAGTGCCCCTTTACTCCTACCCTCTGCTTCCTGTCTGCCAGCCAATTTTTGATTCATCTGTGCACGTCCCCTTTCACCCCGTGACTCCACAGTTTTTTCAGTAGGCGTTCATGGGGCACCTTGTCGAAGGTTTTTTGGAAATCTAGATATACGATGTCTACAGGGTCACCTTGATCCAATTGTTTACTTATCCCCTCAAAGAAATGCAGTAGATTCATCTGGCATGATCGGCCTTTACAGAAACCATGCTAGCTTGATCTCATCAGATTATTTTTTTCTATATGCTCATTGATACCTTCCCTGATCAGTGATTCGGCCATCTTCCCCGGAACTGAGGTTAAGCTCACCGGTCTGTAGTTTCCCGTGTCGCCTTCTGTGATGGTTTGAAGGAAGTAAATAAATAAATTCTCTGTGAATGCTAGCAGAGGGAAGTGTGCTGGAAATTTACTCTGCTTGTTTGAAAGTTTTTTGGTTTTTTTTTAAATCTGCCAACCTTCTACTCTGGAACTCTGAGGAGAAGGGAAGATCCATGACAGTGCAAGGTGATAAGTTTTCATTTGCATTGGGAACTACAAGAGACTGAACTGAGTATTTTTGCAGTATTAGTACAAGGAAGAAAGACTTACCTGGGACATAAGGTGAACTGTTTTGAGTTCTAATCAGACCAGGCTGATGAGGGCAGCATTATTGAATTGTCAATTAATGTTACTGTTGTTTTGCACTTTTGTTTTTTTTCTTGTATTCTTTTGATCCTGACTGGATAACAAATAAACCTAAGTTTATTCTTTTGATACTTACCTGTGTGAAACCATTGTGTTCAGCGTGCACAGTGTAAGCTAACCACCACAGGACTTCCTCCCTCTTGGAGAAGCATGCCGGGGCTATATTGTGGTTGTGTGCCAGTCCCTGCTATATGCCCTAAGGGACAGCCACGCTACTATATATATATAAATAAATAAAATCTTGAGCTACCTGGGAGTATGTAACTGGCTATATGCTGATGATATTCAGCTTTATTTTCAAGTTCATGAGTTGATTTCTGATACATTTTCATTTTTGACTTTGTGTATGAATACAATTAAATCGTAGTTATCAGCTAATAAATAGAGGTTGAATCCATGTAAAACGCAATTACTTTTGCTCTCAGGTTGATTTGAAATTTTTATTTCTGGATTTTTTTCTGTTTGGAGATACTACGATCCCAATTATGAAGGAAATGAAGTATCTTGGTGTACTTCTTGACTCTTGTTTGTCAATGAAGCCATATATAAAAACAATGATCAAGAAAATATTTTTTAAGTTGAAGTTGATATGTCCTTTAAAGGAATTACTGAGTGCTATGAATTTTTGAACTGTAGTATAAGCCTATGTTTACCCATTATTTGATTACTCACCTAACATACAGACTCCTGTGTTTATGTAACAGAATGAAAGATTAGGTTCTTACCTGGATAATCTTCTTTCTGTTAATACACATAGGAGTCTGTATGGCTCATCCTGTGGGTTTTGCAATTCATATGCTTTCTGTCTAAGACAGCTCTATAGTTCAGAACTATTGTACTTCACCTGTCAAGTTGGATGAACAGGTATAAATAAATTACTAATAAAATACTGAGTTTAAGCTTTAGAGTTCTTTATATGTTAGTGCTAGTTGCACAGAGCAAGTTGGTTCATGGATACAGCTACATGTTGCAAGTACATATTAATTATTGTTCTTTTCTATGAGTTACAGAGCAGAATAGAAATGTACAATGTCTCTGAGAAAGTTCCCAGTGCTCCTCTTTCTCCCTTCTTCTGTTACAGTGGAGATCCATTGCTTTGGTACAAACTGAAGAGGGCACTATACTCCACTGGTGAAGGAGGAGATTTGAAAGATGTGATTGATACCCTTCTGCAAACAGTTCACGAGCACAGATTGATCACCTAATGTACAGACACCTGTGTATATTAACAGAAAGAAAACTATCCAGGTAAGAACCTAATCTTTCATTCTATCAACCATGCTGAAAGTTAGGCTTGGTTTATTTATTTATTTTTAAAACTTATAAACTGCTTAAAACTAAGCGGTGTACATATAGAATAGTACTTATTCCTGGGAACCATGACTAAATTTAGGTGCAGCTATTTGTACCAATGAAAATATGGAACAAATGCTCCTAAATTTAGGCACGGAGGCCCTAATTCTGTAATTATGTGTGTAATTTAAAGGAAAACCCCTCATGCCCATGCCGTACCCATTTATTTGCCCCCCCCTTTTGAGGTGCACATTTTTTGTAGGCACAGATTCTGTGCCTAAATTTACACCCATAATACTTGATTGTAATTAATGCCAATAATTGCTTTTTTAAATACCAATTATCGGCACTAATTATGTTAAATTGCACATGAAATTTGGATGCGTGACCTAAATTACATGTGTAATTTTTGGCGCTTTTCATAGAATCAGAGTGTAAGCCATTTTATTATGTAATTATAGAATAGTGGTTAGGTGTCTGGCAGCTGTTTACATTTGTAAACCTACCTATGTGAATGCCAGTGTCCTATAATTTGAAATGCCTTATTCAGAAAGAGGGGTTAACAAAGTAATTTTATAACTCAACACCTCCATATAGGCACCCTAAGACCATACATTATATAGTGGCGTTTCCTGAATTACTTTTATGGACTTGAGGCCTAACATATGTTCTTTGGCAGTGGTCTCCATCCTTTTTCATGTAAAAGGCCGCAACATGAATCCAAGAAAGCTGTGAAGGCCACCAAAAGATTTCAAGCTTACATATACTACTAATTTTGTAAACTGCCTTGACTTGTTTATTCAGATTGGTTACCAAATATTAAATACTAGTTGATCACCGGGCGTTGCCTTGATATTTATTTATCCCAATCTTCGGGTATCAATGGACTTGTAGTCAGTGATTACACCTGGTAAAACGCGAAGTATTTGACAATTACGTTTACTTTCAAATTCCCTTAGGTTTTGGTTTACATTCACTTGAGAATTAACATCACACAAATTTTCAGTTTTCACTTTCTGTTTAGGCTTTACTTTACCACACCACAGCACAGCTGCACTTCATTATATACTGTTGAATGACTGTATGACATCATTCCCCAAGCTTCACACAATTGGTCAAAAAAGCTCCATCTATGTAAAACACGTGTCACCCCTTTCCCACCCCCACAGTATTTTTTCACAGATAGTAAGTGATATGTATACCAAGTTTGGTTGAAATCTCTCCATGTGTTTCAGAGGTATGCTGGAACATACATACATACTGTGGCAGGGGCGCTTGGGCTAGGCCAGTGTGACCTACCCAGGGCCTCGTGCTACAATGAATAGAGACTGTTTGTGACCCGGATCCTGCCAGTGGCTCCCAGGCCCACTGGTGTACTCCAACCAAGCTTTTCCACTTAGCACCAGAAAGAAATAAGACACACTGAGTTTTCCCAAAACACAGCCATTACTGGATTTAATTGATAATGATAATTGTATTCATAGTCAGGTCAGATGGCATAATTGAGCGCTTGTACAAAACAGTTGGTGTCTCCGGGTTAAATCTAGTCCTTAAACAAAAACCCAATATTTAAAGCTGTGGCACTTCTTATAACTTCACCAAATAAAACAAGAACAAAAATAACTTTTGGCTTCAAAACTTCATTTGTCCTTAGAGCTTTGCTGGAAGAGCAGCCCTGCCCTAGTCCAATTGGCCAGGCTGTTTCTCCCAGAAGAAAACGTTAGGCTGAGTAAAGAAACTTTCCCTCCAATTCTGAAGGTCTCAGGGCTACAATCTTTTCTAAACAATTCAGCAAGCTAGTCAATATTGAGGTAAATAGTTCTCAACCTTAGAAAACAAACAGCAAAAGACAAAGGCCTTTTTTCTTTTCCTGGAGCCCTCCCCAGGGTTCTCCTTTTCTACAGGGCTCTTAGTTTAAAAAGTTCAGTCCGGGTTTTGTAACCCCTTTTAGGTCACACACTTTCCCCACAGAGGAAACATAGAAAGAAACAAAAGGCAAAAATATAACCTTGAATGCCAGAACTCTCCCACCTGTAGTGCAAGCTACATTTCCATGGGATTCTCAGCTGCCAGCTCTGAAGGTGAGATGCTATCCCACTGCATGGAATCCTCTGTGGGAGTTTCTTCCTCAGGGCTCCCTGCCTCTGAGATAGCCTCTTCCATTTCCCAGTCTCCCAGCTGGGGTTAGAAAGCATGAGGACTATTTTCCTCCTTGCCTCGTCGGCTTGGCTTTTCTTTCAGCTGTTCCTCCTCGGCCCCCCTCTCTCACTGTCCTAGCTTTATGGAGGATAAGGGCTCACATGTGTCAGGCCCCTCCCCCTAATTACTAACAGGGAGCACAGCAGAGGCTTCCTGGCTTGAAGCCAAGGTAATTTTATATCTCTTCTTAAAGGGACAGGATTAAAAGGTGCAGCACAAGTCTGTTTAACTTTCCCCAGCTGCACTGCTCTAGGCTTGAGAATAGACACAGGGGAAAACTTATAGACACCACCCTCTCTAACAAGAGCTCCTCCCTGCTTTTTCTTCCTGGCACAGGGAGCAAACTAGAGGCTCTTGGGAAGTGTAGTTTTCTGTACTGCAATGTTTCTGGATTAAACCTAGGTTTTGTGGAGGGACTAGGGACTTGCTGGGTGCTTAACACAAGATCTCTATCACTCTGCCCAGGCTCCCTGCCACAATACACACACATAGACACATTCGATTTTATATACAGTACAGTGGTACCTCGGTTTACGAGTGCACCGGTGGACAGATTTTCTAGGTCTTTTTCTTTGTTCTTCAGAATGGGCTTGATTGAGAGTTTCCATTTGAGTGGGACCTCTCCTGACTGTAATGATTCATGTTATACATGTATATACACCCATCCAGAGTGAGGAGGATAGGTCTCCCCTCAGATGGACATGTCTTAAATGTGGGGGAAGGGATGCATCCTATAAACACTATGTATGGCACTGTAAGCACATACAATGCTTTTGGATGGTGGTGATCTGGATTGACTACCATTAGAACGGGCTCTGGGCTTGATGAACCATTGGGCTATCCTAGTAAGGCTATTCTTATGTTCTTATGTGTGGTCTTATTTGAGTGTGTTGTATAATGACCACTGGACCCCCAAGTTATAACGTCTGTTTGTCGGATGACACCTCAGAGATACAGGATGGCACCAGAGTGATAGGCCTTTTTTTAACGCAAATCTGCTTTTATTGCTAAGTGTTGTATATTGCAACAATGGATATATGCCGCTGCTTCAACTCTGACTCAGTGGAGAAATCACATGCATGAACTCGTGCTTATGGAAAAACATTCAGTTTTGTTGAGAGCCAGACGTGAGCAGAGGATACTTTTGAAGGTATTGCTGCCCTTTATAGACGCTTTACTGATGGGAATTAGGTCTGCTATATTAAATCATTTGGAGACATAGAGTGACATAATAAAAAAATATGTCTGAGTTCGTTTTGGGCCTAGAGCGATACTCGCCCAAAATCGGCAGTATCTAAAGTCCATGCTCGAAAAATACATCCCCCAATTTTTTTTTTCTGAAAATCATCTATTTCTACATCCAGCCATTGATCATCCAGACCGCCAAGTTGTCTATCTTTATACTGCATTCTCGTCCAAAAATCGTCCAAATCACAAACGCCTAGAACAAGACATTTTGGAGATGGGAGGGGTAATCAAACTGATGGACTGGCCACCCAGACAGAGTAGTGGGGCACATTACAGGGCACTGCTGTGAACTTCACAAAAAGGGTGCCATATAAACATCTCACCACAACTCCCTTGCAGGTCATGGTGACCTGCAAACCACCCTCAAAACCTACTATACCAACCTGTCTACCACCCCAATAGACCTTATGGCTGCTGGTGCCACCTATATGGCAGTACAGTAGAGTTTGGTTTTATTTTGGGTGGACTCACATTTTTTTTACCATGAATGCAGTGGACTTATGGGCCTGGGTCCTCCTCTCTATGGTTCACTAGCCCATTCCCCAGACTACTTAAGCCACCTCTGTGCAGCTCTACTAAGCTTTCCTATGCCTGGTGCTGATGTTCTGGAGGCAGGTATGTATGTTTTTATTCCGATTTTTATGGTGGTGTGTGTGGTGGTGGGGGGGGGCAGTGATCACTGGGGGAGTGTGTGGGGGTCTGTATTTTTGTGTCTGCAGTGGTTATCTGGTTACTTTGGATACCTTCTGGGCACTTAGACCTGTTTTTAGATCGCCTAAGTCACAATTTATAAGTTCTGTCTAGGCAACTTCGTAAAACTTTCAATTATTGCTGCAGGGAGACTAAGTTTGGTCGGCCCAATCCTGCTCACCTTCCACCTAACCAGTCCTCGAAAAACGCCCCTTTTCGCTTTGGATGCACAGCGGCAGTTAGAAGCTTAAAATAGAAACATAGAAACATAGAAAAGACGGCAGAAAAGGGCTATAGCCCACCAAGTCTGCCCATTCCAAATTCCCCCCCTCTGATATTACTCCCTTAGAGATCCCATGTGAACATCCCATTGTCTCTTAAAATCTGACACGCTCTTGGCCTCAATCACCTGCAGTGGGAGTTTGTTCCAATGATCCACTACTCTTTCAGTGAAGAAGTATTTTCTGTAGTCGCTATGGAACTTCCCTCCCCTGATTTTTAACGGATGCCACCTGGTGGTCGAGGATCCCTTGAGGTAGAAGATATCCTCTTCTGACTCGATACGGCCCGTGATATACTTAAATGTTTCAATCATGTCTCCCCTTTCTCTTCGTTCCTCAAGTGAGTACAGCCGTAGTTTATTCAGTCTTTCTTCATACGTGAGATCCCTGAGCCCCAAGACCATCCTAGTGGCCATACGTTGAACCGACTCGATTCTCAGCACATCTTTCCGGTAGTGTGGTCTCCAGAATTGAACACAGTATTCCAGATAAGGCCTCACCATGGACCTGTACAGCGGCATCACTACTTCAGGTCTCCTGCTGACAAAACCTCTACGAATACAACCCATCACTTGCCTTGCCTTGGAGGAAGCCTTCTCCACTTGATTAGCAACCTTCATGTCATTACTAATGATCACCCCTAGATCACGTTCCGTCGTGGTCTTGGCCAAGGTCTCACCATTTAGTATGTAAGTTCTGTGCGGGTTTCTCTTTCCCAGGTGCATTACCTTGCACTTTTTAGCATTGAAGCCTAGCTGCCATGTTGCTGACCACCGTTCTAGCAGCAGTAGATCCTGCGTCATATTATCAGGCAAGGTGTTTTTACCTACTATGTTGCAAAGTTTGGCGTCATCGGCGAACAGTGATACCCTTCCTCTAAGTCCTTGGGTCATATCTCTTATGAATAAGTTGAATAGAATCGGGCCCAAGACCGACCCCTGCGGCACTCCACTAATCACGCCTGACGTTTTGGATGGGGTACCGTTTACCACCACCCTCTGAAGTCTACCACTCAGCCAATCCTCAATCCATGTAGTTAGAGTGTCCCCTAATCCTATCGACTTCAGCTTGTTCAATAACCTCCGGTGTGGGACGCTATCAAAAGCTTTACTGAAGTCTAAATATACTACATCCAGTGACTCTCCGGCATCAAGTTGTCTAGTAACCCAGTCAAAAAAGCTGATTAGGTTAGATTGGCAGGATCTGCCCTGGGTGAATCCGTGCTGGTGGGGATCACGTAGGTTTTCCTCGTCTAAGATTGTGTCAATATTTTGTTTGATCAGTGTTTCCATGAGCTTGCACACTATAGACGTGAGACTCACCGGTCTGTAGTTTGCCTTCTCTGTCCTGCAGCCCTTTTTGTGGAGTGGGATAACGTTGGCGGTTTTCCAGTCCAAGGGGACTCTTCCTGTGCGTAGGGAAAGATTGAAAAGAACAGATAGTGGTTCTGCCAGGACTTCTCTCAATTCCCTGAGCACTCTGGGATGTAGGTTGTCCGGTCCCAGGGCTTTGTTTACTTTGAGTCTTGATAGTTCGTAGTAGACGCTACTGGGCGTAAACTCGAAGTCATGAAATATGTCCTTATGGCTGTCTCCCATCTGAATCTGTGGACCAGCTCCCGGCGCTTCACGAGTGAAGACTGAGCAGAAGTATTCGTTTAGTAATTCTGCCTTGGCAGAATCTGATTCTACAAGATTACCGTCCGATTTCTTCAGGCATTCTATCCCATCTTTGTTCCTTTTCCTGTGACTAATATAGCTGAAGAAGGATTTATCCCCTTTCTTAATATTCCGTGCTAGATCTTCTTCCATTCTGAGTTTGGCCTCCCTGACTGCTATTTTGACAGCTTTTGACCTTTCCAGATAGTCTTTTTCCGCCTCTTGTTTTCCTAGATGTTTGTAGGTGATAAATGCTTCTTTTTTCTTTTTAACGAGGTCCGAAATTTCTGCACTGAACCATTGGGGACTTTTGTTCCTCCTGCGCTTACTTACTGTTCTTATGTGGCGGTTTGTTGCTTCATGTAGGGTGGACTTCAGAGTCAACCACATATCCTCCACATTATTAGGTTGTGCTTGTTTTTGTAACTCCTGATGGACAAAACTTCCCATGCGGTCGAAGTCTGTGCCTCTAAAGTTGAGAACCCTCGTTGCTGTGTTTGACCTTGAGAAACCTTTCTTGAGGTTAAGCCATATCATATTATGGTCACTGGAGGCCAGTTGATCTCCAACTGAGACATCCGTGACGCTGTCTCCGTTGGTGAGTACCAGGTCTAGTATCGTCTGGTCCCTGGTGGGCTCCAGTACCATTTGCTTGAGCCGTGCACCCTTTATGGAGTTCAAAATTCTTTTGCTGCCACATGTAGTTGCGGAGAGTGTGTTCCAATCTGCATCGGGCATATTGAAGTCTCCTAACAGCACTGTGTCTCCCCGTAGAGTGATGTTCTCTATGTCTTCGATTAGTTCTATGTCTTTGTCTTCCTGTTGTCTTGGAGGTCTGTATAATACCCCAAGGTATAGGCATTTTTCATTTCCTCTGGCCAGATTCACCCAGAGGGATTCCCCAGTGTATCTAATATCTGTAATTCTGGTAGTTTTGATGTTATCCTTAGTGTATAGTGCTACCCCTCCCCCTAACTTGCCCTCTCTGTCGCGACGTAGTAGGTTGTAGCCTGGTATAACCATATCCCACCCATGCGAGTCCGTGAACCAGGTTTCTGATATTGCTACCACGTCTAGGTCAGCGTTTATTATCTCAGTCTCTAATTCTAGAATTTTATTTCCCAAGCTAGGTACATCTAAAAACCCATTTCGATTATCGGCACTTGGACGATCTGCCTTTTAGGTCATCCATGTGCCGATTTAGGCGGGTTTTTAGACGTATTTCTGTTTTGATTATGAACCTCATCATGATAATGCCATTATACTTGGTTCAAACTGGACCATCTTACTCTATTCATGCACCAGACTAGTGAACATGGAGATAGGGGCTGATAAGCATTAGGTGGGAGGGAGGAGGATGGACTGGAGGAAGGGAATAGTTTTGGAAGATGGGGATAGATTATGTTGTTTCTGTGATTTGTTATGCTGATACCTGATGCAATGGTTATTGTATTTTGTCCTGTTTACTCATGCTAACATTCTACAACACAAATAGGATATATTTACACTTACTTAACTGTTGCTTATCAACTTTAGCAAATATTATTAATTAGATATCTCTATCTGCATATTGTTTCAGTGTAGCAAATCATTTAATAATTCATCTTGTATATTCATTTAAGAGACTGTTTGTTTGCAGTTAGTCTGTTTCTTAGTTTTGATAGCACAATGGAAAATCTTTTGAATGATTCAGATATTTTGTTGGGCAATGGTTCAAATTGCATGACTCAAAAACTGAGACAGTTTCTTGGCAAAGTAGAAATACTGTTTTGTTCTGTTTATTATTTTTAAATTGTTATTTCACCATGTACCGTTTTGCGTTTTAGTGAAACTTTGATGTAGTTTCCACAATTCTCTGAACATGAGTAGATTTGTCATACTACTAAAAGTACACATGCATCTAAATATGACATTTGACCTGCCCATGGCCTTATGCACTTATGCACTGGAGACCACTGCCTTATGATTTACAGTTTAAGTTAGGCCTCAGGCCCACAAAGGTGATCCAGGAAATACCCCTACAGGTAGAAGCTTATTCTATAACAGGGGTGTCAAACACAATTACATAAGGGGCCAAAATCTAAAACTTAGGCTAAGTCGTGGACTGAATTTTTTATTAAGATACTTAGGGACCTTTTATTAAGGTATGCTAAAGATTACCACACGCTAAATGCACACCTTAATAAAAGGACCCCTTAGTTTTAGTAGAAGTATAAGGTTACAACCTCTCCAACCCCACACTGGCTCTGTGATGTAAACAAAATAAATAAAAAGGACTTTTCCTCTCTCTTTTAGGTCCTAGTTCACGCTTGCTGTCTAACACCAGCTCTGGCAGGATACACATTTCAAATCTGACATATTGTAATCACAAAACAGAAAATAAAATTATTTTTCTACCTTTTGTTTGGTCATTATTCAAATAATGTTGGTCCCAGGCTCTGGTTGTCTTCTGATAACTCGCTTGCCAGGGTCTCCTGCCCATTTGTCGTTTCCTTCTTTCTCGGTGCTAACCATCCATCTTCCATCTCTGTCCTCCCCTTCTGTTTCCCTTCCCTCCCCCAGAAGTCTGGCATCTTTCCTTTTTTTTCATCTCCATCTCCGCAGCTGCAACGATGGACCCCACCATCCCCAGATCTACCATCTCTTCTTTTCTTAACTACCCTTTCATCCAGCATCTCTCCCTCATTCCCCACCACCCCAGGGTCCACCATCTCTCCCTTTCTATTCCCAACTATCCTCCTATCCAGTATCGCTATCCCCCCTCCAAACCATCCCTTGTGTCCAACTTCTCTCCCTTTCTGTTCCCAACTACCCTCCTATCCAGTATCTCTATCCCCCCTCCAAACCATCCCTTGTGTCCAAACTCTCTCCCTTTCTATTCCTTGCCTCCCTCCATCCCATTGTCCACCATCTTTCTTCCCCTCCCCCACCCTCAGTCTGGCATATGCACATCTCTTTAGACCCCACCTTCCCTCCCTCCATGTACTTCTACACCAGGGTCCACCCCCCAGAAGGCCTTCATGTTTTCCCTCTTCTTTCTAGCTTGCTCCGGCCTTCCCAGTCTCATCTTCAAAGCAGCCTGCAGAGGATCACCAGTCAGCTGTAGCGATCCTAGCAGGCTGCTGTCAGCCTCCGCAGCACATTCCCTCTGCCACAGTCCCACTCATCCTCTGACCTACAGGACAGTGGTAGAGGGAATGTGCTGCGGAGGCTACGGCAACCTGCTAGGATCGCTACTGCCGACCGGCGATCCTGTGCAGGCTGCTTTGAAGATGAGACCGGGAAGCTGGGAGAGAGATGGTGGTCAATGAGATGAAGGAAGGAACAGGGTATTTTCTTTTTAATTACCCTGGGGCCTGAGTTTGACACCCCTGTTCTTTAATAAGACATAAGATGCCTGGTTTTCATTATAGAGTATTAGCATAGAGCATAGTATTAGTATATATAGAGTATTAGAGTATATTTCATTATAGAGTATTAGCATAACCTGGTATTGACACACCTAACATTTAGGTGTCTTCACAGCAGCCGTATACTAAGCACCAGCTCACTAAGCCCCCCCCCTACCCCAATATTCTTCCCTGTAAGTTTTCAGATCTAGAATAGCAAGCTCTATGCTGCAAACATACAGAAATCATAGGACGGAAGTGCTTCTGTATCCTAGCTATTGTTCCTGCTTCCCCCTGCAGCCTGTTGGCTGGTGTTTGTCCAGTAGACTGCAGGGCAGGAAATTGTAGCCTAGCAGCTGCCAATGGGTAAGGCAAGTACAGCAGACTGACAATGACCAAAGGAGCAGGCAGATTCAGATAACTTTATTGACATGACAATTATACCTATGTTGCCAAAGTAATAACTATAGCAGTTAAAAAAGACAAAGATACTGGGAGATGAATAAAGGGAGTAAGGAAGGGGTGAAGTGAATGGAAAGGGATTACTGCTGTGAAATACTGGAAGAGGCACAAAGGAGTTGTAAAGGGAAGAAAGACTAGGTGATGGAAACAGGGCCTGGACTGGAGCTGTGGAAGAGGAGTAGAAACAGGATGCGAAGGTGTGAAGAATTCATGAAGAGAGCATGAACTCTGTGGTTTAAGGTTGCTAGCAGAAGGAGACATGATCTGGAAGAACGGAAGGTCAGGCAGAGGGAATACAAGCTGAAGTCAAAAAGAGATGGTGATTAACTGTGTAGGTATACGGGAAATAGCAGCCTGAGGGAAAGTGGGGGTAGGGGCAATTCATGGTGGTGAGAAAAGGGTGGGAAGTGGAGGATGGAGTAAGACTAGAAGAAAGTGAGATGAGAGAAGCCATAGAAAGACAAATATACATGGAGGAAAAATAAATGATAATGTTATGGGAGGCAGACTGGAAGAGAATCCTTAAAAGATAGAGCATGAGGACAGAGAAAAACCCAAGAACACGTAGAGATGGATTACTGTAGTTAAACTATGGATACAAAGGCTGGAAAATTGTTTAAGGTTTTAGTAAAGATTTCTGTGCTCACTGGGCTGGATCAAAGGTAGACAATAGTTATATTATGCCCTTCTCTTCCAGAATTTAATATGTTGTTTTACTGGAAAGACATGGAGGAGCAGGAGGAGATTATGCCAGTATTTTATATCATAATCTTGGGAAAAAAAAATCTTTAAAATTGCTTTTCTTTGACAGCTATGAAATACAGAGACCTGTGATTGAGTCTTAAATTGAAAGGGGAAGAGAGTAATACCATCTCATCTTTTTCACAAAAATAAAACAATCATTCCCTTATTACATCTTATGAGAGACAGTGGTGTTAAGGACCAAGTGGGCTCATTATGCTGTATTGTACTAAAGAAGTAGCATGACAGGATTGGCAGCAGCAGGAAGAGATTACAGGAGGGATGGGTAGAGTTTGGAAGAGGTTATGGCATTCTTGGTTTGGTTTTCCTTTTGGCTCAGTTACTAAGCCCTCCCAGCACTTTTCAGTTACTAAGCCCTCCCAGCTTTTGGGATTTGTGACCGATTTCGCTATGCAGGTCACAATAAATGAGGGCATACTGCTATAGTGGTATGCCATCTCCACATCCTTCCATATAATGTGTGCCAGAGAAAGAGGGGAAAGGGTAGGGTTACCAGATTTCCAGATTTACCCAGACATGTCCTCTTTTTAGAGGACTGTCCAGGCGTCTGGATGACTTTTCAAAACCCAGCACTTTGTTCCGGGTTTTGAAAAGCTTTGAACTCGGGGTCACATCTGGAGGGCATCTGCGCATGCACGGATGCAACACGGTGATGCCACATGCATGTGATAATAATAACTTTATTCTTTTATACCACCATAACCAAAAGTTCTAGGCGGTTTACACTAAAAAGAGCTGGACAATCAGCGAAATACAATAATACAGTAAAAAAATACAAATATTTATAAAATAGAATTTCAATAATAAAACTCACTAAGTAATAAACTTATCGAACAAAGTGGCCTTAATTATTTTCTGAAAACAGCAATAGGATAACATAGCTTGCTGAATACATTTACCTAACCAAGATTGTTGCCTACCAGCTTGAAATGCTAGAGTCCTATCTACACCCATTAATTTTTAGATAAGCAAATAAGTAGAAGTTTCTAGTTTCTCTTGCTGGTCTATGCAACACAAAAGGAGGAAAAAGGTAAGCTGGAGACAATCCCGATATCAGCTTAAAGCAGATACAGGAAATTTTGAATACTCTTGCCTCCAAAGGCAGCCAATGAAGTAAATGATAATATGGACTAATATGGTCATTCTTTTTTAAACCAAAAATCAATCAAACAGCTGTATTCTGAATTATCCTTAATTTCCTTAGAATTTTTTTGGATGCTCCTAAATAGATAATGTTACAAAAGTCTAAAATAGATAAAACTAATGCCTGCACCAATAGTCTGAACGATAAAGGATCAAAATATTTTTTATGGTTCTTAATTTCCACAAAGTAAAAAAGCATTTTTGTACCACTAAGTTCGTGTGTTCTGCTAGTGTTAAATGTCGCTCTAGTGTGACTTTGGAACTTTGACACTTTCAAATAAAGTCCATTTAGGAACATCGTCACTCCACAGAATTTTTTTTGTTTTCTCTGGATTTTCTTCTTTGTGGATATTTTGGGGTCAATTCCTTTTGTTCTTTGGTCTAGTGTGACTCCCATAATTTTGATAGATTTAATAATCGGGTAGTCATGACCATTAAGATGAAACAATGAGTTTATTATTTTGTCATTGGGACTAGCCAAGAAAAGTTTGGTCTTTTCCGTATTGAGTTTCAGTTTGAAATTAATTGTCCACTATTCTATCTGAGTCATAATAGAGAAGATATCTGGTTTAAAATTTCAGTGGTAAAATTATTTAGAGGGATTAAAATAGAAATGTCATCTGCGTATATATAAAATTTTACATTTTAACTCTATAATAAATGTCCTAAAGAGGAAATGTAGAAGTTGAATAAGGTAGGCGATAGCGAAGAACCTTGGGGCACACCAGATTGATTGCTTCATGAATGAGAATAGTTACCGTCACAAATCACTTGATAATCTTTTCTTCAAAAAACCTTGAAACCAGTTCCAGACTGTTCCACCACTTATTTCTGTAAAAAGGAATGATCAGTGACACTCGGAAAAGCACACAGACAATATAAATGCATAGACAAAGACCCTTTATTATACTGAGATATTGTGACAGGGAAGCTCCTGTCACTGGTTTAAACCCGGTTTTAAACCCTGCCATGCAAAGGGCTGTTCCTATTCCTAAGCCCAGGAAGCTGCCCATTAACTCTGTTCCTACTGTAAAGAGCCAACAGGCAGGGCAAGACAGAGAGAGGAGGGCAGAAACCACAATACCTGATTTAGGGCACTATAATCACTTTTATAATTCCTTGGGCAGTTCTCCAGTAAAACCTCTGGTGAAGAAAACTGGCCCAGGAAGGGTTAAGGAAAGGGGCAGAGCTGACAGGCCAGACGAACCCAGAGGGAGAGTGGGAACGAGCCTGCAGCATAAAACCAACACACCTGGGAACACTCAGGGGAACTCAGGAACTGCAAGAGAGAGACGTGCCGTGCAGAGCGGGAAAGAAACAGCTAGGAGTTTTCTGTCCTACAGCCCTCACGAATTAACAAACTTCTGGCTCCCAGGCAGAAGCTCAAGGGAGGAGAAAGGCTTCCAGAGCAGGGCTGGCCGGTAGCTGCCCCTGAAGAGAATTCCTATCCAGCCTCAGAGAGCGGGGAGTCCCTAATGGAGACAGAGATAGAGGTCTCTGAAGGAAGTGAAATGGGGTGCAGTCTGGCAGCCTGGGATCTCCTATCTAACTACAGTCAATAAGGTAATGAATGGGGGAGGGGAATGAAAGTTAACATCTTTCTGTGCAGCGTTCTTTCTCCCTTAGGCAGGACTGTAAGGAAGTGTGAATGTGTCAATTAGAGCCCGAGAGATAGGCCTTGCAGAGAGAGTGAAGGAGGTGGGAACCCTAATTAACCTCCGAGAAAAGCCTGAATGGGAATTCAGTGACCTGACATTACATAGCCCTGAATAGGGGAACTTTTGGGTGGGGACTTAAACCAGTCAGGAAAGGGTGGATGGTTCCCCAGCCCCTACCCCAGGAGCATAAGGGTAGTGGGGACATTGTACTTCAGGTGGGTCAGGTGGGAAAAGCTTCCTGAAGTATCCACAGGCACAATTGGTGAAACTGAAGAAAAAAAACGTTTTTGTTTATTTTTGGTTTATCTGCCTGAACAGCAGTCTGGACTCTCTTATAAAGGAGAAGCATTGCTGATGTATTGTTTGTTTCAAGTCCACTCAGTTTCAAGTCGACCTCATCACCCCGCTGCAGAACCTGAGCTCCCTTCAGTTATTCCACAAAAAACTGAAAACCTGGCTTTTCAGCAAATTGTAGCTCTATCCTTCCCTCCTTTCTCTCCCCCTTTCTACACATAAGTTCATGTAATCCTTTTTCTTCTTCTCTACCCACTATTTTAAGTTCTTGTAAACCGTGTCGAGCTCCATTCTCATGGAGATGATGCGGTATATAAACTTAAGGTTTAGATTAGATTAGATTAGATAATAAAAAGAAAAATCTGAACTTTACAAAGTGAGCAGTGTATTGTACTTTCTACTAGGATTATCCAGCGGGAGTCCTCCAGGGAGCGCTCCGTCCTGTGCCTGGGCGGGAGCCGGGTTGCCAGCGCTAGGCTTATCCCTGGCCCCGCCACAAAATATATATATATATATATATATAAAATCTAAAAATTATATATATATATAATCTAAAAATTGAAAAACATCACCATAGCCTCAGACACCAGTCCTCACAATCGGGAATCCCTTTCGATTGATGGATTGGGTGGGCCACAGGACTCCCCTGTAGTTGCAACAATATATGGATTCTGTAAAAGGTAATGACATATATGTGTCAGCGTGACCTATTACTAAGGCTACCTTCATAGCCTCCTCCTTAATTCTCATTTGAGCATCTTTTAATGTATACCAAATTTTATCATTTGAGGGCCAATCAGATTCAAGTGTATATTGCCTCGTGACTCCCTTACCAATTACCTCTAATAAAGTCCATTGGTTGTAATTTGTAGGATTGGGATCCTCCCGTAACGCATCTTGTACTGCTGCTTCTTGACTAATTCGAACAATTTGGGAGTGTCTGTGCATCCAACATAATCCCTGCTGTGCCCAGCTCCTGCACCCAAATTACCCATTGTATTAGTGGTTCCCCTGGCTGCTGTGTAAAGCATGCCATAATATCCATGACTTTCTCTTGAGTAAAGTCCTCCATAACATCATTTCTAGTCAGATTTTCTCCTGTTTGCAGATTTTCCTGTAATCTTCGTCTCCTCACAGGCTTTGCTTCTAAACTTTATGCCTGCTCTCCTTCAACAAATATATCCTCCTCACTGGTATTAGAATTTGAATCCCAAATATCCCCATCCCATTTGTCTGGATCCCAATCATCTGGCAGATGGGAAAGTAAGGTTCTAACTTTTCTGGCACTCGCTTTCCTCTCCATTTCTTGTATTTATATTGTGATCATCGTACAGCTGCCTTTTCTGCTACATTTCCCTTCCTCCTTTCTGCCCCCTGCAGTCCATCTCCCTTCCCTTCCTCTTTTCTGGCCCCCCTTCCAATCCAACATTTCTCTCTCCTTTACACCAGTCCAACATTTTTTTTTCTCTCTTCCTCCTGCATGCTTCTCCTCTGGGATTTACACAGGTGAGGCTGGACTCATTTTATAGCACTGGTCTTTGACCCGGGGGCCGCTGCGTGAGCAGACTGCTGGGCACGATGGACCACTGGTCTGACCCAGCAGCGACAATTCTTATGTTCCTTCCCTCAACCAAACATCTCTCTCTCTCTCCCTCCATGAGTCCAACTTTTCACTCTCTGCTCTCTCCCCCTTCCCCAGTGTAACATTTCTCCTTCCTTTCTGCTCTCCCCATCCATCTTGCCCTCTCCATGAGTCCAACACTTTCTGCCTTCTGCACACTTTCTCTCTCTGTTCTTGCCTCAGTGGCATCCCTCCTTCCCACCCCCCAATCCAATATGCTCTCTCCCCATGCACCATCTCACCCTCCCCTCCAGTGTTTAGCACCTTTCCCTCCCTTTCTGCCAGGACCAGCAGCACTTCTTCTCCTTTCCTGGACAACGGCAGTACCCCTTCTCCCTTCCCTGCTCCCCTTGTCCAGCAGAAACCCTTCCTCTCTTCCCTGCTCCCCTTGTCCAGCAGTAACCTTTTCTCCCTTCCCTGCTCCCCTTGTCCAGCAGTAACCCTTTCTCCCTTCCCTGCTTCCCTTATCAAGCAGTAATTCTTTCTCCATTCCTTCCTCCCCTCCTCCCCTTGTCCAGCAGTACCTGTATTTTGGCCGCAGTCTTGTAGGCAATCTTGCACACTGGACAGGAAGAGAGGCTCCAGCGCAGGCATCAGCTGACTTGCAACTTCCTGTAGCTGTCGCGTATGCCGCGACTCCTGCCTTCACATATCTGCTGGATACGTGAAGGCAGGAGTCCTAGCATATGCAATGGCAGTAGGAAGTTGCAAGTCAGCTGAGGCTGATGCCAGAGCCTCTCTTCCTGCCCAGTGTGTGAGATCGGGTACAAGACCGCAGGCTGCAAAATAGCACTCGTGGGGCTGCGAGTTTGAGACCTCTGGTATAGATGGACCAGGGTAGACTGAATGGCTATGTGTGGTATAGATGGGCTTGGGAGTAGGATGTTAAATTGTGGCAATGAGTTGGGGTTGGGGAGAAAGAGAGACTGATGGGACTTGTAGTACTACACCTAGCATTTCTTTTAACCATAAGTCCTCCCTGTGTGGCATCACCTACTGTACTCTTCATTGTAAAGACAGCCTGACCAATTGTGTTGACAATCCACCATGCTTTAATTTCTTTTTTGTAGATAAGGTAATTAGTGACAAGTTGAGCACCCCTAATCATTTTGAAAAGTTGGCTCCTATGGCCATAGAGATGGAGCCAGTGTAAGTGTGGATGCCTAAATATGGCGGGAATTCATGTAACTTACAGTGCTTTGTAAATTGTGGGCCTGATTCTGTATATAGCACACAAGAAATTGGTGCTGACTAGAATGGTGCTTAGCACCATTCTACAAGGTGCTTGTACCGAATCATGCTTAGTGTCTGTGTGCGTCACATAACTTAGGTGTGTCCATTTAAGCCAGCTAAAACCAGGCCTAAATGCCTGCGCCTTAGTTGTGCGTGCATCGGATATATTCTATAAGAATGTGCATAACTTTTAGGAATGTCCATGATCTGCCCATTGCCATACCCCCTTTTTAAATTCATGCCATGTAACTGGTGCAAAAATTTTATGGAATTGCAATTTAAGTTGTAAGCATAACTTTTAATTAATGCCAATTAGCATCAATTATGAGATGTTAATTACTACTTAGCACCAATTAGGGCAATTAAGTTGTGCATGTACATCGACTATGCGCATTGATGCGTGCGGAGAACCTTAGGTGCCATATACAGAATTTGGGTGTGCGTACATAAGTAGGATCTCTGCCCGTTTCTTGCTGTTGCTCAGTTCATTTGTATGCCTCCTTTGCAAATGCACACTCTGCTGAATAGTCGCATATTTATAAAACAGCACTTGGGTAGTTTGCTGGGATAAACATACATGTGCACATATATATTGTGTTTTGGCTCCAAAACACAGTACTGTATATATATCTTATTTTCAGGGATGTCTTATTTTTTTCATGTAAAATGATCATCTCTTCTTTCCTCTCATCTACCCCCAATTCTGCATATTTCCTTTCTCTCCCTCACATGTATAGCACCTTTCCTCCCCTCTCACCCATCACCTTATGCAGTATCTTTCTCTCTCTCCCTCCCATCCCTTGTGCAGCAGAACCCTTGCAACTTCTAGCCCTTCCTTCCATCCCTTGCAGCTTCTATCCCTTCCTTCCTCCCATCCCCCTGTGTAGTATCTTTCTATCCTCCCTGTTGCTGCCACGCACCCCCCTCTCGTCCCTCCCCATGCTGACCCAGCTCTCCCGTCCATCCGAACTGCGAGACAGAAAGAAATACATTATAACAAACCGGCAGCGTCGGCAGCAATCTAGACAGGCTGCTTCGCGGCCTGGGCGTTCCTCTGCCGCATCACTGATGACATCATCAGCAATGCAGCAGAGGAACAGCCCAGGCCGCGAAGCAGCCTGTCTAGATTGCTGCCAACACTTCCGGTTTGTTATAAGGTATTTCTTTCTGTCTCGCGGTTCGGATGGGAGGGAGAGATGGGTCGGCAGGGGGGGAACCGCTGCTGCTGCTGCCGGCGACTAGGGATTATTTTCGGGGGTAGGGCTTATATTAAGACCTACCCTGAAAATTATGTTAGGGCTTAATTTCGGGGTAGGTCTTATTTTCGGGGAAACACGGTACTAGTATTCTCAACATTTATGTGTGCAATAGGTATGTAAATATTGGTGCCAGGTTCATAGAATTACCCCTTCACCTGTTCTTCAGAAGTAGTTGGTGATGTACAATTAATTTTTAAAAATCTTTTTGTAGTCTTCTCTTCTGAGTGCCATACTTGGTGAGCTACCCAAAGTCTCGGGCTTTGTGGATATCCGAGGAAGAATTGGCTATGTTTCACAGCAGCCTTGGGTGTTTTCAGGCACTGTGAGAAGCAATATATTATTTGGAAAGGAGTACGTGAGAGAAAGATATGAAAAAGTGTTAAGAGCTTGTGCGCTTAAGAAAGTAAGTGGCTCTCTCTTTCTACAATTCAAAACTAGTGAGGTTTGGTTCAAGGCCAGAGTGTGCTAAAGTGCTACTCAGCAACTCCAAAGGGCTTGGAATTGCTTTGTAATCACTTATAGTAGTGATTCTCAAATCTGTCCTTGGGAGAACCCTAGCTAGTCAGGTTTTCATAATGTCTAGAATAAATATTCATGAGATTGGTATGCAGATCTATCTCATGCATATTCATCGTGGCTATCCTGAAAACCTGACTAGCTAGGGTTTTCCCTGGACAGGTTTGAGAATCACTGGACCACCAGGAATTTTAAAAGTACACAGGAGAGTCATGAGGGAGGTAAAAGAAGTTCAAGATGACCATTAGGCGCGAGGGATTTCAAAGGTACGCAGGATAGGTGGGAGGGAGGTAAAGGTTTTTAGAGTTGGCTGGGACAGGAGGCAGGAGGGCTCCCTCCTGTTCCGGCCCACTGCTGGACCACCAGGTCTTACAGCAGGCCCAGTAGAGGCCTGGTAGGTATCGGGAGGGGAAGGGCACAGGACAGGGAGGGAGGGGGGACAGGGTGCAGAGCCAGACAGGGGAGGGAGTGGTGTTTGAGTGCAGTCAGGCAAGACACTTGAATATTAAATCCCTGGTTTATATTCGAGCCAACCTTTTTGTGAGGGAAAAAGGTTACCTCGGTTTTATTTGAGTAATTTGGTAATTGTCATGTTATTGTGCCACTGATTTGTGCTCTGTCCATTGGACATCACTTCTGCACATTTTATCTGTTGCCCTGGCAATAACCACAGTAAAAATCTGAAATGCACTAGAGTTGCATGATATTAATAAAAGGCTTTGATTTTAAGATACTCCATTTAAACTGAAAAGTACAAGCATTGCTTTCTTTTGTATTACAGGACATACAGCGGCTAGAAGATGGTGATCTGACTATGATTGGTGACCGTGGAGTTACACTAAGTGGTGGGCAGAGGGCACGAGTGAACCTTGCTAGGTGCATTAATGCATTCTCATCAGTGTTTAGGGTGAAGTGCTGGGCTGAGGTATATGTTGATGTCATACCTTTCTATTTAGAAAAGGGAGATTTGCCTTGAGATGAGGTCTGACCAGGAGCAGTAATCCTCCTAAATGCATGGCCTGAAGTGTTTGATTAAAATGTAGAATTTTTTCAATCTATTTTGGTAATTGGTGCTAACCTGCCCATGTGATTTATTTTCAGTCCCTGTGACAGCAGAATTTGTGCTCAGAGTCCTGGAGCCTTCTTATTAATAGGTTATGATGATTAACTTGTTCTGTATTGAACTAAGGTTTGTCTCTTCACATGGCTTATTTGTCCTTCAGAGCTGTCTACCAAGATGCTGATATCTATCTCCTGGATGATCCACTCAGTGCAGTTGATGCTGAGGTTGGAAGGCATTTATTTGAAAAGTATGTTATTTGCTTTCTTACCTTTTAATTTTACTTTATATACACTGAAAATTTGAGGTTTTGATTGGAAATGACTTATCTTGTGTTTTGTCACTTGAGTTGTACAATCAATAACTCTTTGATCATTAAAGAATGGAACTAATAAGTAGCCTTAGACATATTAATCAAAATACATAGCTACTGAACCCACATATCTAATTTTAATCATGTTTATTTTAGCAGCCATTAAACATATTTTCAGAAAGTGTATTTTCAAAAGTTTGTGATCAGTATTGCTAGGAGACTTCAACATGCCAGATGCAGATTGGAACACACTCTCCGCGACTACGGGTAGCAGCAAAAGAATATTAACCTCCATAAAGGGTGCACGTATCAAGCAATTGGTATTGGAGCCCACCAGGGACCAGGCATTAAAAGACCTAGTTCTCACCAACGGAGATAGCGTCACGGAAGTCTCAGTAGGAGACACACTGGCCTCCAGCGACCATAATATGGTATGGCTCAACCTCAAGAAAGGTTTCCCTAAGACAAACACAGCAACAAGGGTTCTCAACTTTAGAGGCACAGACTTCAACCGCATGGGAGATTTTGTCCATCAGGAGCTACATAAACAAGCAATTTCTGACAATGTGGAGGATATGTGGTCGTCTCTGAAGTCCATCCTACACGAAGCAACAGACCGATACATAAAGACAGTAAGTAAACGCAGGAGAAACAAAAGACCCCAATGGTTCAGTAAAGAAATTTCAGACCTAGTTAAACAGAAAAAAGACGCATTTATCACCTACAAACATTTAGGCAGAGATGGGGCGAAAGAGGACTATCTAGACAGATCTAAAGCTGTCAAAACAGCAGTCAGAGAAGCCAAACTCCGAATGGAGGAAGAGCTAGCACGGAAAATTAAGAAAGGGGATAAATCTTTCTTCAGCTATATTAGTGACAGGAAAAGAAACAAAGATGGGATAGTACGCCTGAAGCAATCGGACGGTAACTTTGCGGAATCAGATTCTGAGAAGGCAGAACTACTAAACAAATACTTCTGTTCAGTGTTCATCCGCGAAGCGCCGGGAGCTGGTCCACAGCTGCAGACGGGAGATAACCAGAAAGACCCGTTTCAAGATTTTGAATTTACGCCCAGTAGCGTCTATGACGAACTATCAAGACTCAAGGTAAACAAAGCCATGGGACCGGATAACCTACACCCCAGAATGCTCAGGGAGTTAAGGGAAGTCCTGGCAGAACCATTATCTGTTCTTTTCAATCTTTCCCTAAGCACAGGAAGGGTCCCCTTGGACTGGAAAACCGCCAACGTAATCCCACTCCACAAAAAGGGCTGCAGGACAGAGACAGCAAACTACAGACCAGTGAGTCTCACGTCTATAGTGTGTAAACTCATGGAAACACTGATCAAACAGAATCTTGACACAATCCTAGACGAAGAAAAACTGCGTGATCCACACCAACACGGGTTCACCCAGGGCAGATCCTGCCAATCTAATCTGATTAGCTTTTTTGACTGGGTTACTAGACAACTGGATGCTGGAGAGTCACTGGACGTGGTATATTTGGACTTCAGTAAAGCATTTGATAGCGTCCCTCATCGAAGATTACTGAACAAGCTGAAATCGATAGGATTAGGAGACACTCTAACTACATGGGTTGGGGATTGGCTGAGCGGTAGACTTCAGAAGGTGGTGGTGAACGGTACCCCATCCGAAGCATCGGACGTGATCAGTGGAGTGCCGCAGGGCTCGGTCCTGGGCCCGATTCTATTTAACTTATTCATAAGAGATATGACGCAAGGACTTAGAGGAAGGGTATCACTGTTTGCCGACGACGCCAAACTTTGCAACATAGTAGGCAAAAGCTTATTACCTGATAATATGACACACGACCTACTGTTGCTGGAACAATGGTTAACTACTTGGCAGCTAGGCTTCAATGCTAAAAAATGCAAGATAATGCATCTGGGTAAGAGAAACCCGCGTAGAACTTATATACTAAATGGTGAGACCTTGGTTAGGACCACGGCGGAACGTGACCTAGGGGTGATCATTAGTGAGGACATGAAGGTTGCCAATCAAGTGGAGAAGGCTTCCTCCAGGGCAAGACAAATGATGGGGTGTATCCGCAGAGGTTTCGTCAGCAGGAGACCTGAAGTTATGATGCCGTTGTACAGAGCCATGGTGAGGCCTCACTTGGAGTACTGTGTTCAGTTTTGGAGACCACACTACCAAAAGGACGTGCTGAGGATCGAGTCGGTTCAGCGAACGGCCACCAGGATGGTCTTGGGGCTCAAGGATCTCACGTATGAAGAAAGATTTAAAAAATTGCGGCTGTACTCACTTGAGGAAAGAAGAGAACGGGGAGATATGATTGAAACATATAAGTACATCACAGGACACATCGAGTCAGAAGATGATATCTTCTGGCTCATGGGACCCTCGACCACCAGAGGGCATCTGCTGAAAATCAGGGGAGGGAAGTTTCATGGCGACTCCAGGAAGTACTTCTTCACCGAAAGAGTAGTGGATCATTGGAACAGACTCCCACTCCAGGTGATAAAGGCCAGCAGCATGACGGATTTTAAGAGAAAATGGGATACTCACGTGGGATCTTTAAGGGAGTAAATTCAGGGGAGGGGATACTTGGAATGGGCAGACTTGGTGGGCTATAGCCCTTTTCTGCTGCTTTTTTCTATGTTTCTATTGGAACAGAAGTTTGAATCTCCAAAGGGGCTGGAAAAGCCTGCTTTAGAGATCCAAAGTTCCAAGGACTGCTGTGGAGCTGTGCTGCATTAGATGGTGTAGGCATCCCCTTCTCCTCCCCTGTGCGAGTCTGACCTCTTTCCCTCTGACCAACCCCGTGCTATGAGATTCAATATATCTGCAGGCCTTCCAAAGAAGCAGTAGTGGTGGCAGCCAGCTGGCAGAGGTGGTGCTGTGAGCAGGCAGCTCATGGCTGACCCAGCCAGAGCATTCCCTCTGCCACATCACATCTTGTAGATGAATGACGCAGCAGAGGAAAGACCTCTGTATATTTTATAACAATTTTGCTGTGAAGAAGCATGTTATCTCTGCAGATACAAATTTTCAGTTTTGAGAAATGCAAAACCAAGCATCTGTGAGATTTTCTAGCTAGAAAAATTGCCCATGACATTATAAAAGGATTAATGGAATTTATTTATCCCAAATTTAAATATTGCATGAATATATAGCCTCATGCTATATATAATTAAAAGCGAATCCAATGGGACACTGTTACCTGAGTACAAATTATATTACAAGGATAGAGTAGATTAAATTGGCGGGGGGGGGGGGGAGGGGGAACGGATGGACATTGCGCTATATGTTAAAGAGGGAATTGAATCAAACCAAATAAATATTCTGCATGATATAGATAACAGTGGACTCCATATGGATAGAAATTTCATGTGTGAAGGGAAGGAATATACAAGTAGGGTTATACTAGTTTCAAGTTTCAAGTTTAATATTTTTCTTGATTGATCGCTTAATCGAATTCTAAGCGATGAACAGTTTAAAATACATTCAATTAGAGACAAAACAGTACAAACTTTAAATAATAACATTGGGTAGATAACTAGTACATTATTCTCATTACATAAGGTAAGATAGGGGTTTGAAATACAATTAATAAAGAAAAGCAAAACAAAGGAAAAGCACAGTAGGGAAACAAATAACAACAAAACATAATAAAATAAAATAAAATCACTGGTCTAAGAATTGTTAAATTAAATATTAAAAGCATCTTTAAAAAGAAATGTTTTTAGATTACTTTTAAATTTTCCTAAGTCCTGCTCATTTCGTAAGTAAATTGGGAGAGCGTTCCAAGTCTGAGGAGCAGTTACTGAAAAGATAAACTGCCGTCTAGTATTAATAACCTTAAGTGAAGGAATGGTCAACAAATTTTGCTCATTAGATCTCAAGGTTCTGCTTGGGTGATATGGTATTAGTAGTTTATATATGAATGCTGGAGTCTTGTAGAAAAGAGACTTAAAAACAAGCAAACAAAGTTTGTATGTTATCCGATGGATAACTGGAAGCCAATGTGCATTTTTTAAAAGGGGTGTAACATGATCAAATTTTCTAGACTTAGTGATGAGTTTAATAGAAACGTTCTGGATAATTTGAAGACGTTTAAGTTCGTTTAGTGGTATCCCCAGGACAAAATGAGCAGACAGATGAAGAAATGTTTTCAGAAATTAGGAAAGCTGGCAAATTGGGAAACAGTATAATAAGGGGTGATTTCACCTACCAAAATTTATAGGAGAGAGTACAATAAATCACTGAATAATTAACCACACATACTCATATATTCACTGGAACCCCTCTCCCAAGCCTATCCAACAGGGACAAAAAGCCACAGCTCAAACAAAATGGCAAAGTGGAGAAAAAAACCTATTAGTCTTCATGATTAAAAAAACCTCCACTTTGTCACATATTAAATAGTCCAAAAGAAACGGCAGGATATCGGCCTTCAAGGAGAGAATCAGTTCCACTCTGGTATTCATACACAGTTCTATTCAACATATAGGCCCCGATTTTGTAAAGGGCGCCTAACTTTAGGCGTGCTTTAGACGTCCGATTTAAGTGGATAATGAGCGATTTAAGGATCTTAACAAGCGTTAATTGGGACTTAGATGGAGTTAGGTGTGAGATAGGCGTACTCAAAACAAAGACGCGATATAGACGCGGGTTTAGGGAAAAGTCACGTCTAAGTTTGTAGACGTGGGCGTAACGCACGTAACCTGGGCGTGGTTAAGGATAGGCACCACATAGACGCTAGTTAGGCAGCAGACGCGTCTAAACTTCGTGGAAAATGTAGGCGAAGGAAAAGCTGGTCTAAGTGTGGTTTTTGCTTCATTTCAATGTAGTTTCAGCTTTTGTAGCCGGTGACTTCCTATAGACGCAAGTTAAGCGTGCCTTTTGCTTCTGCAATAATATTTCCTATAGTGAGTTCGAATATGGGGTTTTTTCCTTCAATCTCCCTCCTAATAGATTTAATAAGCCACCATATCAATAGAGCACATCAATATAAACATATTGCATGGAAAACATAGTACTTTTCTGCCCAAACAGTAATATAATTTACTCATTACACCACCTTTGGCTTTCCTGCTTTAAAAAAACCCTTTTTCTCAACAAACAGTGCTGCAATCATCTTTTTCTTGAGAGCAAAGAAAGAACATGAAAAACATATCATTATTGCACACATTACTTCATTTCTCAGTTCTTAAAAAGAGAACAAACATATACAGACCTTAACATGCATTTTCCCTCATTGCAAAATGGAGCTCTTCAGCTGCACAAAACTGACCTCATTGTGAGATCATCAAGCTGCACCTTCAAGGTAGTATGCCACAATTAAAAGATGCGCTGGGTGTTGAACTCACAACCTCTGTATGATCAGCCCAGGATTTTAACACATTGAGCTACAACAGCTTCTACTCATGTGGAGCTCACTGCCCTGTCATATCATAGTTGACTGACCTGCCTATGTATCATCTTATTAGCTATCATATCACCATCACCACAACGAAAGCATTTCTGGCTCACCAGGTTAATGCACCTTGGTCACCTTGTCCATTGCAAATTTCCCAGTTCAAATCCCACATTCACTCATTCTAACAGCTTCCTATTAGCTGTCATAAGAGGGTCTAGGTGGTGGATTTTGCGATTTTATCAGCACATTTCCCTTTCCAGGCAAACTTATTTTCTCCTTCCCATGGCTAGGACATCCTAAGCTGTTATGGGAAGAACGATGCTATTTGTGGCTCACCAGGTTAATGCTCTTTGTTGTACCTTGTCCAAGTCCCACTCTCACCTTCACTCATTTTAATAGCATCCTTACAGCTCTCATAAGTGGTGGACTTTGCTGTTTTTCATCAGCATTCTGCAGTTTGCAGGCACAGGTGCATCAGATACATTCATCTTCTCTCTGCTACAAGCCATTGTGGTAGGAATGGATTTCCTTCTATGCAATATCCGCGCAGGGCAACAGGTATAACAGTTTACTTAAAACTTCAGAGGGCTTGGACAGGTATTGATGGAAGGTACATGTTTTTGAGATGTACCCTAGAGACTTTCCTGTTGGTATATTCAGCTTGGCTGGTTGTGTTTGGGTTGGGGGAGTGGGTTTAGAATGAGAGAGAACAGGCTGCTTTAGACATCTGAGAATTGCTGCAGATCATTTTAAAGATCAACTCAAATATGTTTAAGCAAAGGAATGGCCAAAGAGTTTGAAGGTTATCAAATATCAAATATTTGCTAACCGCACTCAAGACTTGAACCCCTGATGTATGGAAGATAAAAGTAGCACCTTAAGGCATAGAGCTATAGAGGGAACTTTGTTTAGAATTTGGTAACAGAGCCTCTACAGACTAAGCAGATGACAAATGGCTTCTGGTAAAAGCTTTGAGAAGGGAAGGAATTGATTAAAAATCAGTACAGGTGTGTTTGCCCAAACTACACCTAAAGCACGCCCAATCAGATTTGAAAGTGTTCTGGTGGGAAGTCCAAATGGTGCCTGTGATGTCAGACACTATTTAGGCATGCTTAGTATAAGAAGGTCCATCAGAGCAGTGTTTTCTCTTTTAGGACTCCTATTGTGTGTTATTGCTTATGCTGATTTCTGAGACTTTACTTTTCTTGATTATCTTTTAACCTTTCATTCCTATATATGCCACAACTCTCTCCATTTCATAGGACCATTGGCATCTATAGTAATTTGCAATTTTGATGTTTGTCTAACCTTTTTCATCTTTCCAGGAACTCCTTGCTAGCAGCTAAGATAACAAATCTAGGTGAGAATGATATATTGCTAGCTACTTAGGTGTCTTTATTAGATAAAAGCTGAGGCAGAACTGATTTCTTCTTTTGGACTCCCATTCTGTGTTATTGCTTATGGTGATTTTCCATTAACTTTTTCTCCCCCTGATATCTGCCACAACTCTCTCCATTCCACTGGGTCATTAGCAGGTCTGAGACTTAGTGATGATAAAAATTGATTCCAGGAGTGTTGACTGAAACCCCCCCCCCCATATTGTTTGAAACTTTGGTGCCAGCAAAATGGATATGCAGGTTACATGAATATGTGGAACCTATGATGTTGGGAAGATGAAAGCAGTGCTTTTCCTCATAGAGATAAAGGTAAATCATTTTAGAGTCATAATTGACAGGCATCCTTATTATAAAAAAGGAACAGTGTTTTTTTCCTTCTGTTCATTCTAGCTTTTATTCTGAGACTGTGGTGTGACATATTCTCCTAAGACTTCTGTTTGTTATTTTTGCCACAGATGTCTATCTTAACTTTTTCCCCCTTTTTCTCCTGATTTCAGGCTCCCAGAGTGGCTAATGACTCCCCTTGTGTTTCCCAGAGGCCATAGCAGGTCTGTCAAACTGGGTTCAGCACAACAATTTGCACCTGGCCAAAGCTCAAATCCCCAAACTGAAAGAATAAGTGAGAATGATGTACTGCAACTTTTCTTTGCCCTTGTGATGAATTATCTACATTTTCAGAATACTAACATGTTTCACACTTTTTTCCTTCAGAAGGGTGTAGTTATAGAAGATTTTCTGAGAAAACAGTCAATTGGTGAGTTTTAGACTGTCTTTTACAAAGGTGTGCTAAATCCACGCATGTGTTAACTACTAACGCGTGCATAGGATAACATGCACACATTAAGTTTTACCGCACGCTGAAGCGGCACCGTTTAGGCGCTGTTAGCGTGTGCTAAAGGTTAATGGGTGCATGTTATCCTAAGGATGCATTAGTAGTTAGCGCATGCGTGGATTTAGTGCACCTTTGTAAAAGACAGTCTAAAACTCACTAATCAACTCTCAATTTGTCTCAATCCATCTTCCTTTTTCTTCAGCCTGCCTTCTCCTACCAGGAGCAGATTATGGGACCTTACCAATCCTACCACAGTAACAACTTGGACCTACGAGTGCCTTACTCTGCATACCTGTCATCCATCTCATCAAACTGCAGCTGCCTGATATTACACTTGCATGCTGCTTTCCTGGACTGTGCAATGAGAATCTTAGCACATTTTCACCTTGTGCTTATTTATATTGAGTAGCAACCGGGCATTAGTATTTCCTTAATAAGCACCACTTCAGCTACTTCATCACATTGACATTTCTCTTATCTAGTGTTCCACGAGGCTGCAAAGGAGAGAAGTGGGGAGGACCTTAGGGGGTGGCAACCAGGATAATATTTGAGAAAATGAGATTAGATGAGAGCTGGAGAGGATGAACAAGGTGCAACAAGGTGCCTTAACTTGGTGGCTTCTTTCAGTCAGGGGAGAGGTTTCCTACTCTAAAAGCTTGAGATATGCTTAACTGAAGCCGTTTTGTCATGCTTTGGGTGCTCCGTTTCGGATCCGCAAGCACGCCAAAGCTGTTGCCCAAACGATGCCTAAACGGAACAGTATAATCCAACTAGAATTGCTATGATTTTAAGGCTGATTCTTTAGCACAGCAGTTAGAATGAAGGTTTGGGTGTGAGACTGGTCTGGGTTTGACTCCCTCATGTCCTTCAGCTGACAAAATACTCATTTTAATAAAAATGACAATCTACAGACCAATCACATCTAATTTTCATTTCAAACCACAACATTAGCAATACTAGAAACAGTACATTCCAAAAGTTGAGCTTGCATTTGATAAAAACAGCAGTATTTCACTCCATGTCACATTTATTGAACCCTACTTGAGATTCTAGTTTGGGACAGTGAAACCAGTGCTTTAAAGCATTGAGCTACCAGTCTTATGTCTCAGCAGATCACTAAGCTATAATATGACAGGGGAGTTAGAGAAACTGGAGTGGAAGGTGATGTAGCTCAATGAGTAAAAGCGCTGTGCTGATCTTCCAGAGGTTGTGAATTCAACTCCTGGCCCGTCTTTTACTTGTGGCATTCTACCTTGCAGCTGCATACCTCCATTTGCAATGAACTAGAATCCACATTCAGGTCTGTTCTGTGTTTTATTCTGTTTTTAAGCTTGGCCAGTTGAAGTTATGGGCTTTCTGTTTGCTTTGAAGAATGAGCTGATTGTAGCAAGAGAAAGAGAGTGTAATTTAGAGGAAGGAAGCACTTCTAAAAACCTCTCTCAAATAATGTCTGTGGGATGCCAAAAGAAAGCTGATTGGATGACCTAGGCTGCCTAAATAGCATGTATCCTGCTAACGCCTTTCTGGAGCTTAAACCACGTCTATCTAAAGCCTATACGATGCTCAAAGTCCTATGCTTTACACTTCTTATAGGAGCTAATGATACCATTGATATACAAGTTTCTGTGAAGCTTCCTCCTTTCCATGCTGATGTTTCCAGTTCAACTCCCACTCAGTACATCTCAGTCAAACAATAATCTTATATGTATCCTTTTAAACATGGCATATTTTATGACTTTTTTGTTTTTATACTGTTGAAATATACAGTTCTGAACTAATAAAGAAAAAGGATATAACAGGGCAGTGAGATCTACCTTGTTCTGTCTCCTAGCAGAATTAACTGCCATTCACTACCTATAAGGAGTAGTATAATCCAATCAGAATTGCTATTATTGTATGGCTCATTATCTAGCACAGCGGATTAGAGTGAAGGTTGGCGTGTAAGCCTGTCACATTTTTTCAATATGCACACTGATGTTCCCAGATCAACTCCCACTGAAACTAATATATTATAAATATCCTTTTAAACATAGTATACTGTGTTTTTATTATCCTTTTAATGATGGTATACTTTGGGTTAATTATGTTAAAGTTTACAGTCCTGAAATAATGATAACAAATCAGTAAAAAACACATTTTATATATAACATCGTAGGGACGTCTATCTGATGTCTATATTAGGAAAATGGATTTTTTAAACGAATATTGGACGTCTACCTGACGCCTAAGTAACTCTGATTGGCACTTGTGCCACGAGGATGTCTAAAGCACGCCTAAAACTCAATTCATATATACCGGCAAGGATCAAAATAGAACAACAGGGGGACTCTTAGCTGTAAACTTCAAAGCACATGCCAGTTCATCAACTTCATAATCTTCTCTGGTGCACTGCCGTTTCCTACCACCCCACAGGGAATCCCCGTTTTGCCAAAAATCAGCATCAGGTGTTCGTCCTCTTCCTTGCAATCAGGAACATCTCAGCTCAAAGTTAGATCTGCCAGTGCCATGGTTGGTGGGACACGGCAGTGCATTATAGATTAATCTAATTGGCTGAATTTTGTCTAAAGCTATGTATTCGAATTTAGGACTGCTATGTGTGGGACCGGAGTTTACAGTTTAACCTAGTGGTGCCCAAACCTGATCCTGGAGGCACCGTAGCCAGTCTGATTTTTGGGATATCCACAATGAATATTCATGTGAGAAATGTGCATGCACTGCCTCCTGCCTCCACTGCATGTAAATGCCTTTCATGAATATTCATTTTTGTATATTCTAAAATTCTGACTGGTTAGAGTGCCTACAGGACTAGGTTTGGCAACCACTGGTTTTAAACATTTACCCTCACTTTTACAAAACTGTGCAAAAGGTTTTTAGCACCGGCCAGCGCACTGAATGCTCTGCGCTGCGCTAACGCTCATTAGAACTCTGTGACCATTGAAGCAGCACAGAGTATTCAGCATGCCAGCCAGCGCTAAAAACTTCTTTCGTGGTTTTGTAAAAGGGGTTGGTTGGGGGTGTGTGTTGATGTCATTCTAACTAGCTATTTTCAGAAGGCCAACCCAAGTACACTTCTGAATGAACCCTTTTCATTTCCAATTAGATTTATGTGTCTTGTAAATTTACTGTAACTGCACAAATTTAACAGGTTAAAGTGGTCCAATTTTGGCTGGCTAAATCTTTTGAGTATTAACCCTAGTGTGTGATTGGGTGATCACCATACAAGAGTAATTGTGGTTGGAGGTTTGGAGGCACACAGCTCTGATGGCATTAGGTAAAATAATTATGCTTTTCTTTCATATGTCTCTATTTCAAAAATATATCTAGCCTTTTAATCTGACAGTTTGAAACACAATATCATAACATAATTTATCTTATTTTCAGGTGTATTTCTCAAGTTCTTCACAAAAAAATCTGTATTCTAGTGACTCATCAGTTGCAGTACCTTGGTGTTGCAAAGCAGATTCTGATACTTAAAGAGGTAAATTTTGAGAATTGTCTTTTGTTGCCCATTATCTTGCTGTGGAGGAGTAGTCTAATGGTTAGTGCAGTGGTTTGAGAACCTGGGGATCTGGGTTCAATTCCCACTGTAGCTCCTTTTGACTCTAGGCAAGTCATTTAATCCTCTATTGTCCCAGGTACAAAAACAAAACCTTAAATTGTGAGCATATAATGTATACAGCTCTGAGTATGTCTAGTAGCATTACAGAAATGTAGATATAAGGATTTGTAAGGCCTGAGACATTTTTTATACAAGTTCTAGCTAGTAAAGTAACGCAAGTAATCAGATTTCTTTGTTGATAAGTTTGAGTCAGAATTCAGAAAGAATGAGTATACTTTACTTTTTGTAAAGTTGGGAATCCAATATAATAAAACCCTAAGCGCATGCACACTTCAATCTCCGTGCGCCCTGCGTCCGTGATCCGTGCTTCCATGTCAAACATGCGCAGTGCCTGCCTTTTGCCCTGATCTCCAACGCTGGCTGGCTGACTGCCTGCGCTGCCGGGACACCTCTTCTCACCCCCGGATCAGCAAAGGCAGCAACTGCGGTTTCATCAAGCAGCCTTGGGGCATTTGCTAGGCCGGCCCACTTCGATAATGCAAGGTGGGCCGGCCTAGCAAAAGCCCCGAGGCTGCCTGGGCTAGTGGATGCTGGACAGGGGGAGCAGGGAAGGGAGAAGGAGTGCTACTGGATAGGGGGAGCAGAGAAGGGGTGCTGCTGGACAGGGGGGAGGTAAAAAGGGAGAAGGGCTACTGCTGGACAGGGGGAGCAGGGAAGGGGTGCTGCTAGACAGGGGGGAGGTAAAAGGAAGGGAGAAGGTCTACTGCTGGACAGGGAGAGCAGGGAGGGGTGCTGCTGGACAGGGGGGAGAGACAGAAAGAAAGACAGACAGACAGCGGGCCAGGGAGAGAGACAGAAAGAAAGACAGACATAACGAACAAAAGAAAGAAAGGGGGCAGGGAGAGAGAAAAAGACAGACATACAGAAAGAAAATAAGAAAGATAGACATAGACATACAGAAAGAAAAAAGAAATAAATGCCTAAGTCTACACATCTAGCACCCGTTAATGTAACGGGCTAAAAAACTAGTAGATTATAACAAATAAATTGATTATTCTCTGATATTCTATTCTGTTTTTTTCCCTCAGAGTACTTTAGAAAGGAAATATTTTTATTATTATGTCATCTTGAGCCAATTTGGCACATAAGGCAGACAGATGCATCTTCCACACATGTTACTCTTGCGTTTCATCAAATACTTTTGACCAATTGCTTTTACTCTTGCCAAAGGCTAATGTTAATGCTTGTGCCCAACTAATGGCAGTTAGGCATGGAAATGTAGGTATTCTATAACACTGTGTTGAAATTCTGGGAATACCTCTGACTCATCCATGCCCCTCCTATGGCCGTGCCCCTTTAGAGTTCCAGTCTATGAAAATTTGGCACACTTTACAGGACTGCTAAGAGACAAAGCCGGGCATGGGGCAAACAATCTTTAAGAGCTGCTGCCACCTGTCCCACCCTGCCCCCCCACCATGCCTGGCCTGCACCTTCAGTCAAAGGTAACGTCCTCCCCCCACCTCATCTACTTTCACAAGTTTCTCTGTAAAGAGGTTGCTGGCAGCAGTGGCAGTGACTCTTGTATACTGCCTACAGCTGACCCAGAAACCTCCCCTCGCTGCAGGATGAAGTTATATCTGAGGGAGATGGGATGCATCAGAGGGGAGGTTTCCAGGTCAGCTTCAGGCAGCTTGTGAGAGTTGCTACTGGCGACCCTTGAGAGAGAGGCTTGTGAAGGGAAGGAGGGGAGGGAGATAAAGGTCCTTGGAGCAACCCTATTAGGATGACTTTCTATAGTTGGCCCATTTGGAGGTTGGGCCTGGGAAAATCTTGCCTTGCCCCCCCCCCCCCCAGTGGCCCTAATGTTAAAGAACAGGGCATAGGACAGATCTGTGTATAATTACTAAGGACTGCCAATTAAGCGCTTTGAATGCCGATTACTATGCTCCATGTGCAAAACTGAGCACCTAACTTTGGGTGACCCATGCAGAATCCCCCCAGTATGAGCTTTTAAATTAAAAATTCATTTTATTGATTCATCTGCTTCATCATTTTTAAGACAGATTTGTTCAAGCACTGTAATACTATAAGTGAATACTGGTGCAAAACAAAAGTTGGAAAAGAATACAGAGCATGGCTAATGGAATACGTTAGTGTGAATATCTGTTTCTGTATACATTTTAACGTTAAGGTTAAATGAATGAATGGAACAGTATCCAAACATAGGTGATTTGTAAAAAATACATTGAAGTCAAGTGTGAAAATATAAATCCAGTAGATGTCATTGTCAAAACATATAAAAGAGTGGATTTTATATTTAACCACAGGGTGCCAGTGTCTCACAGCAATAAGTATTAGTTGGCAGTACTCATAGCAACCATTAAGAAAGCTGTAAGGTTCAGTTGATAAGTTTTATAGTAGAATTAACACAAAATGAAATTGACTTCTGAATGACCAAGAAACAGCTCATTAGGGACAGAGTAGGGGTGCATAGTGAGGAACACATACAGAGTTTCTTCATGGAATTATTGTCGGACCCGATATGCATGCATCTGTGTCTGTAACTTGAGAATAGGGAAGAGACAGTTTAAAAGAAGCAATTCTATTACATCCACTCAGGAGTCCATATTTATGGTGATCAATCCATTCCTATAAACTGGACTCATAAAAGTATGAATAGAGGCGGAGCACAGTCTCCCCTTCCAGTTTTTCTTCTGCAAGCGAACTGTGCATAAGTGTTCTGCTCTGCTTAGTTTTATTTTTCTTTTTGGCCTTAAGTTCTTTTTTTCTGAAGCTTTGGTGCCCTGAGACCCCATTCTTGGGGATCCTCTGCCTGGGAAAGAATGCAGGTTCTGCTGAGCCGAACTGCAGGGCAAGCCTCCAGGTGGACTTGGCGAGCCAGCTTGCTGTAAATCTTCAGGGCTTGGGGTCTGTTCTTCTGGGAGCCAGCTCACCTTCTGAGTTTCTCAGTGGCTTGAGGGCAGGCTGTGGGCATCCTGTGTAAGAACCCTCATGGTATCAGGGCGCCTGCTGCATAGTTTGTCAACCCCCGTCATGCTGCAAGGTTCCGTAGGGGTGGAAGTCTCAGTCGGGGTTGGTCCTACCGGCAGCCTGAAGATTTCTGGGTTTGGAGTTGGATTTGGAAGCATCTGAGGCAGAAAATCCTTTCATTCTCTCCAGCTGCAGTGAAATAGATAACTGGCAGTCACCTTCACAGAACTCCTGAGTACAGCTCCATTATTTCCTATGGGAAAATCAGGGTGGGTCTGAAATCCTAAATTTAAGGGTTTCTGAGCTTAGGGTTTAGGTCTTCTATCTGATTTTGAATTTTCAGTTCTTGCACAATCCCACTTTATTCCGGGACCAGTGGGTTATTTCCGTCTACCTGCCAGGATCTGTAGGAAGCTTCAAAACTTCAGAGGCTTTAACCCCTCCCCCCTCATACCTCATCACTGTGCATGCTCCTCATCTTACCAGTTCTTCTTTCTACAGGCCAGGCTGTTTGAGCTTATCTTTTCTGCTCATGTTTAATTTCGTGGTATTTCAGTAGTTTTTGTTTGCGGGTTTTGCCCTCATGCTATGGAGGTTCTCTGTGGGGACATCCTTGACTGTAGGTACTGCTGACCTTTAGAAAAATTCTGCTTCTGGGGGGTTCCCTGCTTGTCCATAAGCCCCCTACACAGCCTGCACATCAGATCAGGGCTTGGGGTGTTTTGTTGGGAGCTTGCTCACTCCAGGTTTGTGTGCTAGTGGGTAGATGCAGGCTGAGATGTTCCTTGGAGGCACGACCGGGATCGGAGCCAGACTGCGTTCCTCCGCCAGCTGTCTGTGTGGCGTGTTCAAGGGTGGTGGAGGTCTCCAGCCATGGTGGTCAGGCCGATGGGGCAGTCAGAAGACTTGAACTCCAGATTTCCAGTTCATTGAGGCAAAGGATCTCCCTGTGAGCTTATTCAGCTCTCTCTTCAGTTTCTCTCATTCAACACTTGTCACAGTGAGTATAGGCTTCATTGTTTTCTGTCAGCACATGTTTCTCTGAGCATAAGCTACAGAGGTTTTTAGGTGGTTTCCCAGTATGCCCTATGCCCCCCCCCACCCCTAAAATACTAAAATCTCTGTTTTTGAGGGTTTTTACTCAAAACAGGCCTTCAGTGGCCATCTTGGATTTTTCCAGATTTGATTTTAAAGTTATTTTTTATACTTGCCAGCTTTACTTTTGAAAGAAAACCATATAGATGACTTCCCTAGGTCAGGATGTCATAGATTCATGCCTCATTTACAGTGGATGGCTGTTGGATGTGCAGCCGTGTTCCATGTGTGCTGAGGTCCGTGAGGGGGCCAAGGTTTGCCTGGATGCGGTGCCTTCAGTTTCCAGGGTGGGTCTTCATATGCCTTCTGCCCCGATACCCGTGAAAATGGTGTCAGGGGGCCCTAGGAATGTGCTGGCGATGTTTCAGTGAAACGCAAGCGCGGCTCCAGTGATAAACCTCACAAGTCTTCCAAGCATTCTAAATCTGAGGTGCAGAGGTCAGCTCCCCCTGCGGAGGATGGTCCCCCCCCTTGGAATTTGTGAATATGCTTTCAGGCATAATTAGTTAAAAAGTGTCTGCCTGTTTCCCTTCCACCAGCCTCTTTGTTGGTCACAGGGACCCCTGCTCAGGTCGTCCTGGGGTTCCGGTGAGTAAGGCTGCGGTGCCCACAGTTGCACCAGACACTCTTAACATACCTCTGCTTTTGTAGGGCAACTCTGTGGTGGTCACTGATGTGGTGAATCTGGTGGATCTCCAGGATCCAGACCTGTGCGGAGCCTGTGATTTGGGGGAGGACCCTACTGTGTGCAGATTCTTCAAGCCCACACACCTTGTGGATTTAATCTCTTAATCTCTGCAGGAATTGAAGCTGCAGACGGAACAGCCGGTCACTGATGAATGTTCTTTCATGAGTGACCAAAGGCCAAAATCTGCCCATTTTCCTGATCATCCTGACCTTGTTCGGATTCTTACAGATATCTGGGAGACTCCTGAGGGTCCCTTGAAATGTGCTGCTTTAACCCATAGCGGATGGCTTTAACAAGCACTTTACTTCTCCAAACGTAGATTTTCCTGTGGCACAGGTCGTTGCCGAGAGGTTGGCAGTGAAGGCCTGGGAACACTGGTTCAGCCCTGTCCCCGGGAAGGTCTTTTTTATGTCTCCCTCTATGGCCCATGATAGGGCATTTGTTCAGGCGGATCGCGGTGGTCTGGTGATTCTGGTGGCTGCCGATTGACTGAGGCGGGCATAGTATGTCGACTTGGTTCGACTCCAGCAGGATCGGGAATTTCAGCTACCTTGCCATTCTCACCTTCTTACACAGGGTCCATTGGGATGCAGGATCCGGACTGCTTTGGTCTTATGGCATGGCTCTTGAGCACGTGGCCTTGTCTAGCCGGGGCTATTCTTCAACAGTGTTTGCCAATTTGCTTCACAACAAATGGAAGGCCACAGTGGCGGCCTATTTATTTTTATTTATTTTAGGTATTTATCAAAGTTATCTAAGCGGTTTACAATCAGATACTTTAGCATTTTCCCTGTCTGTCCCGGTGGTCTCACTATTTATCTAATGGAGCAATGGAGGATTGAGTGATTTGCCCAGGGTCACAAGGAGCAGCACTGGATTTGAACTCACAGTCTCAGAGCTCTAACCAGTAGGCCATTCCTTCTTCTGTTTTTCTATGCAAAGGCTTGGAGGTGTTACTAGGCCTAGCGCGCCCTGAGACAAGTGGACCCTTCTCTTCCATTGATTCCTCGGGTCCTGGAGTTTCTTCAGGTTGGTCTGAAGAAAGGTCTAGCAGTAGCTTTGCTCCAAGTATAGATTGCTGGTCTTTCGTGTATGGGCCTTCCTTCCCTGAGGAACTTTTTGGCAGTTCATCCGGCTGTGGTTCATTTTCTGCGGGGCGCACTGTGACTAAGGCCTCCCTTGCGCCTTCCCTGACTGACCTGGAACCTCAATCTGATTCTTCGCTCTCTGGCTCATCCTCCGTACGCATCTCTGATGGATCTCATGATCAAGACGGTCTTCTTGGTGACAATTACCTCAGCCCGCAGGATTTGGGAGCTTCAGGCTCTCTCCTACAGGGATCCCTTTCTGTGTATTATGGTTCCTTCTTTTCTTCCAAAAATGGTTTCCGCTTTCCATGTGAATCAGGCAGTAAATGCCTTTCTGATGGTCCCCCATTTCCACATGGAAATGGCCCGGTTGGTCATCGTAGCAGTGGCTTCTGAAGAATTTCTGGCCTCCCTGGACCTCAAGGAGTTGTATCTGCATATTCCCATCTTTCCAGGCCACAGAAAATATTTGAAGCTTCAGCATCTTCAGTTTATAGCCCTTCCATTTGGATTAGTGACAGCCCCCCACAATTTTACCAAAGTTATGGTCGTAGTTGCGGCTCATCTCTGGAAGATGCAGATCCAGGTACATCACTACCTGGATGATTAGTTGATCAGAGCCCTGTCATAAGAACATAAGAACATAAGCAATGCCTCCACTGAGTCAGACCCGAGGTCCATCGTGCCCAGCAGTCCGCTCACGCGGCGGCCCAACAGGTCCAGGACCTGCGCAGTAGCCCCCTATCTATACCTCTCTATCCCTTTCTTCAGCAGGAAATTGTCCAATCCTTTCTTGAACTCCAGTACTGTACTCTGTCCTATTACGTCCTCTGGAAGCGCATTCCAGGTGTCCACCACCCGCTGAGTAAAGAAAAACTTCCTAGCATTTGTTTTGAATCTATCCCCTTCCAATTTTTCCGAATGCCCTCTTGTTCTTATATGTTTTGAAAATTTGAAGAATCTATCTCTCTCTACTTTCTCTATTCTTCATGATCTTGTAGGTCTCTATCATGTCTCCTCTGAGTCTCCGCTTTTCCAGGGAGAAGAGCCCCAGCCTCTCCAATCTTTCAGTGTATGAAAGGTTTTCCATGCCCTTAATCATTTGTGTCGCTCTCCTCTGGACCCTCTCAAGTATTGCCATATCCTTCTTAAGGTACGGTGACCAATACTGAACACAGTACTCCAGGTGCGGGCGCACCATTGCCCGATACAACGGCAGGATGACTTCTTTTGTTCTGGTCGTAATACCATTTTTAATAATACCCAACATTCTGTTTGCCTTCTTCGCGGCTGCTGCGCATTGCGCCGTTGATTTCATTGTTGTATCCACCAGTACACCCAAATCTCTTTCAAGGTTACTTCCCTCTAATACTAATCCCCCCATTTGGTAGCTGAACATCGGGTTCTTTCTCCCTATATGCATGACCTTGCATTTCCCTACATTGAATTTCATCTGCCATTTATTCGCCCACTCCTCCAGTTTGTTTAGGTCCCTTTGTAGGTCCTCACACTCTTCCGTAGTTCTAACCCTTCTACAGAGTTTAGTGTCATCCGCAAATTTTATAACTTCACATTTCGTCCCCGTTTGCAGGTCATTAATAAATACATTGAACAGCAGCGGTCCAAGTACAGACCCCTGCAGAACTCCGCTCGTGACTTTCCTCCAGCCCGAGTAGTGACCCTTCACTCCAACCCTCTGTCTCCAGCCTGCCAACCAGTGTTTGACCCATCTGTGTACGTCCCCTTCCACCCCGTGGTTCCACAGCTTCCTAAGTAGCCGCTCATTGGGTACCTTGTCAAAGGCCTTTTGGAAGTCAAGGTAAATGATGTCTACAGGTTCCCCTTTGTCCAACTGGCTGTTTACCCCCTCAAAGAAGTGCAGTAAGTTTGTTTGGCACGATCTTCCCTTGCAGAAGCCATGTTATCTCGCTTTCATCAGCCCATTTTTTTCGATGTGCTCACAGATGCTGTCCTTTATCAGTGCTTCTACCATCTTGCCTGGAACCGATGTCAAACTTACCGGCCTATAGTTTCCCGGGTCTCCTCTTGACCCCTTTTTAAAGATAGGTGTAACATTTGCTATCTTCCAGTCCTCCGGAATCTCTCCAGTTTTCAAGGATAGGTTGCAAACTCGTTGGAGTATTCCCGCTATCTCATTTCTTAGTTCTTTTAGTACCCTAGGGTGGATTCCGTCCGGGCCTGGTGATTTGTCGCTTTTTAATCTATCTATCTGTTGGAGGACAAGGCAGTGGCTGCCGCCAGAAGGATTCTGGGCTTTATAAAGAGAGGCGTAGTCAGTAGAAGGAAGAAGGTGTTGATGCCCCTGTACAGGTCATTGGTGAGGCCCCACTTGGAGTATTGTGTTCAGTTTTGGAGACCGTATCTGGCGAAAGACGTAAGAAGACTTGAGGCGGTCCAGAGGAGGGCGACGAAAATGATAGGAGGCTTGCGCCAGAAGACGTATGAGGAGAGACTGGAAGCCCTGAATATGTATACCCTAGAGGAAAGGAGAGACAGGGGAGATATGATTCAGACGTTCAAATACTTAAAGGGTATTAACGTAGAACAAAATCTTTTCCAGAGAAAGGAAAATGGTAAAACCAGAGGACATAATTTGAGGTTGAGGGGTGGTAGATTCAGGGGCAATGTTAGGAAATTATACTTTACGGAGAGGGTGGTGGATGCCTGGAATGCGCTCCCGAGAGAGGTGGTGGAGAGTAAAACTGTGACTGAGTTCAAAGAAGCGTGGGATGAACACAGAAGATTTAGAATCAGGAAATAATATTAAAGATTGAACTAGGCCAGTTACTGGGCAGACTTGTACGGTCTGTGTCTGTGCATGGCCGTTTGGAGGAGGATGGGCAGGGGAGGGCTTCAATGACTGGGAGGGTGTAGATGGGCTGGAGTAAGTCTTAACAGAGATTTCGGCAGTTGGAACCCAAGCACAGTACCGGGTAAAGCTTTGGATTCTCGCCCAGAAATAGCTAAGAAGAAAAAAATAAAAATAATAATTTAAATTGAATCAGATTGGGCAGACTGGATGGACCATTCGGGTCTTTATCTGCCGTCATCTACTATGTTACTATGACATCCTCATGGCTCACCTCTATTGCTGACAGTTTTTCTTCTTGATCACCATGGAAGATCACGTCGGGTTCCGGTACACTGGATGTGTCCTCGTTTGTGAAGACTGTCGAGAAGAATTTGTTTAACCTGTCGGCTACCTCTTTTTGCTCCTTTATCACTCCCTTTTTGTCTCCATCATCCAACGGTCCTACTTCCTCCCTCGCCGGTTTCTTCCCCTTAACATATCTGAAGAATGATTTGAAGTTTTTTGCCTCCCTGGCCAGCCTCTCTTCATATTCTCTTTTCGCTCTCCTAACCACTTGATGACATTCTCTTTGGTGTTTCCTGTGTTCATTCCAGTTTTCCCCAGTTTGGTCCTTTTTCCATTTCCGGAATGATTTTTTCTTGTCTCCTATCGCTTTTTTCACCTCATAGTTTATCCATGCGGGGTCTTTTGTTCGGGTTTTTTTGCACCCTTTTCTAAATCTGGGGATGTACATATGTTGTGCTTCTTGCACTGTGCACTTGAATAGAGACCAGGCTTGCTCTACAGTTTCTGTTTTCCTTGAGCTGTTTCTAAGTTTTTTTTTCTTACCATTGCTCTCATAGCATCATAGTTCCCTTTCTTGAAGTTGAACGTTGTCACTGTAGTTCTCTTCCCTTTTGCTGTACCTACTCCTAATTTGTACTGGATCATGTTGTGATCGCTGTTTCCTAGTGGTCCTACTACTTCCACTTCTTTTGCAGGTCCCCCTATTCCGTTGAGGATTAGGTCAAGAGTGGCATATCCTCTTGTTGGTTCCTTGACAAGCTGATCCATAAAGCAGTCCCTCACAGCCTCTAAGAATTCTGTTTCCCTTGCACAGTTTGAGTTTCCAATATTCCAGTTTATCCCGGGGTAGTTAAAATCTCTAGACAGGCAGGAGAATAAGATGGGGTGCAACAAGTGCTAGATTTGCTTTAGCGGTTGGGCTAGATTGTCAACCTCAAGAAGAGCCATCTGGAACTGACACAGACTCTGGAGTATCTGGAAGTTTTTTTTGACATGGCTCGGGGCTGCATTTTTCTTCCAGAGACATGCAAACAGAAGCTGAGATGACAGATCCTGTCTCTCTTGGCGATGCAGATTCCTACTGGCATTATTTTCAGGTATTGGGCTCCATGGCAGCATCCATGGAAATTGACCTTTGGGCCAGGGGACACATGCATCCTGTCCAGGACTCTCTTCTGTCTCAGTGGTCTCCGCAGAGGCATTTGCTTCAGATGCAGCTCCCATGGACAGGGACAGTGAGGAACAGCTTACGTTGGTGGCTTCAGGAAACCTCCTTGTTGAAGGGCATGCCTCTCCGGATATCAGCGTGGGTGATTCTCACAACTGATGCAGCCTTTTTGGCTGGGGAGCTCATTGTGGGGACCTCTCAATTCAAGGCCAGTGGACTCACTGTCAGAAGGGGTAGTCCATAAATCGTCTGGAGCTCTGAGCCATCCAGCTGGCCTTGAAGGCACTGGAAAAGGCCATTGAGGGAAAAGCTGTAAGGGTGTGAACAGATAGGGAGACACCAGAATTGCCTCCTTACGCCTAAGGGCTCAGATGCTGCTCCAGTAGACGACAGCCCATGTGACATTAGTGGAAAATGTTTAGGCTGGCTTCCTAAGCCTGGACCCGGAGGAATGGTTGTTCTCCCAAAGGGTGTTTGATCTCATTGTGTGCCACTGGGGCAGGCCAGTGATTGATTTGATGGCTTCTACGAAAAACTCAAAAGCGGAGCACTTTTTCAGTCGAAGAGAGGAATCAGGAAACTCGGGGTTGGCTTTCCTTTAGGCCAGACTGGAGAAAGACCTTGCACTAGCCTCCCTGAAAGGTGCAGGTGGTTAGTGGATAACATCTTTCCATTGGTTCTCTGCATCAGAATCTAGACAACATTTTCGCTTGATTACTACTGGTATTTTGTTATGTGCACACTGATTGTACCATATTCTTATCTAGAGCTAACTGTCCTTTTGGGTTATTTGAATTATTTGTATCATATTGTTTTACCCATTTTTTAACTTTTTTTTTTTTAAACAAACTATATTTAAATAAACTTTTCCTGTATCATCCAGAGACTTATTTATTTATTCTATTTTCTATAACGTTCTCCCAAAGGAGCTCAGAACGGTTTACATGAATTTATTCAGGTAGGAATTTTTCCCTGTCTGTCCCGGTGGGCTCACAATCTATCTAGTTAGTATACCTGGGGCAATGGGATTAAATGTCTTGGCCAGGGTCACAAGGAGCAGCGTGGGTTTAAACCCACAACCCCAGAGTGCTAAGGCCGTAGCTTTAACCACTGTGCCACACACTCCCCCTTATGCCTCTCACACTTCATCCCAAGATGTTTCTTTGGAAGGTACAGGGGGTGTTGGTGGATGTGGGGAGATGACAGGAGAGATGGGTGGATGTGGGGAGATGTTGGGGATGTAGGGCTTGGAGGACGTGTGGCGGGGAGATTGGTGGATCTGAGGGAGGGAGGGGAAAAAGGAATCTCCTTGCCAGTTCAGCTGATCTTGGCAGGGGGAATCCCTTCAATTGAGCCAGCAGGACTTTCCGAAACTGTCTCAGTTGATGGGAATTCCCCTGCCGCGATCAACTGATGGCAAGCCAGACAGACTGGACAGTACTGGAGTTTTTCTCCCCATCTATGGGTGGTGGGAGGGGGGTTGGTGACCACTGGGGAGTAAGGAGGGGTCATGCCTTAAACCCTCCAATGTTCATCTTGTCAGTTTTGGCACCTGTTTGACACTTATTCGTTTTAAAAACAGATCTAGCTCCAAAAAAAGCCCTGGATGTTCCAGTAAAGGTTTGATTATCCCTTCCAAATGTCCAAGTGCTAATCCCACCCTAATCCTACCCACAACACGCCTCTAACAAACACTCTTAAGATTTAGATTCACTGGAGACAAACAACCAGACAGATGTCGAGAGGGTCAATGTTGAAAATGCCCACGTGAATGTTTTGATAAGTAAGCTATATAGTGTTATAAATTGGCACCACTAAGTAATTACCGTATATACTCAAATATAGGATGACATTTTTGGGCCAAAAAATGGCCCAAATATGGGGGTCTCATCCTATATTCAGGTCATCATACAATAAAGACCTGACCCCCCTCCCGGACATTGCAAGCCTCAACCCGCCTGACGTATGACGTGGTAGACTGTCTCCCATCCCGGCTGACTAACAATTTTTTTTAACACCTCCCCCGCCCCCACGCTTACCTTTTGTAACATTTTTAATTCCTGGTGGTCCAGCGGTGTATGAGGCAGGAGCGATCTTTCCACACCCTGCCTCATGCTGAGCCTCTCTGTCCCTGGTTCCCATTTGAGCCCAGCGGCGCACCCGACAGGACCAAGCTTTTCATGCTTCTTACTCGGCCCTGCACTCAGAATAGCTGTGAGAACTGGTGGCAACCATTCCGAGAGCAGCGCGGGGCCAAGCTGATAGCACGAAAAGCTTGGTCCTGTCGGGTACACCACTGGCCGCAAAATGGGAACCAGGGATGGAGAGTCTCAGCATGGGGCAGGCCATGGAAAGATCACTCCTGCCTCATACACTGCTGGACTACCAGGGATTAAAAACCACGCAAAAGGTAAGAGGGGAAGGGAGTTTAAAAAATTGTTAGTCGGCCAGGAGGAGAGACAGGAGGCATCCCGGCCTACCACTAGAGCACCAGAGGGGGGTACAGGGTAGGAAGGTGAGACATGGTGCAAAGCCTGGCAGGTAGTGATGGGGGCTGGGTTCAGAGCCTGTCATGGAGTGAGGGGGCTGGGTACAGAACCTGGCAAGGAGTGAGGGGATACAGAGTGAGAAGTACAGAGCCTGCCAGGGGAGGAGGACGTGAGGGAGGGGACATTGGGTGCAGATCCTGGCAGGACATGGCACTTAAATATTAAGCCCTGTCTTGTATTTGACTCACCCATTTTTCCTCCTTTTGGGGGGGAAAAATGGGGGTCCCGACTTATATTCGGATCAACTTATATTTGAGTATATACAGTACCTAAGTAATCACACTCTGGAGTCCTTTTCTTTGCCACCAAGCGTTAAAGATCCCTTTACTGATAACTCATATTTTGATCGTGTATTAAAGCTGTTTGATAATCTATCCATACTTCTGTTTTAGAAAAGTTGTTCCTTGGGGGTAGAACTGTCTTTCAGGTTGCAATCCAAATCAATGTCCTAAACCATGAGATATTGGGCAATTAACATTTATTTCGTAAAATGAGTGATGTTAACAGTGACATTTTTCCCTTAGTCTCACCTGTGACTCTGTAGAGGATTATACAGGCAAATAGAGCTTTTAGACTCATAACTAATTTACTGGCATATATGCTTAATTTCCTAAATTTATTTAATCCATTGTAGGGCCAGGTGATAGGCAAAGGAACATATTCAGAGCTTTTGCAGTCTGGAGTAGATTTTGCTTCCCTTTTGAAGCAGAATGGAGAAGACCAGTTATCAGTTCCTGATACCCCATTAGGAAAACCAAGGAGTCGAACATTTTCACAGTCTTCGTTGTGGTCGATGGATTCTTCTGTGCACTCTCAAGCGGATGGTGTTGTTGACCACGTGCTGGTACGTACCAAACAGAATGGAATTTGTAAAATGAAAAACATATTAGTGTAAATATTTGGCAAACTAATTCATGAAAAGCCTCTTAACTCTCATGTTTTTAAGATATACGTCATTATAGTAGTGTGAGCAAGGGCAGGCAGATCCAGAGCTTTGAAAATCCACAACCACACTGAGGTTTATAAAAATTGCTTTATTTATCCCAGGACAAACAGGCAGCATATTCTCACTGATGGGTGAGATCACCGATGGAGCCCCAGTATGGACCGCTTTAAAAGTGCATTGCCACTTTACGTCTTTAGAAAGTTTGCGATAGCCTGCACCGCGCATGCGTGTGTGCCTTCCTGCCCGATGTAGGCACGTGATCCCTCAGTTTATTTATTTCCGTGGAGATAAGAAGACGTGTCTTTTAATGGTTGTTGAAATTTTTTCTTTTGCTGCCTTCCTGCTCTCGCGGCATTTTGACTTTCTAGTCATTTCTTTTTTGTTCTGCTCTGTTCATGTGAGTGAAATAAAAAAGAAAAAAAATCGTAAAGATTTTTGTTTTTTCACTCTTGCGGGTTCGACCTTTGGCCTCAGACTTTGACCTAGCCGGGGCTGTTTTTCTGTCGATATCTCGTCCGCAGATGGGTTTTAAAAAGTGTGGTTGTGCTCGGCCCATTTCAGTAACTGATCCGCATCGCTTGTGCCTCCAGTGCTTGGGGCCTGAGCACTGTCCGCAAACTTACTCATGCTTTCTTCCCTTCAAAAAAGAACATTGAAGAACCACCTGATCCAGCAAAAACTACTTTTTAGAGTTGCAATGGAAGGTGAGTCTACATCGATACCGACTTCAACGGCGCCGGCCAAGACGACACCGCATCATTCAACACCGACAGAAACAATTCCAGTGTCACAATTTTCTGTGGGTAAGCCGGCTAAGAAGCCTTCCCCCACCCCGTCTGGGCCTCAGGTCAAAGTAGCAGTGAGCCAAATCCTGCCAACCTCGAAGAGGCCCAAAAAGTGCTCCGTTCCAATATCGGTGAGTGCCTCGTCATCGGCCTCCTCATTATCGGAGTGTAGAGCCGCACTGAAGGTTCCGGCAAAAAAAGCCAATGGTACCGGTGCTTACCCTTAAGCAAAAGATAGATAATGTGCTTAAAGAGGAATTGGGTGAGCATTTTCAAATGCTGGTGCCGACCTAACTTCTGCTCATATCGACACCAACTCCCCCGGTGCCAGTCCGGTTTGAGCCCTCGACACGAGTTGAACCTGCAGTGGAATCTCCATCAGTACGGATGCTTCCTATCAGAGAATAGGCACCATTGACTCGCCAATGCCATTCATCCTCGACATAGACATCGCCTGAGTTGACTCTGGTGCAGTCCCAGAAGGCATTGTAGAAGCTTAAACATCTTGAGCCTTTGACACCGAGTACTCGGTCCCAGCCCCGGCCCATTCTGTTCAGAATTCTGACCTGTGAACAAAATCCTCTTCTCTCTGAAAATGGGGGTTCTTCAGATGATGACTCTCCTCACCGTTCCTCTCAGGAGATTCTGTTTTGTCTAAGAAGTCATCTTTTTCCAAATTTCTTCGTGACATGTCAGAGACATTATCCATTCCTCTTGAAGCTGACTCCAAATGTTCTAAACAGTTCCTAGAGGCCTTAGATTATGATTAACCACCTAAGGAACTGTTCAATCTTCCCCTTCATGACATTTTACGGGAAACTTTCTACAAAAATCTGGAAAAGTCACTTACCATTCCTGTGGCTCCTCGCATGTTGGATTCTCTGTACAGAGTGGTTCCTATCCCTGGGTTTGACAAACCACAACTTCCACAAGAGTTTCTCCTGATGGAATCAACCTTAAAGAAGTCTTCGGGGGCTGGTGTTTACGCCTTCGTAACTCCTGGCAGAGAGGGCAAAGCAATGGATCAGTTTGGGAAATGCCTGTACCAAAATGCTATGTTAGCCTACTGTTCTGGCAACTACAATTTTCATTTTTCATTTTACCTCAAGCATTTAATCAAACAGATTTCACTTTTCCAAAAATACATTCCAGAACGCAAACTTCTTGCTTTTCAGCATCATATTTCTGATCTGTTTAAGCTGAGAAAATATATGGTTCGTTCCACATACGACACATTTGAACTCGCCTCCCATGCGGCAGCAGTGTCAGTAGCCATGAGACGCCTGGCCTGGCTTTGTGTATCTGAACTGGATGTGAATCATCAAAACAGACTTGCTAATGCTCCCTGTCTGGGAGATGAACTTTTTGGTCCCTCCATGGACACGGCTACTCAAAAGTTGTCAGCTCATGAGACCAGAAGGGATACTTTGGTCAAGCCTAAGAAGAAGCCTCCACCTTCTCGTCCTTTCAGACCGGCTTCTTCTTACCAGAGAAAGTCTGCTGCTAAGCCTGCAGCTCCTCCTCAGTCTCAACCCAGGAGGCAGAAACAACAATCCCGTCAACAACAGAAACCACAGTCTGCTCCTCAAAAACCTACACAGCCTTTTTGATGTGTTTCTTCAGAGTATAGCCACCGCCAACATCTTACAGTCTTTGCTTCAGCCCATTGGAGGCCGTCTTCAGTTTTTCATCGCTCGCTGGGAGCTCGTATCATCAGACTTCTGGGTCCTAGCCATCATTCATCAGGATTACCCTCTCTCCATTTTCACACCCTGTCTCCAGACCATCCTTCAAGAGAGTCTGCTTTGGACCCTAGATAGTCCTCCGTTCTTCTCCAGGAGGTTCGATCCCTTCTCCTGCTGAATGCCATCAAGGAAGTTCCCCTCTCAACAGCAGCAGAGATTCTACTCCTGTTACTACTTAGTTCCAAAGAAGACGGGAGGACTGCGATCCATTCTGGATCTCAGAGCTCTCAACAAATTTCTAGTCAAAGAGAAATTTTGGATGCTCTCCTTTGCCCTGCTTTATCCTCTCCTCAATCAGTATGACTGGCTATGCTCTCTGGATCTCAAGGAAGCCTACAAACATATCCCAATCCATCTGGCTTCCAGGAAATACCTCTATTTTCAAATAAATCAATGTCACTACCAGTACAAGGTCCTTCCCTTCATCCTGGCATCTTCTCCCAGAGTCTTCACGAAATGCCTGATTTGTAGTGGCCGCATCTCTCCGATCGCACGGCCTCCAAGTTTTTCCTTATCTGGACAACTAGTTGATGAAGGCTGTATCCTCTCAGGAAGTGGTCAAGCAACATCTCAAACCATCTCTTTTCTTCAGGTTCTAGGTTTCGAAGTCAACTTCCCCAAATCACATCTCATTCCAATTCAACGTCTTCAATTCATAGAAACATAGAAATAGACGGCAGATAAGGGCCCACGGCCCATCTAGTCTGCCCACCTTAATGTCCCTCCCCTACCTTTGCCCTGTGAATAGATCCCATGTGCCGATCCCATTTGGCCTTAAAATCAGGCACGCTGCTGGCCTCAATCACCTGTAGTGGAAGACTATTCCAGCGATCAACCACTCTTTCAGTGAAAAAGAATTTCCTGGTGTCACCTCTTAGTTTCCCGCCCCTGATTTTCAACGGATGCCCTCTTGTTGTCGTGGGACCCTTGAAAAAGAAGATATCTTCCTCCGCCTCGATGCGGCCCGTAAGATACTTGACCGTCTCGATCATGTCCCCCCTTCATTGGAGCTATCCTAGACACCACTCTCATGAGAGCGTGTCTCCCTCTGGATCGCCTTCAGGCCCTCATCTGCCTTTGTGAGCAACTCTTTCCTCTTCAATCCTTCACTGCAAGACACATGATGATTCTGCTAGCCCACATGGCTTCCACTGTGCATGTGACTCCACTGGCACGACTACACCTTCACACTCCTCAGTGGACCCTTTCCTCTCAGTGGTCTCAAGTGACGGATCATTTTTCACAGCATATTTCTGTAACATCATCTCTTCTGCAGTTGCTTCAGTAGTGAATGACCTCCATTCTATCCAGAGGTCTCCTTTTTCACTTACCCCATCATCACAAGGTTATCATGACAGATGCATCCCCTTATGCTTGGGTGCACATATGAACTATATGCTGTGGATCTACAAATAGTGTCTTAGGACCTACCATGTTTTTTGCTTCATAAGACGCACTTTCGGTGCATCTTATGAAGCGAAGGTAACTTTTTTAAACACCACCCCACCCACCCCGTCTGGAGAACTTCATAGACAAGGCATACAGGGAGACCATGGGAAAACACCAGCTACACCTACAGAGAATGTGGACCACCAGACGGATAGCCACCAGGAGGAAATGGGGGACACAGCAGCAAGATCTGGAAACAGCGGAGGGAACCCACAAGAAGACGAACACCAGGATGAGAGGAAATGAATAGGAACGAAGGACATGGACTTACGGCTGGAGAGAAGGGCGCACACCAGGGACAAGGACCTGCAGCTGGAGAATCAAGAGAAGATAGAGAGGACAGCAATCATAGTGGGGGGACTCTATCATCAGACAAGTTGACAGCCACATAGCGGGAGGAATACTGGATCGACTGGTGACCTGCCTATTGGGAGCCAAGGTAGAAGACATAGTGAGCCGCATCGACAGGATCGTCGACAGTGTGGAAGAAGAAGATATGGCAGTGGTGATCCATGGGGGACGAACAATGTGAGCAACAGGAATTACAACAGAGAAGTACTGAAGGACCTGTTCCGGATGCTAGGAAGGAAGCTGAAGACCAGAACACAGAGGCTAGCATTTTTGGAGATCCTGCCGGTACCCAGGGCAGATGAGAAGAGATAGATGTAGCCACAAGAAGTCAACGCGTGGATGAGGCGCTGGTGTGAGGAAGAAGGATTCCATTTCGTGCGCAACTGGACGACGTTCTGGGGGAAGAGCAAGCTATTCAGGAAGGATGGACTCCACCTCAGCAGAGACAGAACAAGGCTACTTGCAAGCAACATCAAGAGAGAAGTTGAGAAGTTTTTAAACTAGGAAGAAGGGGAAAGCCTACAGTCGACCGAGAGAGAGAGTCGATGATTTGGGAACCGGCATACCCGGAGGATACCGTGCAGGAAGATGGAGGGGAAGATTCATCAGATCGCAGACAAGACAGACTGAAAGAGACACAAGAGGGAAGGACATGCAAGAAGGGAACAGGCTGCAAACTCAAGTGTATATACACAAACGCAAGGAGCCTTAGAAATAAGATGAGTGAATTAGAAGCTGGGGCACAAAAGGATAATGTTGACATCATTGGCATCACAGAAACATGGTGGACTGAGGAACATGTTTGGGACATGGTGCTATCGGGATACAAACTATAATGCAGAAACAGAGTGACTCAAAAAGGAGGAGGCATTGCCATATACGTCAAAGAGGGAATTGAATCTACTGGAGAGAACACATCACAACAGACGGATAAGTTAGAGTCTCTGTGGGTCAAAATTCCGGGAACAAATGGACCGGAATCGAGGATAGGCATCTACTACCAACCCCCAGGGCAGTCCAAAGAAATTGATGGAGAAATGACAGTTGAGATTAAATGCAACTGCAAGGGAGGCAACGCAGTTATCATGGGTGACTTCAGCTATCCGGGGATAGAATGGAACCTAGGCACTGGAAACGGCAGGCGATTGCTTCCTGGAACAACTTGTCAAGGAAAACATGAGGGGAAACGCAATTCTGGACTTAATTCTAAATGGATTGTGAGGACTGGCACAGAATGTAGAAGTAAAAGGGACGCTGGGAAATAGCGATCACAATATGATCCGCTTCAACCTGGCCACGGCACTAAGCTTCCGAAAAGGAAATTACGAAGGGATGAGATGCATGGTGGGGAAGAAGATTAAAAAGAGGATAAACTGTAAAGACACTAGAGCAAGCTTGGTCTCTTTTTAAGGATATGGTCACTGAGGTGCAAAATGTATATATACCATGTATCAACAAGGGATCAAAGAGGGAAAAGAATAAAGAACCGACGTGGCTCACTGTAGAGGTTAAGGAAGCGATAAGAGACAGAAAACCTCATTTAAGGAATGGAAAAGATAAAAAGCAGATGAAAACTGGAATAAGCACAAACAACATCAATGCAGGTGCCACAAGGCAGTAAAAGGGGCCAAAAGAGACTACGAGGAAAAAATAGCCAAGGAGGCGAAAAACTTCAAGGCGTTCTTTCGATATATTAAAGGGAAACAACGCACGAAGGAAGCGATGGGACTGTTGGATGACCAAGGAATAAAGGGAGTGCTAAAGGAAGACAAAGCAATCGCTGACAGACTGAACACGTTTTTTGCATCTGTATTTACTGAAGAGGATATACACAGCATACCGGAACACATCAGGCTATATGCTGGAAATGAAAATGAGAAACTGACAGGGTTAATGGTCAATCTAGAAGAGGTAGACAGGCAGATTGATAGGCTTAAGAACAATAAATTCCCGGGACCGGATGGCATCCATCTGAGAGCCATCAAGGAACTGAAAGGGACCATAGCTGAACTACTTCAACTAACAGCCAATCTGTCGATCAAATCAGGAAAGATTCCGGAGGACTGGAAGGTTGCAAATGTTACGCCGATCTTCAAAAAAAGGTTTGAGGGGAGACCCGGGAAACTACAGACCAGTGAGTCTGACCTCAGTACCGGGAAAGATGGTAGAGGTGCTGATAAAGGACCGCATCATTGATCACCTTGACAGACATGGTATGATGAGGACCAGCCAGCACGGTTTCAGCAAGGGCAGATCTTGTTTGACAAACTTGCTGCACTTGTTCGAGGGAGTAAATAGGCAGATAGACAAGTACAACCTGGTCAGCATTATATATCTGGACTTTCAGAAGGCGTTCGACAAGGTTCTGCATGAACGACAACTTCGGAAAATTGTGAGCGATGGAATCGAGGGTGAAATACTCAAGTGGATTAAAAACTGGCTGGAGCATAGAAACAGAGAGTGGGGGGTAAATTGACAATACTCAGACTGGAAGAGTGTCACCAGTGGGGTGCTGCAGGGCTCGGTGCTTGGACCCTTGCTCTTCAACATCTTTATAAACAATCTGAACATAGGTACAATGAGCGAGGTGATTAAATTTGCGGACGATACAAAGCTATTCAGAGTAGTGAAGATGCATGGGGATTGTGAAAATCTGCAACGTGACATAATCAAGCTCGAGGAATGGGCATCGAAATGGCAGATGAGGTTCAACGTGGATAAATGCAAAGTGATGCATGTTGGTAACAAAAATCTCATGTACGAATGCAGGATGTCCATGGCAGTACTTGGAGAGACCTCTCGGGAAAGGTACTTGGGATTTCTGATGAAGTTGATGAAGCTGTCCACACAATGTGTGGCGGCGGCGAAAAGGGCGAACAAAATGCTAGGAATGATAAAGAAGGGGATCACGAACAGATCGGAGAAGGTTATTGTGCCACTGTATCGGACCATGGTGTGTCCTCACCTGGAGTATTGCATACAGCACTGGTCGCCATACATGAAGAAGGACACGGTACTACTCGAAAGGGTCCAGAGAAGAGCGACTAAGATGGTTAAGGGGTTGGAGGAGCTGCCGTACAGCGAAAGATTAGAGAAACTGGGTCTCTTATCCCTCGAACAGAGGGGACATGATCGAAACATTCAAGGTACTGAAGGAGATAGACTTAGTAGATAGGGACAGGTTGTTCCCCTCTCCAAGGTAGGGAGAACGAGAGGGCACTCGCTAAAGTTGATAGGGGATAGATTCTGTACCATTCTGTAAGGAAGTTGTTCTTCATCCAGAGTGATAGAAAACTGGAATGCTCTTCCAGAGTCTGTCATAGGGGAAAACACCCTCCAGGGATTCAAGACAAAGTTAGATAAGCTCCTGGTAAACAAGAGTGTATGCTGGTAGGGCTAGTCTTAGTTAGGGCACTGGTCTTTGACCAGAAGGCCGCCGCGTGAGCGGACTGCTGGGCATGATAGACCACTGGTCTGACCCAGCAGCGGCAATTCTTAAGTTCTTATGTTTTTAAAAATGTCCCATTCGGGAGTATTCGGGCTGACTGATGCCCGCCCCCACCGCTGCTCCCCGCCTGCCTGCCACCACTGCTGCTGCTCGCCGCCACTGTACTGCAACTCCGGGAAGGGAAGGGCCAGCATGCAGCGATTGTACGTCGCTGGCCCACAAGCCTTCCCCTGACGTCAGCTCTGAAGGCTTGTGGGCTGGCGATATGCAATCGCTGCACGCTGGTCCTTCCCTTACCTTCCTGGAGTTGCGGCGGTGGCGGACTGGGGGCAGAGGAGGAGGAATCGGAGGCGGGTAATCAGGCTTTGGCACAGCAGGGAGGGAGGAAGGCAGGCTCCAGAACCGCAGGGAAGACCAAGGACAAAGGCAGTGAGGGGGAGGGGGCACAAACTCAGGACATGTGAGCGAGGGAGGAGGAAAGACAAAGGCTGGAAAGCAGTGAGGGGGCACGAACTTGGGACATGGGAGGGAGGGAGAAGGAAAGACAAATGTTGGAAGGCAGTGAGGGGGCACGAACTCGGGACATGGGAAGGAGGGAGGAGGAAAGACAAAGGTTGGAAGGCAGTGAGGAGGAGGTAGCACAAACTCGGAACATGGGAGGGAGGGAATAGAAAGGGACAATTGTTGGGCTGAGTGAAGGCAGGAAGAAAGGAAGGAGACTCATGAAATCACCAGACAACAAAGGTAGGAAAAATGATTTTATTTCCAAGTTAGTGATCAAAATGTGTCAGTTTTGAGAATTTATATCTGCTTTGTATATTGTGTGTAAATGAAAAATGAAAGGAACAGCCTGGCAGGGAAGGGGAGTCAGGGTGCAGAGCCTGGCAGGGAGGTGCATCTTATGGAGTGAAAAATATGGTATTTTATTCCTATGGGCCCTCTGCAGATAACATATGCTAATGTTTAGTAAAAGACCCCCTAAAATAGCTACAGTAGAATCTGTTATCTGGTACCCATGTGGATTGGTGGATACTGTACAAGTATTTTTCTGGTTAATTGAGAGCGTGTTAGAAACCTTGGCTAATACACTCTGAAGTCCCCCCTTCCTGAACTGCAAATTCTCTCTCTCCCTTTCCTCCCTTCCCTCAGAGGAAAAGCCCTGTCGGGGCTAGCCTCAAGCAGCCTGTTTTGAGATTGTCTCCTGCTGACCAGCTGCACTCATATAAGGAAGGTAGAGAGGGAGGGAGGGAGGGGAGCAAGGGAATTCGCAGCTCAGGACTGCTGCCTGCTTCTGCCACTTTGGGGCTTGAGGGAGGGAGGAGGGCTTTGCGGCTCGGGATCGCTGCTACACTGGTGCTTCAGGGTGGGATGGAGGGGGCTTTGTAGCTGCTTGAGGGAGGGAAGATTTGTGGTTCAGGATGCTGCCGCTGGTGCTTTGGGGAAAATTTTTTTTCCACAGGTGAATTTTTTTGCCAGTTGTGTGAGAGTCCCGGTTAACTGAGACCCAGTTAACAGAGACTGTACTTTGTCAATTCCATGTGTAAATACAACATAACCCTTTTAAAATGAAATCCTATATTTGTCATTTTATTAAGTGATAATTCAGATAAAGGACTTTAAATCATGGTCTATATAGCAGCAACCATTATACAGGGTGACACAATCACTTTGAATTTCAGTGAGAAATTTGACATACTTAATTTAGGTATCATATTTACATATTATTATTAAACAACATTTAATTATCTTAAGTTATGCTGATTTTAGCATTACTACCTAGTGATTTTTGCATATTTAAAAATGTTTGAGCTAAAACACAGTGAAAACAATGTCAACTATACAATTAATAATGTCAGAATTTCATAGTCACTGTGAATTCTCAGTGTCCACCCCCAGTTGCTTTGGGAAATTTATAAAAGCCTTTGCTTTGAAACCTTGTTCACGCAGTGTCTGGATTCTCATTTTGCCTACTACCAGTGTCTCATTTTGTCTACTACACCTTGCCCATGATTGCCATTCCGATCCAAAATGCATTTAAATAAATTATCTATAATTTACGTCTTTACGTCAGGCGCCATCTCTAGCAGTATTCAAATCCAAGCTAAAAGCCTACTTTTTTGATGCTACTTTCAACTCCTGACTCCCACTCACCATGACATTACCTATGTCCATCCTATAATTCTCTAGAAGAAACTCCCCAGCCCCCCATATGTCCTGTCTGTCCAAATTAGATTGTAAGCTCTTCTGAGCAGCATCCATCTGTTGCATGTACAGCGCTTCATGCACTTTACAGTACAACAGAAATAGTAGTAGTAATAAATTATATCATCAAATACAAATTATTCAAATTCAAGTTTTTGTTTACAAAAGTATACATCTCTGTGACATTATTAACAGTAATCTGTTTCCTCAATTTGTTTCAAACAATGGTGCAAACATTTTTGAACACATAGACATTGTCTACTCTAAAATCATGCTAAAAGTCAGTAACTTTGCCGTGTTTAAAAATAATCTCATTCCACTTGGCATATAAACGTAGAGAGTAGCAACAAATAAAGATGTAAAATTTCACATACATGTTCCAAGTGGTTTTCAGAGAAAACAGCAGAGAGCTCTAGGGTATTACCGTATTTTCACGCATATAACGCATGCGTTATACACGATTTTTACAAACCGTGCATAACCTTGCGCGTTATACGCGTGAGCGCGTTGTACAATGTTTTTTTTTCATTCTGATCCAGCATCCCCCCTGCGAACCGGCATCCTCCCCCCGGCTTGCGTCACCCCCCTCCCCCGCGATCCTACATCCCCCCCAGCACCGCAAAACATCTCTTATCCGATTGGGCACCGGCACCAGCACCAATGCACAGGACATGCAAGTGCCCGAAGATCCTCCCTCCTTGGGCTGGGCTGGGCTGGGCGGAGAGAGCGAGACCAGAAGGCTTTGAGCATGCGCAAATGCTCAAAGCCCAGTTGAGTCCGGCACAAGGAAGAAGGAGGATCTCCCTCGCACCGCCCAGCCCAGCCCAGCAACAACAAGGGAGGATCTTCGGGCACTGGCACTGGCACGTCCTGTGCATTGGTGCTGGTGCCGGTGCCCAATCGGGTAAGAGATGTTTTGCGGTGCTGGGGGGGATGTAGGATCGCGGGGAGCGGGGTGACGCGAGCGGGGGGGAGGATGCCGGTTCGCAGGCCAGAAGAGTAAGTGGGAGTGGGAGGAGGTCATAGCAGCATGCGCGGTATACGCGTGTGCGTGCTATATAAAATTTTTTTTACAGAAATGCTTTGGACCCGCGCGCTATACGCATATGCGTGTTATATGCTTGAAAATACGGTACTTCCCCCTCTCCCCCCCCTGCATTCTGTATGTTTTTAATTGATTTTTACACTGTTGTGCTATGTTGGTTTGTAAACAGCACAGAGTGGTCAATATGTGTGATTGTCAAAGCAGGGCTTTTATTTAGATGCCTTTTGGATCACTCTAGCCATGAATACACATGCCAAAAAAATTTAGTTAATCGAAAAAGCTTTCATAAATATTTTCAGGAGTCAGGTAGTGTATTTTGTTTAAAGGAGTTACAGGCTGACAAAAGCTGGTGGTTTTAGTTTCGGCCAAAACTGAATCCACGACCAAGGCCGCCATCAGGGCAGTACTACCAGTCCTGCATTCAGGGGCCCGGAGCTGACAGGGGGCCCGGGCTCTCCCAGGGTCCTAGGCCACAGTTCTTCAACCGCCGGTCCACGGACCGGTGCCGGTCCCAGTGGCATACCTAGGGGGGGCGGTCTGCCCCAAGTGCACAGGAGAGAGCTGGACGGGGGACCCGCGGAGTTAAATACATCTCGAGCCGCGAGGTTCGTCTTCTGTTCCTACCTGCCCTGCCGCTCACATATAGCCGATCGGAAGTGTTCCCCGATGTCAGCGCTGACGTCGGAGGGAGGGCTTAAGCAAAGCCTGCCCTCCGACGTCAACGCTGATGTCGGAGAATACTTCCGATCGGCTATTTGTGCGCGGCAGGGCAGGCAGGAAACAGGAGACAAGCCTCTCGGCTCAAGGTCTGTTTTGTTGAGAAAGTTGCAAAGATGGGCTGGGAGGCAAACGCGGAACACAAAAGGGGGAGGAAGTGCGTTTTGGACACAAGACATGAACTTGGGAGAGTGGAAGGGAGGGAAAGAGATGCTGAGGTGGGGGAGGGAATGGGTTTTTGGACACAGAAGGCATAGACTTGGGAGAGAGGAAGGGAGGGAAAGAGATGCTGAGGTGGGGGAGGGAATGGGTTTTTGGACACAGAAGGCATGGATTTGGGAGAGAGGAAGGGAGGGAAAGAGATACTGAGGTGGGGGAGGGAATGTGTTTTTGGACACAGAAGGCATGGACTTGGGAGAGAGGAAGGGAGGGAAAGAGATGGTTGTGTACACGGGGAATAGAAGAAAGGAGAATTTTTGGTCATAGGGAGGGAGTGAGGTACAGATAGTGGCATACCAAGGTGGGGGAGGGTGGGGGGGGCGGTCTTTCCCGCCCCTGGTTTACGTCCCAAGGGGGTGCACAGCTGATCACCCTCCAGTGTTCTCCCTAGGCCGGCAAACTGCGGCTCTTTAGCCACTTGAGTGCCACCGCCGCCATCGGGAACAGGCCGGCACCAAGTTCTCCCTGCTTTTCCCTGTGGGGCTGACCAACTCTCGCCACTCGCGTCAATTCTGACGTCGGAGAGGACGTTCTGGGCCAGCCAATCGCTGCCTGGCTGGCCTAGAACGTCCTCTCCGACGTTAGAATTGACGTCGGGTGGCGAGAGTTGGTCGGCCCCGCGGGGAAGAGAAGCAGGGCGAACTCGGCACCGGCCTCTTCCCGATGGCAGTGGCAGCCTATTCCCCAGTGGCGGTGGCAGCATTTTCCCAATGGTGGTGGCATAGGGGAGGGCAGGGAGAAAGAAAGAAAAGGGGGGACAGGAAGTCAAAAGAAAGAAAGGGGGCAGGGTGAAACAAAGAAAAATGGGGCACGGAAAGAGAGAGAAAGACAGACGTTCAGAACGAAAGAGGGTGTGGAGAGAGAAAGAAAGAAGGGGGCAGGGTGAGAGAGAGAGAGAAAAACAGACAAACAGAAAGAAAGGGGGTATGGAAAGAGAGAAAAAGAAAGAAGGGGCAGGGTGAAACAAAGAAAAAGTTTGGGGAGGGAATGAGGTCTGGAGGAGAGGAAGCATACAGGAGGCTGAAAGAAGGGAAGAAATATTGGATGCACAGTCAGAAGAATAAAGTGCAACCAGAGACTGATGAAATTACCAAAGGTAGGAAAAATGATTTTATTTTCAATTTAGTGATCAAAATGTGTCTGCTTTGAGAATTTATATATGCTGTCTATATTTTGCACTATGGCCCCCTTTTACTAAACCGCAATAGCGTTTTTTAGCGCAGGGAGCCTATGAACGTTGAGAGCAGCGTGGGGCATTCAGCGCAGCTCCCTGCACTAAAAACCGCTATCGCATTTTAGTAAAAAGGGAGGGGGAATATTTCTCTATTTTTGTATAGTTGTTACTGAGGTGACATTGCATAAAGTCATCTGCCTTGACCTCTTTGAAAACCCGCGGAATATAAATGATAATTAACATTTTCTCTTCATACAGCGTGCTTTGTGTTTTTAAAATTTTATTGTTGGTAGATCATTTTGACTTGGCCACAAAGGTAAGGGGGAGGGAGGGAGGGGAGCTGCTGAAAGACATCTAGTAATCCTTGCAGGCTTGACTGTGCAGGGAATTATTTTTGTAAAATCATGTTTTGTTATGTGACTGGCATTATTTAGACTTTAATTTCTATGAATGAATAGAATGAAAATGATATAAATTACTTGCTTGTTTTTATGTGCATGCGCTGAAGGAAAGTGGAGAGAGAGTGGGCTGAGGAAGCTGAAGGGAAATGGGGAAGAGAGAGTGGGGAGAAGACGCTGATTTATAAATTGACAATTGTACAGAATATTGTTTCTTTTTTATATTCATCCATAGCTGCATGTTAATGATGTGCTCATATGCACTTATTTATCATCATAACATATATATCATCATTAACATGCAGCTGTGGATGTGTAAGGACAGGCTGAGGAGGATGGATGGGAAGGAAGGAAGGTGCACATATCAACATATCGTACATTTTTAACATGCATGATGCAGCTATAGGCAAGCTGAAGAGGATGGGATCAGATATGCGCTCAGATGTGTAGTTTTTTCTGATATATTTATTAAGCTTACAGTATTTATAAAAACACATTTAATACTTGTTACAAAAAATATTGTGCAATTGTGATCTACTTCTGGCCTACAAAAGTCAAAAGAAATCCTTAACTGAGATTTTACATTCAAAAGTGAATTATAGCTACTAGCACTATTATTTATTAGTTATTTATTATGCAGATGTTTGTTAGTTTGTTATTAGTTCAGTATTAGACATATGTTAGTTTAGAATAGATAGGTATAGATTAGTTTAGTTTAGGTTAGGTTAGGGCCCTGCTGAAAGAGTCTACCTTGACGTGGTTGCAGGCTTACAAATCTTTTGGTCAAAGAGTGCGGCGACAGAGAAAAGTATGTGTGTATTCGGCCCATGGAAGAAGGGGGGGGGGTCGGGGGGGGAAGGGGTGCGTGGGGGCCCAATAGGATTGCTCAGTAAGGGACCCAGAAATTTCTGATGGCGGCCCTGTCCACGACCGAAATTCTGTAAGAACTGAAACCAAAAATGTCATGCCTGCCCCACCTCCCTTACAGCAGAAGATGCACCCTTGACTGACCACAGAAAACAGGTCCCTCTGGACTGCTTTGCTGTCCTCTCCTTGCCCCCCCCCCCCCCACTTCCCGGGTAACCTGATCACTCCTCGGGCTTACCTTAATATAAGCCATGGTGGATTATTGGCCTTTTTGGAGACAACCATGAAGCCCACTTGTTCCTTTTCCAGTGCCACTGGACTTACTTTGATAGCCTCACAATAAGCAGTAGCAATCTGAAAGTACCCACTAACTCCCTCTTTTACGAAATTGCGATAACAGTTTCTAGCACGGGGAGCTGAGCTGAATGGCCCGCACTGCTTCCGACGCTCTTAGGAACACAGTGAGCATCGGGAGCAGCATGGGCCATCGCAATTTTGAAAAAGGAGGCCTAAGTTTTCATGAAGTGTCAGTTATTTAAATAATCTTTATTCATTTTAAAATAATTTCAATAAGCGAAGAACAATAAATAAAACATTTATACTATAGACATCACTTAAAATATTACAAGATTCGTACAGATCAATAACCCCCACCCAAACTATTCTTTATCATTCAAGTATCTATAAATTTATCACTATTCCGTAATTCACTACATATTTTAAACATAAAATTACACATTTATCCACTTAGACATATTTAAAACTTATAAACCACCCTGCCCCTATCCATAATAATAGTTGATTATAACCCTTATATTCCTCCCCCCCTCCCCCTCCCTCCCTGGATGTGCAGTTCTTCTAACAACAAAAAGGTATAATTATAATAAATCTACAAAAGACGTCAATGGACCCCATATTAAATTAAAGTGTCAGTTATTTATATTTTACCTGCATCTTTTTATTAGTAGCTCAAAGCGAGTTATCTTTTGTTAATGTGGGTATTTTTCTTATATACTTTTAAAGCTGTCCTGGTCAGTATTTAGCCAGTGGTGTTGAATGTTTTCTTTAAATGCTCACTGCCACAGGGCTAATTTAGACCCAGAAATCCATGCCAGGTCATATCTGGGCACCAGCAATGAATATCTGGATCAGCTAACCAGTCAAAGTTACTGTTTTAAGAGGTCCTACTTGCCCAGTTAGCTATGTGGCCACCAGCACCATATATTACCCCTGCACTTCCTGAACAGTACCACGATGGTTGGAGAAGATACTCAGTGGCACTGCCTAGTTAATTGCCACTGAATATATCCTCTCCTGAGGTATGCGGCTTGATTTAACTGGGCAGAGGTTTCTCCTGCCTGTGAAATCCTTTTGACTATCAGGCCCCTACTATTTTTTTGTGCCAGAGATGGACACTGAATGCCTTGCCTAAGATTGCAAAGGAGAGTTGGTGAGATTTGAACCCTAGCATCCTTAGTTTTCAGCTTGCTGCTCCAACCACTAGGCCACTTCTCTACTCAGAATTCTAAAGGAGAAAGGCACTTTAGAAGTTTGAGTATGCCTGACTTGCTGTTAAGACATTACAAAGGTTTTATTTCACATCCAGCCTCCTGAAAGCAGTTGCTTTATCTTGTGGCCTTGTATGCTTCAACATAAAACTTTTATAGGCCCTGGCTATTGTCAGCAAGTATGTCTACTAATACAAAACTCCTTTCTTGCTTCCTTTAACCAGCAGTTTAAATTTTCTCCTTAGACAGAACCTATTCTGACTGCTTTACCTGAAGAGAGTCGAGCCAAAGGAACCATAGGTTTTAAGGTCTACAAGAAATATTTTTCTGCTGGCGCTAATTACATTGTTATTGTTATATTTTTACTACTGGGCGTTTTGGCACAGGTAAGTGGTAAGATTTTTGTTTCGCATGATTAAGGTCAAGTAAGGCACTTCTCTAGAAACATGCCATGTTGATTTTGCTTCAATTGTGTAATTTATAGGTCAGCATCATCAAAATAATTCTGTCAGATGCTTATTTATTGGGATTTATTAACCAACATTCACTCAAAGCAGTGCTTATATGCTGTTATAAAGATTTATCAAACATGACAACTGCATTGTGAGGTGACACCTGAGTTAATTACTTTATCCTTCACCTTCTCTTAAATTAAGAATGACCTAATTTTAAAGAATTGAAAATTGCATTTCAGTTATTATTGACTTGGCAGATTAAGAGGTCTGACCAGAAATGCTAGAAATTGTATTTGAGAGAGAGAGTTCGTCTAATATAAGCACCCCATCCCTTCAGAATTTGGGAAATAAGGGGCTCATTTTCAAAGCACTAGGCACACAAAGTCCCATAGGTTTCTATTGTGTGTCTAAGTGCTTTGAAAATGAGCCCCTAAAGGTCCTATTATACAATAGAGATTTGCATAGGGCAAAAATATTTCTGGTTCATTTGGCTCATTCATTTTAATAACATCTTTAAGGTAATATGTAGAAATAAAACAAAGGACAAAAAATACCTTTTTTATTGGACTAACTTAATGTAGTTTATGATTAACTTTCAAAAGTAACTCCTTCTTCCTCAGATCAGAAATGAAAAAGGTACCATATTTTTCGCTCTATAAGATGCACCCGACCTTAAGATGCACCCACCTGTAGAGGATGAAAACCCAAGAAAAAAATTCCCACCACTCTGCCCTATACCCCCTCTGATGGTCTAGTAGTAGGCCGGGACAGGGTCTTATAGAGCGAAAAACCTGTAGGCAGTGTAGGCACAGCCCCCCCACCACCACTACATAGGCAGCACAGGCATCCCCCCCCCCCCCGTACGCAGCCTCCCTCGGTACCTTTTTTTGAAATCCATTGGAGCTTTCCCTGCTCCTGCCTGTCTCCCTTGCCAGACGGCTCTTATGTTCGGGCAGAATAGTGCAGAAGGCAGGCGCATGCTGTTCATATTCCTGCCTGGCCTGGCGCCGTTCCCCAATTAGCTGCAATCAGTTCTTGTGAATTAGTTTTTCAAACCATGTTTTCCCAGTCTCTGGCTGCACTTCCTTCTGTCTGTGCTCTTAACTGTGTATCCAGGGCCACCTTATCCATTTGCTGTTTTTCTTTCCTTCACTTTCTACCATACATCCATCTTTAGCATTACCTTTTAACATTCTTATCAAAATCTATCTACTTTTCCATGTCCTCCCTTCCCATCTATCCATGTGTACCATCTCCTTCCTCTTTCTTCTCCCCTATTCCCATCTATCAATAAGAAGCATTTCTTTTTATCTCTTCCTTGCCACACCCATTGCTGTGCACCATCTCCTCCCTCTGTCTCCCCTTCCCCTCCATCCCTCTCCACCATCTCATCCCTCTCCCATGGTAAGACAACTTTGTCTTCCTCCTTCCCCCCCTCATATGGTCTGGTATCTTTCTCCTCTCCTTCCAGTAGCCTGGAATCTCTCTCCTCTCCCATGGTCTGGCATCTCTCTCTTCTTACCTCCCTCTTCCCAAAGTCTAACTCTCTTTTCTGTGGTCTGGCATCTCTCCTCCCTGCAGTCTGGCATCTCTCTCTCCCCTCCTTCTCTTCCATTCTGTGATCTGGCATCTTTTTCTCTCTCCTCCCCATTCCAGTGGTCTGACATCTCACCTTTCTCCAGAATTTGACATCTCGCCTTTCTTTGAGTCATCTCCCCTTCCTCCCAGAGTAACATTTCTCCCTCCCCTACCACTGTCATTTCCAACAATTCTCCCTCTTCCCCATTTATACCATTTCTCTTTCCTTCCCACTCAACACATCTATAATGTCCAATAATTTTCTTTTTCTCTTCCCTCACCCACTAGCAGCATCTCTTTCCCTCCCTTCCTAACCCCCAGACCTGTGCAGCCTTTGTCCTTCCCAACCCTCTCCTAGCCCATGCAGCATCTGTCCTTCTTGCTTTCCCAACCCCCCCTCCCCATGCAGCATGTCCTTCCCTTCTTCCCAACCCCAGCCTTCCCCTCTCAGCTGACTCCCCCACCTACCATCTCCCTGCTGCTGAAATTTAAAATCTTCAGGCAGTTGATGTGAAGCTAACCTCCCGCTGTTGGCCTGCCCAGGAAGTGTTCTTTCTGCAGCACTTCCTCTTCCCGCATAGGCAGGATGCTGCAGAAAGAACACTTCTGGGGCAGACCGACGGGAGGCTGACTGCGTCGGCTGCCCGAAGATTTTAAATTTCAGTGGCGGGAGGTGGTAGGTGGGGGAGTCAGGACTCATGGAGGTTTCTGGAGAGTGTAGTGTCAGGCACACAGTCACTGTGGGTCACATAAAATGGCCAGGTGGGCCGGATTCAGCCTGCGGGCCTTGTGTTTGACACATGTGTTCTAGGCGTTTGGGATTTGGGTGATTTTTTGGACGAGAATATAATATAAAGATAGACATATTAGCGGTCTGGACAATCAAACAGCTGGACGTAGAAGTAGATGATTTTTAAGAAAAAAAATTGACGTATTTTTCAAGAATGTACTTTGGGCGACTAGTGCCCTAGGCCCAAAACGGACTTTGATGTTTCTTTTGATTATGCCTCTCTATATGTATAGATTACTATTTGGGTCTTACATTTTATTTAACCATTCTGGAGTATGAAATCTTAATATTCTGTGAAACATTTTTTTTAAATTAAGAAATTATGATGTTATTGTTTTCAGTGTATGATTATAAAATCTTGTTTGTTCAAGGTGTCGTATGTGCTGCAAGACTGGTGGCTTTCATACTGGTGAGTTGTGTGTGTTTTTTTTATCGTCACTTTCAAAGAAGGGTTGTGCATGATTGTCGGGAAAACTAATTGGAGTTTGTTCAAAATTCTCTTCTAAGCTTCTTTGCTTACCTGGTGTAAAATGAAAGTCCTTGTGTAACTTGCTAGTGGAGTGCGATTTACAGTAATTTATAAAAGTGTGATTCCTAATAGTGTGAACATAGAAGACAGAGTAGAGTATCTACATTTAACAGTAGAGATATAGGTGGTGGTGATTAAATGACACATTAGCTCCTGTTTTGACACCGGTGCTCTCTTTCTCTGCCTCATTTCTATCCCTCATAACCACTTCTCAGATATTAGGGATGTGCATATTAGCATGCATTTAGTTGGTCCTAAAGTGGTTCTCAAACTTCCTACACTCTCGCTCCTACACTGTCAACACAAATGGCACCATGTCCGTTCCTTGGACACCATCTTGCTGTGTCCCTCAGGGATCACCCCTATCCCCTATTCTCTTTAACATCTATATGTCCTCCCTGAAACTCCTCCAATTTTCCCACCGTGAAACAATCTACACATATGCTGATGACATCCTTGTCCTCCTTGAGACAGACCAGAACCTCACCAACCTCCACGAGAACATTACAGCTTGCATAATGAGACTCCATTCCTGGTCTTTCTCGGTACAGATGAAATTGAATGTATCAAAAACAAAATTACTCTGGCTTGGCCCAAAATTAGAACACCTGCCCACCCTCTTCGCACTACCCTCAGGCGCTGCACTGCAGCTTGAGTTCTCAAACAAGGTCCTTGGCATTATTATCGATTCTTCTCTCTCCCTCAATGACCTCCTTGGCTAAATCATCCTTTTTCAGCCTCCACATGATGAGGAAAGTAAGATCCTATTTTCGCCAACAACATTTCGCCGTCCTTGTCCAATCCATCATCCTCTCCAAACTAGACTACTGCAATTCCATTTACTTAAGCCTATCAAAAATAAGTCTTCAAAGACTCCAGCTAATCCAGAATACTGCAGCCAAGTTGATCTTTGCAAAACGCAACTCTGACCATGTCTCCCCACTCCTAGCCAAACTTCACTGGCTCCCAGTGATTTCCAGAATCCATTTCAAATGCTCCTGCCTGGCTTTTAAGATCATTCACGGCATCCTTCCTCCCTTAATCCCACTATCTTATAACTCCTCAAGTCCTGACTCTACCAGACCCGCCCAAAGATATAAACTATCCTTCCCCTCTCTACACGGTATTCGCTATGCAGGCAAACTGGGAAAATCCCTTCTCTTCAGAATCACAGGTCTTTGGAATGACCTTACTACCCCGCTGCAGAACCTGGGCTCCCTCCAATTATTCTGCAAGCAACTGAAAACCTGGCTTTTCACTAAATGTAATTCTATCCCCCCGTACTCTTCTCTTCTATATATAAATTCATGTAAACCTTTTTTTTCCTTCTCTTCCTATATTTTAAGTTCTTGTAAACCGTGCCGAGCTCCACATCCGTGGAGATGATGCGGTATATAAACTTAAGGTTTAGTTTAGTTTAGTTTGGTATGAGAACCTTACGAATTTTAGGGGCCTTTTAAACTAAGGTTTGTAAAGCTATCTGTTAACATAGTGTCATACCGATTAGTGTGAACAAATTCATGCATTAGATACGTTATAGGGGGCAGGAACTAGGTGGAGAATGGGTGAAACAGCATATTCTTTGAGGTCAAGCAGGCATTATATTCTCACATGTGGGTAATGTCATTCATGGAGTCCAGTGTGGACACTGCCAAGTAAACTGCCACTTTATGTTCAAATGTTTTTTATTATTCCAACGAAAACAGACAAATATCAGTTGTATACATGTCCAAATAACAACAGTGCAAACTCACACCCTACCCACCCTCCCCTCCCATCCCTCCCCCCCAAAAGAGTCCAATGCTGCTAGCAAAACAAAGAGGTAAAGAGAGTCTAACAATTCAAGAATCTACTGCGAGCATACGGTGTAAGGTCCTGCCAGAAACACTTCCAGGTCTGACAAAATTTGCGGCCTGGTCCACTATCCAAATCTCCCACCAGTCTGCGTTCCAGCGTCGCATGACCAAGCATCAACGCTCTCCATTGTGCGTAGGAAGGTGGATCTCGGGACAGCCATTTAATAAGAATTACTTTCTTCCCCATCAAAAGCACTCGAGTGACAAAAGCTGACATTCCCTTAGGTGTGGGCGCGGCTATATTGTAATGTCCAAATAAAGCTCTCGGTTGTGGAAGCCAACGCCTCTTCCAAAGCTGCGTAATATAGTGCCCTAAATGTTGCCAGAACTGTTGAATTTTGGGGCAAGTCCAGAGCATATGCCCCAATGAGGCGTGAGCTTGGGCACATTTCGGGCAAGAGTGAGTTGTAGTTATCCCCATCCGGGCTGCCCGTTCCGGCGGAATATAAAGTCGCAGAACAATTTTCAACTGCATTTCCCAGTGGGTAATATTAGGAGACACCCTCTGAATGTGCTTCAGTGTCCTCTGTAGCTGTTGAGCCGTTAGCATGCAGTGCAAGTCCTCAGCCCAGGTGTCTGCTAAAATGTTCAAATTGGGGCCAGAATGACCATCCCGGATCCCCACTATATGAAATCGAAGCGGAATCCGTTGTTGTGCAGATAGGCTAAAGAGTTCGGAGAGTGCCTCCCTGCTGTCTTCCTCAAGATGGTGTGCCGGAAGAGACAGAACATAATGTCGGATTTGGTAATATGCAAAGAAGTCCGTAGGTTGTAAAGAAAAGGTCCGACGTAAGTCAGCAAAAGTTGCCAGTCTCCCCTCCTCCGAGAATAAGTGCAGTAGATATTGAAGGCCTTGCACTCCTCACCTCTGAAAGGTGGTATGTTGTAGTCCAGGTTGAAAGGCTCCATTGCCCTGGATAGGTAAGTATAAGGAAACCTCAGAAGACAATTTAGCAACCTTGCAAACCCACTTCCATGCTCGGCGAGCCGGGGCAAATATCGGATAATTGGACACCAAAGGACGAAGCCGCGGATCCGCCACATGCAAGAAATAACTCACATGGAACGGGTCCAGCAAAGACAACTTCAGTGGTGTCGCAGTAAAGTCAGACGTCCCCCTAAACCAATCGTTAATATGTCTCATCTGACAAGCCACAGCATACCAATGTACATTTAATAAGCCATAACCCCCTTTATCCCTAGGTAAGCACATTCGAAGGTATTGCATGCGGGGTCGCTTACCTCCTCACAGAAAACATTGTAAACCTTTGATTAAACATGCTTTATGAGAATAAGACAAAAGCAAGGGCAGGACCTGAAAACGATATAACCATTTGGGAAAGAGCACCATATTAAAAAGAGCCACCCGGCCCGCTACTGATAGGGGAAAAGTGGACCAGTTTTTTAGATCCCATAAAGTGTCCTGGAGCAGTGGGGAAATATTACGGTCATAAAGAGTCTGGAGATCTTGAGGGATCCAAACACCCAAGTAATGAATCGAGTGCTCAGCCCAAGTAAAAGGAAACTGGCCCCTCCATGTCTGCTGCAGTGTCACCGGACTAGCTAAAGCGACAGATTTCTGATAATTTAAGGTGAAGCCCGAATAAAATCTGAATTCGTTAAGGGAATTTAGAAGGTGTCTGATGGAGTGATAGGGGTTAGTAAGCATAAACAAGAGGTCACCTTTAAGGAGTGATCCCCGAAGTCCACCCCCACTATATCAGGATCCAGAGAGACAGTACGAAGGAATGGTTCCAAGTACAATAAAAACAACAGAGGGAACAAAGGACATCCCTGCCAGGTGCCCCTTTCAATTAATATGGGATCCGTGATAGTGTCATTAACAAGTAGTCTCGCCCACGGTGCGGAGTATAACGTGCGTAACGCTGTGGCATACCAGCCCGAAATGCCCATAAAGTGCAGAACTTCAAAGAGAAATGTCCAATTAACTTGGTCAAAAGCTTGAGCAGCATCCAAACTGAGTAATAGCATTGGGGTGTCATGAGATTGGGTATGAGTCAAGGACAAGAGTGCCTTTCGAACATTGTGAACCGCCTGCCTGTCCTGTACAAAGCCCACCTGTGTAGAGGCGATAATTTTCGGGAGAAGAGTGGCTAGTCTATCAGCCAATATTTTGGATAAAATTTTTATGTCCTCATTTAACAAAGAGATGGGTCGGTAGGACTCAGGAGCAGTGCTCTCTTTGCCTGGCTTCAGGATCAAAGTAATCAAAGCCTCATTCGCCCCATCGGGAAAGTGTTCATCCAGGGTTACCTGCGAGTAGTATTTCCTAAGGAAGGGACTTAGCTGCTCCGCTAAAAGTTTATAAAATTCTGCTGTAAAGTCATCTGGCCCCGGAGCCGAGAAATTTATTTGATGTTTAATAGCTTGGGACAATTCTTTAGGAGTGATGGCTGCGTTAAGAGACTCAACATCGGGGTCAGTGAGCGGCAATAGGCCAGAATCTGCCAAATAATCCCTAATGAGTGGAGGTGCTCCCGAGTCCTGGCGACCATAAATCTTCTGGAAATGGGCCCTAAAAATCTGCGCAATGTGTGCTGTGGAATGCTGTAGATGTCCCTTATCATCCCTCATTCCCAGTACATAACGATGACCTCGAGCCTGTGTTGTCAATCGTGCTAATAATTTCCCAGCGCGATTGCCATAGCGATGGTAGCGGTGTTTTTGGTACAAAAGCATTTTAACTGTACATTCATGGATATAAGAATTAAGGGTCGCCTCAACAGAGATCAAGCGTTCCCTCGATGCTCGTGACGGGAATTGTGTATATCTACACTTAGCAGTCGCCAATTCCTTTTCTAGCCGAAGGATGCCCCGAGACAACTGGCGATTCCGCACTATAACATATGCTATACAATCACCTCTGAGCACCACCTTAGCTGTACTCCAGAATAGCGTTGGGTTATCACAGTGTTGACCATTAAATGTCAAAAAGTCTTCCCATTTAGTTGTTAAATATTTTTTAAAATGGGCATCTGAATATAAATAACTAGGGAAGCGCCATCGTACGGGTCCCCGAATGCCAAAGCCCACGTTCACGTCAATCCAGATCAACGCGTGGTCTGAAATGACTGCCGGACCTATAACCGCCGCATCCACATTGAGGAATGCCCTACTCGTGGTAAGAATATAATCTATTCTAGATTGAGTATTATGCACCCTGGAGCGATGGGTGTAAACCCGTTCTGTGGTGTGTAAAAGCCTCCAGGGGTCAACTAAATCCAGAGTGGCACAGAGGTAAGGTATGTCTCTAGATTGTGACATGCTCACGTTTTGTCCCGGCCCCGAGCGATCACAGGTCGGGTCCAGAACTTGATTGAAATCTCCAGCTAAATAGACCTGATCGGGAATGCGTTCTAGAAACAATGCTGTGATGCCCTCAAAGAAGGCGTGATCATAAGTATTAGGTGCATAGATATTCAAAAGATAAAAAGAGTATGTACCTACCGTCAACTGTAACAACACATATCTGCCCTGTGTATCAGTGTCAACTACTCTCGCTGTGTATGGTAAGGACTTACGGATCAATATCGCTACCCCCGCTCGTTTCTGTGGAGATGAGGCTGCATATACCGCGTCCACCCAGGACCTCCTTAACTTTCGATGCTCTAAGTCCATCAACCGTGTTTCCAGCAGACAGGCAATATCTACTTTGTTTCGTTTTAGCTGTGATAAAATTTTGGTTCGTTTAATAGGGGAAGTGATGCCAGACACATTCCACGAAGCTATTCGCAGAGTATTAGCCATGCAGTGTAAGCGGGGCCAATATCAGCAACAAATGTAAAGGATGAAAAAAGAAACCGCCCCAAGTTCCCAGCCATACCCAGGGCAGCCAGAAAGCACTCAGGGCCTGCCTGAGTGCCCTCCATACAGTTATTGTGTTATCTGGCAAGAAGCTCGCTGAAGATTCAACACCTGCACTCTCTAACTTCCATATAGTATATTTATAGCAGTACAATAGCATCGGACTTCCCCCCATTCTATTCCCTCTCCCTCCCTGCCCTGCCTATCCCCCGTACGCATTGTGTCGAAGTCACAACTAAGGGTCCGCCGCAAGGTAGTCCCAAAGGTGTGAAAGATCACGAGACAATGCCACTCCAGGCCCCGAGTCCCCAATATTGCAAGGATAACAAGTATACCTTGTTAGCCCAGTACAAGCATAGCATATATAAAAAAAACAACTTGACCACAACACATTTTCCCAGGAACAGTCATAACTTAACAAACGCAGGAGCGCCAACTCAACTCCCGGGTATTGGCTATAGTGATCATAGCATGTAGTTCTGAAGCCCCACAGATAAGGACTAAAACTTCCCATATACCCGGCTCCAGAATTCGACAATCAGCTTGTAGTAGGTATACACTCCAGTCCTGCTCTGTTTCAGGTCAAATCAGACTGGGTAAGCACGTGGGTGTTCACATAGACGCAGCTTCTGCAGCTGCGTCAAAGACATGCCATTGCCCCAGATGATAGAGGCGCAAAGTGGCCGGGTACAAGAACAGGAAACGTACTTTTTTCTCCGCCAAGGAGGCACATATCGGGTAAAACTGTTTCCTGCGCTCAGGACTGCTGAGTAATCCTGGAATATGCGGACCTCCGACTCTTCGAATTGTTAGGTCTCCCGAATTTGTTTATATTTGCGTAGAATTTCCACTTTATGATTATAATTCAGGAGTTTGGCTATGACCATTCTGGGCCGTGCCTCTCGAGCCTGTTCCCTGCCCAGACGGTGTGCCCGTTCAAGACGGATAGGCCCCAAGCCCTCGGGTAATGAAAAAGTTTTTGTTAGCCATACCTCCAGGACTTGGAGTAGCTTTGGGCCCGCTACCGTTTCCGGGATACCCAGAAAGCGCAGATTGGACCTTTGTGAGCGATTTTCCAGGTCCTCCAAGCGCTCTGCTTGCTTCTGGGTCAGGGCTTGTAATTCCAAAAGAGTGTTTTGCAAGTCCTCCATTCCTGACACTCTGGTCTCCAAGGCAATAGTTCTGGTAGTCGTTTCTGTCAGCAGATTTTCCATTTTTGACAGCTGCTCAGATAGTTTATCCAGACTTGGCTGCATTGCCGCTGTTACCGCTTGGGTGATCGCAGTCAGCGCCTCTGGCGCTATTTGTTGAAGCGCTGGAGCCTGGGTGCCCGGCTCCATTTTGTCTCCGCTGCTCTGTGGTCGTCCGCGATCCTTTTTGTGCAGGCGGGTCGACATCGGCTGCGCGGGCGAAGATAAAAATTTCTCCATGCAGGAGACCTGTGCGTGCTGCTAATCGCGGGTCTCCCGCGCTCCACTTTCTGCCGGTAACAGGGCAAGTTCAGACTCGGGGCCCGGGAGCTCAGGCAGCGTGTGTCTGCCGCGGCTCAAAGCATCACGTGATCTCCTAAACTGCCACTTTAAATCTTGGAGGCAGTGCCTCCCCAATGCATGTGTGCAGGTACCTTCCTGCCTAACCATCAGTCTTCAGTTTTCTGCAGAGCTGAGAAGCTGTGTTCTTCAGATTCTCTCTTAGTACATCAAACTCTTAATATTTTTGTGCCTTCTGGTACATTTTTCCCCTTTATTTGCTTCTTATTTCTTTGTTTTTTTACTTTTTCCTTTATTTTTCTTGAATTTGGTCAAATTTAAAACAACTGACTTTTTTGGCCTTTGGGCCACTTTGAGCCTAGGGAACATCAACAGTTTTTGGTATACTTTTTACTCAAGTGCCCTGGGCCATCAAGCCCTTTGACTTTGCATCGGCTGTTAAGTGGCTTTAAAAAATGAACTTGATGAATAGGACCGTTTTAAGCTCCAACCCCCATAATTGGTGTGTTCAATATCTGGACCCTGAGCTTTGGGACATTAGTTATGACCCCTTCTAGCATATGCAAAAGAGATCATTTAAAGCCTTCAGAATCCAGTGTGATAAACTTTTTGGATCTGCATTAACATTGAGCATGGCTGATGCTCAGCCTACATCGCCATTGGCATTGACACAGAGCACACCGATGCCCTGTCTTGAAAGCCAGGCATTGGGTCACTTCAAAGATAGGACTCCACGTCCTCTTTACCCATGCCCTGTACATCAAAGGATGCTTCATACAAGTACAAGTACAAACATTCTATCCCTTCTAGACGTGGCATGGTGTCTTCCCAGGTGTTAGTGACCTTGATGTATAGCAAACCTTTGCACACACAAGAGCGCTTACTGTAGCTGCAGATTGTTTCTTATCAGATGTGCCTCGACATAGGTCTCCTACACCCAGACAACCGGCACTTTAAACTGCTTCCTTTCCAGTGCCTCTTCAGGTATCGACATCAGCTCTCCAGGAGGAGATCTGGGCAGTGCTCAGACAACAGCTTTTGGGGCTACTGCAGTTGCATTCTTCACAGGCTTTAATGGCTATTACACCTGTCTCAGCCCAAACCGAGGATGCATCGAAGCATTGAGGAAGAGATGGTCACATTCCTTTGATTGATGTCAGACATCAGGGTCAGCAAGGACCTATCATGCATTTGCTTTCATCCGCAGCGGAGTTATCTTATGGGTCAGAGGATTGACTCCTGCCTCAGTACTCTTCTATGCAGAGTTGATGCTTCTCTCGACATACTCTCCTGACTCACCGAGGCTAATACTTTGAGAAATCTGATTCTTCAAGCCACTCAGACTGAGATCTGCCAGACCTATTGACTGATGAGTCCTATGGCATACCTTCTGATCCTTCTCCTCTGCCTCAAAGGTGTAAGTTTCTGCCAGAAAGTATATAATTCACTGGCTTTGTATGTCGGATGGCACAAGCCATACCTTTCAATATGGAGACAGGCATAACCTTGCTCTTAACATTTTGTGCTCCTTGACTATGACTTTCCTCCAGGAGAATGTATAACAGTGCCTTTACATAGTGTGACAGGGAAAAGCTAGAAACCAGCATCATATCCAAGTTTCAGTCTGAGAATTAAGAACCATGCCCTGTCACTGAGGAGTAGTATCACTCAGGTTAACAAAAGGCTACATGAATTAAAAATGTTCCTGTGCTAAGAGCTTATTTGCTCTTGTTTGAGAATCCTGTAAACCAGGATCCATTTGCGAATGTTCCACTTCTTTTGGTCCAGGTAGAATCAAGAGAGGGGGTGGGGTGGAGAAAACTGCACTCGAAAGCACACTGGAAAAGGCTTTCATGAGGCTGCCTAAGGAACAGCTAATGAGAGCTTCAGTTGCACCTGGGGGTGTAGTTAAACAGGAGAGGAATCTGAAGCTAAAGCAGCGGTCTCAAACACGTGGCCCACGGGCCACATGTTGCTCTCCAAGTTTTATTTGCGGCCCGCGGTCTGGACTGGATAATTCCTTCCTATTGGAGCAGCAGCAGGTCTGGCCGGTTCGTTCCGTTCAAAGCCGCGGGTTGGCGGCTCCTTGTGCTATTCGCTCCTGCATCGGAAGCCTCTCTGACATCACAACATCAGAGAGGCTTCAGACGCAGGCACGGATCTCGCAAGGAGCCGCCACCCACGACTTTGAATGGAATGAGCCGGCCAGACACGCTGCTGCTCCAGTGGCGTACAAAGGGGGGGGGCGGTCCACTGTTCTCCCTAGAGTGCGGCTCGTCTAGAGCAGGGGTGCCCAACTGCTTCCCTTCCCTTCTCACCACCGGCACCGAGAGGACGTTCTGGCTAGCTAATCACTGCCTGGCTGCTCGGAACGTCCTTTCCGACGTTAGAATTGACGTCGGGCGGCGAGAGTTGGTCGGCCCCGTAGAGATCTCGGCCTGTTCCCGATGGCGCCAGCAGCAGCAGCAGCCTATTTCCCGACGACGGTGGCATGGGGGAGGGCAGGAAGGAAGAAAGAAAGAAAGGGGGGGCAGGGAGCCTGAAGGAAAAAAGAAAGAAGGGGGTGGGACAAGGAGCCAGAAACAAAGCAAAAAATGGGACAAGGAAGATAGACATAGAAAAAGAAAGAAAAAGTTGGGGGAGGGAATGAGGTCTGGAGGAGAGGAAGCATACAGGAGGCTGAAAGAAGAGAAGAAATATTGGATGCACAGACAGAAGAATAAAGTGCAACCAGAGACTGATGAAATTACCAAACAAAATTAGGAAAATAATTTTATTTTCAATTTAGTAATAGAAATGTGCCAGTTTTGAAAAAGAAAAGATATTAAACTTTAAATGTGAGTGCTGCAGAAAAAAATAGTTAATGTCTTATTAAAGAAATGACAATTTTGCATAAGGTAAAACTGTTAAAGGAAAGTTTTATAAACTATAAAGAGTTTAACCTCATGCAAAATTGTCATTTCTTTAATAAGACATTAACTATTTTTTTCTGCGGCCCTCCAAATACCTACAAATCCAAAATGTGGCCCCGCAAAGGGTTTGAGTTTGAGATCACTGAGCTAAAGGGAGGTGGCATCCATTCCCAGGCAGAGCTTCATTCCCAACACAGCACAGAAGCAGCAGGGCAGTTGCTAAATGCCCTCAGTATTTCTAGGAGAAAGGCTGGCCAAGGAAATCAGACAAAGAAACTTTCTAGACCCAGTCTGGCAGATAAGTCTCTCCATGGTATAAGCTAAGTACCAGGAAGTCAGGAGATTTGACATGCTATCTGCATCTGGGGAAAGTACAGCTGTTCCAGAGTTTGATGAATGTATGAGTTGTGAGGAATGCTTTCAGTAAGCTCTGAAGGAAGTAAAGAAATACAATGGGAGCCAGAAACTGATATATGAAGTATGGTTGTGTTAGTATGAGTGCTGTGCTATAATGTTAAGCTACGAGGAATAAGGCTAACACATTTCCAAAGGAGTTTCAGTTACGTAAGGGAAAGCTTCACAGTGGGGGAAGTGAGTTCTCTTGTGCCAGCTATAGAAGTGCTAAGGCATAAGAATACAAACCCTAATGCTTGATACAAAGCTCATAAGAGGGGGTTGGGAGGGACATAATCTTGGGAGGTCTGCCCCTTTCCCACTGAGTCCAGAAATATCTTTAAGGCTCAGTGGATAGCTGATTTATCAGCGTTTGCGGTGAATGATTAAGTTCAATGCACGCATAGTGAAAGAATGATTAGCAAAGCAAAGAAATGCCTTGCAGTTTCAGATAGTGGCAGGTTACCTTTAAGAAAGTAAAGGGAGATAAAGTCACACAACAGTCCAGAGCAGGACACAGCCAAGTCTGGAGCCTAAAGAGACTGATTTTAAAAGCCCACAATGAACTGTTTCATACAACTTGTTTGAACAAAGTTTGGCAGGAAGCCACAGAGTTTAAAGAATCCAATATTTGGAGGAACAGTATTCAGCTGCTGTTTTTGTGAAGCCCAGAAGAAAAGGTTTATTTTGGGATTGTGTCATGAACTGTGATTTTGAAGCAGCTTACAGTTAACAAACAGAAAGGAAGTCAATTAATTTGGGTTCTACTGAATTACCCTGAGAGTGGGTTTTGAAATAAAAGAAAGTTCACACTTTTAGCACTTGAGTATTTTTATTCTTTTGAGTTATCCAGTCATACTCGGCCACTCCAGGTGCAGTGCTGAGGACTAGTGCTGCCCGATTCAGGAAATATTTCGAACCAATTTTTTGATTTGATTTTCCTGCACAATTGAGTGTTTTTACAAACATCCTAGTGAGTTTATTTTATAGTCTCTTCACCCCCTTTGCCCTCTCCTACCCACACTGGTGCTGTGGTGTAAACAAAATAAACAAAAGACTTTTCCTCTCTCTGTTAAATCCTAGCTCTTGTTCGCGGTCTAATACCAGCTCTGGCAGGATACAAATTTCAAATCTGACACATTGGGCTCCTTTTACTAAGGTGCGCTAAACGAAAAATACTAATGCCAGCTCTATAGAGGCATTAGCGTTTAGCACACCTTAGTAAAAGAGCCCATTGTTATCACAAAACAGAAAATACAATTATTTTTTTTAACTTTTTGTTGTCTGGTCTTTTTCAAATCATGTTGGTCCCAGGCTCTGCAACAAACGTCTTATGATAACTTGCTAGCTAGGGTTTCTTGCCCGTTTGTCTTCTTCTTCTTTCTCCGTGGTAACCATCCATCTTCCACTTCTGTCCTCCCCTCCATTTCCTTTCCTTCCCCTGGAGTCTGGCATCTTTCCTTTTTTCCGCCTCTATCTCTATCCCCCCACACCATCCCTTATGTTTAACTTCTCTCACTTTCTGTTCCTTCCCTCCCTAAATCCCATTGTCCACCATCTCCCTCTCCTGTTTTTAGATCCATTATTTCTTCTATCCCTTCCCCCATCTCCCCTCTCCATGATCTCTCCCAAGTCCATTTCTCCCATCCATCTTCTCCCCATATCTCCCTCTCCAGTCCACCAACTCCACCAAGTCCATCTCTCCCTCTCCCCCAAGTCCATCTCCCCTCCATGGTCTCCCCCAAGTCCATCGCCCCCTCCACCACCCATCTTCCCCCCTCCACCAAGTTCATTTCTCCCATCCATCTTCTCTCCATCTCTCCTCCAGTCCACCAGCTCCCCCAAGTCCATCTCCCCTCTCCCTCCATCTACCTTTATTTTGACTTTACAATGTGTTGCCGGTGGCAGTAGTTATTTATCAATCCACTCCTGCCACCACTCCTTGCATCTTCTCTCCACTGCGGCCTGCCCTCAGTGAAAACTTCCTGTTTCTGCTTTGGCGGCCAAATGGAGAGAAGATGTCTGGAGTGCTGGTAGGATAGTGACTTGCATTCGCTACCGCTGCTTTTGCCTGGCCAGGGAGGAGAGGAGAAATACTAACGCCTGGGAAGGAGAGAGCCTTGCTGCTGCTAATCTGCATGCAAAGACCCATTCGAGCTTTCCCTCTGCCACCCGAGTCCTTGCTTCGATGTAACTTCCGGTTTTGCAAAACCGGAAGTTACATCAGAAGCAAGGACTCCGGTGGCAGAGGGAAAAACCCGAATGGGTCTAAGAACATAAGAACATAAGCAATGCCTCTGCTGGGTCAGACCTGAGGTCCATCGCGCCCAGCAGTCCGCTCACGCGGCGGCCCAACAGGTCCAGGACCTGTGTAGTAAACCTCTATCTATACCCTTCTATCCCCTTTTCCAGCGGGAAATTGTCCAATCCTTTCTTAAACCCCAAAACTGTACTCTGCCCTATAACGTCCTCTGGAAGCGCATTCCAGGTGTCCACCACACGTTGGGTAAAGAAGAACTTCCTAGCATTCGTTTTGAATCTGTCCCCTTTCAACTTTTCCAAATGCCCTCTTGTTTTTTTATTTTCTGAAAGTTTGAAGAATCTGTCCCTCTCTACTCTTTCTATGCCCTTCATGATCTTGTAAGTCTCTATCATATCCCCTCTAAGTCTCCTCTTCTCCAGGGAAAAGAGACCCAGGTTCTAGACCAAGAAGGCCGACGAATCGGTAAGTCTGATTTTCTTCATAAACAGATCGATTCGAATCGATTCACCCAAAGTGAATCGGTGAATCGATTCGAATCGTGAATTGGGCAGCACTACTGAGGACTAAGGTCCAGCTGCTTGATGTCCTTACTCTTTGCCACAATAGTCAGATGCTAAAGACTAGAATCAATTTACACATTGCGATAACAACTAGGATGTTACTTCTGTAGGGGCAGCACTTTAGAAAACCAGAAAACTGCATCATTGATTTTCTGGTGAGAATACTAATAGGAAATTTTAAGACAACCCAGGAACTTAAGGGCTAGATTCACTAAGCAAACCGATCGTGTACCGATTGGTTTGCGACCCCTTAGCGACTCTGACCCAATTCACTAACCTCTCCTGCGATCCGCTTCCAATCCGTGCATGCAAATGAGGGGAACAGCATGCAAAGTAGGTAGGGACGCGATTCACTAAACAAATTTCCCGATCCGACTGGGGTGGCCGATCAACCCAAAAAGCGACTGCTGGGGACCAGTTGAAAACATCTTTTCGACTCTCCAGCTTCATTTAAAGCCCTGCTCTCTGCTGGCCCGAATCTCTCCTGCCCTTCCCTGCACTGCGAGCCTGTGGTTTTAACCCGTGGGTTAAAGCGGGTTAAAACCATGGGTTCCCTGCCCGACAAAAAGTTTAAAAGTTTTAAATTTTTTTTTAAAAGTCAAGGCTTAGATGCCCCCCCACCCACGCCGATCCCCCCGCTCCAATGCTCTACAAAAGGCCCGGCTCACCTCCCTCCCTCCCTCTCTAGGCTGGCCGGCTCAACCTGGCCAGAACCTAAAAGTTGGGAGTAGGAGGGATGATTAATCCCTCCTGCTCTGTAGGCCTCCCACCACCACTCCGGCCAGGCCGGGCCGGCCTGGCACCCCCGTACCTCAAAGTTGCTCCTTAGGCCTCCAGTGAAGTCTTCGGGGAGCAGGAGGAACCTCAAATTCCTCCTGCTCCTGCCCCTCCTGATGACACACTGTTAATTTGGGCCTTAGGCCCTGCGCAGTTGCATCATGTGATACACGGGGAGGAGCCTAAGGCCCTGATTGGCGCAGCTCCTATCTTGGGAGGGGCCTGGGACGCCTGAGCCAATCAGGGATTTCCTTAGGGCTGAGCCTAAGGAATTCCCTGATTGGTCAAAGCAATAGCCAATCAGGGACTTCCTAAGGCTCAGCCCTAAGGAAGTCCCTGATTGGCTCAGATGCCTCTGGCCTCTCCCAAGGTAGGAGCCTGAGCCAATCAGGGTCTTAGGCCCCGCCCTGTGCATCGCATGATGTGTCGGGGCGTGGCTTAAGGCCTCAGAGTCGTCACAGGAGGCATTGGAGCAGGAGGGGTTGAGCACCCCTTCTGCTCCGTTAAAGGTATGGGGAGGGGGTGGAAAGGTGGCCTGGAATGGGGAGGGGGTGTCCTGGGGGGGGGTGACAGGAGGGAGTTGGCATCCCTCCTGCAGTTTGTTTTTTGGTGGGTGGGGATGGGTGGGCCAGGCCGGACTAGATTTTGCCACAGGGAGGGAGGTGGGCTGGGCCTGGCCCGGCCAGACCAGGAGGGGTTTAACATGGCAGAAGGGAGTTGGCATCTCTCCTGCCTTTTGTGGGGCATCAACGCGGGGGGTGGGGGGGGAAGGCATGAGTCTGAGCCATGACTTTTTTTTTTACTTTTTACTTTTTGTTTCCTTTTTTGTAGGCCAAGGAGCCCATAGTTTTAACCCGCTTTAACCCTTGGGTTAAAACCACGGGCTCCCAGTGTGGGGAAGGGCAGGAGAGATTTGGGGCGAGAGCGGGGTGGCAGGAGAGATTCGGGGTGAGAGTAGGAGAGTCGGGGCAGAGCTTTAGGGCAGCAGAGAGCAGGCTGCGGGGAAAATTTTGTGGGGTTCAGGGGACTTGTTCGGAGGGGGGGTAATTTTTTTTTTAATCGGGCAGATATTTTGCATGTGTAAAACACGCAAAATATCTGCCCAATTAAAAAAAATTTTTTAAAAGCTGGCAGAAGACCTGACAGCAGTGACAGGAGGCTGTTTCTCCTGTTACTACTGTCAGGGCTTTAGTGATCCATGCAGTTGGCTAGGGGCGTGCCAACGATCGTCTCTATTTGCTTGCAGGCCTTTAGTGAATTCGTCGGCCTGCATGAAAACGGAACCGATCGCACATGGATCGGAGGGTTAGTGAATCTAGCCCTACACACCTTAAAATCAAAATGATTATAATATTTTGACCCTCACCAGATGGGACTTAACAAAGATCTTGGGTTTCTGCCTCAATACAAACCATAAAATTAAACTGCTTTTGTCACCTTCTTATCACCTAGCCCTCCCTGTTTCTCACCTTACCCACCCCTTTTCTCTTCCTGTGAGACTACCATTGGAATGCTTTTATGTTTTTCTTATATATACTGATATTTGTCAACATTGCTTATTTTTGATCTGAAGAAGAGTTACCTTTGAAATCTAATCAAAAATGCATTTAATCCATTAAAAATGGTATCACCTTATTTTCTTTGTTTTGTTTTATTTCTATATATTACCTTTAAAAGTGGATTAACATGGCTGCCATACCAATTAACATAAGAACATAAGAATAGCTTTACTGGGTCAGACCAATGGTCCATCAAGCCCAGTAGCCCGTTCTCACAGTAGCCAATCCAGGTCACTAGTATCTGGCCAAAACCCAAGGAGTAGCAATATTCCATGCTACTGATCCAGGGCAAGCAGTGGCTGCCCCAATAACAGATTATGGACTTTTCCTCCAGAAACTTGTCTAAACCTTCTTTAAAACCAGCTATGCTATCCGCTCTTACCACATCCTCTGGCAATGCTTTCCAGAACTTAACTATTCTCTGAGTGAAAAAAAATTTCCTCCTATTGGTTTTAAAAGTATTTCCCTGTAACTTCATTAAAGATTGCTACAACAATGGTGTGCCTGAAGTATGCATGCCCAATGGTCTTTTTGGGACATACGTTTTGGGCTTGCCCCAAAATTTAAGGTATTTTGAGGCTGTATTCTAACCTTCATTGATGATTTTTGGAATCTCACCCTTGGTGCATCCCTTACGCAAAGGATTAGAACAGTTTCTTAAGTGGATGACATTGATGTCACCATGGAGTTTTTTGTTTTCCAGCTCCATCAAATCTAATCTAATCGTTAAGTTTGTATACCGCATCTTTTCCACATTCGTAGAGCTCGGCACGGTTTACAAGAATTGAAATAGGAAGGAACTACAATAAAGCGTTAAAGGTTGAAGTATGAAGAATATTTAGAGGACCAGGGATGCCAGATATGAAGAGTTTTTTGAGGAATTGGGATACCAAAGTTGGAGAGAGGCTTACATTTTTGAGAAAAGCCAGGTTTTCAGATGTTTGCGGAAAACTTGGAGAGAGTTCAAGTTCCGAAGAGGGGAGGTAAGGTTGTTCCAGAGCTCAGTGATTTTGAAGGGGAGGGAGGTCCCTAGTTTTCCTGAATGGGAAATGCCTTTTACCGAGGGGAAGGATAGTTTTAATTTGTGGGAGGATCTAGTGGTATTAGGGTTTGAGGAATTCCAAGAAAGAGGGATAAAGGGAGGGAGGATACCGTGTAGGATTTTGAAAGCTAGACAGGCGCATTTAAAGTGGACCCTGGCGATTATCGGAAGCCAGTGAAGCTTGGACAGGAGCGGGAAGACATGGTTAAATTTACTTTTAGTTTAGCGAAGATGAGCTTGGCTGCAGCATTCTGAATCCGCTGAAGTCTATGAAGGTTTTTCTTAGTTAGGCTTAAGTAGATAGCGTTGCAATAGTCCAATCTAGAAAGGATGATGGATTGGTCAAGGAGGGTAAAATGTTTTTGATGGAAGCAGGATCTAATTTTCCTCAGCATGTGAAGGCTGAAAAAGCATTTTTTTTACCAAGGATTGGAGGTGGTCGTTGAAGGACAATGTGGAATCAATGATGACGCCCAAAACATTGCTCAAGAACTCAAGCTGCAGAGTGGAGCCAGAGGGTAGTGGGATGGAGGTGGGTAGTTGGTCTAGTTTTGGGCCGAGCCAAAGTAGTCTTGTTTTGGACTCGTTCAGTTTCATTTGCACAGTGTGGGCCCAGGACTGTAGGTTCATTATACAAGAGGATATGTTCTTAAACAGGTTGGTGAGGTTCAAATCGGTCTCAAGGAGGACGAGGATGTCATCAGCATAAGTGTAAATTGTTTCAAGGGGGGATAGATGGAGGAGTTTTAAGGAGGACATATAGATGTTGAAAAGGATAGGAGATAGAGGAGAGCCTTGCGGGACTCCACAATTCAGTTTCCAGGGGGAGGATGAGGTGCCATTCATGTTGACAGTGTAGGAACGAGAGCAGAGGAATTTTGAGAACCAGTCTAGGACTGTGGAGTTAATGCCTATCTCAGAGAGTTGGTAAACAAGAATATCATGGTGGACAACGTCGAAAGCAGCGGAAAGGTCAAATTGTAGGACGCCGGCGAACTTGTTTCGAGAGTGAAGTTGTTGAACCTTTGAGATCAGGGAGGACAGTAGGGATTCGGTGCTGAAGTTGGGACGAAAGCCATATTGGTAGGGTAGGAGAATAGAGAATCTCTCTAAGTATGATGAGAGTTGGGTAGAAATGATGGACTCTAGCATCTTAGTTAGGAGAGGGATATTTGCAATTGGATGGTATGGAAGGGTCAAGGTCAGATTTTTTTAGTAGTTGGGTCAAGGCAATATGACCCATTTCTGGGGAAAAAAGGCCAGAATGAAGGGCGGAGTTTATGAGTTTGGTGATAGAAGAGATGGCCTGTGCGGGAATAGTCTTGTATAGGTAGTAGGGGAATGGGTCCAAGGAACAGTTACAGGATTTCAGTTTGAGGCAGAGTTTGAGGACCAGGGATTCAGATACGTGCTCAAAGGTAGTCCAGGATCTGTCAGCTGGGATAGGGTTGGAGACCGTTAGGGTGGGAATGGAATCAGTGGGCACCAGGGAGTTGTAGGAGACTGAAGGAGGGAAGGAGCATCTCAAGGTAGAGACCTTATCGTTAAAGAATTTTGCTAGAACATCAGCTGAGGGAGAGGAGGGGAGCACCATGGGGTCTCTTTTGGAGGTTAGGGAGCGCCAGATGTTGAATAGTCTGATTGTTGGATCTGGAGATTTTGTTCTTCCTTGCTTTTTTTAGCGTTGTATTGTACAGCTTAATATTGACTCTCCAGGATTATCTGTCTATGGGACATTTTGATTTTTTCCATATGTGCTCCAGAGCTCGACATTTCTGTTTTAGTTCTCTGTGATATGGGAGGTACCAAGGGGCCTTGCGGGGGTAGGAGATGGATTTAGTGGAGAGAGGGGCGAGGGAGTGGTAGGTAGATTCGGAGAGAGCGACCCAGTTATGTCAGTTGGTACTTGAATCTGCAGGCTTAGGAGCAGAGGAGGATAGGTTGAGAAATTTAGACCAGAACAGATCGCTTGTAATTTTTTTGCGGAAGGTAATGGGGTTGGAAATGCGGGGTGGAGCCCCAAGATGCGACATAAAGATGGGGAGACAGAAAGCCCCTAAGAAGTGGTCAGACCAGGGGACATGTTCCCAGTGAGTGTCGTCAACTGATGTCTTGTGAGCGGTAAGATCGAAGAAGCTAATGAGGTCTAGTGTGTGCCCCTTTCCATGGGTTGGGGATGGTGTGGCGGGGGGGAGCCAAGGGAGGTGAGGAAGCTAATAAATTCAGTCGTATCCTTGCTGGTGATGTCGTCTAGGTGGAGATTGATTTCCCCAATGATCAGTAATCTTTGAAACTTGAGGAAGGCGTTTGTTATGGTCTTGAGGACGAGTTCGGAGGAATTGTTCCAAGGGGTAGGTGGGCGATATAGAAGCAGTTTGCCCAGTGGGTGAGGGTGAAGTTCATCGTTGACAGAGGCTAGCATATATTCTAGTGAGGGGTGGCTACCCCTTTCAAGGAGCTGAACATCGAAGAAAGATTTGTAGAGAATTACCAGGTTAGATCTGGGTGAGAAGAGACCTTGATAGCCATGGGAATAGAGTTCATTTTGTGTAAATAGGTCCTCTTTTGTAATCCATGATTCCGTGATGTATAAGAAACCAGGGTCAGAATCCTCGAGTAGGTCCTTCAGAATTTGAATCTTGTTGCAAGTGGATCTTGCGTTGCAATAAAGTGTTGGGACTGGGGTGAGCGAGTCAGAGGCAAGGTTAGGGAGATTGGCAGGGGAAACAAACTTTAAAGAAGCGTGGTTGATTCTTCGGGTTTTTTTGGGGGGGGATGTGATATTGTGCGAATCAGCATGGGGATTTTGAGGCCAGGGCAGATATTGTTGGTATTCGAGGAATCGAGAAGATTGGGAGAGGGAGGTATTAAGCAGAGGGTGGTGTTGAGAGAAAAGCAAAGTAGGAGGAGAAAGAATCACGAGGATGGCTTCATGGTGAGAAATGGGGAGCCTTTGGGTTGTTGTTTTTTAAATTTTTTTATTATTGGGAAAGTTCGATCGGAGGAAGAGCTAGGCAACTTGGCATCTAAACAGGAAGAGGCTTGGCCCGATCCTTTGAGGTGGGTGCATTGTAGTAAATACACTGTTTCGAGGGGGGACCTGGGCTGGGTGTCTGATCGGGGTAACACTTAGAACTAAGCCAGCTGATCAGGTAGTTATGAGAGGGAGTAGAAAGTTGGGAGGATCTAAGCAACTAAGTAGGGAGAGGACTAGACAGACTTAGCACAACCGGGATGGAATTAAGCATAAAGGTAGAGGAGAGGGCTTAATATTGTGCTCGTCCCTTAACATTGAAAGCACTTAGCAACTGGATGGTGTCCTATAAGAAGCTGTGAATAAGGTCAGGCACTTAGCAACTGGATAATGGCCTATAAAAAACTCTGAACAGGACAAGCACTTAGCAACTGGATAGTGTCCTAAAAGAAACTTTGAAAAAGGTCAAGTATAGCATCAGGATTCGTGGTGTAAAACAAAACAATCCTGCGTGCTTAAGAGATGTGAGGCGGAGGGAGGAGGGAGCAGGATGGATGAGAGCTTCCTCCTTCCTCTACCTTGTAGGTCGCTGGGGAAAAACTTTCGGCGGCCCTCAAGGCCTGAAGAAGAATCCGACGTTGAGACGGGCAGAGTCAGCCCGAACAAACCTGCACAGGCAGGAAGGCTTTCGGCGATCCCCTATGGGCTGGAGGAATCAGGGGCTCTGAGAGAGTAGATGCAGAGCCCTCCTGCTTGAACAGCGTCGGGCGGAGGAAGGAGGGACAAGATGGTGGAAACTTCCTCCTTCCTCTTCCTTGGAAGTCGCTGGGGGGAAAAAATTTTGGCGGCACTCAATTGCTAAAGAAGAATCCGACGTTGAGATGGGCAGAGTCAGCCCGAACAAACCTGCACAGGCAGGAAGGCTTTCGGCGATCCCCAGTGGGCTGGAGGAAGCAGGGGCTCTGAGAGAATAGATGCAGAGCCCTCCTGCTTGAACAGCGTCGGGCGGAGGAAGGAGGGACAAGATGGTGGAAACTTCCTCCTTCCTCTGCCTTGGAAGTCGCTGGGGGGGGAAAACATTTGGCGGCCCTCAAGGGCTGAAGAAGAATCCGACGTTGAGTCGGGCAGAGTCAGCCCGAACAAACCTGCATAGGCAGGAAGGCTTTCGGTGATTCCCGGTGGGCTGGAGGAAGCAGGGGCTCTGAGAGAGTAGATGCAGAGCCCTCCTGCTTGAACAGCATCGGGCGGAGGAAGGAGGGACAAGATGGCGGAAACTTCCTCCTTCCTCTGCCTTGGAAGTTGCTGGGGGGGGGAAACTTTCGGCGGCCCTCAAGAGCTGAAGAAGAATCCGATGTTGAGACGGGCAGAGTCAGCCCGAACAAACCTGCACAGGCAGGAAGGCTTGGCGTTGATACAACCAACCCACTGCATCATCTTCTAGGTCTACTAATCAATGCTCTCGTGCAAAGCAACAACAAAAAAAACAAGTCACAGACTCAGTCTATCAAAACAGCAGCCTTCCTTTTGACTGGTTTCTAGAGAGCATTGCAACAGAGCTTTACTTTTTTTTTTTTTTTTTTTAAATTCTTTATTCATTTTTATAACTTACATCAAGTGCATCAAAAGGTATCAACCATTTTAATTTAAATATATCACTTGAAATTCTATAATTCCTTATATTAAATAGAATTATCCCTTTCCCTCCCATCCTTTCAACATCTCATAACACTTATACCATATAATAAAATCCCCCCTCCCCCCACCCACCCCATTCTTACATTTGTACAAATCAGGGAAAATAATACTTATTCATTGCAATAATTTGTTAATGGCTCCCACACATCTTGAATAGCTAATGTTCTTTCCATTTTATAAATTTGACACACTGAATTCCACCAAAAATTGTAGTTTAATCTATTCAAATTTTTCCAAATGCATGTTATTTGTTGTATGGTGACTCCTGTTAAAATAAGTAAGAGTTTATTATTTTTGGAAGATATTTGGCTCTTAGCCCTAATAGACATTCCAAATAGTACTGTATCATATGATAATGCCACATGATTTTCTAATAAACTATTAATTTGGCCCCAAATAGATTTCCAAAAATCCATAATAAATGGACAATAGAACAATAAATGGTCTAAAGTCCCTTCTTCAAGATGACAATCCTAACATCACACTTAGAGCAATCTAATTTTTGTAAACGAACAGGGGTCTAGAATGCTCTATGCAACAGAAAAAACCATGTTTGTCTCATAGATGCAGACATTGTACATCTCATCCTCCAAGACCAAAGCTTTACTTTTATCATGCAACCTTCCCATTGGGGACAGGTTACTCCTTCATCAAGAGCTCTCGGCCCTTCTCTAATAAAACGCAATAGAGCCCATTCCGTTTCATGAGAGGTTGAAGTTCTACTCAAAGTATTTTCTAATACCAATTCTTGACTTCTGGGGTCTAAACAAGTACCTGATGAAGAAGTTCTGAATTATCTCCTTGGGAACCCTTCTACCTCTAGAAAGGGGATATTGGTCCTGCTTTCTAGATTTCAGAGGCATACACTTGCATCTCTATCCTACCTGCTCAAAGGAAGTATCTTCGCTTTCACATAAGAGCTTGACACTTCCAATATAAGGTCTAGCCTCTGCTCCTCTTTTATTCACAAAGTACTTGGGAGTAGTAGCGGCAACACTTTGGAAATGGAGATTTCAAATCTTCCCCTACCTAGATGACTGGTTGATCAAAGCCAACAAAAAAAAGGAAGACTGTGGAAGCGATGATCTAGATACAAAATTTTATTAGCAATTCTTCACATAAAGGGTGCAGTTCAGTCATCCAAAACAATTATATACAGTAAGGATATTGTGGTATAGACCTGACATGGTCTGTGTTTTGGTCACAAAAGACTATCTTCTGGTATAAACCACAAGGTTTAGTATGCTACGAAACAAACAAAGCACTGTATATGTGAAAACATTGATGTACAAGCAAGGTCGCCAAGTAAGCAAAAAAAAAAGTCATAGCAAGCAGCTCAGAATGTGATCAACTCAGCTGTTTGTTTCCTCGAACTTCTTGATTGTGCTGTAAACTATCCACAGTCTCATCTATAACTATCTCAGATCTTGGAGTTCATAGGAGCTCAGCTGGATACTATCCAGAGTCAAGCTTTTCTACCACATCAGAGAGTAGACAGTCTCAATCACCTGTGTCACACAATCTCCAAACTGAGGTGCACTTTCATGTGACAGATATTATGAGGTTCATAATTGAAACAGATATACATCTAAAACCCCGCCTAAATTGGCACTTGGACGATAATTGTCGATAATTGAAACAGGTTTTTAGACGTATTCAGGGACTTTTTAGGCCTCTGAATGCCACTGTACGCCCAGAACTGAAAAGGGTTTTTTAGGAGGAGTGGTGAATGTGGGATTTGGGTGGCAGTTTTACGAGGCTGCTTGGACAGAACTTAAACATTGTGACTTAGCATTCTAAAAACAGGTTTAAGTGCCCAGAAGGTATCCAAAGTGACCAGATAATCACTGTACACACAAAGTACAGACCCTCCACACACTCCCCCAGTGATCACTGACCACCCCTCCGCCATGAAAATCGGAATAAAAACGTACATACCTGCCTCCAGAACATCAGCACCTGGCATAGGAAAGCCTAGTAGAGCTGCACAGATGTGGCTTAAGTAGTCTGGGTATTCATGGTGGAAAATGAGTACACCAGCCCCCCCCCCAAAAAAAAAAAAAACCCTACTGAACTGCCATATAGGTGGTACCTGCAGCCCTAAGGGCTATTGGGGGTTGTAGACAAGTGGGTAAAGAGTGTTTTGGGGGGCTCGCTATGACCTGCAAGGTAGTTGGTAAGATGTTTATGTGGCATCCTATTTGTGAAGTTTACAGCAGTGCCCTGTAAGGTGCCCCACTTTTCTGTTGCCATGTCTGGGTGGCCAGTCCATCACTTTGCTGGCCTCTTCCACATCCAAAGGGTCTTATTCTAAGCGTTTGGGACTTGGACAATTTTTTGGACGAGAATGTAATATAAAGATAGACTATTAGCAGTCTGGATGATCAAACAGCTGGATATAGAAGTAGACGGTTTTCGGAAAAAAAACTTTTTCGGATATATTTTTCGAGAATGGACTTTGGACGCTGATGACTTTAGGTGATTAGAGCCCTAGGCCCAAAACCATCTTAGACGTTTGTTTTGATTAATCCCTAATGAGCATGACCCACATATAAGATGACCCTGGTATTGTTGAAGTCAGGTTTTTTGGGTTTATACATGGGTATATATGCAACTAACATCAGCAAGCTAAAAATACAATATATAAACAACTTTAACAAAAACCAGATAGGAAAGTATTTCCTAAGTTGGTCCTGGAGTACCCCCATTCCAGTCAGGTTTTCAGGGTATTCATAATGAATATGCATGAGCTTGATTTGCATATTTTGCCTCCTTTGTATGCAAATCTGTCATGCATATTCATTGCAGTTATTCTGAAAATCTCACTGGCAATGGGGTACTCCAGGACCAATTTGGGAAACACTGTCTTATACTATATGGATCACATCATGATGCATTGATTTCAAAGGGACTTAATACTTGTTTTGTAATAACTGGAAAATTTTTTAATGTGTATGGAATTTATTTTCAGGGCAAATGAGCAGGAGAAACTGAATATTACTACAAATGGAAATGGCACAGACATGGAAGTTCAGAGTCTAGATCTTAACTTATACTTGGGAGTTTATGCAGGTAACAAGATAACCTTAATCACTTGCTCTGCTACAGAGGGGCCTGGAGTATGCATTTCAGTTTTGTGAATGTATCTCATTACCACAGGTTAGTCCCTCCTGCAGTACAAGAATATCTCTGATTGCAATGTACCTCACAACCAGCTTTTATTATTCCATCCCTGGAGCATCAGGCAGAAACCACAGCCTGATTACTCCTCGGCTGCTTCTTAAAAGGGGCTATGTGGAAATATTTCACTCCTTTCCTGATGGCCCATCCAACTGCTCCCCCCCACCCCACCCCTGTAGCTTCCTTTAGGCCAGTGGTCTCAAACTCGCGGCCCGCCAGGTACTATTTTGTGGCCCTCGGTATGTTTATCATAATCACAAAAGTAAAATAAAACAGTTTCTTGATCATATATCTCTTTAGCTATAAATTACAATATTATTAAGACTTAGCAAAAAGGAAAGATTTATAAACTATAAAGAGTTTTACCTCATGAAGAATTGTCATTTCTTTAATAAGACATTAAGGCCCTGATTCTCTAAAGTGCATCCCGATTTTAGGCGTCCTACAGCTGTCTAATCAGCCAATCGGGATGCACGTTTTTTTAAAAAAAATGCTCCCCAGGCAAGCCTGAAGGCACCTCCGGGAGCCTAGGGAGACCCGCAAGATGCCTAAGCTCGTCTAAGGGCCATAGGCGGGCCTTAGGCTGAACCTAGGCGGCCCTACACGTCTCCCTAGTAGAGGAGAAGCTTAAAATGTAGGCCAGCAAAATGCTGGCCTACATTGTAAGTAGACGCGGCCGCTATACTTATCGCGGCAAGGGATCTCTCTGCCGCTATAAGTATAGCGGGCCGCGGCCCCCTGACCAGGAGGGTGCCCAAACCCTCTGCCCGGAGACGCACCCCCCCCCCGACACTACCGACCGCCCCCCCGACATTGCCGATCCCCCCCTCCCCCCCGACAATATCGATAGCTGGCAGGAGGGTGCCCAATCCCTCCTGCCTGAAGACGCACCCCCCCCGGTGCTAACCCCCCCAAACCTCCACTCCACCAAACCTGTTCTTAGAAGGGTCTTGCACGTCTTGAGCCGGCAGGCACACCTCGTCAAAATGAAGCGGGCCCGCCCCTTTACGGCCCATCACGCCGAAGCCTAAGGCCTGATTGGCCCAGGCTCTAGAAGCCTGGACCAATCAGGCCTTAGGCATAGCGGGTTCGCCCATCCCCACTTAATCTAAGGCCTGATTGGCCAATCAGACCTTAGACTTAGTGGGGATGGGCGGACCCGCTATGCCTAAGGCCTGATTGGTCCAGGCTTCTAGAGCCTGGGCCAATCAGGCCTTAGGCTTCGGCGGGATGGGCCGGGAAGGGTCGGGCCCGCTTCATTTCGACGAGGCGTGCCTGCCGGATCAAGACGTGCAAGACCCTTCTAAGAACAGGTTTGGTGGAGTGGAGGTTTGGGGGGGGGTTAGCGCTGGGGGGGGTGCGTCTTCGGGCAGGAGGGATTGGGCACCCTCCTGCCAGCTATTGATATTGTCGGGGGGGGAGGGGGGGGATCGGTAATGTCGGGGGGGGGGGCGGTCGGTAGTGTCGGGGGGGGTGCGTCTCCGGGCAGAGGGTTTGGGCACTCTCCTGGTCAGGGGGCCGCGGCCCGCTATACTTATTGCGGCAGAGAGATCCCTTGCCGCGATAAGTGTAGCGGGCTGTTTCTAATCTAACCTGTTTCTCTAACCCGCGTCTGTAACATGGACGCCGGTTACAGAATCGGGGTTTAGTTTAGGCCGATTCTGAATAGGACGCCTCTCCCGGGCGTCCTATTCAGAATCAGGGCCTAGGTGTCTTGCGGGCCTCGCCTTCAATATAGGCGGCCTGCCTGGGGAGCATTTTTTTAAAAAAACGTGCATCCCGATTGGCTGATTAGACAGCTGTAGGACGCCTACAGCTGCCTAAAATCGGGACGCACTTTTAGAGAATCAGGCCCTAACTATTTTTTTCTGAAGTCCTCCAATTACCTACAAATCCAAAATGTGGTCCTGCAAAGGGGTTGAGTTTGAGACCACTGCTTTAGGTCTACTTGCCATGGACAATGGGAAGGGTTCTAGCCAAAGGGAGAACTTTGGGAGGGGGGAAGGTAATACATTCGCCTGGTTCCTTTAAGAAGTGACCTGGGAGTATTAGATTATAGGTTTGCGGCCCAACGCTCCCAGGAATGAAAAATACTAGCACCTTTTTTTTCTGTTTGTATCTTTCCAGGAGAATCATGGCTTGCAGTGTTTACTGCTAGCTGTGTTATTCGATTTACACAGTAAGATGAGCATGCTAAGTTCAAATTCTATAACAGCATATGGGCGTCTAGATTCCATTATAAATTACAGTAAAACATTGGTTTGCGAGCATAATTCATTTCAGAAGCATGCTTGTAATCCAAAGCACTTGTATATCAAAGCGAATTTCCCCATAAGAAATAATGGAAACTCAGACGATTTGTTCCACAACCCAAAAACTTTAATACAAAATACTATACGTATTTGTATTACAAGACTTTGCTCATTTAGAACAGTCACTACACTCCTGCAGCGTCAGAGAGAGAAGAACCGTCGGCTCAGTTGTGATGATGTGACACTTGTATATTGTATGTACTCATATTACAAGATCTCGCTCGTTTAGAAGAGTCACTACACTCCTGCAGTGTCAGAAAGAGAAGGATCATCGGCTCAGTTGTGATCTGTGTATACTGTATGTACTTATATTGCAAGACATTGCTTGTATATCAAGTTAAAATTTAATCAAATGTTTTTGCTTGTCTTGCAAAACACTTGTAAACCAAGTTACTTGCAATTCAAGGTTTTACTGTACTAGCATAAGCCAGCATTTATGTTCCAATGCTTAGGTGCATCTACTTAATGTCATGTGAATAGCAGGTATACATTCGGCACTTTAGCACTTAGCTTACAGTATTCTCTGAGTTACACATATAAATGTGGAATCTGCCCATCCTCCCTATATGAGCACCTCCTTTGCCCTTAATACTGCTGAATGCACTTATACGCATAACTATCACAAACACATAGTAACATATAGTAACATAGTAACATAGTAGATGACGGCAGATAAAGACCCGAATGGTCCATCCAGTCTGCCCAACCTGATTCAATTTAAATTTTTTTTATTTTTTTTCTTCTTAGCTATTTCTGGGCGAGAATCCAAAGCTTTACCCGGTACTATGCTTGGGTTCCAACTGCCGAAATCTCTGTTAAGACTTACTCCAGCCCATCTACACCCTCCCAGCCATTGAAGCCCTCCCCTGCCCATCCTCCACCAAACGGCCATACACAGACCGTACAAGTCTGCCCAGTAACTGGCCTAGTTCAATATTTAATATTATTTTCTGATTCTAAATCTTCTGTGTTCATCCCACGCTTCTTTGAACTCAGTCACAGTTTTACTCTCCACCACCTCTCTCGGGAGCGCATTCCAGGCATCCACCACCCTCTCCGTAAAGTAGAATTTCCTAACATTGCCCCTGAATCTACCACCCCTCAACCTCAAATTATGTCCTCTGGTTTTACCATTTTCCTTTCTCTGGAAAAGATTTTGTTCTACATTAATACCCTTTAATTATTTGAACGTCTGAATCATATCTCCCCTGTCTCTCCTTTCCTCTAGGGTATACATATTCAGGGCTTCCAGTCTCTCCTCATATGTAAATGATGCTGTTCTATAACATGTGTGAAAAATTGGCACCTAAATTTAGGCAACCAGTTACAGAATAAGGTTTTTAATTTTTTTGCAAAATCTTGGCTTTGGGAAGAAAACTCAGTACTTCAACATTCAGAGCTATCTATCGTATGCTTCTGGCTTTTAGCTATATTAATAGTCTATGTTGACTGAAACCTTCAAGATTTATACTGCTGTGCAAGAAGGATTAAAAAGCGATCTTCAGTCCATAATTATGTATTTCAGATTTATTTCAATTAATCCAAGTTCTTAGTTGAATTTGAAGTTAAACCTTCTGCAGTTGCCTATCAAAAACAATATAATCCTTACACAGGTGCATCTTTAACATGTGGACAACTTCAGTTTGTTGCAAAGAAAATATGTAAAAGAACCCAGTTTAGAAACATAGAAAATGGTGGTAGAAAAGGGCTATAGCCCACCAAGTCTGCCCATTCCAAGTATCCGCCCCCCCCTGAATTCACTCCCTTAAAAATCCCACGTGAGCATCCCATGTACTCTTAAAATCCGTCACGCTGCTGGCCTCAATCACCTGCAGTGGGAGTCTGTTCCACTGATCCACCACTCTTTCGGTGAAGAAGTACTTTCTGGAGTCTCCATGAAACTTCCCTCCCCTGATTTTCAGCGTATGCCCTCTGGTGGTCGAGGGTCCCATGAGACAGAAGATATCATCTTCTGACTCGATGCAACCCGTCATGTACTTAAATGTTTCAATCATGTCTCCCCTCTCTCTTCGTTCCTCAAGTGAGTACAGCCTCAATTTCTTTAGTCTTTCTTCATACGTGAGATCCCTTAGCCCCAAGATCATCTTGGTGGCCATTCGCTGAACCGACTCGATCCTCAGCACGTCCTTACGGTAGTGTGATCTCCAGAATTGAACACAGTACTCCAAGTGAGGCCTCACCATGGATCTGTACAACGGCATAATGACTTCAGGTCTCTTGCTGACAAAACCTCTATGGATACAACCCATCATTTGTCTTGCCTTGGAGGAAGCCTTCTCTTGATTGGCAGCCTTCATGTCCTCACTAATGATCATCCCTAGATCACGTTCCGCCGTGGTCCTATCCAAGGTCTTACCATTTAGTGTATAAGTTCTGTGTGGGTTTCTCTTACCCAGGTGCATTACCTTGCATTTTTTAGCATTGAAGCATAGTTGCCAAGTTGCTTTCGCTTACTATATTGCAAATTTTGGCGGTGTCGGCGAACAGTGATACCTTTCCCCTAAGTCCTTGCGTCATGTCTCTTATGAATAAGTTGAATAGAATCGGGCCCAAGACTGAGCCCTGCGGCACTCCACTGAGCACGTTCGACGCTTCTGATGGGTTACCGTTCACCACCACCCTCTGTAGTCTACCGCTCAGCCAGTCCCCAACCCATGTAGTTAGAGTGTCTCCCAATCCTATCGATTTCAGCTTGTTCAATAACCTCCGGTGTGGGACGCTATCAAAGGCTTTACTGAAGTCCAAATATACCACGTCCAGTGACTCTCCGGCATCCAGTTGTCTAGTAACCCAGTCAAAGAAGCATAAGTAGAGTAGATTTTCCTCATCTAGGATTTTGTCAAGATTCCGTTTGATCAGTGTTTCCATGAGCTTACACACTATAGACATGAGACTCACTGGTCTGTAGTTTGCTGTCTCTGTCCTGCAGCCCTTTTTGTGGAGTGGGATTACGTTGGCGGTTTTCCAGTCCAAGGGGACTCTTCCTTTGTGTAGGGAAAGATTGAAAAGCACAGACAATGGTTCCGCCAGGACCTCCCTTAACTCCCTGAGTACCCTGGGGTGTAGGTTGTCCGGTCCCATGGTTTTGTTTACTTTGAGTCTTGATAGTTCGTTGTATACGCCATTGGGCGTAAATTCGAAATCTTGAAACAGGTCTTTCTGGTTATCTCCCGTCTGAAACTGTGGACCATCTCCCAGTGCTTCATATGTGAAGACTGAGCAGAAATATTCATTTAGTAGTTTTGCCTTGGCAGAATCTGATTCTACAAAGTTACCGTCTGATTGCTTCAGTCGTTCAATCCCATCTTTGTTTCTTTTCCTGTCACTAATATAGCTAAAGAAAGATTTATCCCCTTTCTTAATGTTCCGTGCTAGATTTTCCTCCATTCGGATTTTGGCCTCTCTGACCACTTTTTTGACAGCTCTGGATCTGTCTAGATAGTCCTCTTTCGCCTCTTGTTTTCCTAAATGTTTGTAGGTGTTAAATGCTTCTTTTTTCTTTTTGACTAGGTCTGAAATTTCTTTGCTAAACCATTGGGGTCTTTTGTTTTTCCTGCGTTTACTTACTGTTCTTATGTAGCGGGTTGTTGCTTCATGTAGGATGGACTTCAGAGTCGACCACATGTCCTCCACATTGTCAGCTTTTGCTTGTTTATGTAGCTCTTGATGGACAAAATCTCCCAAGTGGTTGAAGTCTGTGCCTCTAAAGTTGAGAACCTTCGTTGCTGTGTTTGACTTAGATAAACCTTTCTTGAGGTTGAGCCATACCATATTATGGTTGCTGGAGGCCAGTGTATCACCCACCAAGACTTCCGAGACGCTGTCTCCGTTGGTGAGTACTAGGTCTAGTATTGCCTGGTCCCTGGTTGGCTCCAATACCATTTGTTTGAGACGTGCACCCTTTATAGAGGTTAAAATTCTTTTGCTGCTACATATAGTCACGGAGAGTGTGTTCCAATCTGCATCAGGTATGTTGAAGTCTCCTAGCATTACTGTGTCCCCGCGCAGTGTGATGTTCTCTATGTCCTCTATTATTTATCAACAGTGAATTGACATTGTACAATAAAAGCATGCTCATGACTTGAAGAATGGTCTAGGCTTTGGCAACATGATTTTTTTTTCTTTAAAGCACAGTCATGGATTTGGGGTACAAGCTTAGGGGCCCTATATAAGCTGTAGCAAAAAGTGGCCTTAACAAATCTTTGTGTGAGTTTTTCCTGCGTGCTAAGACCATTTGTTCTGCAGCCAAAAAATAGACGATTTCTGTTTTTTGTATTAATGTCCATATGCTACTGTTGCAATAGTGTGTGAGCATTAAAAAAAAAAAATTACCATGCGAGTACTTAACTACCATCCATTCTGAAGGTGATAAGGATTCGCCTGGTAATCCTGTGCTAACCAGTTAGCATGTGGTAATGTAGCATGTAGTAACTGATTAGTGCAGGAACACCTTCAATATGTCCTCTCCCAAAAAAAAAAAAGAAAATTTTTAAGGTGTATGGCTTAATAAGCACTAAATTGCCACCACAGGACACCTGAGTGCAATCCATAATCTAATCTAATCTTCCATTTGTGAGTGGCTCAAACCTATACAAGCTCAAGGCGACAGATCAAAGAGGAAATGGGAAAGTAGTAGGGGATGGAGGCATGGAGAAGCAAGAGGAGGGACCTAGAGGTAGGGTGTGCTATACAGAAGCTGAAACAGTTAATTGTCAAAAGAGGTGGGTCTTCAGGTTTTTTCTGAATGTGGTGTAGTTTGTCTCTTTCCTGATTGCTTCTGGTAGGTCATTCCAGGTTTTTACACCCAGATAAGTTAGTATAGAATGGAAAATTTGCTTGTAATGGAGGTATTTTGTGGATGGCAGGTTTAGTTGGACTCTCTTAAGGATTCTTTTTGATGTCGACCAAACAGTAAAGAATAATTGGATGAGAGAGGCTGCTGAGTTTTCGTATAGAATCTGATGTAGGATACATGACGTTTTGAAAATTATTTGGGATGAAATTGGGAGCTAGTGTAGTTGCCTGATGAAAGTTGTGATTGAATCATATTTCTTTAATTTGTAGATTAGTCTAACGGCTGTGTTCTGTATGAGCTGCAGTTTGTGGATAAGAGTGGTGTTGATGCCAAGGTAGGCGGAGTTGTAATAGTTCAATTGAGGTAAGACCATCTGAACGATCAGAGCAAAGTGATGTGGGTAGAAGTATGGTCTTGTGAGTCACAGTTGACGCATAGTGTAGATGGTCTTTTTCCGAAGATTAGAGATTTGAGGTTCCATTGTGAGAGTGTTGTCTAAGATGCAGCCTAGTACCTTGGTGGATTTTTCCATTGTGAGAGTGATGCCTGATGAAAGAGTAAGGTTAGATATGACATTCTGTTGTGCGGTGCGGAAACCAATGGCTTTGGTCTTGGTGGCGTTCAGTTTCAACTTGTTGTTCGTTGCACAGGTTTGGATTTTATCTATATTGTTTGAGATTTTTTCTGCAATATTAGGATGATTATTGGTTATGGGGATGAGGAGGATGTCGTCGCCATAGGATAGTATAGTTTCGTCTTCCATTTTGATTAGTCCCAGTGAGCTCATGAATAAATTGAATAGGAGTGGGGATAATGGGGTGCCTTGTGGGACACCACAGAATGCCTTCCAAGGGTTGGAGTATACATGTTGCTTTTTGACTATGTATTCGTGATTTTGTAGGAATTCGGTGAACCATTTCAATACAGTCCCTGTTATTCTGATTTACAAGAGTTTGGTTAGGAGTAGTTGGTGATCCACTGAGTCGAAGGCTGCAGAGATATCAAATTGGAGTAATATTGCCTGATGACCCGAGCTCAACTGTTTGATTTTAGTGATTAGAGTGATGAGGAGGAGCTCGGTACCGCGCTTTTTTTGGAAGCTGTATTGGGACATATGAAGGCAAGAGTGTTGCTCTATGTATGAGGCTAGCTGCTTACTGACATGGGACTCAAGGATTTTAGTGAGGATTGGAATGCCAGCAATTAGTCTGTAGTTAGATGCTATGGAGAGGTCTGCTTGGGCTGTTTTTGGTATAGGGGGTTAAGGCTAGTTTACCCATTTCTTTGGGTAGGTGCCCTTGGTTCAGGGAACTATTTAGCAGGTTGGTGAGCCAGTTAATGATATGATGCGGAACTGTTGAAAGAAGGTATAGAGAACAGTTGTCTAGGGGGCTGCTTCGTAAGGTTAGCTTTGATGTTATTTTATTGGTTTCAGTGAAGGAAATGTTAGTGAATGAAGTCCAGATTTGGTATTCTTTTATGGGTTCAGTGTATTCCATAGAGTTTTGTTGGGAAGTGTTTGTTGTGGCTGTTTTTGCAGCTTCCGATTGGACCATTTTGATTTTGTTGAGGAAGAAATCTGCTAGTTCTTCGGCTGAGATTTTATTAGAGTGGGTTGCAGATTCTTGTTTTGGGGGAGATGTCAGTTGTCGTACCAGGCGAAACAGTTTTTTGCTGTCGGTTGTGTTGCTTCCTAGTTTACTGGCGTAGTAGTTTTTCTTGAGGCCTTCTGGTCTTGCTCTCTCTGAGATTCTGAATCTGAGAATCTCAGAGAGAGCGAGACCAGAAGGCTTTGAGCATGCGCAAATGCTCAAAGCCCAGTCCAGCCCAGCACTGACAAGAGGGAGGATCTCCGATGCACCGCCCAGCCCAGCACAGAAGAGGGAGGATCTTCGGGCACCAGCATGTTCTGTGCGTTGGTGCCGGTGCCCAATCGGGGTAAGGGATGTTGTTTCGGTGCTCGGGGGGATGTAGGATCATGGGGGGGGGATGCTGGATTGTTGGGGGTAGCGCTCGTAAATTGAGTCAAACTCGGTTTCCGAGGCACCAATTTTGTAAATGTTTTGCTCGTCTTGCAAAACACTTGCAAACTGGTGCACTCGTAAATCGAGGTTTGACTGTAGTTGAGTGTTCCTGTCTTCAAGTAAATTAATAAACAGTTTAATTCATTCTAGTTACCTCTTAGTTTCTCCTTGTTCTTTATCCAAGGGACAGGGGAGGCTGAGTAAGTGATTGGGACACCAGAATCTGCATTTACTTCGGCCTACTGGATTTATCTGTCCCCTGCCTATACCCAAGCTCTAGAAGAAAAATGAGTGACTGTGAAAGTGAATGAGGCTGAGTCCAAGTCTGGAATTGTACAACTTTTTTATGGGCCCTGATAATGGACAGGTGACACCCCCCCCCCCATCCTGACCAGAAGAGCAGGCCAGAGTCTTGCACCGCATGGCGGGGGCGAGAGACTAGGACTACAAACTTGTATATTTACTCATTATTCATGTTTTAGTTTTCTGGTCTGCTTATTAAAACTGTGGAATCTAATGCTTAAACATTAATAAAGGATTTTATTTTTAAAAAATCAGTAACCCAAATTCTTCTCATTGAAAATAGGCAGGACACCAGTCATACTGGTAGAATTATTTGCAGTATTGTGTGGCAGCTAAAGAATGTCGTGTTGGAAAATAAGGTTGATGCTGAAACTAAGGGTTTTGACCTTTTTGAAAAAGTTTCTCATTCACTTCTGATTACCTTCCATAGGCTGCATTGACCTCCAACTGAACAAAATTTCAGGAATCTGTTTTAGAAGTCAGGGGAAAGAAACCTGATAAATAGATTAAAATGTATTTCTTGTTTGTTTTTTTTCCTTTTGAAAGTATAGCCCTTATAATTTGAAACAAAGCACACTGGATAGATGGAGAGTTGTTGAAAAAAATCTTGTTTATAATTCTAGGCTTAACCCTAGCCACCTTCGTGTTTGGTGTGATAAGAAGTATCTTGGCGTTCCAGATGCTTATTGGAGCTGCTCAATCTCTTCATAACCAAATGTTTCAGGCCCTTCTGAAGGCCCCAGTGCTGTTCTTTGACCGAAACCCTATAGGTAAGTTAAGAGGGGCATTATTAAATGAGTATTTGTACCACATCAGTGCAGAGGCACAGTGAAGAATAGACTCACTAAGATCAACAAAATGTGCCTTTTGCTTTTAATTTCCTTTATCCCTTGCAGAAGTATTCATATGTGTGCATCCAGTTGATGATAGTATTTAGCTGAAATGATACTAACTATAAGGAATGTGCTTTTTTTGTTAAAGAAAAACCTTGACTGGCAAATGCCATCCAATGGTGTAGCAAGCGGGAGCATTGGGGGCTTGGCTCCCCTCACTTTGGGCTCAATATCCTTCTGTTTTGATGGCTGGTGGGGGGGGGGATGTCCCATCAGCTGAAGAGGTCTCCTGTGCAAGTCCCTGCTTGTGCTGTCTGAGCAGGCTTATCAGCCACTGATGCTGGTTGTTTTTGTGCATTCTCATTTGGACTCTTTGAACCATTAAAAAAAAAAAGATACATATCTAGGAAATGGTCATTTTTCGAATTAAAAAAAGATATTTTTCTAGTTTGAAAAAGGTAATTTCCTCTATTAGATTTTCTGCATGTTTTTCTCAAAACATCTAAACTTAGATTTAGACATCATATTGAAAATGACCTTCCACATCTTCTCAGCCTCCTCAAATGTAAAATTTGTGGATTTTTTCTAGCATGATAGTTGTTTGGCAGGGTTAGTTCAGCCTCATTGGAGACTTGGGACCTGATTCTATATAGGACTCCGATCTTGGAAGCCGTCTAAGAAGCAGCTGAGAATCGCGTACCGGTGTCCTATGCAGAATCGTGTCTACCTGAAAGGACAGATGCCTTACCCCACTGATTCTGTAACTGGCACCCATGTCAACCAGTGCTGGTTAACGAATTGCGCCTTCTTGATTGCAAGGTCTTTGCTGAGAGATCCCTTGCCATCAGCTGATTGTGGTACGGGAATCCCTGATCAGCTGAGCCAGCAGGACTCCCCGAAACCCTTAGCTTTGGGGAGTCCTTCCGGCTCATCTGATTAAGGGGATTAAACCCTTTCACGATCAACTGAGCCAGCTGCAGCAGAGGAACCTCTCAACAACCCTCCCCCAACATCTGTGATTGGCAGGAGGGATGCCCACTCACTCCTGCTGCTGGGCCCCCTCGATCCCCTGACACTCCACCCCAAACTTTTGACACCCCCAAACACCACACCTTAACACCTCTAAAACACCCCCTGACACACCCATCAGACATCCCCTTTAGAAGAAGACTGGCAAGAGGGATGACCAGACCCTTCTTCCAGCAGCCCTGCCTTTTCCAAAATAGTGGGCCTTCCCCTATCCTGGTGCATCCTTGGATGCACCAGGGAGGGGCCTAAGACCCTGATTGGCCCAGATACCTAAGGCCCCTCCAATAGGACGGGCCTTGGGCCATTCAGGGCCTTAGGCCTTCTTTCCAGCACATCCTGGGTTCCACTGGAAGTAGCCTAAGACTTTGATTGGCCAGATACTGAAGGCCACTCCCATTGGTATCTGGCCAATCAGAGTCTTAGGCCACTCCCTGTGCATCCCAGGATGCACTGGAAAGGAAACCTAAGACCATGATTGGCCCAGGTGCCTAAGGCCCTTCCTATGGGAGGGGCCTTAGGTGCCTGGGCCAATCAGGACCTTAGGGCTCTCCCTGGTCCATCCCAGGATGCACTAGGAAAGGGAAGGCCCGCCATTTTGTAAGAGGCAGGCCTGCCTGCAGGAGGGACTGGGCATCCCTCTTGCCGGTCTTCTATATGTATGAGGGGTTTGGGGGGGGTCAAGGTGATGGGATGTTGGATATTTGGAGGTTCAAAGGGTGTCGGGGATTTGGGGAGGGGGATCGAGGGGGCACGGTGGCAGGAAGGAGTGGGCATCTCTCCTGCCGATCATAGATTTTGGCGGAGGGGTGTCTGGTGGGTCCTCTGCCAGAGCCAGCTCAGCTGATTGTGGCAGGGGTATTTTCCCCCCCAATCAGCTCAGTCCGCAGGATTCGCCAAAGCCACGATTTTGAGGAGTCCTGCCGGCTCAGCTGATCGGGGATTTCTGTGCCGCGATCAGATCAGCCGGCCGCTTATATTTTTCCAATTGAAATGTAGGCCAGCATTTTGCAGGCCTACATTTCAGGCATGTGCTGTGGCTCTATGGAGACGCATATGGATGCTTAAACTCGCCCAAGGCCACTTCTAGGTGAAGCCATGCCTTGGGTGAGCTTAAGTATCTCTACGCATCTTCCTAGAGCCACAACAAACTCCTACAGTGTAGGCGTCCTTCCTGGCTTGAGTTTTTTCTAAAAACGTGCATCCCGATTGACTGCCAGACGGCGGTAGGATGCCTATTGCCACCTACATTTGGGGCGTCTGTTTGTAGAATCTGCCTCTTGGTGTCCACATAAGATGACATCATGGGGGACGTGGCTTTGGAACATGTGAGAGTCTTCCTCTGCTTCCCTTTGCTCTTCTGCTCCACACCCCTACCACCTTCTTCTGGCCTGGTTGGAAGATTAAAGGACAACAGCCCTGCATGTGGCTTAAATGCAGAAACCTGTGCTGAAGTGCTACTTCCTCCCTCCAAGCAGACTTCTTGTTGGAAGAGGACAGGACAAAGCAGCACTTCAGTGTAGGTCTATGCTCACAGTGCCTTTGAAATGCTGATGCTACTTTAATCTTTGGACCGGCCTCGGAAGAGTTAGGGGGGTGGTAGTGAAAGGCCCAGCAGTGAGAAATGAAGGGTTGAGATGCTGGATGTGAGATTGGGGTAGTGCAAGAGAGAGGAGAGCCTGGATAAGTGGGGGGGAAGGGGTTTGAGAGGAAAGGGAGATGCTGGCCACTGGTGGTGGGGTGGCTAGAGAGGGGAAATCAAGATACTGTCTACTTTGGGAGATGCTAGCCACTGGTGGTAGTTGTTGTGGTGGTGGTAGGGGAAGAGAGGGGAAAGGGAGATGCTTGATTATAGGGGGAGAGCACAACTGAATGTTTACGTAGGATGTTTAGCACTCATGGGCCAGTCCTGCTGTTCAGCCAGCCTATTAGCAGTGTGTAGCAGTGTTGTCCAATGTCATTCAGAGGGACCTAGGTTAGATTTGTGCGTCAGATCATCTATCATGTTTGGAGATGGTGTAGAGGAGGCATTTTTAGGAGATAAGGGTTGGAAGGGAGCAAGTAAAAGTCATCAGACACTGGATTTAGGGCCCAGGATTCAGGAAGGAATTCTGGTGCTTGAACTTGGCCGAGTAGTGTTGCTTAAATGACTGGATTATAATGTAACGGAAAAAAATCCCCAGGTAGTTGCAAAGAAAAGATCATGGCACTAGTTCTCAGTCCTGGTTCTGAATGAGCTAGAAACCCAACGGAGCAGGAGGAAACGGTTACATTTTAACAAAAAGGCATTTCCAATGTGTCTTGTCTGGTCAAAGGAGTTCATCGTACTTTACTAATTTCACAGTCTTCAGGGACAAATCTGCGCACAGTGATAGTCTGAAATAGTAAGCATGCTGGCTACTGTACTTAAGAGAGTAAAATCTAAGATCATGTTATTTCACTGCTGAGCAGAAGTCTCCTGCTGTTTGCAAGTCTGACACACGAGGGCAGCAGCATCCACTTAAACTGGTAGAGTACGGTAAAAGAGTGTTTTCACTTGGTCTGTTTTTAGAAGAAAACCAGTGGAAGGAAATGCTTAATAAGACATAGGGTACATTTTGATACCGTTTACTATGTTGTATTCACTTAGGGGTCAGTTTTCAGGCTCACAGCAGTAAATGACTTGTAATCTGCTCATGGCCACAGGCTGAGTTAATGTTTGGTATTCAACATTGGGGCATCATTGTCCGGCTTCTTGCATTGAATGGGTTAATGTGGCAACCCCGAAGCTAATCTTGCACTGGCTAGTAGTATTCATACCAGTATGTAATTAGTGTAGTGGATAAAGTTAGGACAGCTTTTCAGCTGACCTAACTTCATGCTCTCACTTCAGTGGCCTGAAAATCACTGTTAACCGTTTAAGTGCTAATGTCGCCCATTTTCTGTCCCTGGATTGCCCTCAAACTAGCACATTCTGGTTAAGTGCAGCTGAATATCCAGGAATGACCAGTTCAGAGGAGTTTAAGTGGGGAGGAGCGGCTTCTGTCTGGTTAAAACCTTTTGAATATCATCCCCTAAATCTTAATTTTTAGAGACTTAATGAGATTTCTACCCCTAAATTACATTTTAATCTCACCTTTGAGCAACTTCACCATTAAAAATTAAAAAAAATCCAAAGGACTGCCTCAACAATTATAAGAAGATCAGAGGATATAATACAGGATCAAATTTCTCTGTACCATAAACTTCTAACAATTGTGGTTTATTTGTCATTACGTATAATGCTGCAATATGAAAACTTTTCAGATAACACTGTAACAGAGGTGATAATCTGCCTTAAACTTAGAAGATATGAATCAAACTGATCTTTCCTTGTTTTACTTTTGATTTTCCTAGTGGGACCCTCTGACTCATTTGTAAGTGGTCTTTGGGGGATCACTGGACTTTAGAAGAGAAATTCTATGGCTGGAAATTGTTCCAGCACTTAGCAATAAGATGCATAGCCTACTCAAGTGTCTGCCAATTACTACGACAGCATTGACTTAGCAGCACCCGCCATGGGTCACCCTAGGGATCTAGCTTGGTATTTCAGATTTGGGTTGGTCACTGTTGGAAATTGGATACTGGGCTTGATGGACCTTTGGTCTGTTCCAGTATGGTAATTCTTTTGTTATGGAATATTCAGAGGACCTGGTTACTACACTATTTTAGCAGAAACAGTATGGAAATAGAATGGCAAGGTTACAATGCAGGTATTCCATATTGCTTAATGTACCCATGTAGGATTATTTATATCATTTTGACAGGCCTGTAAACTTCATAGAAAGCTTTGGTGAAGAACAGCATAAAAGAAATCTTGAACTGTGCCAACATCAATTTAATATTTGACAGTTGCTTTGAGGAGGAATTGTAGTTCATTCAGACTTACAGTATTTGCAACAAGACCTTTATTGAAAAGATTATTACATAGATAATGGTCTTATTAAATTATAGTCTGAGCAGTCAAACAGCACGGTTGGTAGAAATTTAAAGGATGCTTGTTCACACAAGTGCTGCTGCTGAGCAGGTATATGCAAGAAAGAGCTGCTCATAAACCTCTGATTATAGTCGCTGGCGGTTTGTCATCTTTTTGAGGCAGCTCCTAACATAACTCTTCTAGTTCAAATGTTTTCTTATCCTCTTTACTTTGTTGAAATGATTGATAAAGGAGGGGCATTTTTGTACAAAATCACTCTTCCAGAAAAATAGGTTAAATAGGGAATTTGGGAAAACAGCAGAATACGAGTACTGTCACATTGTTAAAATGTTATGTTAATCAGATTTTGTATTCCACCTTTACCTATTCAGTTCAAGATTGGATTATATTACAAGAGGTGGGATCAGTTACCCAGGAAGTTACAATGGACAGTTTAGTTTGACACGGACATTCAGTAGTTGCTAGTACAGGTAGATCAGTACAATTATTAATACAGTTAGGTCATACTGTAGTTACAAATACATAGTTACAAGTTTAAGTAGGTCATTGTTGGCTCATTGTTATGCCCCAGAGTTGCATTGGACAGTTTAGAAATGGGCTTTTACAATTACAATTTCAGTTGCTTCAAGGTTGGCTCCCTGTCTTAATACAGAAATGCTTTTAAAAGTTTTCTGAACCTGAGATAGTGGCCACAAGATCATAGTGTAAGTGGTAGTTTATTCCAGCATTTTGCTAATTGGATATTGGATGGATAAAGTAATTTGCCTGGTAGACTTTATATTGTTGCATGCTGGGAATTTTATAATCTGTTAGAAGAAGATGCAGTTAATCTAAAGATGTAAATTAGAGAATAACACGCGAACAAAGTTTGTCCCTGTCCCTACATGTTCTGTCCCCATCCCTGTCCCTGCGGACTCTGTCCTAATTTACAAAAGCCTCGAACACTTATGATTTTATATTTAAATCTTTTTATTAAAGTATAAAAAGGTACAATATTCTGTACAACTATTTCTAAATCATAAAAAGAGCCTTCATCTTGATCTGGTTTTTGGTTCAACCTTCCCAAAGATTCAGTTATCTATGTTTTTTAATATTTTCTGGGAAGGTAATTAGATTGTCTTTCAGACATGGTGGAGAAGCGAACCTAAACTTTGTAGTGGATGAACAGGAAAATAAGTACCGTATTTTTCTCTCCATAAGATGCACCCTAGATTTAGAAGAGGAAAATGAGAAATAAACCCCATTCTGAACCAAATTGTATACTAATGTATACCCAACACCTTTAAATTCCATTCCAGCCCCCCCTCTCTCCATCAATCATCACTTTTAACATAACATAAAACTTTATTAATATACTGCAAAATTCCTTTTGGTTCGATGCGGTTATAAAAATATAAGTACAACAAGAAGAAAGAGAGAATTTTAACATTGGTAATAAGTAAAAACAATTTGCATAAAGTAGAAGGCACTTAGGTAAATTAGGATTACAATATAGCTAGAGTGCCTAAGAAATAGTAGTACAAAGTATATGTTAAAAGAATGAAAGATTAAATATAAAATAGCAACAGGTAGAAAAGCATAATAGGAAGGTATAATAGAGAAACACAAATTCAACATACCGTAAATTAGCAAAATGTAATGTGCTCAAAATACGATATAATAACGGTCAAGGGGAAAAGGAAAAATTAAAAGATTAATTTGGTCAATGTAGAGTGACAGTCATTCGATCTTAGAAGATGGGAGGGCAAGCCAGCCACTGAAGATCTCCCAATGTTGGGCCCCATAAACTCCAGACTCCTGATGAGAAGGAGTAGAGTCAAGACTGCTGTTGCTGGCAAAGGAACAGCTGTAGGGTGAAATAGTCAACCACTCCCAATGGAGCCGATTTGGTTCTTTTGTGTCAGACTTCGAGCAGGAGGTGAGACCAGCGGCGAGGAAATAACGCCACCTTCGGACAGAAGCCAAAGATCCGAAGCAGGCCACCGCACAGCAGGAGAGCAGACCCGAAAGGACTCTGCTAATGCTGCAGGGCCCTCCAACTGAGTCTCCTCCGTTGATGCACAACCCCCACATCCTCCACAATGCTCCGCCCTCAACATGGTAAGCATCAGAGGATTGATGAGAGAAATCGCCCGTCAGAAAGGAAAGTAGAAAGTGGGGAGAGGGGGTTTACATTCACTTCATAAAACGCACTCTTATTTCCACCCACTTTTTGGGGGGAAAAAAGTGCGTCTTATGGAGCAAAAAATACAGTATCTATTAAATGTTGGAAATGCTCCTTGATGCCAGCAAGAATGGATGCCTGAACAGCTGGGCACGTGATAGAAGGATGTTTCAGATGGTAGGATCCTGATCAGCAGACAAGACTCTTGTTGCCACATCAAGGCAGACAAGACACAAATGAGGTCATTTAACAGTAGTTCATTTAAATCCAAAAGCAGCTCTGCAGTTTTTTTTAAAATCATTGAATTCCATTGCCAATTGTCTAAGATGTGTTAAGTTTTTACAAATTGATATTAGTCGCAGGTTTTTAGAGAATAACATGGGGACAAAGTTTGTCTCTGTCCCTGCCCCGTAGGCTCTATTTCTGTCCCTGCCCAGTAGTTAACCTTGGGTACCTGCCCCATGTCATTCTCTAATGCAAACCCCAAGAAGCTATCTCAACTGCGATATCAATTTCTTGTTTTTATTTTTGTTTTGTTCTTACGTTTGCTCTACAAAACAATTTAATTTGCCTGCAGACCTGAAGGCTTTGTTCTGCAGGAATTTTTACGACAGTATTCAACACAAACATTCTTTTGTGTTTTTTTCACTTGTCCACAGTAGCAAATGCAAGTGGCTGCAAAGACATTCAGACAATGGTTTGCATCATTCATAATGAGTCTGAACAACCACACAATGACACCCTAAATATTATTTCTGAGCGTTTGAATAGAACAACTTGTAATTGAACTAGGTGTGGTAATTAAAACCCATAAGGGTTTGCATGTTACACAAACATTCATAATGTTTTTCTACAACAGTAGTTGCATGTACTTAAACTTATCTGGGTGTGATATTAAATGATATTTTAGAGGGCGTTGGTCATATACAGTTAATATTATCATAATGCCCTTTGTTCTAGGTTTGAATAGTCATACAGTTGCATATATTTGATTACTATTGTGTTTCTGTCACTACCCTTTAGAGACTTGATTACTGTAGGAGCAGTTTAAAGACAGTAAATATTACACCAGGTTTTTTTGTTTACATATATCATATTATCTGTTAGCATAGCCTAATTTATCTTTCTCCTTTGTAATAATAATTGTCTATTACCCAGACCGAAACCAATAATGAGAAGTCAATAAGTTTGGCAGCAGCCCCTTGGGTACCGCATGTATGGAACACAACAAAACTGGAAGCTCATTAGCAAGAGGCTGTTAAAAATCTACCATGCTGCTAGTTAAAAAAAAAAAAAAAAATTCCTGCTGTTCCATTCAAGCATATTTAAAAAGTGGCTAGGACTCAAACTCAAGAGGATTGGACTCTCTTGCACATTTTAGTTTTGCTCTAAGTCCAGAAATTTACTATGGGGTTCTCTGGTGGCTGAAGCAGCAGTGAAGCATGCATCAGGGTCAGACAAATTTTCATCACTTGTTAATGTGTTATGGATAAATTATGTTCTAGCCTCCGCAACTAGGCCACTAGTATGTACCTTTATTCTATTTTAAGTAATTTTTTGTGCCATGGAGATAAATATTCTTATTTTTATATCTCACTACTTAAATAATGCTTGGGAACTGTCAGAAGTTCAGTTCACCACTAGGCATATTTTTCTGGAAAATAAAACTTTCTGATCTATAATTTTCTTGCCTAGAAGATCTTTCTCTTGTATGATACTGGATGCTGCCTGCAGACCTGAAGGTTTTGTTCTGCAAGAATTCAACACAAACATTCTTTTTTTTTTTTTTTTTTTGGGGGGGGGTTCACTGGGCAGTTGTGTCTTTATGGGAGTAATTTCGTAAAGGCTTTATGAAATGACTCCATGGTATACATACATACTTACTTTATATACACTGACAAGACTGTGTGTACATGTGCGCCACATGTAGACATTGCTAAGAGCATACCTACCCGATGATCCACAGTGAAAATAATCTACCGATGAAAACAAAAACTGTGGATACAAATGTTCTGGAGATAATTTATTAAACACTGACATGACATATAAAACCATGAAAATTCAATTAAAAAAGTACAATGCTAAAAAATATTGTGATAAAAATCCAACCGGGACTACAACGGGAATTCACGGCAACCATTTTGGTGATGGCTCTGCACGGGACAGGAGCATAGGAAGATCGCTCCTGCCCCGCTTCACCGCTAGACCACCAGATAAGGTTCCGGGGACGCAGGAGGGAGGCGGGGGTGGGTCAGAGCTGGCTGAAAAGTTATTCATGGTTTTTCACACTTCATGGCCGGCTCTGCACCTAATCCCCGTAAATACAGAGGGAGAAGTGTACTAGCTTGTAGGAGTACAAGTGAACTGGTCTATGACTTTGTGGATTATATTTAAGTTGAGTTTTTTCAACCAATGAAGCACAACTAAGGTTTTTTCTCCACTTTTATTTTCATTTCTCTGTACATCTCGTGGGTTTGATTTTGAGTATACTAGTTAGAGAAAACAGCTATCTACTATAATAAAACGCTAAGCGCGCATGCGCACTCTTATCTGCGTGTTCCCTGATCCCTGATCTCTATGTCCATGGCAGGTATGAGTACTCATGCGCGCTTAGGGTTCTATTCTAATGACCGGCGGCAGGTAACACACCACGACTCCCCCTCAGCGCCAACCCTACCCTGCACACCCAAAACCCCCGTTGACCCTCCCAGCCGAACCTCCCACCACGAGATGAACACAAACCTCCCGGCTCCAGCAGCATCCGAGGCACAGTAAACACGCTGCTTCGCATCCTTCTACTGGCCTGATTTCCTCTGCCGCGTTCCTGATGACATCATCAGAGACGTAACAGAGGAAACTAGGGCAGTAGAAGGCCACAAAGCAGCATGTTTACTGTGTTTCGGACACTGCTGGAGCTGGGAGGTTTGTCGGCCATCTAGCGGTAGGAGGGTCGGATGGGAGGGTCAGTGGGGTTGGCTGCACGGCGGTGGTAGTGGCGGGGGGGTGCTAAATGGAAACATGCTGCTCAGGGGGATGGGAAGGAGGCAGGCAGGCTGGCTTCGGGGGGTGGGGGGGTTAAATGGAAACATGCTGCTCAGGGGGATGGGAGGCAGGCAGGCAGGCTGGCATAGGAGGTGGGGGGATTTAAATGGAAGATAGTGATGGGGACATAGGAAGGAAGCACTGGGGCCACCAAGGACACAGTACGCAGGCACTGGGGCACTAAGGACACAGTACGGAGGCACTGGGGCACTAAGGAAATGGGAAGGAGGCACTGGGGCATTATGGACACAGGAAGGAGGTACTGGGGACACTAAGGACATAGGAAGGGGCACTAAGGACATAGGAAGGAGGTACTGAGGTCACTAATGACATAGGGAGAGACACAGACAGAAAAAATGACAGACAGGCAGACGGCATCCAAGGAGAGAGAGTAAAAGAAAAAAAAAAGCCAGACAGACATCTACTCTAGCACTCGTTAATGTAACGGGCTTAAACACTAGTATGTATGTATGTATATATAAGGGGGGTATCCTTGATGTTTTCTATAGAGTATGTTTTAACATTGACTGGTTAAATGTTACATCAGGCAGTGCTAGGGAAGTAAAATTCATAGATGTTATAAATGACTGCTTCTTGGAGCAGCTGGTCCAGGAACCAACAAAAGGGGAAACTATTTTAGATTTGGTCCTTAGTGGAATACAAGACATAGTACAGGAGTTAACTGTGTTGGGTCTGTTGGGAAACAGTAATCATAACGTGATCAAATTTGAGCTGATATGTGGAGTGACATCACAAAAGAAATCTACTGTAGAGGCATTTAATTTTCAAAAGGGCAACTATGATAAAATGAGGGAAATGGTTAAAAAGACGCCAAAAGGATCAGTTGCAAAGGTTAGGACTGTAAACCAGGCATGGATGTTATTTAAAACTACCATTGTGGAAGCACGGACCATATATATTCCATGTATTAACAAAGGTGGAAAGAAGAGGAAATGAGAACTGGCATGGTTAAAAGGTGAAGCGAAAGAGGCTATTAGAGCCAAAATACATCCTTTAAAGAATGGAAAAGGATCCGAATGAAGAAAATAAGAAGAGACAAAAGCACTGGCAAGTTAGATGCAAAGCATTGATAAAGAAGGGAGTGGAGCAGAATTCCTCAGACCACTGGGTCTTGGATCTTGTTTAAAAAGGTCCCAAGATTGAGTTCTATTGCCCTCCTCTAGATCTTTTCATCGACTTTCCCGCAAGATGGCTGGAAAAGGCCAGGTTCCAAGTGATGATGCAAAGACTCTTGGACATCCATACCATAAAGCCAGTTCCTGAAGAAGAAGAATCGAGCTCTGGCAGATACTTCATATATTTCATAATGCCCAAGAAAGGCACAGAAGACTGGAGACCAATCCTGGATTTGAAAACCATGAATGTGGTTTTCGCATGTAGACAGTTTGGTCAGTCATTATAGAGGTGGCTCTGGGGGAATTTCTAGCTTCCCTAGATTTGATGCAGGCCTAATTTCACATTCCTATTTTCCTGGACCACAGATAATATCTGAGATTTCATGTTCTTCAGAAGCATTTCCAGTATGTGGTGCTGATTTTCGAGTTGGCTATAGCCTCACACACTTTTAGCAAGGTGATGGTAGTGGTGGCCTTTCACCTCCGCAGGATAGAGATACAAGTACAGGATAGAGATACATGTATCTGGACAATTGGCTGATTAGAGTACCATCAAGGCCAGAGTGTGCAGGCAGTGCAACAATTGGTAGATTTTCTATAGGATCTTGTTTGTATAGTCAACTTCAGGAAGAGTTATCTAGATCCTACTCAGTGCATTGAATATCTGTGAGTGCGCTTCAACATGGTGAATGGCCGAGTCTATCTTTCAGAACCATGCAAACAGAAGCTTGGAAAACAGTTCATAGAGCTCTTATTGATGCTGAAACCCATGACCTGGCGCTATCTTCAGGTACTGGGCTCGATAGTGGCCCTGGGTGAGAGTGCATATGCGCCCTCTCCAGGGTTCCCTGATCTCCAGGTGGTCTCCGTAGTGGGATTCTCTTCAACTACAGTTCCCCTGAACAAGGAAGGCAAGGAGCAACTTATGCTGGTGGCTCCAAAGGGACTTCTTATCGAAGGGCATGCCCTACCAGATCTGCTTTATGCAAAGAAGCCATCAATATTTGTGGCTTATACTAAGGCCTAGAAGGCTTTCCAGATCTGGTGTGCTGCCGAAGAGGTGAAACCTTTTGAGATGCCAATCCCTGCGATTCTGGTATTTCTACAAGCCAGACGAGAAAAAGGACTAGTAGTATCATTTCTCAAAGTCCAAGTGGCAGGCCTCTCATGCTTCCGAACTTGAGGGGCGTAGGCTGTTGCTGGCTTCTCATCCAGACATCACCTTGAAGAGGGTGCTCAAATTGCGTCCTCTGTTGCACCAGCCCATCCTGTCTTGGAATCTTAAATTGTCTTGAAGAGTCTTTCTAAGCTTCTGTATGAGCTTCTGCAAGAAGTGTCCCTGCTGGATCTCAAGTGAAGACAATATTTCTGACAATAGTATCAGTGAGACAGAACTTGGACTTGCAAACTCTCTCTTGAAGAGAGCCTTTCCTTAGATTCACCGAGGCTGGCTTTACACTGCATATGGTACCTTCCTTTTTTTCTGAAAGTGGTGTCAGATTTTCACGTCGCCCAAAAGATCCATTTGCCTGCTTTTCATCCTACAGGTTCAGCTAAGCAGGATAATATATTGCAGAGGTTAGAAATGCATAGAATTTTACTGCTCTACCTGGAAAGGACCAATAATTCTTGATTCTCTGACCATCTGTTTGTCTTGACCAGTCAGTCACACCAAGGCAGACCAGCTTCCAAGACTTCTATTGCCAGTTGGTTTCGCATGGCAATTTCGTTACCATACATTGCCTGTGCCAAACAACCACTGATTTCTCTCAAGACATGTTCGACTAGAAGTGTGGCCTCTTCTGGTCAGAAACCTAGACAATTTCTCCTGAAGAGATCTGTAGAGCAGCCACTTGATCTACTCTTCATACCTTTAATAATTTCTACAGAGAGGATCTCAGGGATCTATTTCAATTACTTCTCCCGATACTGACTCCTCCAGTACTGGCCCAGCCCGATCCTAACACTGCCAGGACCTCCGGTGCCATCAATGCTCCATCGGTGCACTGCAAGGATTCTTGGCACCGCTCCAGTACTAACAGTCCTGCATCGAAGTATCAATCTTCCAAGCATTGTCTCCGTCTTCCCAGCGTCATTCCTCATCTTCTCGACGCTCAGGCAGGAGTCTGATGAAGTTGGATAAGGCTTCTCATAAGCGTAAATGCTCTGCGATCCTGACACCGGGCCAGCACTTGTCAAAGCAGCAGTGTCCTCCCAAGACCCAACCTGCTGCTCCTGCCAAGTCAACTCATTCTTTTTGACCTGTTGCTCGAGAGCATAGTTACAATCCCTCTGCTTCAGCTTCTTCCTCAGCCAATCAGAGGTTAGCTTCAACTCTATGTCCATCGTTGGGAGCTCATCACCTCCGATCTCTGGGTTCTATAAATCATTCGAGAGAGTTACTTTCTACATTTCATCACCATCCCTCCGGATCATCCTCCAAGAGAGTCTGCTTCCAACCCTCACCAATCCTCTCTTCTTCAGGAGATTCATTTCCTTCTCAATGCCATCAAAGAAGTTCCTGTAGATCAACAGAACCAAAAGTTTTACTCCCGCTATTTTCTAGTAGCGATGAAGACGGGCGGTCTCCGACCGATTTTAGATCTCGGAGCCCTCAACAAGTTTCTGTTCAAAAAGAAGTTTTGCATGCTATTGCTAGCCACTCTATCTTCTCTTGGCTCACAACGATTGGCTATGTTCTCTGGATCTCAAGGAAGCCTACACTCATATTCCAATTCAGCTGGTTTCTGGGAAATATCTCAGATTTCAAGTGGCACATCACCACTACAAGGTTCTACCATTCGGCCTCGCATCGTATCCCAGAGTCTTCACCAAGTGCCTGGTCATAGTAGCCGCAGCTGTGAGGTCTCAGGATCTTCAAGTATTTCCCTATCTGGACGACTGGCTCATAAAAGACCCTTCATGTCAAGATGTCGTTCTTGCGATGAATCGCACCATCTTGTTCCTTCAGAACTTGGGATTCGAGATAACTTTCCCAAGTCACAGCTTTGTCCATCTCAAAAACTTCGGTTCATTGGGGCTCTTCTCAACACCACTCAGATGAGAGAGTTTCTTCTGCTGGATTGTCAGAACACTTTACTTCAACTCTGTCATCAAGTGGACCAGCTCCAGTCCATTGCAGCCAGGCGAATGATGGTTCTTCTGGGCCACATGGCTTCTGCTGTCCATGTGACTCCTCTTGCAAGGCTCCATCTCAGAATGCCTCAGTGGACTCTGCCCTCGCAGTGGTCTCAGGCGACCAATTCTCTCTCGCAACACATTTCTGTAACCTCATTTCTTCGATGGTTGCTTCAGTAGTGGATGATTTCATCTAATCTCTCCAGGGGTCTGTTTTTTTCACATGCCTTCTCATAAAAAAGTATTAACCACGGATGCGTCAACTTACACTTGGGGGGGGGGGGCACATCTGGATGGTCTTCAGATTCAAGGTCATTGGTCCACCGAAGAACAGAAGTTTCATATCAATCTTCTGGAACTCAGAGCGATTCATTATGCTATCAAAGCTCTCCAGCATCTCATAGTCAACCAAGTCCTTTTGCTTTCTCACAGCCAACCAAGTAGTAATGTACTATATAAACAAGCAAGGGGGCACAGGATCTCTCCTTTTTTGCCAAGAAGCTCAAAATATTTGGCTTTGGCGACTGCTCGGAACATCTACCTAAAAGCAGTCTACATTCAGGGAGAACAGAATTACATAGCAGACAAGCTCAGCCAAATTCTTCAGCCTTATGAATGGACACTCAACTCTGCAGCTCTCCACCCCATCTTTACTCAGTGGGGCACTCCTCAATGGGCTTGTTTGCATCTTCTTAGGACTAAATCAACTACAGTCCCTTTCCCTACCTATTGTTTTACCCCTAACTGTGCTTTATTCAAATATTGTAGTGCAGTCCTCCTTTCCCAATTGTGTGCAGTTAGTATATGTGTTTTTTGTAAATGCCTACTAACTTAACATTGTTTTGTATAATATTTTAACTCTAATTTGTCTTGTTTCTTTTAAAGATATCTCTTTTATTATTGCTGTACACCGCCTAGAAAAGTGAATAAGCGATAAAACAAATTTTTTAATAAACTTGAAAACTTGAAACTTGAACAAGAAGTTGCCCCAGTTCTGTTCCAGACTTTACTCACCTCAACATCTGGAGGCAGACGCATTTCTGCTTGATTGGACACGCACATTTCTCTACGCATTTCCACCTACTCCTCTCATTCTAAAGACTCATGTCAAGGCCAAGCAGGAGTCAGCCACCATGATTCTCATAGCTCCTTGATGGCCCAGATAGCCTTGGGTTCTCCCTTTTACTTCAGCTCTGTGTAAGGGAGCCAATGCATCTACTGATGTTTCTATCTCTTCTTACGCAGAGTCAAGGTGCACTTCTACTTCCCAATCTTCAGTCATTACACCTGACAGCTTGGTATCTCTCGGGCTGAATCCAACTGATCTTCACCTTTCTCAGCCTATTCAAATTATTCTAGAAACCTCCAGGAAACCTGCCACTCAGCAATGCTATCAGCAGAAGTAGACTCGTTTTTCTTCTTGGTGTCTTCTTCATCATTATGACCCAAAATCCATCTCAGTTTCACTAGTCTTGGATTACTTTCTTCATCTGTCTGATTTGGCACTTAAGTCTACATCTATTAGAGTCCATCTCAGCGCTATCACAGCTTTTCATCATCCAGTTGAGGATAAGAACATAAGAATATAAGAATTGCCGCTGCTGGGTCAGACCAGTGATCCATCACGCCCAGCAGTTCGCTCACACGGCGGCCCCCAGATCAAAGACCAGTGCTCTAAAATGAGTCCAGCTTCACCTGTGTACATTCCAGTTTAGCAGGAACTTGTCCAGCTTAGTCTTGAAACCCTGGAGGGTGTTTTCCCCTACAACAGACTCAAAGAGCGATCCAGCATTCCACCACTCTCTGGGTGAAGAAGAACTTCCTTACATTTGTAAGGAATCTATCCCCTTTCAACTTTAGAGAGTGTTCTCTTGTTCTCCCTACCTTGGAGAGTGTGAACAGTCTGTCTTTATCTACTAAGTCTATTCCCTTCAGTATTTTGAATGTTTCCATCATGTCTCCTCTCAGTCTCCTTTTCAAGGGAGAAGAGGCCCAGTTTCTCCAATCTCTCACTTTATGGCAACTCCTCCAGCCCCTTAACCATTTTAGTCGCTCTTCTCTGGACCCTTTTGAGTAGTACCGTGTCATTCTTCATGTACGGCGACCAGTGCTGGACGTAGTACTCCAGGTGAGGGCGCACTATGGCCCGGTACAGCGGCATGATAACCTTCTCCGATCTGTTCGTGATCCCCTTCTTTATCATTCCTAGCATTCTGTTAGCATTTTTGCCACTGCAGCGCATTGTGCAGATGGCTTCATCGACTTGTCGATCAGAGCTCCCAAGTTTCTTTCCTGGGAGGTCTCTCCAAGTACCGCCCTGGACATCCTATATTCGTGCATGAGATTTTTGTTACCGACATGCATCACTTTGCACTTATCCACGTTGAACTTCATTTGCCATGTCGCTGCCCATTTCTCAAGCTTGATTATGTCAATTTGTAGATCTTCGCAATCCCCCTGTGTCTTCACTACTCTGAATAACTTTGTATCGTCCGCAAACTTAATCACTTCACTTGTCGTACCAATGTCCAGATCATTTATAAAGATGTTAAAGAGCACGGGTCCAAGCACTGAGCCCTGCAGCACCCCGCTGGTGACACTCTTCCAGTCTAAGTATTGTCCATTTACCCCACTCTCTGTTTCCTATGCTCCAGCCAGTTTTTAATCCACGTGAGTATTTCATCCTTGATTCCATGGCTCGCAATTTTCTGAAGTCATTCATGAGGAACCTTGTCGAACTCCTTCTGAAAATCCAGATATGCAATGTCGACCGGGTCGCCCTTGTCTATCCGTCTGTTTACTCCCTGATTTTGGGTGATTTTAATATACATTTTGAAGATCAAACAAACCCAATTACAAAAGATATGCTTACCTTTATTAACTCTATTAACTTATCCACTATCATACATCAACCAACTCATATCGCCAAACACACAATTGACATGCTACTAGTACCTATATCCTCAAAATTTAACTATTCTACACCACTAATCTACCCAATTCCATGGTCAGATCACTATCTTATATCATGTGATATTACATTTAAACAAAGTATTCCTGATCCGTCAGCTTTAAAACGTAAAACTATCACGTATAGAGATTTCTCTAAAATTGAATTGAAGGATGTTTCAATCATCTTTAATTCTATTAGTTTAAATTTCTTCTCTTCTACATTTGAAGAACAGTTACGTACCTGGGACTCAACACTAAAAGAACTCATCAATTCTAAAGCCCCTCTAATATCTAAAACTCCGACTTTTCGTAAATTTTTACATCCCTGGTACACAGAAGAACTTCTATTATTAAAACAACAGCAGAGATCCCTAGAAAGGAAATGGAGAAAAAATAAATCCATCACTAATTTACATAAATACAAAGAACACGCTTTATTTTACAAAAAAAAAATCAATCTTGCCAAAAGTAACTACTTTAATAAAAAAATAGTAGAAGCCAGAAACCCATCAGCTTTATATTCTTTAGTAAAATCTATTTCTCCTTTGGCTAATAATAATAATATGGCTCAAAAATGTGCACTCTCATCTCAAGACATTGCGGATTATTTTTCCTCTAAACTTGAATTGATTCGTAATACTTTTCAACCAATCTCTTCCTTTCAACCATTAGACAACGACAATTCTCTATACATTTCTACATCCAAATGCGCAAACTTTAAAATTCCGTCATTAAGTGATATTGAGTCTATTTTAAATAAAACAAACTTAAAAGGAACACGCGAAGAAATAATACCTCCATATTATCTTAAAAAATTCTTTTCTTGTTTAGGCCCTTTCATTCTAGCTTTAATACAACACAGTTTATCCACGGCCTCCCTTCCTCAAGAATGGAAAAAATCCATTACTTTTCCAATCTTGAAAGACTATAAAGTTTCTCCAGATGAAACTTCTAATTATCGTCCGATCGCAAATATTCCTTTCATAGCTAAACTTACAGAGAGACTAGTTTTTGAACAACTTTCAGATTTCATTGAAACAACCAATGTACTCCACCCTCATCAAACTGGTTTCCGTAAATATTATAGTACAGAATACACCTTGAATGGCCTAATTAACAATATTCACTATTTTTTAGACCATCACAAATCGGTTATCTTAATCTCCCTAGATTTAACAGCTGCTTTCGACACCATAGATCATAACCTTTTATTAGATCGTCTAAACTCTATTGGTGTCAAAGACCAAGTTTTAGAGTGGTTTTCCTCTTTTCTTACAAATCGATCCACTGTCATCAGCTTTAATAATAATATTTCCAAATGTTATTCTACAAATTATGGAATTCCACAAGGTTCAATACTTTCACCCCTCCTCTTCAATATATTTCTCTCTCCACTTTTAAACTTAGCACAGTCTTTAGGTTTTACCACTTTTGCTTATGCTGATGACATACAACTAATTCATCCATTAGATCCTGAAAATTTGGACCATATAACAAGTATAAATAATAAACTTCTTTCGATAAAAAACTGGCTTTTCTCAAACAAATTAGCTTTAAACCTTCAAAAAACAAAAACAATGTTATTTACTTGGAAAAATGATATTAAATTAATTATCCCAATTTCTATTAATAACGCCGCATTAGACCTGGTTACTACCATAAAAATTCTAGGCATTTTGATTGATGATAAACTTACATTCCATAACCACATTAGTAATACTGTTAAAACATGCTTTTACAAATTACGTCTCATTCGTTCGCTTTCTAAATTCCTTCAGCCTGAATCCTTAAATATCTTGGTTCATTCTTTGATAATCTCTAAATTGGACTACTGTAATTCCCTTTTCATTAATATTACACAAAAGGAAAAAAAAAGACTACAATTAATTCAGAATACAGCCGTCAAATTAATCTATAATGCAAGAAAATATGATCATGTGACTCCCCTTCTTATCAGATCTCATTGGTTACCGGTAACACACCGTATTACGTTTAAACTTTTATTTTTAGTTTTTAAAGCCATCACTCTAAACGAGCCACAATTTATTAATAGATGGTTAATTCCGTATAACACATCTCGTTCACTTCGCTCCTCTTCTTCCAACCTTTTGTCGGTCCCTTCTTTGAAGGTGATTGGAACTAGACGTAATGACATGTTCTCTGTTATTGCCCCTCAGTCTTGGAATCTCTTACCGCAACACATTAGGGAATTAAAAGATTTATCCATTTTTAAAAAAACACTAAAAACGTTTCTTTTTAAAGATGCATATGATGTTTAATAATTTGTTATGCTTTTTTATTCATTTATAAATTTATTTCCCCTTCCTATTTGTTTTTTCCTTTATTATTACTCTTCCTTTCCTATCCAATTATTGTAATTTCTTCCCTATTTATCCTCACAATTCAAGTATGTCTCGATACCCTAACTAACATTTTAATATACGTTTGTAATTAAGTATGTTTTATATTTAAGTAAATTTTAATTTATATTATCAATAACATTTAATTTGTATGTGTTTAGGTTTCAATCTGTATGTATTAAGGCTTTGTAAATCGCTTAGTGATTTAAAATAGGCGATTCATTAAGAATAAATAAACTTGAAACTTGAAACTTGAAAGAAGTGCAGCAAGTTGTCAGGCAAGATCTGCTGCTCATCCTCTAGTCCTCAGGTGTCAAAGTCGGTCCTCGAGGGCTGAAATCCAGTCGGGTTTTCAGGTTTTCCTCAATGAATATGCATGAGATCTATTAGCATACAATGAAAGCAGTGCATGCATATAGATCTAATTCATATTCATTGGGGAAATCCTGAAAACCCGACTGGATTGTGGCCCTCGAGGAGGGACTTTGACACCCCTGCTCTAGTCTCTAGGTTCATGAAAGGTCTTTTCAATGTTAAACCATCTCTCGAGCCACCTCCAGTACTCTGAGACCTCAATGTGGTGCTTGCTAAGTTAATGAAGCCTCCATTTGAACCAATGTCTACGGCTCATCATAAGTACCTTACCTGGAAAGTTGTTATTCTCATTTCTGCCAGAAGAGTGAGTGAACTTCAAGCATTAGTGGCAGATCCACCATTCACAGTGTTCCACCATGACAAAGTGGTTCTTCGCACACATCCAAAGTTTCAGCCAAAAGTCATCACTGAATTTCATCTCAATCAATTGATTGTGCTTCCAGTATTTTTTCCGAAGCCTCATTCTCATTCAGGAGAAGCAATACTTCATACTCTAGATTGCAAGCGAGCTTTGGCTTATTACCTCAACAGAACAAAGCTGCATAGAACATCTCAACATCCTCAACTTTGATCCTAACAAGTTGGGGCATCCTGTTTCCATGAGAACAATTTCCAACTAGTTGGCTTCCTGTATATTGTTCTGTATGCTCAGGCTGGGCTGCAACTGGAGAGTCGTGCCACAGCCCATAAGGTTCGAGCTATGGCAACTTCAATAGCTTTCTTTTGATCTACTCCTATTGACAAAATCTGCAAAGCTGCTACTTGGTCCTCGGTTCACACATTCATCTCATATTATTGTCTGGAGTCTTTTTCCATACGAGATGGGCACTTTGGCCAGACAGTATTACAAAATTTATTTTCCAAAAAGGCCATCACTACCACCATCCCATTCTGGTTAGCTTGGAGGTCAAATACTACTTCCAGAGAGTATGTATTCAAAATTAATTCTTCAATGGTTATAACTACTCAGGAAAAGGCCTCAGAATAGGAGCTTACGCAAAGTCCTATCATGGACTAAAACTTCAGCATAACTACTCCTTGCTCCAATCACTGGCCCAGAAAAACCTGAGAATATATTCTATACAGTTTACTTCAAGTTTGAATGAGTATATTTTTTAACTTTTTTTACTTTTTTTAAGACCTTTATGTAAACTATAACCTTTTGGTAAACTATAAATACATCTCTCTATTAGTTTGCAAAAGAATTTGACAACTAAGTACTTATCTTAAACGTTGTCATAGTTAGTTCAAATGTTGCCTGTAAGTTGCCAAAAGTTGCCGACGTGGCCAGCGTTTCGTGGACATATCACTCGGTCCGTTGAAAGCTGCCAAAAGCTTACAAAGCTTTGTAAGCTTTTGCCAGCTTTCAACGGAACTATGCCTGCATGCTTTTGCCTATGGCCCTGAAGCAGTGGACCGAGTGATATGTCCACGAAACGCTGGCCACGTCGGCAACTTTTGGCAACTTACAGGCAACATTTGAACTAACTATGACAACGTTTAAGATAAGTACTTAGTTGTCAAATTATTTTGCAAACTAATAGAGAGATGTATTTATAGTTTACCAAAAGGTTATAGTTTACATAAAGGTCTTAAAAAAAGTTAAAAAATATACTCATTCAAACTTGAAGTAAACTGTATAGAATATATTCTCAGGTTTTTCTGGGCCAGTGATTGGAGCAAGGAGTAGTTACGCTGAAGTTTTAGTCCATGATAGGACTTTGCGTAAGCTCCTATTCTGAGACCTTTTCCTGAGTAGTTATAACCACTGAAGAATTAATTTTGAATACATACTCTCTGGAAGTGGTATTTGGTATCATTTTTGTATATTGTGTTTTGAACCACTTCGGGTGAATATATCTTGTAGCTTGGAGGTCACCCACATGTGAGAATATGATGCCTGCTTGTCCTGGGATAAAGCACAGTTACTTACCGTAACAGATGTGTGATGGAGTAGGGCAGTTTGCTCAGGAGGGAAGGGTTGCTTAGCTGGACAGAGAGACCACACTCTGGGTATTAAAAAAAACAAAACAAAAAACTTTTATTTAATAGTAGTGCAGAACCTGTTTCCTCATAGGTCCCTATAAGTTTGTGTTCTTCAAATAAAACAGTTAGGCTTTTCCCATCTTTCTCAATCACTAGTCCCCTTCTCCATAGGGCATGCCACGCCCCAAACAGTCTTTATTCCATGTGCAGGGAACAGTTAGACAGCATTATGTCCAGGTCTTAGCAGGTACTAGAACAAAGGCAGGTTTTTAAATGCAGTAGTGTCATATCTCCTACAAACTCTCAGTGCAAGCTCTTCCAAGCAGCTTCTCCAGCTCCTAGGTTCCCTCTAGCACAGTGTTCTTCAACCTTTTTACACCCGTGGACCAGCAGAAATAAAATAATTATTTTGTGGACTGGCAAACTACTAGGACTAAATTTAAAAAACCCCGTTTACGCCCCATCTCCGCGAGCTCGGTCCACGCAAACCATCTGATCCCATCTGCACAAGCCGCAATTATGATTTTATATTGAACGTATTTTATTAAAGTATAAAAAGAAACAATATTCTGAACAATTGTGATTTTATAAATACAAATATACAGAGCATGGACCAATAAAATCCCTGTCTCCCCTCCCCTTCACATATATCCCCTCTACTATCAAGAAAACTGAACAAGCCAAGTTATTATAGAATGCTACATAGAAATATCATGCTAACAGAATACTGCAGTCCCCAGTTATGACTCTAGCAGGATATATATTTCAAATCTGATATATTCTAATGACAAAATAGAAATAAAATTATTTTCTTCTACCTTTTGTTGTCTCTGGTTTCTACTTTCATCTTCTTTTCACTCTTTTCCTTCCAGCATCTGCCCGTTCCATCCAATGTCTGCCCTCTCCCCCTTCCATATGTATTTGACTTCTTTCTATGCCCCTCTTCCCTGTCCATCCAGCCTGTTCCTCCTCTCTCCTTTTTACATCACTCATTCCAGCTTCACTGCCTTCTTCATTTTTATCTCTCCTACACCAGATCTAGCATCTTTATCCCTCTCTCATTTCTCTGCTGACCCCCTTTCCAGCATCAATGTCTCTCTACTTTCTCATTCCTCTCTCTCCCCTTTCCCTCATCTGATCTCTCCATTCCACCCTGACCCCTTCCCCTCCTGTAATCTCCCTGCCAGCTGTTTCCTTCCTTTTTTTCTTTCTCCCTTCCCTCCTTCCTTTTTTTCCTTCTCCCTTCCCTCCTCCCTCTATCCAACATTAACTCTCTTCCCATCCCTTTCCCTCCTCCCCTCCCAGCAGCATCTCTCCTTCTCCCTTCCCTCCTCCCTCTATCCAACATTAACTCTCTTCCCATCCCTTTCCCTCCTCCCCTTCCAGCAGCATCTCTCCTTCTTCTCCCTTCCCTCCTCCCTCTATCCAACTTTAACGCTCTTCCCATCCCTTTCCCTCCTCCCTTCCCAGCAGCATCTCTCCTTCTCCCTTCTCTCCTCCCTCTATCCAACATTAACTCTCTTCCCATCCCTTTCCCTCCTCCCCTTCCAGCAGCATCTCTCCTTCTTCTCCCTTCCCTCCTCCCTCTATCCAACTTTAACGCTCTTCCCATCCCTTTCCCTCCTCCCCTCCCAGCAGCATCTCTCCTTCTCCCTTCCCTCCTCCCTCTATCCAACATTAACTCTCTTCCCATCCCTTTCTCTCCTCCCCTTCCAGCAGCATCTCTCCTTCTAACTCTCTCCAAGTCCAGTAACAGCTTTCCCTTTATCCAGCAGCTTTCCTGTCTCCTACAGTGGCTGTCTCCCCTTCCAGCAGCTCTCAGTACTTGCCTGCAGGAAGTTGCCGGTAAATCACTGCCCTGGCAAATAGGAGAGCTGGTGGGAGGGGAGACAGCCACTGTGAAGGCTCCCCAGGATCTTGCTCGCACACGCTGACCATCTCCCTCCACCTGCACCTGAATCTGCAGCTCTCTCCGTTCTAATCGCAACTTCCCCGCGGCCCTATTCAGCAACTCGGCAGGGGCGGCGATCAAGACAGGCTGCCGACGTCGGGACCTTCACTCTCTGAGTCCCGCCTATTTTGTTCCAACTTCCTGTTTCTGAACAGGCAAGACTCACACAGGGAAGGCCCCGACGTTGGCAGCCTGTCTTGATCACCTGAGGCTGGGAGGAACATTAGTCAGCAGGAACCGCAGTCGGCAGGAAATTTAACTGCCGACTTGATCTTGCCGGTCCTGCGCGGACCGGCAGAAATTTTCTGTAGACCTGCACCGGTCTGCGGACCGGCGGTTGAAGAACTGTGCTCTAGCACACCTCTCCTCTTGGGTCTGGCTCGGCCTTTTAAGTTCCCTGGAGTCACTTCCTGGTTTCCTACTTTTCTCCCCTCCCCACTTCCTGAGGAAACCTCTTTCAAACTGCTGCTGTGGTTGTGAGACAGTTTAGCCAGGAGAGGGAATGCTGGGTTTTCCTGAGGTTTATTCTGAGTCTGCGCAGCAGTCTCAAGCTGTGCAAGTGGCAGGGTTTCATACACTGTCACAAGGTGTTATCCAGGGACAGCAGGCATATATTCTCACAACCCACCCACCTCCCCTGGTTCGCTTCTTAGCTGACTTACTGAACTGAGGAGCCGTGTGCCTACGTTGGGCGGGAAGGCACTCACGCATGCACGGTGCGGGCTATCACGAACTATCTAAATTTGTTAAAGTGGCGATGCACTTTTAAAGTGTCCGTACCAGGGCTCTGTGGTTGACGTCACCCACATGTGAGAATATCTGCCTGCTGTCCCTGGATAACACCTGTTACGGTAAGTAACTGTGCTTTATTGTAATCATTGTGAACCACCGTCATCTGGTAAAGCAGCTTGTAGATGCAAGGAAAAGTATATTTTGACATGTCTATATACGGATACTAGAAGCCTAAAAAATATGATGGGAGAGTTAGAGTAAATAGCACTAAATGAAGAGATAGATATAATAGGCATCTCAGAGACCTGGTGGAAGGAGGACAGTCAATGGGATACCATATTATCAGGTTATAAATTATATTGCAACAATAGAGTGGATCAAATTGGAAGGGGTTGTGCTATATGTTAGGGGAACTGAGTCAAACAAACTAAACATTTTGAATGAAACAGATAGCTGCACGGAATCCATATGGATAGAAATTCCAAGTATGAAGGGAAGGAGTATACTGGTAAGGCTGTCCACTAGGACAGAATGAATAGATTAGGAAAGCAACAGGATAATAATGGGTGATTTCAATTACCTATATTTAAGAGTCCCAGATACAAATGTATACAAAAATATCAAAAATCTAGGAATATAGAGCAGAATTCAATTTAAAATTACTACTAATAAAAGTGGAGAGAAAGCCTCAGTAAAAAAAAAAAAAGAGCAAAAGATCTTAGTCAATCCATAAACTCATATGTTCTTCAGCAGAAAAAAATATACTTGGGGGGGATATTCTATAAATGGTACCAAAACTTGGGTGCCAGTAGGTGCTCTACCAGCAGCTAAGTTAACTGAGAAATGCTGTTTAAAACGGTGAAAAATGGTAAAAATAATGCACCTACTGCCACCTAAATAAAAGGTGCCAGAATCAAGCCTACATAGGTGCTTTATGGCTCTTAACACCACTATGAGCACGGCTAACACTGGAAGTGGCGTCGTAAAGCACCTAGGTTGGTATGATTCACAGCATAGATAGGCATTGAAAAGTTAGGACTAGAAAACCTTGGCCTGCGATTCCAGTACTTATCTTTTGCAGAAGTGTGATTCTCTATAGGGCACTGTCACATGATTGACACATGATCGGCAGCTGCCATTATCGGTGCCCTATAGAGAATCCGGGCCTTACTGTACACTTTATTATTTAACCAAGTTTAATCCTGCAACTAAGAATGTATTCTATTTATATGGCCCATTCTATAAAAAGCATTTTTGTTCTGCTGAAACCATAATTCATCAATCAAGCATACATCCTTGCCATACGTTACACTGGAAAAAGTGATCTGTTCTTTTTTAATGAAACAGTTTTATCATCTTCAGCTGCACAAGGGTCAAATGTATCTCTCTGAAACCATATTCAAGTCCGTCAAGAAAAACATTTAACAGTCATAGAACTTATCTTTATGTCCTACAGCTCTCGCCAGATCCCGACAGGAATCCCGTTTCGCAGCTCACTGCTGCTGCATCAGAGGAAGACTGTAACTTCTTTTTTCCACAGGCTCACTTCAAATTTCAACCGCTAAGAAATGCCAACTTTTTAACTGGCCAGCATCTTCTCATGTTTCATTATGGAATGAGGAAAATGCGTTCTTGCCAATGTGAATGTCACTACTCATGATACTTCAGGGAAACCCCCGCCTCTAGCCATTTACAGGAAAGCTTTCCATTCTAGTGAAATATTTAAACCAGCAGGAATTAGTGTTGAAGCAATAGATCAGCTTCTGTTCTCGCTGCTGCAGCCAACATCAAATGTCACCCCAAAGCTATGAAGGATGGAGCCATTCCAGAACCACACATTGCAATAATGAAAACTCATGCTGAAAATCCTTACAATGAGCCACCAAAGGTTTCATTAGCTTCTTTACCTTAATGCAATGTTTGTGTTTGATTAATCTGGTTTTCAATTGTCTTGAGGTCTGTCCTTTGTAAAATAACCCACATGGACATACTATCAAATAAATGACATATTGAAAAGCACATGTGTGATTTCAATTACCCCAATATTGACAGGATAAATGTTACTTCAGGGAGTGCCAAGGTGGTAAATTTCCTAGATATAATAAATGACTTCTTAGAGCAACCAGTCCAGGAACTAACAGAGAGAGAGTTATTTTAGATTGAATTCTTAATGGAATTCAGGGCATAGTATGAGAGGAGTGATATCACTAAATAAATCTACTGTAGCAGCAATTAATTTTCAAAAATGTGACTGAGGAAAAGGGTTAAAAAATAATCTAAAAGCATCAACCGCAAAGGTTAGAACTTTAAATCAGGCATAGAAATTGTTTTAAAATATCATGGTGGAAGCCCAGACCAGATGTATTTTCATATTAACAAAGGTAGAAAGAAGGGCAAATGACAGCCAGCATGGTTAAGGGTGAAGTGAAAGAGGCTATTAGAACCAAAAGGATCTGAATGAAGAAAATAGAAGCAACATAAGCACTAGCAAATTAGATGCAAAGCATTGATAAAGAAGGATAAAAGAAGATTATGAAGAGAAACTTGCCACAGAGGTAAAAACTTATTGTAACAGGTTTTTCAGGTACTACTACTATTAATTATTTCTATAGCACTACCAGATGTATAAAGCAGAAGCAGAAAGCCTCTGAGAGAATCTGTGGGACTGTTAGATCATGAAGTAGCAAAAGGGCACTGAGGAAGGACAAGGCCATAGTGGAGAGACTGAATGAGTTCTTTGCTTCAGTCTATACTAGTGTTTCTCAACTTTTCAAGCAAAGTACCCCCTAAGCCTAACAAATATCAACCGAGTACCACAAGCCAAACTCTGCCCCAGACCCACCCAAACTCCACCCCTGACTCCACCCTTATAATAATAATACTAACTGTAATGCAATTTCTTCCTTCTATTTTTCATATACATACAATATAATCTTATTAATACATAATGGTAAGCACAAAATTTTAAAACACAAAGCACACTTTACACAGAGAAAATGTTAATTATTTATATTCGGGGTTTTTTTTTTCAAAGATGTCAAGGCAGATGACTTTAAAAATTGCAATGTCACCTCAGTAACAACTATAGAAAAATAGACAAATATAGTACAAAATATAAACCACAGATATAAATTCTCAAAACTAAAACATTTTGATCACTAAATTGAAAATAAAATCATTTTTCCTACTTTTTGTTGTCTGGTGATTTCATGAGTCTCTGGTTGTACTTCCTTCTTACTGTGTATCCAATATTTCTTTCTTTCTGCCTCCTGCATGCTTCCTCTCCTCCAGACCTCATTCCATTCCCCAACCAACATCTCTCTTTGTCCCTCCATGATTCCAACTTTTCTTCCTCTCTTATCCCCCAGATCATTTTTCACCACTGCCCACCAGCCCCATGCCCATTTCTCCTTTTATCACCCCTCTCCAACACCTTGCTACATCTCTTCCTCCATCACTATGCCCAGCATTACTCCCCCTTGCATCCCTTTCAATCTATCCCTCTGTTTCCTCTCCACCACCATATCCAACATTTCTTCCTCTCATCCTTCTATTCCCCATGCATCTCTACCTCACTTCTCTCTATGCCCAATTTTCCTCTTCCTTTTTCCCCATGTGCAACATCTTTCCCTCTCACTCACACACTCAGGCCCAACAATTGTCCCTTTCTATTTCCTAACTCCCTGCTTCCTATGTCCCGAGTTAGTTCCCCCTTCCTCCCTCTCTCTTTCCTATGTCCTGAGATCGTGCCACCTCCCCTCACTGCCTTCCAGCATTTGCATTTCCTCCCTCTCTGCCGCACTGAAGCCTGCCTGCCTGCCTCCCTCCCTACCGCTCTGAAGCCTGCCTACCCACCGCCATCCCCCACCACTTGCATTTAACTATCTCCCGCCGCAACTCCAGGAAGGGAAGGACCAGGCGTGTGCAGCAGTGGCAGCGGTCAGCCCATATACCCTCCAACAGGCAGTCCGTGTATCCCCTAGGGTATGCATATGGCAGGTTGAGAAACTCTAGTCCAGGGGTGCCCAATAGGTCAATCGCGATCGACCGGTAGCTCGCCAAGGCAAAGTGAGTCGATCATCCAGGACTCCCTTTGCCTTGGCGATCTATCGGGCTGATCAATCTTCCTCTCCCCGACGTCAATTCTGCCGTCGGAGAGGAAGTTCGGGCCAGCCAATCGCTGCCTGGCTGGGCGGAACTTCCTCTCCGATGGCAGAATTGACGTCGGGGAGAGGAAGATTGATCGGCCCGAAGCAGAGAAAGCATGGTGCGGCAGCGGCTTTGGGACCTGTTATCCATTGGTGGCGTTTGGGTCCTGTTCCCCGATGGCAGCGGCAGTGGCAGTGGCTTGGGGAAGGGCAGGGAGAAAGAAAGAAAGGGGTGCAGGCAGGGAGACAGAAGGAAAGAAGAGAAACAGGAAAAAAAAGAAAGCGGGCATGAAGAGAGAAAGAAAGAAAGGGCAGGGAGAGAGGAAGAAAAAGTTGGGGGAGGGAATGAGGTTTGGAGGAGAGGAAGCATACAGGCTGAAAGAAAGATTTGATGCACAGTCAGAAGAAGAAACTCGTGAAATCACCAGACAAGGTAGGAAAAATGATTTTATTTTAAATTTAGTGATCAAAATGTGTCTGAATTTATATCTGCTGTCTATATTTTACAATATGGTCCCCTTTTACTAAACTGCAATAGTGGTTTTTAGCGCAGGGAGCCTATGAGCGTCGAGAGCAGCGCTGGGCATTCAGCACAGCTCCCTGCGCTAAAAAATGCAATTGTGGTTTAGTAAAAAGGGAGGGGTGGTGGGTATTTGTCTATTTTTGTATGGTTGTTACTGAGGTGACAGTGCATAGAGTCATCTGCTTTGACCTCTTTGAAAAAACCCCAGAATAGGAATGATAATTAACAATTCTATGCGTACAGTGTGCATTGTGTTTTTTTAAAATTTTATTGTTGGTAGATCATTTTGACTTGGTCATTTTAAAAGTAGCTCGCGAGTCAAAAAAGTGTGGGCACCCCTGCTCTAGTCTATATGGAAGAAGACATAAGAGATCTACTGTACCTATACCAGATACAGGTTTCAAGGGTGACGATGCAGAGGAACTGAAAGAATTCTTGGTGAACTTGGAAGATGTACTGAGCCAAATTGACAAGTTTAAAGAGTGATAATCATCTAGACTGGATGGAATATACCCCAGAGTACTGAAATAACTTGAACTTGAAATTGATGATCTGCTGTTAGTGGAATTACTAATATGTGAATCCTGAGACATTGACCTTTTAAGTGTATACTTCTTCATCCATATTCAGGGGGGTTAGGGGCAGAACCGTCCCTCGAATATGGAATAATTCGCAAATTACTTTAGGGCTGACTCTGAACCACCCCTGCCTCCCTCCTGTCTCCTGGACCTCTCCACTATACTTACTTTTTAAAGCCTGGTAATCTAGCGGTGAAGCAGGGCAGGAGTGATCTTCCTATGTTCCTGCCATGTGTAGAGCTGGGAACAAAAATGGCTGCCGTGAATTCTTGCGAGACCTTGAGAACTCATGGCAGTCATTTTAGTTCCCAGTTCTGCACAGGGCAGGAGCGTAGGAAGATCACCCCTGCCCTGCTTTACTGCTAGACCACCAAGTTTTAAAAAGCAAGTAAGTGAAGGGGTCCGGAGAGGTGGGGGTAGGCCACCCAGACATAAAACCGTGAATAATCAATGTTGCAAGTTCTGAACCCGTGAATACGGATTGGAATGTGTAATCTAAATGTGTTGAACATTTTAAATTAGCTTAATATATTTTTTCTACCTTTTAATTATTGGTGTGACTACGTTAAGACTTTTCGCTTCAATAACAAAATAACCCATTTATAAGTTTTCTTTTAGGGGGAAGTTATCAAGATACGGTAAAAGGTGAACTTTTATTGCACCTGATTTATCACAGGAATCGGCACCCTGCAGTATGATCCCCACCATCTATGGGCCTACCAACCCTATACGTCAGCGTTTCCCAAACCAGTCCTGGAGGACCCGCAGGCCAGTCGGGTTTTCAGGATGACCCTAATGAATATGCATGAGAGTGATCTGCATATAATGGAGGTGCCAGGCATGCAAATCTGCTCCACGCATATTCATTAGGGCTATCCTGAAAACCCGACTGGCCTGGGGGTCCTCCAGGACAGGTTTGGGAACCACTGCTAAATGTGTTAGTCCAGTTGTTGTCAGGTTGGAGCAATTCCTAGTCACTTCTGCCCTGCTGGCACTATCTTCAAAATGACACCTTTAGAAGTAGTGTTGTGCAATTACTGCTAAGATTCATATTCATACAGAAACCCAACTCCAAGTAGTACTAGTCTGAGACTACTGGTTGGGGCACTATTCTGGAAATGGAGCCACGAGGGCAGGAGTGACTGAGGATTGCTTCTGCTGGTGAACATTGTTCTACCAGGTAAAGGGCTGGTAGGCCCTGTAGTATGGGGCCATTTTTTTTTTTTTTTTTAGAGGGGGGTGGCTTGATTGCGGAAGAAGGAATGACACCAGCCTCTTTGTTATGGCCCAGGAGCATCAGGCTTTAAGGCCTGATAGAAATATGATAGCAGATAAAGGCCAAATGGTCCATCCAGTCTGCCCATCCACAGCCAGTATGGTAAAACAACCCCAGCTTACTGTAAGTCACATTATGGTTTTTACATATAATGAGTTATTTATCTGCATTTTCAAGATATGCATCTCATTACTATATAGCCTGTTATGAGTTAAATATCACCATGGTAGAGCAAGACAAGTTGTTAGTCCTTTAAGTCACATTAAGAGGCAAATAATTTGACTTAAGGCCCTAACACAGCTTACAATTAAACTAATTGGTTACCTGTTGCGTCTGTAATCATAGTATTTGGTATGTGACATTCTCTGTGAATACACTTTTTCCTTACATTTTGAAATTACGGTAGTACATTTTTAAACTTTTGAAATTGTTTTATTGCCTGTATACTTTTTTGCCTTATCTAAGCTTGTATTTTTCCCATTTGTCTTCTGTCATTGAAATTCATTGTCTTGTGACTTCTGCCAGTAGATTATTGATTGAGCATTGCAAATTGCAGAAAAGATGGCTTATTCAACTTCTAGTATTTTATATTCTGGGGTATTATTGAGTAACTTTGTATAAACACACTTGTCTTCCTCTTTCAAAGTTTAGAAATTTATTTTTCACATTGTGCCTGGATTGAAGTGTGGACCATGAAGGGAAATCACTTCAGCCATAATAGATTTCTGTCGTGAAAGCTTAGATAAAGTCTTAGCCTAAAATCCTTTCAAGTTCACACAGTTGCCACTAGGGGCAATGAATAATTTTCCTGTAGACAGGCAGCCTCTGGTTCTGTGTCTCTTCTTAATAGTTAATCTAATTTAAACCTCCCAGGGGATTCATAGCCCTTCAGTGGGATTTATATTTAGTATTAAATTCTCTGGTGTCAGGACCTTTCAAACCTTTCAATTCCTGCTACTGTATATCTATTTTCTACCCCTACAAGCAGTCTTTTGGATTGCTTAGTTTCTGATTAGAAGAATACACTAGATGAGCCACAAGAATTATTGATTAAAAAATCTTCTCTATAAGATTTTTTTTCCCAGTAGGTGAAACTTTATAAGGGCTGCTTTTTGTTATTTATATATTTCTATTGAATTCACAAGAAACCACATACAATTTTAATGTAGCTTTAATTCATATAATAGAATTCTACCGCTGTATATGACATACCCCCTAATCTACATAACTGCGCTAGCAGTTTGTAGCGCAGGGAGCCGCGCTGAATGGCCCATGCTGCTCCCGATGCTCACTGAGTTCCTAGGAGCATCACGAGCAGCGTGGCTCTCTGCGGTAAAAACTGCCAGCGCAGTTTAGTGTTGAAACATTTTATTAATTTTCCAAGAAACAAAGCAGCAAACACTAAACATGACATAACAAAGTACAACAGCCCCCTCCCACCCATCCCTCCCCAATCACCTCTCACCCAAAGGTTGCTTCCCAGCTCTATCAAGTCAACCACAACAGGGGGCTCGGAGATCTGAGCTAGCCACAAAATTGCTTAGTCAAAAATGACCTACTAAAAGTACAAAATAAGACTGTTCACTATACACAGACTTATAATGAGAGGAAAAGACTTCAAGTGCTCCAGGAAGCAAGGCTTTAGAGGATTCTGACCTTGTCTCCTTTCTTAGGAGCCACCATTGGTCATAAAAACCTCCCCTATTTCAAACTGGCCAGCAGTAAAAGAAACACTTCAGCATAAGCAGGTCAATGGTTGCTGAATTTTTAAACTGTCCATAAGATGATGGTCACACAGGACTCGTAACATTTTTTTACATTGTTTTGTTTTTGCCTTTTTATGCTCTAGAAAGTCTTTGCAATAGGTTTGCTCCAGAAGAAGCATTAAGGTGAAACTGGGAAGCTCTGTAGGGCATTATAAGAAGAGCACCGCATGAAACATCAACTTTGAGCATTAATTTCATGGCTTTTGCTTCTTTAAATATTGGATTACATATCAACAATATAGATTAAAGCTAAATAATCTGTTTATCAAAGCCAACTAAGTAGTTTAAACATACAGTATTATAAAGTGATTGGATTCATACAACAAGGTACATTTGAAATAGGGAAGTTTTTTTTATGACTAATGATGATGGCTCCTAAGAAAGGAGACAAGGTCAGAATCTTCTAAAGCCTTGCTTCCTGGAGCACTTGAAGTCTTTTCCTCCCATTATAAGACTGTGTATAGTGAACAGCCTCATTGTGATAGTTTATTTATGCAACATTATTTTAGCATCAGCAGCCAGTATACACCAAATTGATTTCTGCAGTTGAGTCCTTAACAGAGCAAAACTATAAACTTGCTATTTACCCTTTGCTTATATCCTTTATATTCCATATGAGGGGGTGCTGAAATGTTCTTAGCCCATAGAGCCATGAAACTTACAAGTTATTCCACAAATTCATCCCTAAGTTCAGTGCACTTAGCATATTGTGTCTGAAGGTTCTGTAACCCTTCCAAAAATGCTCTGATGTCTGGTCACTGAAATACTGCTCCACTACAACAGTTACCTCTGAAATACTCAAAAATTGTTGCCCTTTCAAAATGTTTTTAAAGTTTGGAAACAAAATATAATCAATTAGAAACATGATGTCAGATAAAGGCCAAATGGCCCATCTAGTCTGCCCGTCCACAGTAACCATTATCTCATCCTCTCTCTAAAAGATACCATATGCCTATCCCACACCTTCTTGAATTCAGACACAGTCTCCATCTCCACCACTTCCACCAGGAGACTGTTCCACACATCTACCACTCTTTCTGTAAAAAAGTATTTCCTTAGATTACTCCAGAGCCTAGCACCTCTTAACTTCATCCTATGCCCTTTCATTCCAGAGCTTCCTTTCAAATGAAAGAGACTCGACTCGTGCGCATTTATGCCCTGTAGGTATTTAAATGTTTCTCAAAATAATAAATAGTAACAACTCATATTGCAAAAATATTAGAAAATGTTGCCAGCCAGCAGTGGAGTCACCAAGGAGAGACTCATTAATCAAAAAAATGTGGAGAAAAAGCCTCAAATATAACAATTTGGCAGCAATCAATAATGATTTTAAGCTGCACTTTGACCTGTCATTGGCATAAAAAAATAGCTGCAAAACATGGAGTCCGTTCTAAACCAAAAATGGCAGCAGACACCTCCTGCTGCAGTTAGATGTGAAAACATAGCATTACAATTCTGCAGATTGGCATCTTGCAAAATAAAATAACACTCTTTTCAGCTTGAGTGCTAAAATAATGCTCAGAATTTAGGAAGTTGGGTGGGTTGAGAACTTTTCAGCACCTCTTCATACAAGATCATGTTTATTTTATTTATTTGGATTTATTTACTGCCTTTTTGAAGTAATTCACTCAAGGCAGTGTATAACAAGAATAAATCAAATATACCGTAGAAAATAGACAATTACTACAGTAAAAATATTCAAATAACAATACAAGGAATGGCATAGTATGATATCATCATATACAATAATAAAATTGAATGTTAAAAGTTAATGCTAAAGATGGATGTATCTAACAAAAAACAGGGATAATATATCCTATATTGGAAGTCAGTAAAGTCGTTTTGTGAAATTAGAGAAGACTGACTAAAATAAACAGTAGTCTCAAGAGAGTGATCCTATATTTTAAATGCGCTCAGAGAAGTGAAACTCTGAAGAGGGGGGGGTAACCCCCTCTTGGAACAAGAGTTTACCATCCAGTCATAGCATACTTGATATTTAAGAATCACTCTCTGAGATATAGTAGGCACTTTTATATTCTTAAATGTTGTAAAAATCCAGTCTTTTTTTTTTATTCAATCTTGGTTTTTTATATAAATGTATTTGCATTTGAAAAATCACTGGAACATTGATTAAACCTCACTTATCTTTTGAGGAATAATTCTATAGGGTCCCAATGCGGCCCCGTTTCGACATCTGCTTCAGGAGATCCAGTTGTAGATTTATATAGCTCTCATTCGGCAATTAAAGGCTGACAAAAAATTAGATGTCCGTGAATGTTGATCTGCAATGCAAAGTTCAGTGTTAAAGACCACACATGCCATGTAAGCTGGAAACTTCCTAGCTACACTGCTATGTAGCATTGTAACTTTTCTGGCTAACCATGAGAGGAGAGGAGCACTAAAAGGTTACATACCGCTCACAAAAAAAATCACTCAATGATTCCAATCGACGGAGAGCGCTGCCCGACACTCCAGCTTTAAAATGGAGGGGGAGTGGCTCCGTACGTTGTGTTACGTGATGACAACACACGCATACTGACAAAAAGAGTCAATAAAGTAAGTTGAAATCCACACTGTGACATGGTATTGTGAATGAAAAACTATTTTCAAAAAAAGGCTACCCATTCTATTTCGTTGTTAAGTCCATACGGATGAAGCGTATTTAAAATGTATATCCATTTTTGCTCCTTTTTTCAAAGTATATGCGCTACATCGCCACCCCTAGTGTTAATTATTGTATCTAACACTGAGAATCTCAGGTCTGCCGGGTCATGCTGATGACTGAGCCAATGTTGTACCAGGGGAGCTTCTTGTAAACCAGACCGTATCCTGCTGATATGCTTCCCTATCTTGGTTTTCATGCTGCAAATGGGGCAGCCCACATAACATAGACCACACGGACATTGGATAATGTAAACTACTTGCTGAGAATTGCAATTTGTCGCTTGCTGGGTAAGTCTGTGCCTTGTTGTAAGTTGTATCTGATGTAATGTGACACTATGTTTACACATTCTAAAATGTCCACAAGGAGTATGGTTCGCCCGGTATAGTAGACTGTGAGAGATTACTCAAAAACTGAGAATGAACCAACTTCTGTTTCAAATTTTGACTTTTAGAAAATGCAAATCTAGAAAGATCTTGAAACTCCTGATGGTACTGCATGATATACCAATGCTGTTTAATGACACGTTTGATTTGAAAGGCGAGGGAGGAGTATGGTAGGATGCATACTAAAGATTGTTCCTCTTGTTTGGATTGTGATTGTAGCAATAGCGAGCGATTCGCATATAATGCTCTATGGATCACTGATGGTGGGTACTTTTTTTCCTGAAATCTCTCTTTTATATCATCGGCTTTACTAATGTACTCTTCCACTGTGGTACAAAATCTTCGAAGCCGTAAAAACTGTCCTACCTTGATATTATTTCTTAGGTGCCTAGGGTGAAAGCTGTCATACTGCAAAAGATTATTCCTATCAGTAGGTTTGCGGTAAATGCTAGTTTGAAAGCTTTCCTGCTGTAAAGAGACATTAATATCCAAAAAAGACACCTGATTATTATCTTAGTCATGGTGAACTGTAAGTTGTTGTCGCAGTTATTGAGCCATTCAGAAAATTGATTCAGTTCAACTAATGTACTAGTCCATACTACCAATATATCGTCTATGTATCTTTTCCAGAACATAAGATGTTGCCAGTGCTCTGAAGAATATAAAAAAGTACGCTCAAACTTTGATACATAAAGACAAGCTATTGAGGGGGCCATTTTGGCCCCCATTGCTATACCCTTGATTTGTTTATAGAAAGTACTATCAAATTGAAAATAGTTCATGCCTAGCGCTATTGAGGCTAACTTTGTCAAAAACTGTACCATGGTTTCTGATATATCTAGGGCCTGTAGTTCTTCCTTGATAATATCAATCGCCTCTTATTGAGGTACATTTGTGTACAGCGCTGTAATGTCAAGGGTAAGTAATACAGCATTGGCTGGTATATTTTGAAAAGTTGCCAAAAATTTAATCATACTTGCTGAATCTAGCACGTATGACTGTGCTAATGGTACTCTGTCCTCAAGATGTATGTCCAGTATAGTAGATAGTGGCTCTAATATGGATCCTATCCCCGAGACTATGGGTCTCCCGGGGGGATTTATCAGCGATTTGTGAACCTTCAGAACAAAATAAATCACTGTAGATTTGACATGTAACGTTTTATCATTTATATCTTGTTGATCTATGGGGTCATTTTCTTTCTGAAAATAGTGTTTCAATGTACATGTCCTGATGAATTTGAACAACGCTTTCTAGTATCAAAAGGCTGGTAACAGCTCGTTGGTACAAAGGAAAGACCTTTATTTAACACGGACAGTTCAACTGATGTTAGTGATCTATGAGAGAGATTGAGCACATTTTTTGCGTCTGTATTTACCGAAGAAGATGTACACAGCATACTGGAACCCATCAGGCTATATGCAGGAAATGAAGACGAAAAGCTGACAGGATTGACGGTCAGTCTAGAGGAGGTGTGTAGACAGATTGATAGACTTAAGAGCGATAAATCCCGGGACTGGATAGCATCCATCCGAGGGTCATCAAGGAACTGAAAGGGACCATAGCTGAACTGCTTCAACTAATAGCCAATCTGTCAATCAAATCGGGAAAGATTCCGGAAGACTGGAAGGTGGCAAATGTTACGCTGATCTTCAAGAAAGGTTCGAGGGGAGATCCGGGAAACTACAGACTGGTGAGTCTGACCTTGGTACCGGGAAAGATGATAGAGTTGCTGATAAAGTATCGCATCATTGATCACCTTGATGGACACGGGCTGATGAGGACCAGTCAGCATGGTTTTAACAAAGGCAGATTGTGTTTGACGAACTTGCTGCACTTCCTTGAGGGAGTAAACAGACAGATAGACAAGGGCGACCCGGTCAACATTGTATATCTGGATTTTCAGAAGGTGTTTGACAAGGTTCCGCATGAACAACTACTTTGGAAAATTGCGAGCCATGGAATCGAGGGTGAAATACTCACGTGGATTGAAAACTGGCTGGATCATAGGAAACAGAGAGTGGGGGTAAATGGACAATACTCAGACTGGAAGAGCGCCACCATTAGGGTGTCGCAGGGCTTGGTGCTTGGACCCGTACTCTTCAACATCTTTAAAAATGATCTAGACATTGGTACGACGAGTGAGGTGATTAAATTTGCGGACGATACAAAGTTATTCAGAGCAGTGAAGACACATGGGGATTGCGAAGATCTGCAACGTGACATAATCAGGCTCGAGGAATGGGTGTCAACATGGCAGATGAGGTTCAACATGGATAAGTGTAAAGTGATGCATGTAGGTAACAAAAATCTCATGCACGAATACAGGATGTCTGGGGCGGTACTTGGAGAGACCTCCCAGAAAAGAGACTTGAGAGTTATGATTGACAAGTCGATAAAGCTGTCCATGCAATGTGCAGCGGCAGCAAAAAGGGCAAACAGAATGCTAGGAATGATAAAGTAGGCGATCACGAACAGATCAGAGAAGGTTATCATGCCGCTGTACCGGGCCATGCTGCTCCCTCACCTGGAGTACTACGTCCAGCACTGGTCGCCGTACATGAAGAAGGACACGGTACTACTCGAAAGGGTTCAGAGAAGAGCGACTAAGATGGTTAAGGGGCTGGAGGAGTTGCCGTACAGTGAAAGATTAGAGAAACTTGGCCTTTTCTCCCTCGAACAGAGGAGATTGAAAGGGGACATGATCGAAACATTCAAGGTACTGAAGGGAATAGACTTAGTAGATAAGGACAGGTTGTTCACTCTCTCCAAGGTAGGGAGAACGAGAGGGCACTCTCTAAAATTGAAAGGGGATAGATTCCGTACAAATGTAAGGAAGTTCTTCTTCATTCAGAGAGTGGTAGAAAACTGGAACGCTCTTCCCGGAGTCTGTCATGGGGAAAAACACGCTCCAGGGATTCAAGACAAAGTTAGACAAGTTCCTGCTGAACCAGAATGTATGCAAGTAGGACTCGTCTCAGTTAGGACTAAGGGCAGCTGCATGAGCGGACTGCTGGGCACGATGGACCACTGATCTGATCTAACAGCGGCAATTCTTATGTTCTTATGCTCTTAGAACCTGTTCCTCTGTGGGAGAGAAGTCAGGGGTTCTACTCAAACTATTTCCTAATAAAAAAAAAATACAGGAGACCTTCGGCCTAATCTTGACCTCAGAGGTCTACTCAAATACTTGTTGAAGGAGAAGTTTCACATGGTCTCTCTGGAACCTCTTCTACCTCTACTAGAAAAAGGCGATTGGCTATTCTCTCCAGATCTAAAAGTGGCCTACACTCACATGTCCTTCCTACCTGTTCACAGAAAGTATCTTAGCTTCCTTATTGATTCTCAACATTGCCAGTACAAAGTTTTGCCCTTAGAACTAGCCTTGGCCCCTCAAGTCTTCACAAAATGCCTGAGAATAGTGGCAGCAGCCCTTCACAAATGGGAGTTCCACATATTTCCCTACTTAGATGACTGGTTGATCAAGGCTTCATCATCACAAACATCAACTCAACAATTCTTCTGCAGTTCCGTAGGTTTTTCATCAACCACCAGAAGTCACATCTGCATCCTTCTTAGGCACTTGTAAGAGACAAGTTAATCATGTGTTTTTAATGAGAATAACTAATGGGCAGACTGGATGGACCGTTCAGGTCTTTATCTGCCGTCATTTACTATGTTATTTGAGTTCACTGGCACTCTCCTGGATACTACTTAAGGTCAAGATTTTCTACCAAAACAGAGAACAGACAATCTCATTCACCTGTGCCACACAGTCTGCATCCTACAATTCACTTCTACTCAGTAACTGTTAAGCCTTCTGGGTCATATGGCATTGACTGTGTACATTACTCCATTTGCATGTCTCACATCAGAATCCCACAATGGAATTCCTACGAGTGTCTGAGCAGCATTGGTGCATTTAGCACTCTGGGCTGCGGTAGAGACCTCAAACTTGGTTTAATAAAAGAAGACCAAAGTTATTTCCTGAAAGTATGCTCCTATGCAACAAAATTCTATAAATGGGAAAACTGCTGCTTTTTTATTGTATCACCATTATAAGTCATCCAATGGCCACACTGAAACTGGAAAAGCTGCTATTCTAAACAAGTGGAGAAAAAAGATCTCCATTGTACGGCACACAGGCAGGGGCACATAAACCCCATCAAGAGTCAGAAAAAAAACCTCCACGTATCTTATCAGAACCTGGAAGCTGCAATATATCGACCATCCTTCAACAGCAGGAACAGTCCAAATCTTCAATCAAATTTTCTCCAATCCTGGTCGCCAATCATAAGCCTGAAAATTAACTCCACAGATATTCAGATTAATGTCAAAACCCAACAGGGAAACCCTGTTTCACTATCGCTGCATCAGGAGGCGGCTCCTGCTATCAGTCCTGCTCAGGAAAAAATGGCACACAGGGATCGAACCGCCAGCTTTTTTGTTCATTATTGTTCTGCAAACTTTCTTATCATTATTGTCATTTTCTTTTGATAACTACTTATCTTGCAATTAAATTGACTCCCCATCCTTCAGGTATTCTAGGTATCACCTATTTGTTCAATATTAAACTAGTTCAGTTCTAAATTTTTCTTTTTGTTGCAATCTACAGTGTAATTTTTCTTTGAAGGAACTATAATGATAGCTGTCATAAATTAATTCTTACTGATTGTAAGTGCATGTTAATATCAGTGGCCCATAAGAATTGTCCCTCCCCCATTTGAAATAGCTTTCCAACCTAGCTCTCTTCCCAGTCACCTATTTTATTTTTGTGGGGGGAGGGGGGCAGACAAAGGAAATGGGAGCATTTGACTGTCCCCTTGCTTTGTTCTTCAGTTAGTTTATAAATTCACACTAATTTTCCTCATGGTTTTGTTTTAGGTTCTGTTTTGTAGCCCATCTAACTGTTGTTGCATTTGGCAGTCAGCTCTGTATTGAAAATGCCAATAATTTTCCTTTTCCATTTTCTTCTCTTATATAAGTACATGGAAGTTAAATAAGCATTCTTTCATGCCTTTTCAGATACATATGTGCTTTTAGGTTAATCTCTTAAATGCTGATCAGCAGTATTTTTGTCCTTACTGTTAACACTATTGCATCTTTTCCTATTTGGGGATTGGCCAACTCATATTCTGCATCAAGCCAGCTCTTTGTATTCCTTTCCTAATCACTACTGTGACTAAATTGTGCATGCTGCCTCATAGCAATATTACAAAATACTGACCTATTTCTTTTGTGTTCTCTGCAGCTGGGTGTTAGTGCAAGTCAGGGTTTGTTCAAAGATTGACTAAGGCAAATCCCTGTTAACAGGACGTCCAGCTTCAGGTCTGCTTGCTTTTTTATTCATGTTGCTCTGCAACTTTCTTTTCATTATTTGTCATTTTCTTTTGTTGCCTACTTATCTTGCAATTGCATTGACTCCCCACCCTTCAGATCAGGATTAGATTTAAGATTTGAATTTTTATCTTTTGTTGTATTATTGCCTCAGCCTTCACATATTTACATTTGTTGGTTTCTCTGTGCCACCATTTTGTCCATTATATTTTGCCAATGTAGTTGTCCTTTGTATCCAGGCTTGCTTATTTCACCCTTCTTTTTTAAAACTTTTTGTTTGCTTCGTTTTCCTTTTCCTATATATCATTCTGAAATTCTGTACAGCTTCAAAATATCTTTAAAATGTGTACATTTTCCCCCCTTCTACTCATAATTTTCTTGATGAAAGTGTTCCCAGTTTATTGGTTTATATGTGCTTGACAATACCACATTTTCTAATGTATGGATCAATGTGTTTTACAGTAAAAACAATATATACAGTTCTGAAGATAGGAATTCCATTAAAAGACAGAAAAGATTATGCATTCATCCAAAGTAAAAATGAGATAGTTAGTGTGTCGTTATAGCTTTCAGGTATATGGCCGGCATGCTCACAACAAACTCTTTGCCCTGAAAACCTCACAAAAAAAATGCAATTTTAACAGGGTTTTAAATTTGGGGAATGGTTGTTCAGTGCAAATAATTGACAGAAGGTCATTCCATAGTTTTGAGGCAATAAAATAAAAATCAGATGCTCGTGTTGATTTGTAATGAGCTTGCTTTGCACAGGGAAGGGCTAATCTAATTTACTCATTTCCCTTAGACCTGAATTGTACTAGGCTGTTTAAGGAAACAATGCATTAACAAGTAGGGGAAAGCATGTAACAGGCTTGACTTAGCCTATGGCTTGCAGGCCAGAATCTGACCCACTAAACTGTTGTTTTTTTTCTGGCACTTGAAAGCTTGGCGGTTCTTGGGGGGCTTACATCAGGATTCCTGTTCTTCAGCATGACTTGGTTCAAGTTTGCAGAGATCTGTCATGGTGGAGAAGCAGGAATCCTACTGTTTCTTTTGCAGCTAAAACCAGGTGAGGGGAAAGAGACTGGGTGAAGATGGGGGTGTGTGTACATTGGATAGAGAGTGCAAGACTGGGTGAGCATTGAGCAGAGGGCAAGGCGCCATCGTATTTTGCCACCATTTTACAAAACATGTGCTAAAATACAATGCTGTGTGTTTTTGCCTTCTGAATGTTACAAGTATAAAATATAGCCATTGATAGAAAAAGGTTGGGCAAGCCTAAAATAAAGGCTAGGCTTTGGGAGTGTGTGTGTGGACTGGGTGAGTAGATATAGTTCATATTTGGGTAAAAGGGTATATAAAGAGGTATAGTGCTCTGTGTGTGGAGGATATATCTGGTGAGTGGGTATTTTTCGCTCCATAAGATGCACTTTTTCCACTCCCAAAAAGGGGATGCATCTTATGGAGCAAATATACCTCCGTTGCCCACCCCCCCGGTGTTCTGCTGCTGCTCGTCGCCACCCCACCATCCCCTTGCCGCCGTCTTACATGCTCGCAGCTGCAGGAAAGGAAGAGAAGGGCCGGCAGTGTGCAATCGGGCCCACAAGTCTTGCCCCGATGTCAATTCCCGTCGGAGAGAAGGTCCAGGCCAACCAATCGCTGGCCCAGACCTTATCTCCAATGCCAGAATTGACGTCAGAAGAAGGCTTATGGGCCTGATTGAAAGCCGCCGGCCCTACGTGGAGTTGCAAGCAGGAGTCGGCAGCCGCTTTGCCCTGTCAGCAGCAGGAGTTGGCAGCGGCGTCGCATGCGCTCTGCGATCCAGGAGTGCAGGAGCCTTGTTTTGGTCAGAGGAGCCAGCTTTTGATCTTCTGTGAAGGGATCTTCGGGCTCCTGAGAGGTGGGCAGTGCTGCAGTTCCTGGGATGGGGCTTTGAGGATCGTTCCTGTGGCAAGTTCAGGGGTGTGTGTGTGTGTGTGTGTGTGTGTGTGTGTAGCTTGATGCGGGTGTGCTAGTGGCCTGGGAGGTGAGCCTCTGGTTATTTGGGGTAATGGGGTGTTGGTAGGTTGGGGTTTGCCAGGGTTTGGTATAGGGGTTTTTTGTGCTCCTTATGGCGCCTGCTAAAAAGTCTGGTCCCAGGGGAGGGAGGGATGGTGGAGCTCAGAGGGGTCGTTCTGCAGTGGTGGCAGTGTCTGTTGGCAGACCAGGGAGGAAGAATCGGCATGGCATGGAGGAAGGAAGGCTTCTTGAGTTGCAACAGTAGTGGGTGAGTGGCGGATCAGGGAGGAGGAATTGGCGTGGCAGGGAGGAAGGCATGCAGGCTTCAGTGTGGGAGGGAGGCAGGCTGTCAGGCTTTGGTGAAGGAGGGAGGAAGGACAAAGGCTGTAAGACAGTGAGGGGGAGGGGGCAAGAACTCATGAAGGGAGGGAGGGAATAGAAAGAGACAATTCTTGGGTCTGAGGAAGTAAGGAAGGAAAGAAAGAAATAATTATCTAGTGCAACCAAAAATCACTAGACAACAAAGGTAGGATTTCAATTTAGTGATCAAAATCTGTCTGCTGCAGTATATTTGTCTATTTTTCTAGGGGGTTGGGTTCAGAGGCACAATTTGGTTCAGAATATTTTTTTCTTGGTTTTTCCTCCTCTAAATCTAGGGTGCATCTTATGGTCAGGTGCGTCTTATGGAGCAAAAAATATGGTATGTGGGCCATAAAAGTTTAAACAAAGTAAACCTGTCCTCATCCCCTCTCTAGTCATCTGTTTTCTCCTGCCTCTCATCTACTTGCCAGCTGAAGCTTATTCCTTGTCACTCACCTTCTGTAGCTCCACTCATTTTCTTCTGGCATCTTGGACCTCTCTCCTTGTTTATTCCCCTATTCATAGGTCCTTTTTCCCTCTCCCTTCCCACCACTCCAGGGAGGTCTCCCTTTTCTTCTATTTCCTCACTCTTATTTCCTGCCACTTTCATTTTGCATTTCTTCTTCCCTTCCCCAGTGGCTGTATATCTGCAGGAGGACTAGTACTTAAAAGGATATGGCTTCCTTTTCCTCATGGAGCCTGTTAAATGTAAATCAACTTGCTGTCCTTTTAGAAGTTGCACACTGTTTTGATCTAGATTAATAAAATACTAGAGAAAAAAAATTGAGTGATAATTTTAAATTCTAGAAGCCATTGGTTTCATAAGGCTGCCTCTTTGGAAGTTTGCTGAGCTCTGTCGGCAAAATCAATGCATGTCTGGTGGCACATTATAGACTAAAGCCTTAAGTTTAGGGAACTCTTCACAGCTGCTTGTGACAGATCACTAGATTCTTTAGTGGAAATTCATGAAAATATCTTTTGGAGAACAACTATGTGGTTAATATTTTCAGGGTAACTGAATGTTTAATTCATCAAGTGATCTGTTTTGAAATGCCAGTTACCCAAGAGGAATAAATGCTTGTCCCCTACTCAACTCCACAATCTTGTTGCTAGGGATGTTAACAGTGAAAATCAGATACCAAAATCCACAGAGAAAACCAAAAAGAAAATAAAATAAACGAAGAAAACAAGTGATTTAGAGGACCGGAAGGGGTATCAGACAACCCGGCACACAAAGATTGGGTGCTGGGGACAATTCCTCATTTAACCCCACGGAACCTCCACCACCTAATATTGTATTTTTTTATATTTCTATAAAGTATTACTTGACTGTGTTGCTTAAGTTTAGGGAACTCTTCACAGCTGCTTGTGACAGATCACTAGATTCTTTAGTGGAAATTCATGAAAATATCTTTTGGAGAACAACTATGTGGTTAATATTTTCAGGGTAACTGAATGTTTAATTCATCAAGTGATCTGTTTTGAAATGCCAGTTACACAAGAGGAATAAATGCTTGTTCCCTACTCAAACACAGAGGTGAAGCCAGGAGACTTCAGAGCAATAAAAGAACACTTCTTTTAGTTCTGTGTTTTTTTTTACATTTAAGATTCAAACATATGTTAGAATTACGGTAAACTAGAGAAACAGCTATGAGTTGAAAGTACAGTATGTAGCTGATTAGCAAGAAAGATGAGCCTGTACATAATTTATTATGAGAAATTAATGGCAGCTACTATGCAAGGGAACTTATCGAACAATAACATTCCCTCTGTTCATGATCCCAACATATTTACAGTTTTCTCCTTGCCCTCAATGAGAATGACATGTTACACAGTTGGATTTTAGGCCTTTTATCAAGCATTTTGACAATATTTAAAACAGGTGTGTTGCTGGTGTTGAAGATTTTCATAGATAGATGAAATAATTTTAACAAAAGGCTCCCAACGTGCTGACAAACACCTGTGAAATCAAAAGCGGATACCAGCAGCTGAGCACATTTTAATTCAAGCAATTAATGCAGTTTACAGAGTTAGCCTGAAATGAGTGACACACATTGACGTTTGATGTCTTTTTATTATAGAACAAAGGAGTTTCAATTCTTTTGCTTTAACTGCAGCCTCGCCATTGTGTGGAGAAGGAGGTCTAATGAATCATTGTTTAACTTAGATATCGCTCAGTATTTGTACATTAAATAGCTTCAGATGTGTACATACTACTTCTCTGACAACTCCTTTATTTAACTTTGATTAATTGGCAATGAATGGTTATTTAATTACTTGAGGAGAAATCTAACAACAGTGTGTGCTCTGATTAAGTTGTTTAATTTAATACGATATCCAAAGATGTTGAAGTATGTGGGTTCCCATTTAGCATATGCTGCTGTCAAAAGCAAATTTGGCAATCATTCTGAAGTGCGTGGAGGCTTGTAAACAACCAAAACAATGGAAGTTAATAGTCTACTTTATGTAAAATCAGATAATCTTAGTGTCCAATAACTAATTCCATAAGCTGGTTCAAAAATCTTTCTTCAAGCAGTTTGTCACTCTGTGTACAGATATATACCAATTCTAACTCTTTTATAAGCACTAAGCACTTCATGTGTGGCTAATTCAGACTTTGTATTAAGGAAGATATCTAATGGTCATTTTCCGAAACTGAGAAATTATTCATTCTCAAATTTGTTGCCTTTGTATGAAGATATATTAATAACTAACGCTTTAAAAATGTTATTTTATCAGGTTTCAGTGGATGACTGCTGAGAAATCGGTTGTCCCCTCCTTCCATCGCATCAGTTTACCCAGATATAGACCAGTGATTCAGTGCCTTCTGCAATGATGGCACTTGTGGAATTTAATTACAGTTAAGGTGATAACATTCTTAATACAGCCGTCATTCTTTTCTGCTTCAGAAACCCCTTTGGAGGGTACACTTCTGCTTCACATATGGCTTCCAACTAGAGGCTAACTGACTTGCCCGATATCTGGGTTTGATCATGCTTCAGTTTTGACTGAAAATATGACCACTCTCTGCTAGCCCCTGCACACATCCCCCTCCACCATCCCACCACTTCTAGAGCAAGTCCTCTCGGGCCAGATCCATTCACAAAATGGCTACTGTGACTTCCTACAGCGCACTCAGGAGTCATTTTGGCTGAGGTACCAATTAGAGAATGACACGGGGAAAAAAAATCTGTCCCCATCGCTGCCCCGTCACTGGAACACTGTCCTCTTCACCACCCCGTCCCCTCTACCGCCCTATCCCCGCAGCATCCACCCTTCCCTCTCGCTACCTCAATGCACTTCAGCGGCCTGAGAATCTTCCTCCCTCCCCCTTACCTTTGCGGCGCATTAGTAAAGAATTGAAACTTAAGGGAGGGAAGGCGCATGGTCACCGATCGCGCGCAGTCCCCTCCTTCCCTCCGGCCAAATCTATCTCCCTCCCCCTTAACCTTCATGGCGCTTTCGTAAAAAACTTACTGAAGCCGGTGAAGCCTGCCTGCCTGCAGTCGCGCATATGTGGATGGAAGCTTCTTCTCTGATGCAACCGAAAGGAGGAGGCCTAAAAACTACCACCTGCTGAAGAGGAGGTGGTAGTGGCTAGCGCGGCTGGCGGTTTAGCTTGTGATATTACGCACGTTAAACCGCTACCGCACCTTTGTAAAAGGAGCCCTTAGTTCTTCGAGATTTGACCACCTTAGAATCTGGTTATTCTAATAAACCATATGTCAACAAGACTGCAGTGGAAACTCAAGCCCTTTAATCATTGCGACAGGATCAGCGTTTAATTATTAAACCTGTTGACAAAGGTGTCTCTATTGTCATTCAAAATAGGGCCCAATACCAGGAGGAAGTTCAGCGTCAACTCGGAATTATTCTTTACTGCAAAATGATCCTGTTAAAGAATTACAGTGTAACATCAGTAAGCTTGTTCAGGAAGCGCTAGGTGCGGGCATGATCACCAAAGCGGAAAACCGGTTCCTTCAAATTTCCTTTCCAAGGACTCCAGTCTTCTATACTATCCCCAAAATCCACAAGTCTCTTGTGTCACCTCCAGGAAGACCCATCGTCTCTCTCAATAACACAGTACTAGAACCTGTATCTCAATTTTCTTCAACCCCATGTTGGGGAAGACCAAATTCTTTATTAAGGACACTACTGATATCCTTTGTAATCTTCAGGGGCTTGAATTTTCTACACCTGATATATGTCTGGTAATCCTAGATGTGGTGGCGCTGTATACCAGTATACCCCATCGGGAGGCCCTTAAAATAGTGGTGCACACTTTAAGTCATTGAATCCCCCAATAGGATATCTACTTCATTTTTGATGGATTTGGCCAATTTAGTTCTTACCAAGAATTATTTCAGAGTAAATCATTCTTTCTGTCAACAATGCCAGGGAGTAACCATGGGCACAACTGCTGCCACCAGTATTGCCAATCTTTTTATGTCTCAATTTGAAGAGGATTTTTTTGTATCCTAATACTAATTTCCAGGATATCCAGTGTTAGATGCGTTTTATTGATGACATCTTTTTTATTTGGACTCATATTGAGGAACACATTGAAGCTTTTGTCAGCTGGCTCAATTCCCTCACCATACGTTTCACAATGACAAGTCATAAAAATTCCATCACTTTTTTGGACATGACTGTAATCCTAGAAGGTGGGATAATATATACCAAGGTGCATCATAAATCCACTGAGAGAAATAATCTCTTGTCTTTTTCTAGCTGTCATCCTAGTTGCCTAAAGGCGGCCATTCCTATAGTCCAATATTTACAAGCCAGAAGGATTTGCACCACTGATTCTGACTTCAAAGAGGGAAGCCAAGATTTTACAAAATAAATTTTTGGCTAGAGGTTATCCTCAAGCGGTGATTCATAAAGCTTATCTGAGGGCCTGGCATACCAACCGGGATCTGTTGTTGGCAGGTAGTCACAAGGCAGTTTCTTCTAACCAGATTTTGTTCTGTCTCATTCCACCCAAATCTTCTGCGGTGGCCACAAGTATAAGATCCCATTGGCACGTACTCCATTTGCACAAGGTTTTCCAAGACAATCCTTGCATTGCATTTACACGAGGCAAGAATTTATCTGAATATTTAGTTTCCTCAGATTTTCAGCAGAAGTCGTAACATCAGCCTGGCAATGGTTACTATTCTCCCTATGGCAATTGCTCTCTATGCGACACATCTCATTCTGGTGGACGGTGGGTTCACCCTACTACAGGGAAGGCTTACTATTTAAAATCCTGCGTGTCTAGTTTTGTGGTTTATGTAATTTCTTGCCCTTGTGGTTTAATACATGTTGGATGTATTTCTCAAACCATTAAAACCAGACTAATTGAACATTGAAGTTGTCTGAGAACGGGCAAACAACGGCACCCATGGTTGCTCATAACATGGCTCATCATCATATCTTTTCTCAACTCAGATGGTGTGTTCTAGAACAAGCTCCTATACACTTTAATGGAAATAAGACCACCTATCTCTTGAGAAGGGAAAACTTTTGGATTTTCTATTTGAAGGCTTATTCCCCCACACAATTAAATGAAAATGTGGATAAATGTTTTTCAGGATAACAGAGTTTGTCGTCCTCAGTGGTAGTTTTTCTTATGATTCATGCAACACAAAATCTTCTCCTTTGTCTCTTTTTTTCCTTTTACTAATATTAACCTTTTTTTTTTGTTCTCCTTTTTTCAGTCATATTTCTTTCATTTTTTGATTGATTTTTTTCCTTTTCAGTGGTTTCTTATACTGATGTCATTTTTTATGTCATCACGTTAAAGGAGTACGCTGCTCTTGCGGGGCTCCTGGGTGTTTTAAACGTCTCGGACGCCATTATTTTTTCACTTTCCCTAAGCATTAGTTTGATTGCGCTAAGCTCTTGTGGATTATGCTAACAGGATTTATGGTCTTCTGTTGCTTCAGATTGAATTAGCTGGTCGGGGGTTGTGGGGTGAGGGGGGTGATTGGGGTGCTTCGTGGGCAGGAGGGGTTGGGCTCCCTCCTACCCGTATTGGTTTGGGGGGTTTGGGGGTCGTGTCTCAGTAGGAGAGATTGACTATCTCCTGCCGCAATGGCGATCCCCCGAACTGCCGCAATCCGTGGCTCTTCAGGGGTAGGATTGCGGCAGGGAAAATGAGGCATCTCTCCTGCCGCGATTGTTGCGGTGGGGGGGGGGTGGGCAGGTTGCCGGGGCCGCTGAACTGATGGCAGCAGCCGCGATCAGCTCGGTGGCCCCTTTTCGGCACTTATACCTGTTTTGACTTGGTCTAAGTCAAATCGTATAAGTTCCGATTAGGCAACCTGCTCAACTTTTTAGTTATACTTGCTGTACGACTAAGTCTAGGTCGGCCCACCTCCCGCCCTTTCCCCTTCTCTAAAAACGCCTGTTTTCGCTCTAGGCATTTAGAGGCAGGGGAAAGGCCTAAGCTGGTTAGATACGTCTAAAATCAACTTTGATTATCGGTACTTGGACGATAAGACTTTTTGATCGTCCAAGTACCGATTTAGGCCCTTTTTGGGATGTTTTTGACATTCAGTGAAATTAATTTAAGGGACATGTGAGCAATAATATATGAGAGTCGTCATCAGTATTGTAAGTAAAAAAACAAACAAAAAATAGATGCTCATTGGGAAAATGGTTACAGTTGAAAGGTACAAATGAGAACTAGCGTACCATCTTATATGTACTGGAAGTGTAGACAGCTGTGGTGCTAAAAGGTGGTGCCACATTCTAGAAGAGAGAAAAGAAGGGAGTGAACAAGCCACAAAAGGCAGACTCCCTCACAGCATATTACAGACAGTTTTTGTAGTAGTAGAGAAGCAAGTATATTAAATAAAGATCCTTATAATTTTGACATGTTAGAAGTTTCCAAGGAATCGTAATTCACAAACTGAGTCATATACCTAAACTAATAAATCTTGTAATAAAGACACCTTAAGATTACATCAGTTCAATTGTCCTAAATACTTTTGAATATATGTATGTAAATGTATGTGTGAAGCCTTAAAGTAATTTAGTTGGTTAATTCTCAAATGCATGTTATTAATTATGTATTGTTGTGTAAGGCATACATTATGTATTATAAATTAGGTATTGTAATGGTTAAATCAATTAATTAATTATCATCATAATGCTGAGTATTTGCCAATATTATAGCTTGGCAAAACTTTGGGCTCCTTTTACAAAGTTGCATTAGGGCATTAACGCGCATGCTAGATGCTAATGCCAGCATTGAGCTGGCGTTAGTTCTAGCCGCGTAGCGTGTGGTAATATCCTGTGTGTGCTAAAAACGCTAGCACACCTTCGTAAATGGAGCCCTTTGTAATGAGTTCTTATCTCAATTTTTGTCTCCACAAGAGTTTTCATAAATGCCACAAATATTGCTGCTGGTATTTCATAGAGCCTCCATTGTTGTTACCGAAGAGTCGGCTACCCTAACTAGAGAATGACAAGGTGGTTGTTACCCATGGCTAGCCGCGAGTAGCCGCGGGTAACCTGCCGAAATGGGGAAAGAAAAATAGTAGTCACTGCGGGGACGGGGACAAGGCCATTCACCGCCCCGTGGAGCGGTGAATGGTCTTGTCTCCGCAGTGAGGCATCAAGGATCGCGCGGTCCAGCAGCCCCCACCCACCCGATCGCAGCGTTTAGCCAGCTCCCTCCCTCCACCTCACCTTACATGCCGAGTTTGCCGGCTTTCTTTTTCCCGAGCCACACGTGTTCAAAAAGCGCGGCTGCGCGAGTTGATCAATCTTCTCTTCTGACGCAACCGGAAACAGGAAGTTGCAGGAGAGGAGAAGATTGATCAACTTGCGCAGCTGCACATGCGCGTCTTTTTGAACGTGTGCGGCTCGGGAAAAAGAAAGTCGGCAAACTCGACATATAAGGTGAGGTGGAGGGAGGGAGCTGGCTAAACGCTGCGATCAGGCGGGTGGGGGCTGCTGGACCGCGCGATCGCGCGTGTTCCCGGCTCACACTAGGAAGGAGGGAGTGAAAGGGAAAAAGATTCTGGGCCAAGGGGATGAAGAGGGAAAGAAAGAAACCCACAGCAGGAAAGAAAGGGGAGGATAGGCAGGTGAGCCAGATGCTGGAAGCAGGGGAGTGGGGGTGAGAAATAGGGAGAGAAGCTAGATGGAGTTGAAAAGAAGAGACACACTGGTATGGAAGAGGAAGATAGGGGAAATCTGGACACAGGAAGGTAACAGAAAGAGGGAAAATTATGTGCATGGGACCTAGGGACAGAGACATAAAGGGGACATGCCATGGGGATGGTATATGGACACAGGGGGGGGGCAATGCCAGATACATAGGGGAGATATTAGAAATGGGGAAAATAGGAACACAGAAGCGAGATGGTTTGTGGGGATGGGACAGGGACTGAGCTCGCAGGCTCCAGCGGCTTGCATAAATTACATTGTAACGTGCCACGAAAATAAGAGGGAGGGAGGTAGATAGATAAGCCACGCGAGAGGAGCTGAAGGGTGGTAGAAAGGAACAGATGGTGAAGGAGGGAGGGAAGGGTGGTGGTAGAAAGGAATAGAACAGACATTGAAAGAGAGTAGAGAGGAACAGACCCTGAAGGGAAATGTGGAAGACAGAGTGGGGAGAAGACGCTGGAAGGGAAGAAGTCAGATGCCAGACTATGGAGGAGCGAAGGGAAGAAGATGGGTGCTAGATCAATTGGGGGGTGGTGGTGAAGGGAGAGGCACAGTAACAGCAAATGGAAGACGCAGAGAGAAGACACACAGTGGATGGAAGGAATTGAATGAGAAGATGTGGAAAGCAGAAACCAGACAACAAAGGTAGAAAAAAAAATTATATTTATTTATTTATTTTTTGCTTTAGGATAAAGTAGTATATTAGTTGTGTTGATAAAAATTTATAAACAAAGCTCTGCCAGCTGAACATCTCTTTCTCTAGTTCAGCAGCCAGAACTTTGATTTATAAGAAAGGAATAAGCTAAACATTGCAGTACTAAAGCTTATATAGATGCTGCGGGGACGGTTACGGGGCGGTGAATGGGATGGCAGTGATGGTGATGGGACGGTGAAGGGGATGGCGGTGACGGGGCGGTGAAGGGGACGGTGGGCCAGGGATGGGGCAGTGACGGGGACAGATTTTTTCCCCGTGTCATTCTCTAACCCTAACCCACTTAGAATTTCAATTTGAGATTGCCCCTGGGCTTGATGAAAAGCTGTAGACATACTTACTTGAGTGATGCAACTGCCTTCAAACACTCATTATATTGGAATGGACTTTAAATTAATGATGTACTTACTGCAGCAAAAACACATCTAAAGAATGCAAAAAATGCAGCCTGTGGCGTCACATGCACTGCTTTGAGGCTTTTCAGACCTGGTAGTGACTTGTTAGGTAAAATCCTATTTAGACACAAATACATGCAATTTTTTCCTTGCATTGAGAAGCAAGTAAAGCGCATAGAAGCAACAATCGCTAAAGAGGATATTCCAATACTCCATTTTTTAAACTTGTTATGAAGTAATAAATGTAAAATGTGACAAATTTGTGTTTCATGGACCAGAAACCAATAGCTGCAAATACAATAAACATTATTTTTAAATAAATATTTTTTTGTGGTTAATGAGATGCCCTCAGATACCCCCCCAAAAAAAACAAACAAACAAACAACTCACCTAAGCATACAGCAATAAAATGCTATAAGTAGCAATGAGATCAGCCTGATGAATGAGAAAACCCGTTTCACCTTCTAAAGCGGCATTATATTGTTGCTTGTTTAGGTGAGTTTTTATTTTTAAATCTGACAGCATCTCATTAACAACAAAAAAGGTTTATTGTATTTGTAGCTATTGGTTTCTGGTCATTTTGATGTATTGTACTTTTTTCCAGAAATATAGATCATATATAATAAAATGCTAGAGCGCGCATGCGCTCTCGAAAATTCGTGTGGTGTGGTGCCGTGAGGTGTGCTTCTGTGGCAACATTCTAACCTCACGGCGCATGCGGGGGCTGAAGGCGCGCGACTGTGCTCTCTCCCTGTCCTCGGCGCGTCACCGCCCGCCCTCACTCACCGCTGCCTCTCACTCGCTGCCTGCCCGCGTCCTCGCCGTGTCACCTCTCTCGCCGCCACCGCCGCTGATCCTCTTCAGAGCAGCCTGCGATCGTGGCCGGCTTTAAAGAACCTCGCAGGCCGCTCTCCAACCTCAGTAGCATGCTCCCTCTGACGCACGGGATCGCGTCAGAGGGAACGTGCTACCGAGTTGGAGAGCAGCCTGCGAGGTTCGCTAAAGCCGGCCACCACGATCGCAGGCTGCTTTGAAGAGGAGCAAGCCAGAAGATGCCGGGATGGAGGGGAGGGTAAGAAGGGGATCAATACCGGGAGCCAGGGGGAGAGGCAAAGGGGGTTGCTTTGGGGAGAGGGGTGTGCTGGGGGGAGACAGAAGGGGCCATGGTATAGGGAGAGGGAAAGAGGGCTGCTTTGGGGGGAGGTGTGCTGGGGACAGCTTTGCTCTGGGAGGAGACAGAAGGGGCCATGGAGAGATAGGGAGAGGGAAAGGGGGCTACTTTGGGGTGGAGGTGTGCAGGGGACAGACAGCTTTGCTCTGGGGGGAAGACAGAAGGGGCCATAGAGAGACAGGGAGAGGGAAAGGGGGCTGCTTTGTGGGGGAGGGGTGTGCTGGGGGGAGACAGAAGGGGCCATGGAGAGATAGGGAGAGGTGTGCTGGGGACAGACAGCTTTGCTCGGGGGGGGGGGGGGAAGACAGAAGTGGGCCATGGAGAGACAGGGAGAGGGAAAGGGGGCTGCTTTGGGGGGAGGTGTGTCCTGGGGCAGACAGCTTTGCTCGGGGGGGGGGGGGGAGACAGAAGGATACAGACAGCGGCCAAGGAGAGAGAAATAAAGAAACACAGACAGACAGACAGACACATCTATTCTAGCACCCGTTAATGTAACGGGCTTAAAGACTAATATATATATATATATTTGTATTTTGGTTTACCATAAATATAATCTAGTGGCACCATTAATTTCAATTTATAAGCATGCTGGGAAAATAAAGATAGAAAAAGATATAGCAGAACTTAAAAAAGTACAGAGAAGGTTAACAAAAATAATTAAGGGGATGGAACTCCTATCAAATGAGGAATGGCCAAATAGTTCAATTTGGAGAAGAGAGATGTGATAGAGCTCCATAAAATCCTGAATAGACTGTAGTAGGTAAATGCAAATTGATTTATTTACTTTTTCAAAAGTACAAAGACTAGGGGACACTCCATGAAGTTACATAGCAGCACATTTAAAACAAAATAAAATATTTTTTAATTCAGTCTCTAGATTAACTTTGGAACTCATTGCTTGAACAAGTGGCAAAAGCAATTAATTAGCTAGGTTACAAAAAGGGTAGGTCATATTTCTAGAGAAAAACTCTATAAAACCATTATTAAGGTTTACCTGGAAAGAGTCGCTGCTTATCCTTGATGGTAAGTAGCAAGGATTCTTGCTACCTTTTGGGACTGTACCAGGTACTTATGACCTGGATTGGCCACTGTTAGATATTTTTTTCCATGTTCATAACCTAGTCACAGCAAAATGTAATGAAACTTGTTGAATTCTGTTGTGTGAGCAATGTGCGGTTGGTGAAGACCTCATTGCAAAAAAAGGCATTATAATATTATTGGTCTTATTTGCCATCTGAACACTGGGCATAAGATTTCAGCGTATTGTCTATGACACCTAGATATTTTTCTTGGGTGCTAATTCCTAAAGTGAACCCTAGCATCTGATAACTATGATTTTGATTATTTTGCCCAAAATGTATTTGTTCACATCAAGGGCCCCTTTTATCAAGCCTCGTTAGGGTATTTTTTATTGTTGGCCGTTGCAGTAAAAGCTCCAATGCTCATAGGAATTCTATGAGCATCGGAGCATTTATCACAGCGGCCAGTGATTAAAAAAAACCTAATGCAGCTTTATAAAAGGGGGCCTAAATTTCTTCTGCCATTTTGATGCCCAATCTTCTAGTTTCCTAAGGTCTTTCTATGATCTTTCACTGTCCTCATGTGTCTAAGAACTTTGAATAGTTTCCTGTCATCTGCAAATTCAATCATCTCACTTGTTCAGATTTCCAGATCATTTATGAATATGCCAAAAAGCACCTGTCCCAGTACAGATCCTTGTGGCACACCACTATTCACCCTTCTCCATTGAGAAAAATAATTATTTAACCCTACCCTTTGTTTTCTGTCCAATAACTAATTTTTAATCCACAACAGAAAACTGCCTCTTATCTCAGGAGTCTATCATGGGGAACTTTGTTGAAAGCTTTCTAAACATTTAGATACCATACACTATGAATCTCTTATCCATGTGTTTATTCATACCTTCAAAGAAATGAAGCAAATTGGTAAGGCAAGATTTCCCTTGGCTGAACCAAGCTGACTCTGTTCCATTAAACCATGTTTGTCTATGTTGTTCCATAATTTTATTCTTGATAATAGTATCCACTATCTTGCCCAATACTGAAGTCAGGCTTATTGGTCTGTAATTCCTCCAATCACTCCTTGAACCCTTTCTAAAAATCGGCATTACCAGACTAACCTCCAATCTTCAGGTACTACGGACAAGTTTATAGATCACTAATAGCAGATCAGCAATTTCATGTTTGAGTTCTTTCAGATGTATACCATCCAGTCCAGGTGATTATCACTTCTTGATGATCTAATAGTCCCATGGATTCCGTCACAGGCTTTCTGCTTCTTATATACCTAAAAAGTTGTTACTGTGAGTTTTTGATTCTATGGCAAGATTTCTTCATATTTTCTTTGAGCCTTCTTATCAATGCCAGTGCTTATGTTGCTTCTTCTTTTTTTTCCATTCTTTGAAAGGATGTTTTATCCCAGGACAAGCAGGCAGCATATTCTTAACGCATGGGTGACGTCACCGACGGAGCCCCGGTACGGACCTTTTTAACTAGAAAGTTCTAGTTGGCCGCACTGCGCATGTGCGAGTGCCTTCCCGCCCGACGGAGGAGAGCGTGGTCCCCAGTTTCTTCGTTTCCACGGAGCGAAGAAGACGCATGTGCTTTCAACGGCCGTTGAAAAACTAATTTTTGCCTTCCCGCTTGCGTATTTTCTAAATTTTTTTCCTTTTTTCTTATCGGATTTCCCTTATTTTGTTTAAAAAAAAAAAAAAAAAATCGTCGAGTTTTCTTTATTTTTTCAGGCCGGCCCCAGCGGGGCCTGTTGCCACCATACAGGCCTCCGGATTCGATTTTGCAGAGGCCGTGTTTCCCTTCATGCCCCCTCAACCGGGTTTTAAGAAGTGCCAGCGGTGTGCACGCCCGATCTCCCTCACCGACCCACACAATTGGTGCCTCCAGTGCTTGGGTCCAGAGCATCGGGCTGACACCTGCACCCGCTGCGCTACGCTTAAAAAGCGTACTTTGAAAAATCGGCAGATCCAGCAAAATATTTTGTTTGGTACCGGATCTGCCATGGAACCGGCTACGACGTCGACGGCACCACAAAAGTCGGCACTGACGTCATCGACACCACCGGATCCTTCCTCGGGGTCGTTGGGCCCAGGTAAGCCGGCTAAGAAGCCTCCCTCTTCCCTTGAGCGCCCTCCTGCCACGGTTGCGACACCGGCCCTTCCGGCACCGCACCGACCCCGCAAACGCTCCGCTCCGATCTCGGTGAGTGCCTCGTCATCGGCCTCCTCATCGCCGGAGCGTAGAGCGGCACCTATGGTACCGAAGAAGAAAAAAGCGGTACCGGTGCCTCCCCTGGACGACCGCATCGCGGCCATACTCCAAACACAGTTACAGGAGCAACTGCAACAACAGCTCCAACAACTGTTGCTGGCGTTGCTGGCACCGCACCTTCCGGTACGGGACCGGTCCGAGCCCCACACCGTTCCATCGGTATCGACCCCCTCGGTACCGCTTAATACTTCCATGCCGGTGCTCTTGGCAGAAACACCTACAGTACATACCCGTGATGCTGCCGTCCCTGTCCGGTCCCAGTAACGACATCGGTCTTCCTCACCCGGTACCACCTCGGTGCGCTCAGGCAAATCTCTCTCAAAGACCCGCCATGCCGAGCCCTCCACACCGATGTCCAAACGTACACACCCCGACGTTCGGGACCCAGACTTGTGGGAAGACTCCCCTCACGGTACCGAGGAGGATGCTTCATCAACCGATGAAGAACCCTCCATGACCGATACTGTCTCAAAACCAGAGCAATCCTCTTTCTCCAAATTTCTTCGGGAGATGTCAGCAGCTCTTTCCATTCCCTTGGAGTCCGACTCTAAAAAGTCTCAAGCTTTTCTCGATGCCCTAGACTTTGAGCAACCTCCCAAAGAATTCCTGAAATTGCCCGTCCACGACATCTTACGGGAAACTTTCTATAAAAACTGGGAAGCTCCCCTCACGGTTCCTGGAGCCCCTCGTAAGTTATACAGCTTGTACCGGGTTATTCCAATCCCAGGTTTTGACAAGTCTCAATTGCCCCACGAGTCCCTCCTGGTGGAATCCACTTTGAAAAAATCTCAGGGTTCCAGTGTTTATGCCTCCACCCCTCCTGGCAGAGAGGGTAAAACCATGGATAAATTTGGTAAGCGCCTTTTCCAAAATGCCATGTTAGCAAATAGAGCCAACAACTACACCTTCCACTTCTCCTTCTACATGAAGCATCTGGTGCAACAGCTCTCCTCTTTACAGAAATATCTTCCTGAACGTAAGGTCCCTCTTTTCCAACAGCATATTTCCAGCCTCCTCCAACTTAGGAAATTCATGGTTCGCTCCATCTACGACTCATTTGAGCTGACCTCTCGCGCTTCTGCCATGGCGGTGGCTATGCGCTGTTTGGCATGGCTGAGAGTCTCTGACCTAGACATTAACCACCAGGACCGCCTGGCAAACGCACCTTGTCTGGGTGATGAACTCTTCGGAGAGTCCCTGGACTCCACAACTCAGAAACTCTCCGCACATGAGACCAGGTGGGACACTCTGATCAAACCTAAAAAGAAGACTCCACCTGCTCGCACCTACAGACAACAGTCTTCCTACCAGCGCAGGTTCTCGGCCAGACCTCTCAACCCACCTCAACAGCAGCCCGCCGACCTCGGCAACAACATCAAACTCAGGCTCGCTCTCACCAACCTGCCAAGCCTCTACCTCCGTCAAAACCATCTCAGCCCTTTTGACTCTTTTCTCCAGGGCATAGCCAGTCTCCCAACCTCATTGTCTCTTCCTCAGCCGATCGGAGGTCGCCTCCAACTTTTCCTCAGCCGTTGGGAGGTCATCACATCAGACCAATGGGTCCTCAACATCATTCGTCATGGCTACTCTCTCAACTTCCAGACTCTTCCACCAGACAATCCTCCCGTAGAGTCTGCTTCTCACTCCTCCCAAACCCCCCTCCTCCTAAGGGAGGTTCAATCCCTCCTTCTTCTCAAAGCCATCGAAGAGGTACCTCCAGACCAAAGGGGTCAGGGATTCTACTCCCGCTACTTCCTGGTTCCCAAGAAGACAGGAGACCTCCGTCCCATCCTCGATCTCAGGGACCTCAACAAGTGTTTGGTCAAAGAGAAGTTCAGAATGCTCTCCCTGGCCACGCTTTACCCTCTTCTCTCTCAACACGACTGGCTATGTTCCCTGGAACTCAAAGAGGCCCACACTCACATCCCCATCAACCTGAATTCACGACGCTACCTCCGCTTTCAGGTTCAGCACCGCCACTATTAGTACAAGGTACTACCCTTTGGCCTCGCATCATCGCCCAGGGTGTTCACCAAGTGCCTTATTGTGGTGGCGGCCTTCCTCAGGTCTCACAACCTCCAGGTGTTCCCCTACTTGGACGATTGGTTGGTGAAAGCAACCACGTCTCCACTTGTGCTGCAAGCCACTCATCACACCATCTCTTTCCTCCATCTCTTGAGGTTCGAGATCAACTACCCCAAGTCGCATCTGCTTTCCACACAACGACTTCAGTTTATCGGAGCAGTTCTCGACACCACTCTGATGAAGGCGTTTCTCCCCTCCGACCGACACCGGACCCTGCTCCACCTCTGTCGTCAGGTGCTCCTTCATCAAACCATCCCAGCTCGACAGATGATGGTCCTCTTGGGCCACATGGCCTCGACGGTCCATGTACTTCCTCTGGCTCGACTCCACCTCAGGACACCTCAGTGGACTCTAGCCAACCAATGGTCTCAGACCACGGATCCTCTTTCTCATCCCATCTCTGTGACATCGTCTCTTCAGCAATCTCTTCAATGGTGGTTGAACTCCTCCAATCTTTCCAGGGGTCTACTCTTCCATCTACCCCCTCACTCCATGATCATAACCACGGATGCCTCCCCCTATGCGTGGGGAGCTCACCTGGGAGACCTACACACCCAGGGACTCTGGACCCCTCAGGAGCGTCAACATCACATCAATTTCCTGGAACTCAGAGCCATGTTCTATGCTCTCAAGGCCTTCCAGCACCTTCTCTACCCTCAGGTTCTTCTCCTGTGCACAGACAATCAAGTCACCATGTACTACATAAACAAGCAAGGCGGCACCAAACCGGAGGCCAGGAGGCCATCCGAATCTGGACCTGGGCCACGGCCCACAGTCTCTTCCTCAAGGCTGTATATATCCAGGGCGAACAGAACTCCCTGGCCGACAATCTCAGCCGCATCCTTCAACCTCACAAGTGGACCCTGGACCCTCCAACACTCCGCTCCATCTTTGCTCGCTGGGGCACTCCGCAGGTGGACCTCTTTGCAGCTCCTCACAACCATCAGCTGCCCCAGCTCTGTTCCAGACTCTTCTCTCCTCGTCGTCTGACTCCAGACGCATTCCTGCTCGACTGGACGGATCGGTTCCTCTATGCCTTTCCTCCTCTACCTCTGATGTTGCGGACATTATCCAAACTCCGCAGGAACAGGGCCACCATGATTCTCATCACTCCTCGGTGGCCTCACCAACACTGGTTCTCCCTCCTGCTCCAGCTCAGCTCCAGGGAGCCCATTCCTCTTCCTGTGTTTCCTACTCTACTTACGCAGCAGCATCAGTCTCTACTACATCCCAATCTGTCTTCGCTCCACCTGACAGCTTGGTTTCTCTCGGGCTAACCTCTCCAGAGAATCTGTCTCAGTCCGTCCGTCGCATTTTGGATGCCTCTAGGAAACCGACCACCCTCCAATGTTACCATCAGAAGTGGACCAGGTTCTCCTCTTGGTGTCTTCTGCATCATCACGATCCCATCTCTTTGGCGGTGGAAACTATACTGGACTATTTGCTTTCCCTGTCCAACGCTGGCCTCAAGTCTACCTCAATCAGAGTCCACCTTAGTGCCATCACTGCGTTTCATGAGCCTATCCTCGGAAAACCTCTCACGGCTCACCCACTTATTTCCCGGTTCATGAGAGGCCTCTTCAATGTCAAACCACCTCTGAAGCCTCCTCCTGTCGTCTGGGACCTGAATGTGGTTTTATCAGCCCTCATGAAACCTCCTTTTGAGCCTCTTGCCACAACTTCGCTCAAACTTCTAACATGGAAAGTGCTTTTCCTCATTGCCATCACCTCTGCCAGGAGGGTTAGTGAGATGCATGCACTGGTCGCCGATCCACCATTCACTGTTTTTCACCATGACAAGGTGGTTCTGCGTACCCATCCTAAATTCCTTCCCAAGGTGGTTTCGGCTTTTCACCTCAACCAGTCCATTGTGTTGCCTGTCTTTTTCCCAAAACCCCATTCTCACCCTGGGGAACAGGCGTTGCACACGCTGGATTGTAAGCGTGCCCTTGCATACTACCTTGACCGTACCAGGGCTCACCGCTCGTCCCCTCAGCTCTTTCTGACCTTCGATCCTAACCGTCTAGGTCGTCCTGTCTCTAAACGGACGCTTTCCAACTGGCTTGCTGCCTGTATTGCGTTCTGTTATGCTCGGGCCGGTCTCTCACTGGAAGGTGCTGTCACGGCCCACAGGGTCAGAGCTATGGCTGCTTCTGTGGCTTTCCTCCGTTCCACGCCCATCGAGGAAATCTGCAAGGATGCCACTTGGTCCTCAGTTCACACGTTCACTACTCACTACTGTCTGGATGCCTTCTCCAGACGGGATGGACACTTCGGCCAATCTGTGTTGCAAAATTTATTTTCCTAATGGCCAACCATCCCTCCTCCCTCTCTGTTAGCTTGGAGGTCACCCATGCGTTAAGAATATGCTGCCTGCTTGTCCTGGGATAAAGCACAGTTACTTACCGTAACAGGTGTTATCCAGGGACAGTAGACAGATATTCTTACGTCCCACCCTCCTCCCCGGGTTGGCTTCTTAGCTGGCTTATCCTAACTGGGGACCACGCTCTCCTCCGTCGGGCGGGAAAGCACTCGCGCATGCGCGGTGCGGCCAACTAGAACTTTCTAGTTAAAAAGGTCCGTACCGGGGCTCCGTCGGTGACGTCACCCATGCGTTAAGAATATCTGCCTGCTGTCCCTGGATGACACCTTTTACGTCCTTTTCATGTTACCTTTTAACCTTGCTGGCTGTCATTTGCTCTTCTTTCTACCATTGTTAATACGTGGAATACATCCGGTTTGAACTTTTGAGATAGTAGTTTTAAACAACTATCTCATGCCTGATTTAAAGTCCTACCCTTTGTTGCTGATCCTTAGGTTCTTTAATTTTTTTTTTTAGTAATTTTCCATTATCAAATCACAAAGCATATTTTCAGTAGCAAAGTAATCAAAAGATATAACTCACATTTGAAAAAAATGAAATTAATGCAATCTTCCACTTAGAAACTACATCAAATTTAGGAGATCCAAGAAAAGATGGAACCTTGATTGATTTTGTGAAATATTGCCATAGGTTCTTTTCAACAATTTTCCTCATTTTATTATAGTCACCCTTTTGCAAATTTAATGCTGCTGCAGTAGATTTCCTTAGCGACTTACTCCAGAAATGAGTTCAAATTTGATCATGTTATTAATACTGTTTCCTAGCGGACCCAACACTGTTACCTCTCAAACTATTCCCTGCATGTTAGTATGTTCCTGTTTTGCATTCTTTCCAACTGTTATCCGTTGCAGAAGAATCTGGTATGTGCATCATATTAGTGTTTAGGTACATATCACTCAGTATCTTCTGTTCTGTAAACCTGAAAGCTTTCCTCTTGTATTCTGACTAGAAGCTTTACAGTTCTGACCACTCCAAATGACTTTTCTTGGCCCTTTTCTTTGATTTAATAGACTTAAATAAGTCTGTCTGGGTTAGCCTGCTGGAACAAAAAATGTATACAGGGTATGTGATGTTCTGCTTGTTAGTCTACTTGGAATCTATCTATTGATATTCTGGCAGAATAAAACTTTGTTCAGTCAGCTCTTTACCTGCAATTATCTTAAATTCCTGACTGAGGAGTTGGCACTCATTCCTGATACTATTTAAAGATCTGAAGATTTCATTCTCAATGATATGTTGCAACTATTTCTGTTATTGCATTTCCAGTACACTGATTGTCCATCAATTTTAGCATATTTTTTAGCTGGACTGGAGCCTTTGAAGATAGCCTGAAGCAGATGTAGAACATTTCTGTGACAGATCTTGCACCTGTCAGGAGTTTAATAGCGTGAGATTTTATTATACAGGTTTTTGCAGCACCTGTCTTAAGATATCCAAAGTATAGAAATAATTTCATAGTTCAACTTTTGTTTGAGTCTGGTATGGTTGGTTAATTTCCACCATGTTAAAGTAGCTCATGTGTACTATATAAAAGCCTAGTAATCATGGGGTTTAATATAAGCATAGAAACATAGAGCATGACGGCAGAAAAGGGCCGTCGGCCCAACAAATCTGCCCACTCAAAGAACCCTCCCTCAACAAGAACCCTCCTTCTAAGCGTTTCCCCAGAGCGAACCCACATGTTTATCCCATCGTCCCTTGAAGTCGAGCGTGTTACTGGCCTCAACTACCTGACGTGGAAGACCATTCCATCGATCTATCACTCTTTCGGTGAAGAAGTATTTTCTGATGTCACTATGAAATCTCTCACCCTTGAGTTTGAGCAGATGCCCTCTTGTTGCCGTGGGACCCGTAAGGAAAAAGATATCTTCCTCCATCTCAATATGGCCCGTGAGATATTTGAATGTCTCTATCATGTCTCCCCTCTCTCTGCGCTCTTCGAGAGAATATAACTGCAGCCTGCTTAGACATTCTTCATATGGGAGATCCTTAAGTCCTGAGACCTTAGGGTGGCCTTTTGATGAACCGACTCCATTCTCTTCACATCCTTTTGATAATGTGGCCTCCAAAACTGAACACAGTACTCCAGATGAGGTCTCACCATGGACCTGTATAACGGCATTATAACTTCAGGCTTTCGGCTGATAAAACTTCTTCAGATGCAACTCAGCATTTGTCTAGCCTTGGCTGAAGCTTTCTCCACCTGATTGGCAGTTTTCATATCTTCACTAATGATTACACCCAGGTCCCATTCTGCGACAGTTCTTGTTAAGTTTACACCATTCAGGGTGTATGTTTTGCAGGGGTTACCGCTACCAAGGTGCATAACCTTACACTTTTTGGCATTAACCTCAGTTGCCAAGTATTAGATCATTGTTCCAGTAAACTCTTAGTGTTGGGCATGGTTGTGCTGTTGGGCTCGGTTGTGCTGGCCACAACGTTGCATAGCTTAGCGTCATCAGCAAATAATGTAATTTTAACCCGAAGTCCTGAGGCAGATCCCTTACAAAGATATTAAATAGTATCGGACCCAAGACCAAGCCCTGCGGCACTCCACTGGTCACTTCCGACGTTTCTGAGGGAGTACATTTACCACCAACCTTTGAAGTCTACCACTAAGCCAGTCTTTAACCCATGCAGTCAATGTTTCTCCTAGTCCCATCGTATTCATCGTATTCATAAATACATGATATCCAGGGACTCTCCCCTATCCAGTTGTTTCATTACCCAGTCAAAGAAACTTATCAGATTGGATTGACAAGACCTTCCCTTCGTAAATCCATGCTGATGGGGATCCCTCAGTCTTTCGTCATCCAGAATCGTATCCAATCTGTTTTAAATCAACGTTTCCATAGGTTTACACACTATTGATGTGAGACTCACCGGTCTGTAATTTTCAGCCTCTGACCTGCATCCCTTTTTGTGGAGCGGAATCACATTAGCAGTTTTCCAGTCCAAGGGAATTTTTCCCTTGCTTAGGGAGAAATTGAAAAGCTCGGCTAACGGGTCTGCCAGGACATCTCTCAATTCCCGAAGTACTCTGGGGTGTAGATTATCCGGTCCCATGGCTTTATTCACTTTTAGTTTCGATAGCTCGTGATAGACGTTGCTCACGGTAAATTCAAAATCCTGGAACGGGTCCTCCGGGCACCCCCTTGTCTGTAGCTGCGGTCCGGATCCCGGCACCTCACAGGTAAAGACTGAGCAGAAATAGCTATTGAGTAGTTCGGCTTTATCTGAGTCCGAGTCTACAAAGTTACCGTCGGATTTCCTTAGGCGCACAATCCCTGTGTCGTGGAGGCTACCTTTTCTAATATACCATCTCACCCAGTTGGTCATGGAGGTGGTGTTCAGCTGTTACTCTTACCATCTGTAGGTATCAACTCCTTCGACCTATGTTTCTCTGCTTTCCCTCCTTTGAAGTCCACTCCATCCATCTATTCGCTCCTTTGCCTTTCCAGGTAGTAGTCATTTACCGACCCCCCCTGATAAGTCATTCTCTTCCTTCCTTACTGACTGACTCCTGGCTCTCCTTTCTCAAACCCTCATCTCCTACCCTCAATCCTTGGTGACTTCAACATCCATGCTGATAACCTCTCTGACTGCTACACTTCCAGGTTTCTTGCCTCATACAATCTCCAGCTGTGCTGCACCAACCCTACATACCAAGATGACCACTGCCTTGACCTTGTTTTCTCTTCCAACTGCTCTACCACCAATTTCTCACCTCAACTATTTCTTCCCCTCTCAGATATCCAAAGTGACCAGATAACCACTGCAGACACAAAGTAAGGAACCCCCCACACTCCCCCCAGTGATCACTGACCCCCACTGTCACCATAAAAATCAGAATAAAAACGTACATACTTGCCTCCAGAACATCAGCACCTGTCATAGGAAAGCCTAGAAGAGCTGCACAGAGGTGTCTTAAGTAGTCTGGGGGGTGGGTTAGTGAACCATAGAGAGGAGGACCCAGGTCCATAAGCCACTCTAATCACTGCATTCATGGTGAAACGAAAACCCCCAACCCCCCCACCAAAAAACCCCCCAAACCCTTTGTACTGCCATATAGTTGGCACCTGCAGCCATAAGAGCTATTGGGGTGATAGATAGGTGTGTCTAATAGGTTATGGGGAGCTCACTATGACTTATAAGGGAGTTGTGGTGAGTTGTTTGTGGCATCCTTTTTGTGAAGTTCTCAGCAGTGCTTTTTAAGGTGCCTACTCTGTAGCCATATCTGGGTGGCCAGTCCATCCCTTTGATGGCCCCTCCCATGCCCTAAAGGTCTTGTTCTAGGCATTTATGACTTGGACAAATTTTTGGACGAGAATGGGGTATAAAGATAGATAACTTAGTTGTCTGGACGATCAAATGGTTGGATGGACAAATAGATGATTCTCGGGAAAAAAAATTTTGGACGCATTTTTCAAGAATGGACTTTGGACATGTCCGACTTTAGGCAACTAGCGACTTAGGCCCAAAATGGACTTAGACATATTTTTTGATTATGCCCCTCCACCTGTTTTAGTCTTTCCTCATATGAGAGGAGTTCAATCCCCTTTATCATCTTGGTCACTCTTCTTTGAGCCTTTTTTAGTGCGCTATATCTTTCTTGAGAAAAGGAGACCAGAATTGAACGCAATATTCCAGATGAAGTTGCACCATGGAGTGATACAGGGGCATTATAACATTCTCAGTTTTGTTAACCATCCCTTTTTTAAAAATAATTCTTAGCATCCCGTTTGCTTTTTTGGTTGCCGCCGCACATTGGGCAGAAGGTTTCATTGTATTGTCTACGGTGACACCCAGATCTTTTTATTGGGTGGACCCTAGCATTGGTATCTGATTTGGGTTATTCTTCTCAATGTGCATCACTTTGTACTTGTCCACATTAAATTTTATCTGCCACTTGGACTCCCAGTCTTACTATTTCCTAAGGTCTGCCTGCAATTTTTCACAATCTGCATGTGTTTAAACAACTTTGAACAGTTTAGTGTCATCTGCAAATTTAAACACCTCACTCGTCGTTCCAATTTCCTGATCATTTATAAATAAGTTAAATAGCACAGGTCCTAGTACAGCCTCCTGTGGCACTCCACTGTTTACTCTCCATTGAGAAAAAAAGATCATTTAACCCTACCCTCTGTTTTCTATCCAATAACCAATTCCTAATCCACAACTGAACTTTGCCACCTATCCCATGACTCTTTAATTATCTCAGGAGCCTCTCATGAAGAACTCTATCAAAAGCTTTCTGAAAATCTAGATAAACTACATCAACCGTCTCACCTTAATCCACTTGTTTATTCACACCTTCAAAGAAGTCAAGCAAATTGGTAAGGCAAGATCTCCCTTAGCTGAATCTATGCTTACTCCATTAAATCATGTTTGTCTACGTGTTCCATAATTTTATTTTTTATAATTGTTTCCATCATTTTGCCTGGCACTAAAGTCAGGCTTACTGATCTGTAATTACCCGGATCTTCCCTGGAACCCTTTTTAAAAATCGGCATAACATTGGCCACCCTCCAATCTTCAGGTACTACAGATGATTTTAGCGACAGTTACAGATCACTAACAGCAGATCAGCAATTTCATGCTTGAGTTTTAGCACCCTGGGATGTATACCATCCGGTCCAGGCGATTTATTAGTTTTTAACTTGTCGATTTGCCATAGTACATCTTCCAGATTCACAAAGATTTCTTTCAGTTCCTCCGCATCATCACCATTGAAAACAATTTCCGGTTCAAGTAGATCTCTTAAATCTTCTTCTGTAAAGACCGAACAAGAATTGATTCAGTCTCTCCGCTATAGTCTTATCCTCCCTGAGCATCTCTTTTGCTCCTTGATCATCCAACAGTCCTATGGATTCCTTCACGGGTTTTCTGCTTCTGATGTACCTAAAAAAATTTTGATTTTTTTGCCTCTTTTGCAAGTTTCTCTTCATAGTCTTTCTTAGCTATCTTTATCAATGATTTGCATCTAACTTGCCAGTGCTTGTGTCTCTTCTCATTTTCATCATTCGGATCTTTTTTCCATTCTTTAAAGGACGTATTTTGGCTCTAATAGCCTCTTTCGCTTCACTTTTTAACCATGCCAGCTGTCATTTCCTTTTCTTTCACCTTTGCTGATACGTAGAATACATCTGATCCGGGCTTTCACGATGGTATTTTTAAATAATAGCCACGCCTGGTTTACATTCTTAACCTTTGCAACTGATCCTTTAAGTTTCTTTTAAACCATTTTCCTCATTTTATCATAGTCATCCTTTTGAAAATTAAACGACTCTACAGTAGATTTCTTTTGCGATGTCACTCCCACTATCAGTTCAACACTAGCGGACCCAACACAGTTAACTCTTGTGCTATGCCTTACATTCCACTAAGAACCAAATCTAAAATAGCTCCCCCTCTTGTCAGTTCCCGAATCAGTTGCTCCAAGAAGCAGTCATTTATGATGTCTAGGAATTTTACCTCCGTTGAACTCCCCGATATAACATTTAACCAGTCAGTGTTGGGGGTAATTGAAATCACAAACTCAAAACATACACATGCCCTATGTTCAATCACAGGATACCACTGCAAGGCCCCCTAAAATAGTTAAATCCCAAACAACCACTGAATGAATAATATTTGAAGTGGCTTTATTGGTTACAAAAAACAACCCTCCACTCTTAAAACTCAATGTCTTTATCAATATCCTCTTGTGATTTTTAAAAAATTCAGTGAAGAATTTTATAAAGAAAAATGCAGGGCACGTTAGCAGTCAGAGAGGAAACCTCCCAATTTCAAAATTGTTCATTGCACAAGCACACCACAAATCGGCATGCAAAGAACACTTCCAGATTTTAAACTGCCTCAGGAGCATCCTTGTGCCACGTGCCATTCTGCAACCAAAGAAAGGCTCTGATGATTGGAGACCCATTCTGGACCCTATTCATGTAAATGCAGCGCTCAGAGTTCTGTGCTTTCACATGAAGACAGTTCTATCTGTCATACTGGCGGTGACTCCAGGAGAGTTCTTAGTCTTGCTAGACCTGATAGAGGCCTACTTACATATTCCAATTTTCTCAGATCACAGAAAGTTTCTCAGGTTTCATGTCCTGGAAAATCATTATCAATTTTTAGCGCTGCCTTTCTACCTGGCAATGGCTCCTTGCACCTTCACCAAAGTGATGGTTGTGGTAGCAGCTCACCTGCACAAGATGGGACTGCAAATGCATCCCTACCTAGACAATTGGCTGATCAGGCCCCCTAATTATCCAAGGGGCGCACGGTGAATCAGGTGATTCGAGTACTGGAGGACCTGGAATGGATTAAGAACATAAGAATTGCCACTGCTGGGTCAGACCAGTGGTCCATCGTGCCCAGCAGTCCGCTCACGCGGCGGCCCTCTGGTCAAAGACCAGTGCCCTAACTGAGACCAGCCCTACCTAAGTACATTCTGGTTCAGCAGGAACTTGTCTAACTTTGTCTTGAATCCCTGGAGGGTGATTTCCCCTATGACAGACTCCGGAAGAGCATTCCAGTTCTCTACCACTCTCTGGGTGAAGAAGAACTTCCTTATGTTCGTACAGAATCTATCCCTTTTTAATTTTAGAGAGTGCCCTCTTGTTCTCCCTACCTTGGAGAGGGTGAACAACCTGGATTGAATTACTGAAAGAGTAATTTGATGCTGACTCAATTCCTGGAGTACCTGGGAGTCTTGTTCGACATGGATGCTGGGACGCAGATAGAAGCCTTGCTCTCAGATTTTGTGCCTTCTGGACACGCCAGCTCCATCGGCGTGGCACTATCTTCAAGTCCTGAGTTCCATGGCAGCCACAATAGATGTGGTTCCTTGAGCAAGGGCACACATAAATCCTCTCCAGCATGCGTTACTCTCGCACTGGTCTCTGCAGATGAATGCTTTATAGAAGTCTCTACCTTAGACGTTGGAGGTTTGGGCCAGCATGGATTAGTGGCTCCACTCTCAGTCCAAAGGCATGCTTCTTTGAATAACTACCTGGGTGGTCACCATAACAGATGCCAATCATAACAGATGCCAGATGCCATAACATTTGCTAAATTCTACAGAGTGAATGTGGTGGCAAGAGAGGACTCTGCTTTTGGGTCCTCTGTTTTACAGGCCGGCGCAGTCAGCCCACCCTAGTGTATGGGACTACTTTTGTACATCCCACTTTTCCAGAATGATACACTTATTGCACTGGAATACTTTGATAATATCTTTTCCAGTAGATAGGTATGTCATTCTGGACCCCCACCCTGTTCGTCTTGCACCTGCCTACTGTCTCATTCTGCTTGTTCTTCTACAGGTATGTATCTTGAATGCTAGTCAGCCCTTTGGATCCTGAAGAACACGGTATAATAGGTTGCTATTGTCCACAGGAGTACTACCTGAGCTCCTTTGATGCTTCTATTAGCTTTTGGTTGTTCAAGTGTTCAAGTGGTATTTTATTAGAGCATAACTGTTTGGGAAGTTTCCCATTTCCTTACTTCACCTGGTCTCAGGGGAGCTCTTGCATGCTTGGAAACTAACTGTAGGTGGCAGCAGAGCTCCAGTGAAGTAAGAGGATCACAGAAAAAATCTGGAGTACATTCTTTCTGCAGATGGCTCACAGCCATGAGGAGATAACCTGCTTGTCCAGAATGATACACCTATCTACTGGAAAAGATATTAAGGTAAGTACATAATCTCTTTTTAAGAGAAAAATTCAATCAAACAACGATTCCATCCCTACCGTGTTTCCCCGATGGTAAGACACTGTCTTATTTTTTTTGGAAGGCCAAAATATGCTCTAGGGCTTATTTTCGGGGGGATGCCTTATTTACCCTTTCAATGTCTTTCCACCCTCCCTCCACTCCGGCCCAGCCCAGTATGAAATATTTCCTTTTGTTTCCCTCCCCTCTCTCTTCTCCTCCCTCACCCACGAGTCCTGCATCTGGCCCTCTCCCTTCTACCTGCACCTGGCAACATCCCCCTGCTCCGCGGCTCTCTTCAGCAACTCGTCAGCAGCGGTGATCAAGACAAGCTGCCGACATCGAGGCCTTCCCTCTACGAGTCCCGCCTTTGTGGAAAAAGGAAGTTGAAACAAGCGGGACTCGCAGAGTGTAGGCCCCGACGTCAGAAGCTTGTGTCGATCGCTGCTGCTGAGTTGCCGAAGAGAGCCGCGGAGCAGGGGATGTGGCCGGAAGCAGGTAGAAGGGAGAGGGAGATAGGAAGGCTGTAGATCTCCGGAGCATGACACCGACCCCGGCCAGGATGATTTCTTTTTCAGGCATGCAACTTACAAGTCCGGCGTCGCGGCGGGAAATAGCCATGCTGAGCAGTGAGCTCAGCACTACACAGATGAAAGCCTTGCTTGCTGATTGGTCCGGCGGCACGGCTCTGGAGCCGCGGGTTGCCGACCCCCGCGGTAGACGGAGGGACCACACGGAGTCACCCACCGTACCACCCGATTCGGGTAAGCACAGGTATCGGTGGGTGGCTTATTTGCGGGGGGGGGGGGGGTGCCTTATTTTACAATTTTTTCTAAAAAGGGGGGGCTGTCTTATTTGATGGCCCTGCCTTATCATCGGGGAAACACGGTAGTTAAACTGTTAGAAGCAAGGATGGCTAATAAATTAAAAGACTATTCTGAAGTTAATCCTTGTAAGGATTTAAAACTTTTACAGATAATTTTAAAGGAGGCTCTCGCTTGAACAGGTAACCAGTGAAAATTTAACAAGTGAGGTATCATTCTATTAGATCTGCAAGCAACAAAAATTGATTAAACAGTGGTGGTTTTGCTGCTTAAATTTGAAGAAATTCCAAAATAAAGGGAATTATACTAATAGTAATCAATGTGTGCTAAAATCATAAGATGAACCAAAAATCTAAAATGATCTTTAAGAAAATATGTTGAAGCTATCTCAACTTAAAAATAGCCTGTCCAATAATTCAAAGCAATTTAAGGAGGCAAGAGAGGCTCCTGCCCATTTAATTCACTCAGGGTTGCCCAACCATCGATATTCTGTGGCACTTAACCGGGCAGTGCTACTAAATATCAACTCTAAGGCCCGGATTCTATAAACGGCACCAGTATCAGTGGCTGCCTAAAAATGGCTGTCAATTGCATGTCAATCATGCATCAGTACCGTTTATAGAATCGTGGCTGTTTTTAACACAGGCGCCTTAAATGTAGGCCAGCATTTTACAGGCCTATGTTTAAGGTGCCTGTCTTGCGCCTATGGAAGCACCTAGGGTCACCTAAGCCACTTCTGGCGTAAACCATACCCATGCTGGCCTCAGGCATCCTTAGGCATGCCTAGAGGCTTCCATAGGCGTGCGAACAACGCCTTTAAAATATGTGCTGTTCGCCGCATCGATTTTAAAAAAACAAACCCAAAAACGTGCATCCTGATTGGTTAGTTAGACCCTTCCGCTACCTAACTTCGGGATGCCATTACTAGAACCCAGGCCTGAATGGCTATAAAAAATGGGCCAGTCAGGGGCAGCACAGGGGGTGGTGTTGAGGAGGAGCTGGAAGTTATGGGTGTTGGCAGTGTTTCAAGTTTATTAAAATTTGTTATCCTTCTTATCACATTTCTAAGCGACATACAGTTCAAAAATTTTATAAAATGAGGATATACATTTACATTCAAAGACAATAGACTATGGCATTACTACATCATACTTATTAGGTGAAACGAGGTTAATATGAAGAAATACAATAGTGTATAGGAAAGTGAGATGGGTAACATAGTAACATAGTAGATGATGGCAGATAAAGACCCGAATGGTCTATCCAGTCTGCCCAACCTGATTCAATTTAAATTTTTTTTTTTTTTTTTTATTTTATTTTTTTTCTTCTTAGCTATTTCTGGGCAAGAATCCAAAGCTTTACCCGGTACTATGCTTGGGTTCCAACTGCCGAAATCTCTGTTAAGACTTACTCCAGCCCATCTACACCCTCCCAGCCATTGAAGCCCTCCCCTGCCCATCCTCCACCAAACGGCCATACACAGACACAGACCGTACAAGTCTGCCCAGTAACTGGCCTAGTTCAATATTTAATATTATTTTCTGATTCTAAATCTTCTGTGTTCATCCCACGCTTCTTTGAACTCAGTCACAGTTTTACTCTCCACCACCTCTCTCGGGAGCGCATTCCAGGCATCCACCACCCTCTCCGTAAAGTAGAATCTCCTAACATTGCCCCTGAATCTACCACCCCTCAACCTCAAATTATGTCCTCTGGTTTTACCATTTTCCTTTCTCTGGAAAAGATTTTGTTCTACATTAATACCCTTTAAGTATTTGAACGTCTGAATCATATCTCCCCTGTCTCTCCTTTCCTCTAGGGTATACATATTCAGGGCTTCCAGTCTCTCCTCATACGTCTTCTGGCGCAAGCCTCCTATCATTTTCGTCGCCCTCCTCTGGACCGCCTCAAGTCTTCTTACGTCTTTCGCCAGATACGGTCTCCAAAACTGAACACAATACTCCAAGTGGGGCCTCACCAATGACCTGTACAGGGGCATCAACACCTTCTTCCTTCTACTGACTACGCCTCTCTTTATACAGCCCAGAATCCTTCTGGCAGCAGCCACTGCTTTGTCACACTGTTTTTTCGCCTTTAGATCTTCGGACACTATCACCCCAAGGTCCCTCTCCCCATCCGTGCATAATCAGCTTCTCTCCTCCCAGCATATACGGTTCCTTCCTATTATTAATCCCCAAATGCATTACTCTGCATTTCTTTGCATTGAATTTTAGTTGCCAGGCATTAGACCATTCCTCTAACTTTTGCAGATCCTTTTTCATATTTTCCATTCCCTCTTCGGTGTCTACTCTGTTACAAATCTTGGTATCATCCGCAAAAAGGCACACTTTTCCTTCTAACCCTTCAGCAATGTCACTCACATACATATTGAACAGGATTGGCCCCAGCACCGAACCCTGAGGGACTCCACTAGTCACCTTTCCTTCCTTCGAGCGACTTCCATTAACCACCACCCTCTAGCGTCTGTCCGACAGCCAGTTTCTGACCCAGTTCACCACTTTGGGTCCTAACTTCAGCCCTTCAAGTTTGTTCAACAGCCTCCTATGAGGAACTGTATCAAAGGCTTTGCTGAAATCCAAGTAAATTACATCTAGCATATGTCCTCGATCCAGCTCTCTGGTCACCCAATCAAAAAATTCAATCAGGTTCGTTTGGCACGATTTACCTTTTGTAAAGCCATGTTGCCTCGGATCCTGTAACCCATTAGATTCAAGGAAATACACTATCCTTTCTTTCAGCAACACTTCCATTATTTTTCCAACAACTGAAGTGAGGCTCACCGGCCTGAAGTTTCCTGCTTCATCCCTGTGACCACTTTTATGAATAGGGACCACATCCGCTCTCCTCCAATCCCCAGGAATCACTCCCGTCTCCAGAGATTTGTTGAACAAGTCTTTAATAGGACTCGCCAGAACCTCTCTGAGCTCCCTTAGTATCCTGGGATGGATCCCGTCTGGTCCCATCGCTTTGTCCACCTTCAGTTTTTCAAGTTGCTCATAAACACCCTCCTCCGTGAACGGCGCAGAATCTACTCCATTTTCTCGTGTAACTTTGCCAGACAATCTCGGTCCTTCTCCAGGATTTTCTTCTGTGAACACAGAACAGAAGTATTTGTTTAGCACATTTGCTTTCTCCTCATCACTCTCCACATATTTGTTCCCAGCATCTTTTAGCCTAGCAATTCCATTTTTTATCTTCCTCCTTTCACTAATATATCTGAAAAAAATTTTATCTCCCTTTTTTACATTTTTAGCCATTTGTTCTTCCGCCTGTGCCTTCGCCAAACGTATCTCTCTCTTGGCTTCTTTCAGTTTCACCCTGTAGTCCTTTCTGCTCTCCTCTTCTTGGGTTTTTTATATTTCATGAACGCCAACTCTTTCGCCTTTATTTTCTCAGCCACTAGGTTGGAGAACCATATCGGCTTCCTTTTTCTCTTGTTTTTATTGATTTTCTTCACATAAAGGTCCGTAGCCATTTTTATCGCTCCTTTCAGCTTAGACCACTGTCTTTCCACTTCTCTTATGTCCTCCCATCCTAACAGCTCTTTCTTCAGGTACTTTCCCATTGCATTAAAGTCCGTACGTTTGAAATCTAGGACTTTAAGTATCGTGCGGCCGCTCTCCACTTTAGCCGTTATATCAAACCAAACCGTTTGATGATCGCTACTACCCAGGTGAGGACCCACTCGAACATTAGAGATACTCTCTCCATTTGTGAGGACCAGATCCAATATCGCTTTTTCCCTTGTGGGTTCCGTCACCATTTGTCTGAGCAGAGCCTCTTGAAAGGCATCCACAATCTCCCTACTTCTTTCCGATTCCGCAGACGGAACATTCCAGTCCGCATCCGGCAGGTTGAAATCTCCCAACAGCAGAACCTCCTCTTTCCTTCCAAACTTTTGGATATCCACAATCAGATCCTTATCAATTTGCTGCGATTGAGTCGGAGGTCTGTAGACCACACCCACGTAGATAGAAGTTCCATCTTCTCTTTTCAGAGCAATCCATATCGCTTCTTCCTCTCCCCAGGTCCCTTGCATTTCGGTCGCTTGGATATTGATCTTTACATAGAGAGCTACTCCTCCACCTTTATGACCATCTCTGTCCTTCCTAAAAAGATTATATCCCGGTATGTTTGCATCCCATCCATGTGATTCACTGAACCATGTCTCTGTGATAGCAACAATATCTAGATCTGCCTCTAATATCAGGGCTTGCAGATCATGAACTTTGTTGCTTAGACTGCGAGCATTTGTGGTCATCGCTTTCCAGCTATTTTTCAGCGATAATCTCCTTTTTCGTATGGATTTTTGTGTCGTTTCACTTTCCGTTGCAATACTAAGAAATGAGTTGCTGATATTGCTTATGTTGCAGCCTTTACTACTATCACATCTTTTCTTTTGCCGGGGGTGGTCTCTATAATTATCCTTCGTACATACACCACCCCCACCTTCTAGTTTAAATGCCTAGAAAAATATTGTCTAAATTTCTCTGCAAGGTTTCTTTTTCCTGCTGTAATAATATGTAGCCCATCAGTGCAATATAGCTTCTTGTCCTTCCATGTATTTCCCCATCCTCCTATGTCCTGAAGCCTTCTTGATGACACCAGGCTCTGAGCCATCTATTAAAGTCCTCTGTGTTTTTCACTCTTTGCTCTCCTTTTCCATATGCAGGCAGTATTTCAGAAAAAGCTAAAGTCTTTACAAAAGGTTTCACGCCCTCACCAAGCTCCCGAAAAGCTTTCTGTGCTGCAAGTGTGGAGTTGTTGGCCAGGTCATTTGTTCCCAGATGGATAACAACATCAGTGTTAAAATCCTTAGTTTCTTCCTTAATTAGGGGAAGTACAATAAGAGAGGGAGTCCTGGTTGTGCTGGCACCCACATAGCTAAGTGGGAGAATTTAGGACAACCCAAGAGCTGTCCTAATTTGGCCTACTTAGCTATGTGGATGCTGAAACCTGCATAACTAGGTTTTCCTCTTGTACCCTTTGATACCTCTCATGCCCCCTGATGCAGCACCCCTCCCCCTGATACCCTCCCCCCAGGCTGTGTCAGTAACAACCCCCCAACTTCCCCCCTTGGGTCTAGATAACCCCTGCCCCCTTTGATCTATCTCAGTTCCCTGGTGGTCCAGTGGGGGGTGATGGGGCAGGAGTAAAGACTACTTACTCCTGCCTCTTGCAGTTACCTCAAGAAGATGGCTGCTGCAACTTCTCATTACAGCCCCATGGTAATGCACAAATCAAATATTTTTTTTACCTCTGGCTTCATAGAAAGAGTAGTATCTAACAAGATCCCCCAAACTCTAGATGTCCTATTGCCTGAAGGGTTTGTAACAGAGTGGACACCCTGGGGGAGTGGAAAACATGAAAAAGGATCTGCAAAAGTTAGAAGAATGGTCTAGTGTCTAGCAACTAAAATTCAATGCGAAGAAGTGCAGAGTAATGTATGGTAGAAATCTGAGGGAACTGTATGTGCTGGGAGAAGAGAGGCTGATAAGCACTGATGAAGAGGTGGACCTTGGGTTGATTGTGTCTGAGGATCTAAATAGTGTGATAAGGCGGTGGCTGCAGCCAGAAGGATGCTAGGCTGTATAGAAAGAAGGGAGGTGTTGATGCCTGATGATGTACTGCCTTTTTAAGCCAGTGGCTTTGCTAGAGGTCATTATGGAATCTTTGTGAGAATTGAAGCTTGAATCCTCGCAGATCTCTGATACTCAGCTTTCAGTCATGAGAAGCTCTGAGGCTCAGATCACATTTTTTCCCTTCATATCCTAATATTGAAAGATGCTGATGGAGCATTGGGAGAATCCTGAAGGCCCTCTGCGAGTGACCAAGACAATGTTGAAGTTATATCCAATGGCTCCTGATTTTCAGCAGCTGTTTGTCCAGCTCAAAGTGATTTTAAAGGATGCACAAATCCAAAAGGTGGATTTAGTACTTTAATGGTAGTCGAGGCCTTGGCTTTATGGTCTAAAACAGGGGTCCCCAAATTCCCTCCTTGAGGACCGAATCCAGTCGGGTTTTCAGGATTTCCTCAATGAATACTCATTGAAAGCAGTGCATGCACATAGATCTCATGCATATTCATTGGGAAATCCTGAAAACCTGACTCGATTCGGCCATCAAAGAGGGCCTTTGGGGGCCCTTGGTCTAAAAGTTGCGGCTGAGGATACTTTGGTTGTATGTGTCTGCCATACCAGATTACATTGGGTTCCTTTGGCTGAGGATGATGTCTTCCCCCAATTGCTGCTTTCGGGGTAAATTATGTAGTAGACTAGTCTTTAGGCCCATTACATTAACGGGTGCTAGAATAGATGTGTGTCTTTGTGTTTATTTTTTTATTTTTTTAACTTTCTTTATTGATATTTTGAACTTGACAATATTTTTTTCATTTTCTCTCCTTGGCTGCTTTCTGTCTATCTATCTTTCTTTCTATCTCTCTTCCTCCTGCTCTGTCTTTCTTTCTGTGTCTCTTTCCTTGACTGTCCAGCCCTTCTCCCTTACATTAACGGGTGCTAGAAATATATATTTGTCTGTCTTTCTTTCTTTATTTCTGTCTCTTTCTGCCACTGTCTTTATTTCTGTCTCTCTCCCTGCCCCAGTCTCCTTCTTCTTTTCTTTCTGTTTCCCTCTCTCCCACTATCTGTCTCTCTCCCTGCCCCCTATGCAGCAGCATTTCTCTCCCCCCTCCACTTCCCTGTGCAGTAGCTTCATCAGCATTCCTTCCCCCTCCATTTCCCTGTGCTGCAGCATTTCTCTCCCACCCTGTGCAGCATTTTCCTCCCCCCCCACACACAATTCCCTGTGGTCTCTCTGTCTGTGTTGGTTTGTTTTCTGTGTGTGTTTGTGTGTGTTGGTTGGCAGGTTAACTTGCTTCCCAGTAGCGGTAGCAGCAATTTGGCCACCCCCCCCCTCTCCGCTGCTCCACCTTCTCCCTCGCGGCTCAGTGAGGCTTCCTTCGCTCTCCCTAACGCATGCGCACTCTTGAGAGCCGGGTGAGGAAGGCCGCCGCAGCCTCGCGGCTTGCCCCAGCTGTGTAATTTCATGTTTTAATTGAAAGCCGCCGCCGCAGCTCCTCTCTCGATCCCCGCCTGGTGCGGTTCGAGAGAGGAGCCATGGCGGCGCTTACCATGAGAGCCGGGTGAGGAAGGCCGCCTCAGCCTCGCGGCTTCCCCCCAGCTGTGTAACTTCATTTTTTTAGTTGAGGGTGGGGAGTCGTTACGGGGATTGCCGGCCGCCATCGCTCAGCCGCACCATGAGAGCCAGGTGAGGAAGGCCGCCGTAGCCTCGCGGCTTCCCCAGGTGGGGAAGCCAGGGTTGCGCGAGCGCTGAGCCGCACCATTGGAGAGGCAGGAAAGGAAGGCCGCCGCTCTTCTTTGGCGGCTCCTGAACGAAGGCGAATTGCGAGTGTGGGGCCTGCAGCGGCGCGAGGTGGAGAGCAGGGAGGCTGTGGTGACGTACTAAGTGCACATGCGCACTCTCATATCTGCGACGGATCAGGGAACACGACTTTAGAGAGCGCATGCGCGGCCTAGCATTTTATTATATTAGATGCTCTATGTGATGTCAGGGTCATGAGCAAGGTTTCTTCTTATTTTATTTCCGTCCGTAGAATGCTCTAGATCAGGCAATAGGTGGGAGATTTGACTTCCAAGGCCATGTTGAGCAGGCACCTTTCTAGAGCCAAATGCATTTTGCTAAGGGGCTGGATGACTTTATGGCCAGTGTGGCAGTTTTGTCACCCTAAGTGACAATCTTCAATGTCTCAAACATGTACAAAGCGCAGCAATTAGACTTCTAAAGAACCTTCACATCCATTTTACACTCCATCTAAATTTACAAAGACTAGGGGACACTCAATGAAGTTGTAGGGAAATACTTTTAAAACCATTGGAGGAAATATTTTTTCACTCAGAGAATAGTTAAGCTCTGGAATGCATTGCCAAAGGTTGTGGTAAGAGTGGATAGCGTAGTTGGTTTTTAAGAAGGGTTTGGACAATTTCCTTGAGTATAAGTCCATAGTCTGTTATTGAGAATGACATGGGGCAAGCCACTGCTTGCCCTGGATTGGTAGCATGGAATTTTGCTATTCTTTCGGTTGTGGCCAGGTACTGGTGACTTGGACTGGCCACAGTGAGAACTGGCTACTGGGCTTGATGGACTGTTAGTCTGACCCAGTAAGGCTATTCTTATGTTCGAATGTTCAATGCTGTGCACCATCTCTTCCCTCTCTCTCCTCTTTCCCATCCATCCCTGTGCACCATCTCCTCCCTCTCTCTCCCTCTCTCATGGTGTGACATTTCTATCTTCCCCATTCCCCCCTCCTATGGTCTGCCATCTTTCTCCTTTCCATAGCCAGGCATCTCTCTCCTCTCTCATGGTCTGACATCTCTCTCTCCTTCCCTCCCTCTTCCCCGTATTCCAAGCACTAGCATCAGCCTACTGGCTACCTATAACCAAATGCTGCATCTCCAAAGGCTTAGTACTGGCATTCAAGTCCTTACACAACATGGCGCCTTACTACATATCATCCAAACTGCCACCTTAAGTCCTGAAAAGGCTGCTCTGCTCCCAGGAGGAAACACATCTACACATACCCCCCTGGTTATGGCCTCTGACTAGAAAGTGCCAGACACCCATTTCATACCAAAATCCTGGCATCAACTACCTCCTTGAAGGGCTCTTAAGCTTTAGGAAAGCAATAAAAACTTACCTTTTCACCTAATTCCCTGTCAGTATCTGTATAATTAAGAACCTAGTCTCCAGCTCTTTCTTCAGTCTAAATGACCATCCTGTTTGTAATTCCCAAGTAAATGTATTCCTTTTGAACGTTAATCTTAATTCTTTCTATGAAGACTAACTCAGAATAAAGAACTGTATGTTGAACTAACTTCTTTCTGTGAATACTAATTCATGATGGTCAAATTGTATACAATTATCACTGTAACCTGTATTGCCTAATACTCTGTAACTCATTTGGCTTAATTTTATGTATGTAACCTTGTACTGAGATCTCTGGGGACGATGGGATATAGAAATAGTTAATTAAAAAGTCTTTGCTACATAGTAGACCATGCACTCTTGGGGAGTCAGGTTCTAGATGGTTTCATCAGTCCTCAGCAGGGACTTCTGCTCATAGATCATTTCAAGGATTTTAGCAGAGATTTGGAGGTTCCAGGCGAACTTGGATGTTCAGGTCGCATCCTGCAGCAGCCTCCAAGAAGTCACAATGACGTCATGCCAGCTGCTGGTTTTCCTTGGATAGGAGGGAGGTTGTCGGCTGACTGGGAAACCTGGGCAAGGATTTGCTTGGATCTGGATATTAGACATAATTCCAGAGGGCTACAAGTTAAAGCTTTTTTATCCTCTGCTGGTCCTATTTGTGGACTTGTCGACTGGACGGCTAGAAAAAAAGTGCAAGGTCTGAGCAATGATACAATATCTGCTGGATATTCAGGCCATAGAAACTATACCGCCTGAAGAATCAGGCTTGGGCAGTTCCATATACTTTATCGTGCCCAAGAAAGACTCATGACAATTGAAGACCAATCCTGAATCTGAAATCCGTCAATGTAGTGCTGAAAGTGCCCTAACTCTGAATCAAAACTGTTCGTTCGATCATAGCTGCAGTGGCTCCTAGGCAGTTTCTAGCCTCTCAAGATTTAATTGAGGCTTATTTACAGTATATATTACCATATTTTTGGGCCACATGAAATTCTTGAGATTTTGTGTTCCCTGGAGACATTTCCAATTCTTGCGCTTTCATTTGTTCTGGCAACCGCGCCTTGCAGTTGCACCAAGATAATGTTCATAGCAAAAGCACACCTAGACTCTGCGGAGTTCCAAATGCATCCCTGCTTGAATGATTGGCAGATCAGAGCCCAGTCCAAGGCCACCGGTCAGAAAGCCGTGGTGCAAGTTATTCACTTACTGCAACACCTGTGGTGGATTATCAGTTTTTTGGAAGAGCTTGTTGGAGCCGATACAATCCCGAGTACTTGGGGTCCACATTCAACATGGCAGAAGGCCATGGTTTTCTTCCAGAGCCATGCAAACTGAAACTCAGGCGCCAGATTTTAGAGATCCTGACTATGCCAGCTCCTACAGCTTAGCACTATCTACAGGTGCTGGGGTTGATGATGGCTCACTTTTGCCCTCTCCAAGATGCACTCTTAGCCCGTTGGTCTCTGCAGACTGATTCACTCCAGATACTGCTAAACTGGACAGCAGGGGTGTGTAAAAGTGTATGATGGTGGCTCCAACCAGAGTCATTGGCATAAGGCTTGCCTCTCCACATATACTCTTGGGTGATCCTGAAGACAGATGCCAGTTTTTTCAGCTAGGGAGGTCTTTCTGAGGGACATCCAGTTCAGGGTCAATGATTGCCCTCTCAGAGGATGTGGTTCATAGACAGATTTGAGCTGTGAGCCATTTGTCTAGTGCTAAAGACATTGGAGAAACCCTGGAAGGTTAAGTGGTCAGGGTCTTCTCTGACATTACTAGGGCGGTGGCGTATGTCACCAGACAGGGAGGCACCAAGAGTGCCCTGTTGAGACTGGAGGCCGACTTGTCATTTCACTGGTCAGTCCACCCACAAGCTTTAACAGGAACACATGTAGCGGGCATGGACAATGTACAGGTTGACTATCTCAGCCGGCAGACCCTGGACCCTGGGGAATGGTCTTTGTCCCAGAAAACCTTTGACAGCATTGTACGTTGGAGACGTCTGAAGTTTGATCTAATGGTATCATCAGTCAACAAAAAAAGTACCTCATTTCTTCAGCTGAAGATTCGAGTCTGAAAGGATAATAGGGACACTATAGTACATCTTTGTCTGGAGACAGGGCTGCTGTACGTGTTTCCCCCATGGCTCATGATAGGCCAGGTTATTCGAAGATTGATGATCACCCGGGGTTAGTAATTCTGGTGCTGCAGTTTGGCCGCATTAGCAGTGATATGCTGATTTGGTTCAGCTGCAGAGTGACAAGTATCTCACACTGTCACTTCATCTAACTCCTTTCACAGGATCCAGTTGCCATGGAGAATCTGTAATGATTTGGGCTTATGGCTTGACTCTTGAGCGTGCAGCCCTAGCACAGAAGGGTCACTCAGAGATGGTCATAGCTACCCTCCTATGATCTAAGAAACCAGCAACTGTTGTGGCCTATGACAAGGTTTGGAAAACATTTTAGTGCTGGTGTGATAGCAGAATGTTTCAGGATGGCTTTGAGAAAGGTCTGGCAGTTAGTGCTCTCAAAGTGCAGGTGGCAGGTCTCTCATGCCTTAGGGCTCAAGTGGGAGAAAGGTTTTTTGGCTTCTCATCCTAATATAACCAGATTTTTGAAGGGTACTTTGCAGCTGCATCTTCTTGTGAGACAGCCATGTCCCCACTTTGATTCTTAGCATTGTTTTGCATGCCCTCAATAAGGACCCGTATGAGCACTTACAAGAGGCATTTCTGATAGCTCTTACCATTAAGATGGTTTTCCTAGTAACTATCTCCTCAGCAGGAAAGGTCTCAGAGCTGCAGGCTCTGTCATGCAGAGAACCTTGCCTCAGGTTTACAGAGGCTGAGGTCTCGCTGCACACAGTACCTTTCTTTCTGCCAAAGGTGGTTTTGGTCTTCCATATAAAACAGGATGTCCTGCTGCCCGTGTTCAATACCACAGGTCTGAAGAGAAATGACAAAGATTTGGCATTGCTAGATGTCAGGAGAGTCCTTGAGGTGACGAATGATTTTCATCTTTCAGATCATCTCTTTGTTCTAATGAGCCCTAGCCATCTGGGGGAAACCAGCTTCTAAAGCTTTCATTTCAAGATGGATTCATTTGGCTATTTCTACGAGGAGTATGGCTTTCTCATGGGCAGAGTCTCGGGCAGCTCCATCTGAAAAGATCTGTAGGGCAGCTACGTGAACCATCCTTCATACTTTCATGAAGTTTACAAGGTGGATGTGGCGGCACGAATGGACATGCCTTTTGGGTCCTCGGTGTTGGCAGGCTCATATGTCCCACCCTAGACTGAGGGGACTGCTTTGGTAAGTCCCATTGGTTTAGGACTCGTATGTCTTTTGCACTAGAAGGGAAGATTCGGTTCTTACCTCAATAATCTTTTAGTAGAAAGACATATGAGTCTTGAAGGCCCACCCTATCAGATTTCATTTTGCCTGCTTACATTCTCGGACAGTTATGTAGTACCAGCTGTTAGGTTTTTTTCCTGCCAGACAGGCCAGAAGAGTGATGAATTAACTCTTTATTGAAAAAAAGCAAATGAGAGACTTTGGGAGCTATGTAAGTGTTAGTGTTGGGTACATTCAGGTAGCTGGCTTGTTTGTTTCTACCTTGTTTTAAGTTATGTTCCTATTGGCATTAATTCGTTGTACTCTATTTTAATCATTGCAGAGCCCAATCTGCTTGTTTGGGGAGTTTCCCTTTATACTGTCTTTTTAAAAATTTCTCCTCTTATAGTGATTGTCAATTGCTTTGATCAAAACTGAGGACCTAGAGCAGGGGTGCCCAAAAAGTCGATCACGATCGACCAGTAGATCGCGAAGGCAATGCGAGTTGATTGCAGAGCCCATCCCGGGCTCTGTGATAAGACTCGTGTTGCCTTCACATTCTACCTGCTTCCTGACGCGGTAAACAGAACACAGAAGCGCCGGGCCAACCAGCCTTCTCCCCCGACATCAATTCTGACGTTGGAGAGGAAGTTCCAGGCCAGCCAATCACTGCCTGGCTGGCCTGGAACTTCCTTTCCGACATCAGAATTGACGTCAGGGTGGAAAGCTGGTCGGCCCGGCACTTCTGCGTCCTGTTTACTGCATTGGGAAGCAGGGAGAGCTCAGAATTCGGTGGTGGTGGTTTGGGGGCCTGTTCCCTAATTGCGGCAGTGGTGGCTTGGGGGAGGGCAGGGAGAAATAAAGACAAAGAAAGGGGGCAGGCAGGGAAACAAAGAAGGGAAACAGAAAGAAAGAAAGAAAGGGGGGACAGGGAGACAGAAAGAAAGGGGGCATGGAGAGAGAAAGACAGAAAGAAAGGGCAGGGAGAGAGGAAGAAAAAGTTGGTGGAGGGAATGAGGACTGGAGGAGAGGAATCATACAGGAGGCTGAAAGAAGGGAAGAAATATTGGATGCACAGTCAGAAAAATAAAGTGCAACCAGAGACTCATGAAATCACTAGACAACAAAGGTAGGAAAAATGATTTTATTTTCAATTTAGTGATCAAAATGTGTCTGTTTTGAGAATTTATATCTACTGTCTATATTTTTCACTATGGACCCCTTTTACTAAACCGCAATAGCGGTTTTTAGCGCAGGGAGCCTATGAGCGTCGAGAGCAGTGCAGGGCATTCAGCGCAGCTCCCTAAGCTAAAAACAGCTTTCGCGGTTTAGTAAAAAGGGAGGGAGTATTTTTGTCTATTTTTGAATAGTTGTTACTGAGGTAACATTGCATAAAGTCATCTGCCTTGACCTCTTTGAAAAACCCCGGAATATAAATGATAATTAACATTTTCTCTGCGTACAGTGGGTTTTGTTTTTTTAAAAAATTTTATTGTTAGTAGATCATTTTGACTTGGTCATTTTAAAAGTAGATCGCAAGCCCAAAACGTGTGGGCACCCCTGAGCTAGAGCATTGCCCAGTGATACAGGAGGCAGAGCCAAGAGAGAAAAAAATTGTAGATAATGCCTTTTACATAACTCACGACTAGAGGAGAATAACCCACTGGTTCAAGACTCGTATCTCTTTCTACAAGAAAGATTATCAAAGTAAGAACCTATTTTCCCAACTGACATGTTCCACTTGCTAAATTAAAAACTAATAACAATGAAACAAAAATTAAAAATAAAGTGTTCCCTTTTTACTGGGCTAATTTAATAAAAAAATTTTGAGTAAAAGCTACTTTCTTAGGTCATGATAATTCATTGAACTGAGTAAGAGTATTTTGACCTTTGAAAGCTAATTTTAAAACAGTCAATAAAAGGTATCCCTTTTTTTCTAGGTTTGATTTTTTTTTTTTAAATTTGCTAACCATTATACTACTGCTACTGGCTGGGTTGGAGGGCAGAGGAGTAGGGTTAAGCATTGAAGGTTACCACGGTATTTCACCCTAAATTAAAAAATACATTTTTTTCTAACTTTGTTGACTGATCATTTAATTTTTTTTAAATCCAGAATCTTCTTTGTCTCTCCCCTGTTCCATCCCCTCACCCCCACTATCAAGGATCACCTCTATGTCTCTCCCACGTACTCTAGCATCACCTCTCTGTCTTTCTCTTTTTCCCTGGCCATCCTGGTTTCTCTATCTCTCTCTCTGCCATCCAGCATCTCCTATCTCTCCCTCTCTCTCCCCCCTATCATCTAGCATCACCTCTCTGTCTTTCTCTTTTTCCCTGGCCATCCTAGTTTCTCTATCTCTCTCTCTCTGCCGTCCAGCATCTCCTATCTCTCCCTCTTTCTCCCCCCCTATCATCTAGCATCTCCTCTCTTTCACTTCCATGCAGACATCTCCTGTCTCTTCCTCCCTCTCTCCCTCCTTGCCAAGGAGAACCCCTTTTCTGGTTCTCTCTGCCCTATCCCCCTGCCACCCAAAATTGTCCTCTGTTAAATCATCTTCCCCTTCTACCGTTCCTTCTCCCAGCCCTCTGTTTTTCCAGAGTAGCTCAAATAACACATAAAACCCAGGCTCGGGGAAATTACCTTGTGAGTGCTACTGCTGTTTCCTCAGTCACACCCCTTTGAAACAGGAAGTTACATCAGAGGATGGTGTGACTAGCAAAATCAGCAGTGGCATGCACAGGGCAGTGTTTGGTTTTTAATGGTTATTCGCACCTCTGCTGTTACAGACTCTGGGAAATGAGCCTGGTGGCGGAGCTGATGAGTGATTGAGTGAGCAAGCTTGTGGGAGGGTAAGTTCAGTAATTAGAGAGATCGGGCGATGGTGGTGGCAGGGTTTGAGTAACAGAGGGCAGTGTTAGATAGTAGGGATGATTGTTGGATGGTAGCTCATCACTATGAACAAAAAAACTGGCAGTAAAAAAGCTATAGCCTTACGCTTCCAGCCACTTAAAAGGGGCTATGCGAAGTTTCCTGAGTTACCACCCTCCAAGGCCTCCCTTGTCCTACACCTACTGGCAAAATCCCCTATGTCTAGTTGAGTCAGCATCAGTAACTGGTTGGTATTACTTTTAGGGGTCAAGGAGCAATATAAAGTCTTTTTGCCCTTATTCATTTTGACCCCTAGCAGAAGTATCATGGAATTACTGCTGGGATCACTGGTGCCATTTTGAATCTGATGCCAACAAGGGACAGGAACAACTGAGGATAGCTTCTGTCCCAGCCCCACTAGACACCAGGATTATATTGGGTAGGCCTGGTGCACTTAAAGAAGGAGTGGGATTTTCAATGGGGGAGGTATCAAGAGTAGGAGTGTCTTGGACTGAGGGAGCATCAGGAAGAGTGTTATGTATTTTGAGGTTGATCACAAGCAGTATTATTCATTTATGAGTTACCCCCCAAGGTGCAATAAAAGTCCAACTTCTCACTGCATCTGAATAACTACCCCTCTAAATGTTTCAAATTATTCTTTCCACACCCTGTTGAAAATTGGACTCAGGTATGTATAAGACTGAAGTTTATGAATCTACAGTTCATCACAAATTATTTTTCATTGAGTGAGTTGGAGCAGAGCCCATTGTTTTCAAGTCTCATCAGGTTCAGAAGTTGCATATTTTGCTTATTCTGCTCTTCTCCACCCTGTTTGATTAATTACCTGTTTTGGTATCTTGCAGCATAATGTATATTTGAGTGTGCACCAGATACCTTACAAACAACGTCATATTTTTGTTTGTACTAAACCAGCTTCTGTTCTTGGTAGTTCTATCTAGGGCACGCTTTGGTAGGCACTATTGCACATTAATTTGGAAGACTGATAATCTATCCTGAAGCTGTTAGTTGTTAGCTGTTGCTGTAATTGTTGCTTTGGGTACATATCAAAGAGTAATTTTGATTTGAAATAGTAGAACAGCAAAATGTTAATTTCAGTGCTGTCACTGAACACAACAAAAGCTATGCAAAAATTCATTAAATCATTGCTAAAATTTTGTAAAAGCACAAACACTTCTGAAAAAAAGCCCACACAAAAACTCATATACAAAAATCCTTTAAGACAAACTATTAAAATACCTAAAATCAAATGGACTGATTTAGAAACAGTTCCAGAGACCTTTTAAGGGGAGAGGTTTATGATAATTGCACGTCTGATTTATTACTATGTATGAACAACTGTAAACCACTTATAACTTGGGATAGAGCGGTCTAGAAATTTTTTTCTAGAAATAAAATAGGCCCTCTTTTTGTAAGCTGCGATTGAGGCTTCTACCGTGGCCCGGAGTGCTAAATGCGCCAACATTGCTCCAACGCTTATAGGAATTCTATGAGTGTTGGAGCAGCATCGGAACATTTAGCGCTCTGGGCCATGTAGAAACCTCGATCATGTCTTAGAAAAAGGGAAGGATAAATGAAAAATGGGCTACTATTAAAATGGGTTATTAGTAATTTGGTCTCATTACATAAAATGGGACTTACAGTTTATTAAAAACTTGATATACCACCAAGCCAATGCAGATTTAGGTGGTTTACATTAAAATATAATAATAAGTAAGAAAAAGAATGCCATAAATTTAAGATATGCTAGTTCTGCTTCATACATAGAATAAAAAGCACCTACTCTGTTGCATATCTTTCAGCAGGATAGTAAATCTTCCATCCTTCGTCAGGTTGTAAACTGAATACTAGGTTAAAGAAATGAGTTTTAAATAGGGTTTTGAATGTTTTTAAAGCCATTTCAGCTCAGCTGTCTTTGGAGAAAGAATTCCAAAGGGTGGGGGGCAATCCATGCAAAAAGCATTTGCTCGTGTAGCTGCCCAACTCGCACTAGAAATGAATGGAAAACAAATCCTGTGATCTTGCAAAGATCTTAACACTCTAGCTGGGGAGTGTGGAATGGCCAAATTATTAAATACTCTAGAATATGCTCATAGTAAGACCTATGGGTAAGAGTTAACATTTTAAAACAAATTCTGTAGTAAATGGGTGGCCAGTGAAAGTGTAAAAAGAGGTGTAATGTGATAAAACTTTCTCACATTACCCAATTGCTTAACTCAGCATTCTAAATGGTCTGCAAGTGCTTAAGGTTGGAGTGTGCAATACCGAGATAAACTGCATTCCCATAATCCTACTTGTTTATTAGAAATTTATGCTTAATGGTGTGTAATGCATCTTCATTTAAGTTCCTAAACCTGCGGCTTCTCTTTATTCTCTGACTCTTAATAACCACGTGCCATGGTCAGATCATTCCTTACTTATCTTTTCACATTTATGGTTACCTTCAACCCCTGTGTCTGGCACCACACAAATTAGCTCCTGTGATTATTCTAAAATAGATGCCTCTTCCATCTCCTCCTCTTTTAAGTATAAGCACAAAACTACTTCTGATACAACTATGGACGAACTTATGGCAGAATGGAATAGTTCCCTATCTATATTCCTAGACAAACTTGCCCCTTTCCAAACTGAGGGCTCCTTTTACTAAGGTGCGCTAGCGTTTTTAGCGCATGCAGGAAATTACCGCACGCTACACCATGCGCTATGCTTCTAGAACAAATGCCAGCTCAATGCTGGCGTTAAGGTCTAGTGCGCGGAGCAATGTAATGCGCGTTATTCTGCGCGTTAAAGCCCTAATGCAGCTTAGTAAAACGAGCCCTAAATCTTTTTCCTCTCGGCAACTTAAAAATCCATGGTACTCACCTGAACTCAAGCTTATGAAGAAACAATTGCGTATCTTAGAGCGAATGTGGAGGCGCAATAAATCCTTGACTACCTTACACCAATACAAACAACACGCAGATTACTATAAATCAAAAATAATATTAGCAAAATCACTCTTATTACTCAAAGCAAATTTCTAAAGCTAGGAATACAGAGAATCTTTACAGAATCGTACGTTCCCTGACTATAAATTATCAAAAACAAAGCAATTCTCTTCAGTTACCTTCAGCTCAAACTTTGGCTGATTTCTTTACAGATAAATTTCTGAAGATTAGAGCCCCATTTAATTACTCAGCTCAGCCCAACTTAACCACCACTTCTGCCTCTGACACTCAATCTGCTAATCTACTTCTCTCCAAATGTTCTCATTTTAAAATCCCATCCCTTTCAGAAATTCAACGTACCATTACCACTATGAATATAAAGGATTCCAGCACCAAGGCCATTCCTCCATTCATTCTGAAACAACATTTTTCTATTTTCGGTCTCATATACTAGACTTTGTATCCACCAGCCTTACTTCAAGCACTGTTCCCAAACTTTAGAAAAAGGCAACTATTTACCCCTCTATTAAAGATTTCAAAATCAATGCAGCTGAAGTGTCTAACTATCGTCCGATCTCTAATATTCCTTTTCTGGCTAAAATCACTGAAAAGATTGTATTTTCCCAGCTTTCAGACTTTGTTGAAAGCACAAATGTACTACACCCAAACCAAACAGGCTTTAGAAAACATCATTCCACGGAACTTTCATTAATAGGACTTACTACCAACATCTTATACAACCTTGACCATTACAACTCTGTAGTATTAATTTCTCTGGATTTATCATCAGCATTTGATACTATAGACCATTAACTTCTTATTAACCGACTCAAGGACATCGGCATATCAGATCAGGTCTTAGATTGGTTCACCTCTTATTTTAAAGACCGCACATCAAAACTATCATTCAACAACCACTACAGACACATTTCCTAATAACTTTGGTATACCTCAAGGCTCTATTCTGTCCCCTCTTCTTTTCAATATTTTCCTGGCCCCTCTGATCACTCTTGGGCAGTCTGTCGGCTTCTCCGTCTTTGCATATGCTGACGACATACAATTAACACACTCAGTTGATCTCACTAACATTAATGATATTCTTACTATCAATAAAAAATTGGAAAAATAAGTGACTGGCTCTACACTAATATGCTTTCTCTTAATGTAAACAAGTCCAAATCCATGGTCTTCCTACTCAGGCATGGTCAATCGCTACTCTCACCCATTGAATTTAGGTCTATCCCAGTTCAGTCAATTAAAACTATGAAGCTTTTGGGGATTACTCTAGTTGAGAAACTTACATTTCATGATCACATCAGTTTAGTCGTAAGGAAATGCTTTCACCGTCTCCGCATGATTCTCTCTCTTGCAAAATATCTAGACCAAACCTCACTTAACATTCTCACTCATTCTTTAGTAAACTCTTGCCTAGATTATGGCAATACCCTATTTAAGGGAATTACAAAAAAGGAAATTCAACGCCTTCAGATTATCCAGAACACCGCTGTCAAAATTATCTTTAACACAAAAAAATTCAACCATGATGGTCAAAGCACACTGGCTGCCTATTCCCCATTGCATCATCTATAAAATAATGCTGCTAACCTTCAACTTCAAAACTAGACAAACAGAACATCCAGAATTCATCAATAGACTTCTAGTACCCCTAACCTCACAACGTACTCATCAAATCAAAATCTGCTAACAACTCCATCACTAAAAATTATCAGTACTATGCGCAATAATATTTTCTCTGTTACTGCTCCCACGCTCTGGAATTCAGCACTGGCATACTTACGAGAGATCTGCACATTAGATAAATTCAAAACCAGTTTAAAAACAATGCTTTTTAACGATGCGTTTGCGTTATGACTGTTCTTTTAAGGACATTTAAATTGATTTTTAGCCCAGCTTTTGTGGCAATTATAGCAATTTTTACCCCTTACCTTCTGTTTTTTTTTCCTTTAACTGTTCTTTTCTTTCTGTTTATTGTAGTTCTACCCTTTTTCCTCTCGTACGAGTTTGATATGTGAGACTTTGTAGATGTCTTTATTGACTAAAAATTAGTTACTAATTTTAATATGTCTGTACGCCCTGTTTTCTGTTTTTTATTTATTGTAAAACTGCTTTGTCATTTAAAAAGGCTGGATAACAAATTCTTAATAAAACTTGAAACTTGAAGACAAAACCTATTTAGAAAAAGATAATTTATAATCAAAATTGATCCCTAAATATCTAAAACTCTTCACAACTGGGATGGATTAATTGAGAAGTGTGGGAGAGAAACTAGGAAAATCTGATCCAGACAGGAGGACATACACAGACCCACAACCCATTCAGAGAGCAGGTCATACAGATACCTGGAACATTCAGACACACACATCCCCCTCCTCAGCCACTTACAGAAGAACAGACACATAGGGCTCATTTTACGAAGGTGCGCTAGCGTTTTTAGCGCACGCACCGGATTAGCGTGTGCTATAGTACGCACTAGCCGCAAAACTACCGCCTGCTCAAAAGGAGGGGGTAGTGGCTAGCGCGTGTGGCATTTTAGCGTGCGCTATTCCGCGTGTTAAGGCCCTAACGCGCCTTCGTAAAAGGAGCCCATAGTCACACACACCGAATTAGAACAGAGACATTGTGACACATATGCATACAGAAGCAGCGCTGTAACAAATTTCTGTTTTAAGCACTGTACATTTGTTATAAGTCTATTTCTATATGAAAAACCTTTCCCCAAACCACCCCCATCTGTTGTCTTATTGTGTTACAACCCCACTGCCTCTGAGAAGTGGACCCAGGATCAAAAGGAAATAAGAGCAAGACAGAAGATTACAAAGCAGATGTAGGTTTATGCACCAAAGAGTTTTCTAAAAGTGTGGTGATCTTGTCTTGGAAATATCCTGCCAATAAATCATCTGAGGGGGCTTCGGAGGAAATGGAAGTAGAATGTGAATTATTGGTCAAATGTTTGACAAGTGCAAAAAGTTGGTGACTATTATTATTATTTACTACCTAATCTGAATAAAAGGACATCGTCGCCCATCTTGTTTCTAGATTATGAAGCTGGCAGGTATTCTTATATTGAGATAAAAGATTTATTTAACTGATGCCTATGCCAACATCATTTTATTTGTCTAGGCTGTTTTCTTAATAATTGTAGTTTATATGTATAAGTTAAACTATATATAGAAATGTTTGTATTTGTTGTTTTTAATTCGATATGATTATTGTTTGTCTGATTTGTTCCCCATATTTGATTATTTATGAAATTGTACATCGCCTAGAAATTGTGATAGGCGATTAATCAAATTATATAATAAACTTGGAAACTTGGATAAACCAGAATGAAACCATCCATTCTGCCTGTGATTAACAGCTTTCTTTATTTTATGCAAAAGAGTGATTTCATCAATTCTCTTTTTTAATACATCGTGCTACATTTTTAATTGGTCCATAGTTTGGTAGCTTATTTATATCATATCCCTCCCCAGGGTGAGTTACAATCAAAACATACATAATATAAAAAAAGAAATAAAAAAAATAACATTACTACAGGCTTATTCATGAAATCAGAAGGGAATAATGTAAATAGAGGAGAAATCTTAAAATGATCTACCTTTTTATGTAGTTTTCTACTCTAGACCAAGGGCTCCTTTTACAAAGGTGCGTTAGGGCTTTAACGCGTGGAATAGCGCATGATGAATTGCTGCGTGTGCTAGACCTTAACGCCAGCATTGAGCTGGCTTTAGTTCTAGAAGCGTAGTGCGGGTTTAGCACGTGCTAAAATCCTGCGTGCGCTAAAAACGCTAGCACACCTTAGTAAAAGGAGCTCCAAGTATCAGTGCTTGGGTTTCGCAAAGTATCATCCGTTTTTAAGACATATTTAAAAAACACTAAATCCCTTACAAAGGCAAGTCACAAGACGGCAAGATAATCCCAAAATGGAATTTATACAGGGAACTATAGGGAACTCAAGCGCTCACAGCTAACAGCTTGATATATTTTACAAACTGAAAACCATAGGGTGAGCAATCATCGGACCCTTTAAGTTCTTCCCCAAACTATTTATTTATCCAAAAAATCTTTAAATTATTGGCTTATTTTTTATTTTTATATTAACTGTTTTCTTAAAAAACTTCTTCAATATTTTGCTTTGTTTCGAATAGCAAACAATACTTTATAAAGTACTCTATATAACTTTAAGAGTACTTAGCTTGATAGCTTGGTGACAAACGAAGACGACGGAAGAACTCCGTTTCGCTCATCCAAATATTATTAAGAGAGCTTCGTCAGGAGAAAGGCCACCAAATTCACTAAAGGGTAAAAGCAAAATAAAAATTGAAATTGAAACAATATCAGAATTTATCTAGAAAACTTTTACGCTTGTAGTAGAGAAAGCTCTAAGGCAGTACTAATGGCTATACTCGTAAACATTTTTAAATTTTTAGTACTGAAGTGAATATCCGTCCTTTATTAGTTAATTAGAAAAATCACGAGTAATCATGAAGAAATTCTCTACTTTAGATTCATGAAAACTAGAAACTAAAAAAGCTTCTAGACTACCACAGCAGTTAGGAGCAGTTTACATACCTATTTAAATCAGCGGCAATCAGAGCCACAGGCAGACATTCAGAAATAAGATATAACAGGCTAAAGCTTTTCTACCGCCTTATTCAGCGTCGTGCCATGCCACCCTCTAAGTTAGAGGGATGAAAGCGTCTGATGTCATGTCCGGAATAGGCTCCGTTCAAACACAGAGCCCTTTAAAGCTAAAGCTGATGTCATATCCGGCTGTAACATGATCCTGTTATCAAGACCGTCATATTGGATTTTTATCTTTTAAACGGTTCTACTATATTACAGAAAAACCTGCCAGTTAATAGATATGTTTAAGCCAGTTGGATGTAAGCTATGAAGGCGATCTATCCACCTTTGCTCCAGGCGCAATAGTTTTTTTAGATACATGGGTTAGCATCAGTGAGAACCATTTTGAATCTAAACTCTTTATTAAACCTACCGACACGACCAGCCTATTACATTATGATAGTTGTCATCCTACTCCACTTAAAAACAGCTTACCATTAGCTCAGTTTTTACGTTTTCGACGTATTTGTACTCATAAAGCTGACTTTAAATCTTCAGCTAAGAAATTAGCTAGTAATCTACGCCATAAAGGATATCCAGAAAAATGCTTGAGGAATTCATATCGGAGAGCAAAATTCAACCATCAAGAATGGTTATTACAACCTTTCAATAAAAAGAAAGAAGATAATGCTTATTCAGAACAGATAGATGAAGTCCAAACTTTTGTACTGAAGTATAATGCTGAATCAGAACAGATAGCGGATATAATTCATGAACACTGGAGGATTGTTCAAAATAATCCCTGTTTTGAGAATTCGAAACTGCGACTTACCTATTCAAGGTCACGCAATCTTAAAGAATATCTTAGATTGCAACCAGATTTAACACCAAGAAATTTGAATATAGGAGGGGGACAGCATTCAAGTTGCGGGAAATGTCAAATCTGCCCTTTGAATATTCAGGGTTCGTTTTTTGAAAATCCTCTAGATCATAAAAAATATGAATTAAAATACGTCACCACTTGTAGATCCGACTTTGTAGTCTATTTAATATTGTGCCCTTGCCATAAGGTCTACATAGGAAAAACCACCAGAAAGTTTAACATTCGTATGGCAGAGCATAAATCTTGCTTGAAACTTAAAAGACAAGAAGCTCCACTTGTAGCCCATTGTTTGAAATACCATCATGTTTTTACAGAACTCAAATGTATGGTTATCGATTTAGCACCGGCATCGATAAGGGGAGGGGATAGGGGGAAAAAACTATTGCGCCTGGAGCAAAGGTGGATAGATCGCCTTCATAGCTTACATCCAACTGGCTTAAACATATCTATTAACTGGCAGGTTTTTCTGTAATATAGTAGAACCGTTTAAAAGATAAAAATCCAATATGACGGTCTTGATAACAGGATCATGTTACAGCCGGATATGACATCAGCTTTAGCTTTAAAGGGCTCTGTGTTTGAACGGAGCCTATTCCGGACATGACATCAGACGCTTTCATCCCTCTAACTTAGAGGGTGGCATGGCACGACGCTGAATAAGGCGGTAGAAAAGCTTTAGCCTGTTATATCTTATTTCTGAATGTCTGCCTGTGGCTCTGATTGCCGCTGATTTAAATAGGTATGTAAACTGCTCCTAACTGCTGTGGTAGTCTAGAAGCTTTTTTAGTTTCTAGTTTTCATGAATCTAAAGTAGAGAATTTCTTCATGATTACTCGTGATTTTTCTAATTAACTAATAAAGGACGGATATTCACTTCAGTACTAAAAATTTAAAAATGTTTACGAGTATAGCCATTAGTACTGCCTTAGAGCTTTCTCTACTACAAGCGTAAAAGTTTTCTAGATAAATTCTGATATTGTTTCAATTTCAATTTTTATTTTGCTTTTACCCTTTAGTGAATTTGGTGGCCTTTCTCCTGACGAAGCTCTCTTAATAATATTTGGATGAGCGAAACGGAGTTCTTCCGTCGTCTTCGTTTGTCACCAAGCTATCAAGCTAAGTACTCTTAAAGTTATATAGAGTACTTTATAAAGTATTGTTTGCTATTCGAAACAAAGCAAAATATTGAAGAAGTTTTTTAAGAAAACAGTTAATATAAAAATAAAAAATAAGCCAATAATTTAAAGATTTTTTGGATAAATAAATAGTTTGGGGAAGAACTTAAAGGGTCCGATGATTGCTCACCCTATGGTTTTCAGTTTGTAAAATATATCAAGCTGTTAGCTGTGAGCGCTTGAGTTCCCTATAGTTCCCTGTATAAATTCCATTTTGGGATTATCTTGCCGTCTTGTGACTTGCCTTTGTAAGGGATTTAGTGTATTGCACAAAAATTTTTTGGGGTTAGTTAATATTTAAAAAACAAACATTAAGTAATATATGATCAGTCCAGAGAAGAAATTGAGTACTTAAAATTGAAGAGAATTTCTTATTAAAATTGCAAAGAACTATGTCCACTGGTATGGATGGTTCCTAAGACCTCACGTTTAAGGCTTAAATATGAAGTAAGTGTACCAAAATAATGAGTGTGATAGTATTGTTTGTTGTTTATTTTAGTTTTTGATTAAACGCTTTTTCGTTTCTTCAAAGCGTTGTACAGAATATAAAATAACAGTTCAACAAAAAAATGTAACAATTAAAACATAATTTCTATAAACTGCGAGGCTGACAACAAAATGTACTAGGTTATTATAGACTAACAAGCAATCGACACAAGTAGGAAAGGGGGGGAGAAATACAATTGATAAAGTAAATGGGAGAAACACTTAAGGTAAACACAAAAGGGAATGGGGAAATAGATGTAATTTAAAGAACAGGTATAAATTAATCTCTAAAATACAATATTTCAGTTAAAAGCATCTTTAAAAAGAAAGTATTTTAAGTTGCTTTTAAAATTTTTTAAGTTTTTTTCCATTTTTAAGTAAAGCGGAAGAGCATTCCAGATCATAGGGGCTGTAACAGAAAAAGTGGAGGTGCGGCGTGTGCCAATAATTTTTAGAGAAGGAATGTTAAGGTTAAATTGAGATATAGATCTTAAAGACCTCGGTGGGTCGTATGGAATCAATAATCTATCTATGAAAGCTGGGGTATTAGTCTGCATAGTTTTGAATGTCAGAAGGGCGATTTTATATGTTACCCTATGTGAGACTGGCAACCAGTGGGCATTTTGAAGCAGAGGGGTAACATGATCATGTTTCTTTGCTCCCGAGATTATCTTAATGGCCGTGTTTTGAATAAGCTGCAGACGTTTTAAGTCCTTATGATAGATTCCTTTTAAAAGTGAGTTACAGTAGTCTATTTTTGATATAACGAGTGAATGGATCAGAACGTTAAGGGAACTAATATCTAGAAGAGGGGCCAATGATCGAATTATTCTTAATTTATAAAAACAGTTTTTAACTAATGCGCTTATTTGTGGTCGAAATGTTAGCTTATTATCTATAAGGACACCTAAAATTTTTGTAGTTGTAACTGGTGAAAGTGGAATGTTTTCAATGATGACTGGAGAAATTAATTGTGCTCCCTCTTTTCCAGGGAATAGGAGAGTATTAGTTTTTGAAATACTTAATGAAAGCTTATTGATGTTTAACCAGTCATGAACTTTACTTAATTTATGATTAATTGCCTGAATCTCAGATTGGTTAGTTGGATCAATGGGGTGCAATATTTGGAGATCGTCAGCATAAGCATACACCGTAAACCCTATTGATTGGCAGAGAGTCAAAAGAGGGGCCAAGTAGATGTTAAATAATAAGGGTGATAAAATGAACCTTGTGGGATACCAAAATTAGAATGATAGGGTTTTGATTTTGAAGTGTTGAAATGAACTGTAGAGGCTCTATCAGAAAAATATGAATGAAACCATTCAAGGGTTTGATCAGCTACACCTATGGAAGAAAGACGTTGTAATAAGAGATGATGGTCGATGGTGTCGAATGCTGCAGCAAGGTCCAAGGAGATTAGAAGAACGGATTTATGATGGTCAAGATAGTAATTAATGGATGTAGTGAGACCAAGTAATGAGTACTCTGTAGAGTGGTTTATACGGAAACCAGTTTGATTAGGATGGAGTACGTGCGTTTTATCAACATAATCAGCCAATTGTTGAGATACAATTTTTTCAGTTAATTTACATAGAAAAGGTAGATTTGCTATTGGTCAATAGTTAGAGCAGTTATCAAGATTATTTTTTGGGTCTTTGATGATTGGGGTTATGATAGAGTGTTTCCAGTCTGGTGGGATATTGGCTGTAGATAGACAAGTGTGGATAATTTGAAGAATATATGGCCCAAAAACTGTAAAATGTCGTTTCAAAAAAAATGGAGGAATGGGCTCTAGTTTAGAGCCTTTAATGTTAATGCAGTGTAAAATATTTTCAATGGCTTTCAGAGATGGTAGAAGGAAATTGGCAAGATCATCATAATGAACATTGATATCTCCCCAAATGATAATATTAGGGAATTGAAGAACCAAATCTATAATATTTGAAGTTAAGATCTGAAGCTTTGTGATAATCATGTTCCTTTTACAAAGGTGCGCTAGTGGTTTTAGTGCACGCTAAAATGTCGTGTGCGCTAGCTGCTACCACCTCCTTTTAAGCAGGCGGTAAGTTTTGGGCTAGTGCGCACTAATCTTGTGCGTGTGCTAAAAACACTAGCACACCTTTATAAAAGGAGCCCCGAGTGATTGGGATTTTTATAATTTTATCAATGTTTTTATAATGTTATGAAGAACTAGGGGCTGCTTTTATCAAGGCACGCTGCGGGGGTTAGCGCATCGGACATTTCATCACGCGCTAACCCCCGCGGCAGCCTAAAACCCTAACGCCTCGTCAATGGAGGCATTAGGTTCTAGCGCGGCAGGCGGTTTAACGCACGGTATTCCGCGCGTTAAACTGCTACCGCGCCTTTGTAAAAGGACCCCTAGGTTTTCTGATAATCATGTTTGTATTGTCAAACTTTTATGTATGCTTTTATGTAAACTGTGTAGGTTGTATGCGGTACATATACATTTCTTAAATAAATAAAATAGTTTGAAATATGTTATCCCAAATGTTAACTGAGAGACCAGGAGGACAATAAAAGAGCAAAATAAATCAGATCACATACATCTAGCTTTGCAACTAGGACTTCTTTGTATAGTAAATGAGGAAGAGGTAATTTAATCAATGAATATGTATCTGTAAACAAAAAGGCAAGGCCTCCACTTTTCTTAGATGAACAAGAAAGGGATAGATCTGAAAGCCCACTGGAATTGCTTGAATTGAGTAAGTTTCTTCACCATGTCTTATCCAGGTCTCTGTAAGACAATAGAAACATTTTGCAGTTTTATGAGAGATAGTTATAATTTATTATTTATATTCCATTTTTATGCAAGATGTATCACACCAGAACATACATAATTGAAATATAATACAGATTCAAATCAAAACAGAAACAACAAACATTAGAATACTGATTTCATCTGACAGAAAAGATGATTTTAAAAGTTTTTTTTTTTGAACTGATACAAGATCTTGCAATAGATTTAGATTTAAGAGATCTGCAATTAAGAAGGGCTATATTAATAGAAGCTGTTACAATTTAAATTCTACTGTCTACTATTTAAGACTTTATACGGAGACAGTCCAAACAACCTGAACAACCGCCTCATCCACAACACCTCAACCAGATATAGGAAAATTCACACCCCATTCTCATATCCCCCAATTAAGGAGATCAAACGGGAAAAAACTATATGATAGCCTACTAGCCACTCAAGAAGCCAAACTAGACAACCAAATCGCCAATCTACTGACAGCATCCTTACCTGTAGCGGAAGATTGTTCCAGCGATCAACCACCCTTTCAGTGAAGAAATATTTTCTGGTTTCTCCATGAAATTTCCCACCCCTAAGTTTCAATGGATGCCCTCTTGTTGCTGTGGGACCCTTGAGAAAGAAGATATCTTCCTCCACTTCAATACAGCCCGTGACATATTTGAATGTCTCTATCATGTCTTCCCTCTCTCTGCGTTCCTCGAGTGAGTATAGCTGCAGTTTATCCAGCCGTTCCTTCCTGAGTCCCGAGACCATCCGGATGGCCATACGCTGAACCGACTTAACTCTCAGCACATCTTTGTGGTAATGTGGCCTCCATAATTGTACACAGTATTCCAGATGTGGTCTCACCATGGATCTGTACAACGGCATTATGACCTCGGGCTTACGGCTGACAAAACTTCTACGGATACAGCCGATGATTTGTCTAGCCTTGGACGAAGCTTTCTCTACTTGGTTGGCCGTCTTCCTGTCTTCACTAATGATTACCCCCAAGTCCCGTTCTGCTACAGTCCTTGCTAGGGTCTCACCATCAAGGGTGTAAGACCTGCATGGATTTCTGCTGCCAAGGTGCATGACCTTGCATTTTTTGGCATTGAAACATAGTTGCCAGGTCCTGGACCAATGCTCCAGCAGGAGTAGGTCATGCGTCATATTGTCGGGCATTGAGCTTTTATTAGGCACTGTGCTTTTGTCTGTTGTGCTCACGTCTACTATATTGCATAATTTGACGTCATCGGCGAATAACGTAATTTTACCTCGAAGCCCTTTAGCCAAGTCCCTAACGAAGATGTTGAATAGGATCGGTCCCAGGACTGAGCCCTGCGGCACACCGCTGATCACCTCCGCCGTTTCGGAGGGGGTGCCGTTCACCACCACCCTCTGAAGCCTCATGAGCGCCTACTAAGAAAGCTGTGGAGCCACAGGGTGGTAGGGGACATGCACAGATGGATCAGGAATTGGCTGGCAGACAGGAAACAGAGGGTAGGAGTAAAGGGACACTACTCTGACTGGAAAGGGGTCACTAGTGGTGTCCCACAGGGGTCAGTATTGGGACCGCTGCTATTTAATATATTCATTAATGACCTGGAAACAGGGATGAAGTGCGAAGTTATAAAATTCACGGACGACACAAAACTCTCCAGTAGGGTCAGAACTGTTGAGGAATGCAAAGAACTACAAAGAGACCTGAACAAACTGAGTGAGTGGGCAAAAAGATGGCAGATGAGCTTCAATTTAGAGAAATGTAAAGTCTTGCATATAGGGAAAGGGAACCCGATGTACAGCTATACGATGGGAGGGAGGGTACTGGGGGAAGGCAACCTAGAAAAAGACTTGGGGGTATTGGTGGATAAAACAAGGAAGCCAGTGGCGCAATGTGCAGCAGCCTCAAAGAAAGCGAACAGAATGTTGGGCATTATCAAAAAGGGTATCACTACCAGAATGAAGGAAGTTATTCTACCACTGTATCGAGCAATGGTGCGCCCGTATCTGGAGTACTGCGTCCAATACTGGTCGTCGTACGTTAAGAAGGATATGGCAACACTCGAGAGGGTCCAGAGAAGAGCGACAAGGATGATAAACGGCATGGAAAACCTTTCATATGCTGAAAGGCTGGAGAAGCTGGGGCTCTTTACCCTTGAAAAGCGGAGACTTAAAAGCGACATAATAGAGACTTATAAAATCATGAAAGGCATAGAGAAGGTGGAGAGGGACAGATTCTTCAGATTAGCGGGGACAATAAAAACAAGAGGGCATTCAGAAAAATTGAAAGGAGACAGATTCAAAACGAATGCTAGGAAGTTCTTCATCATTCAGAGGGTGGTGGACACCTGGAATGCGCTCCCAGAAGAGGTGATAGGACAGAGTACAATATTGGGTTTCAAAAAGGGATTGGATGACTTCCTGAAGGAGAAGGGGATTGAAGGGTACAGATAGAGGGTAACTATACAGGATAGTAAATGAATAGGGAATAAACGATTTAGGTGAAGGATCACTTGCAGGTCATGGACCTGGGGGCCGCCACGGGAGCGGACTGCTGGGCACGATGGACCTCTGGTCTGACCCAGCAGAGGTAATGCTTATATTCTTATGTTATTGCAGGAATTTGGGTTAAGTGCTATTCTATAAAAGGTGCTCAGTCTTTCGTTCCTTTTATAGAATAGCGCTTAGTGCACATTCCTGACACTTATCTTTGAGCACCATTTACTGAACCTAGTCCTAATAGCTAATCCTATAACAGCATCTGTGTGCCTAGATTTCCTTATACTACTATTAATTATTTCTAAAGCACTACCAGACGTATGCAGCGTTGTACAGAGTCACAAAGAAGACAAGATCATAGCCTTACTGGATCAGACCAATGGTGAATCAAGCCCAGTAACCCGTTCTCACGGTGGCCAATCCAGGTTATTAGTACCTGGCCAAAACCCAAGGCGTAGCAATATTCCATGCTACAACATGTCATGGATACAGTTAAGGGAAAAGGTTAATCTGCTGACTGGGTTGGTGGGCAGTGAGGAATAGAGTTATAGATTGAAAGCTATATCAAAAAGGTGGGTTTTCAGTCTGCTTTTAAACAAGGTAAGGGAATACTAGAAGTCGGTATTTATGCATCAGCGTTGAGGAGTGCCCACTTAAGTCATGTCACTAGCAGGTGTAAATTCACATGCCTAAATGTGATACCTCAGTGTGTAACTTACATTATTCTGTACACACAGAAATCTGGGACTCGCCCAAGCCCCGCCTACACTTTTACCTTCTTGCATTTGTTGCACGCCTATATTATAGAATATCGCTAAGCGGAGCTAGCATTTTCACACATAACTGTAACAATCATGTGCATAACTGCTAGTATTATATAACTTGCATGCGTAATTGGCTTCTAACTGTAGGCAATCTATTATAGAATGAGGGAGTTGCTGTTTATAAGGTCTTTGAGATGTGGTGTTTCCTTGATACTCTGTGAATATGCACTGAAGTGTTAGGACAGTGTTCCCCCAAACATTTTATCCATAAGCTGTACGCGAGTCCTCCAACTGCATTGCTACCAGTAGGGGGTAGGGCTTCAATATTGTGTTTTCCATCGCTAGAGACAGGCAGGGTGCCTGGAGTCTAACAGAGCTTGTCTGTCCCTCACTATTGAAAATGTGATAGTGAAACAGCACCTCCCAGTAGCAGAGCTGTAGGTGGAAGCCTCCTATTCAGTTTAGAGCAGTGGTTCTTAGACTTTTGCAAGTTCTTCCGGAATTAATCCAGGTACCTCTCCTTCCTTGTAACCAAAAAAAAACAAAAAACAAAACTGTTGTAACTTCACTGGAAATGTCCAGTTAGCTCTTTTGTAATCCGCCTTGAACTGGAAGGTATAGGTGGAATAGAAGTCCCTAATGTAATGTAATGTAACTTGTCCTGGAGGACCACCAGCCAGTAGAGTTTTTGGGACAGCCCTAATGAATATACATGAGTTCTGTCCATTCAGAGCGCTGCTGCCGCTGCTGCTTTAGGAGGCCTCTGAACGGAGGTATGTCAGGTCTGACTGTGGTGGTGGTGGGGGGGGGAGTCACTGAATTGATGAGTCTGATTTTTTTTTCGGCGAATCAGGCAACACTAGTGTCAGGGATGGAGTCGGGGGCTTTGGGGGTTGATCTTAACTAGGGCTTATTTTGGGGGTAGGGCTTATATTAGGAGCATATTTACAAATCATGCTAGGGCTTATTTTCAGGGTAGGTCTTATTTTTGGGGAAACAGGGTAGTAGTAAGTGACTTGCCCAAGTCACAAGAAGCTGCAGTGGGAGTTAAACTCACAATCTCAGGATGCTGAGGTATCTGTTCTAACCACTTGCCCACTCCTCCGATCCATCTACTTGTGTTTTCCTAGAGCTCATAAGCACTTTGCTTTTTTAATATTTATATATTTTTTTTCTTTCTTGATGAAAGTGTAGAGTAATTTTTTTAGATTGGTGAAAAGCTTCAGTTTTATTGCATTTTGAGTTATATTTTAGAAAACAGAATTTGAAAAATGTAAATGGGTACAAAGGTGGTTGCTGGGTGCGATGATGGAGCCACCCCTGTGGGATTATTCTGTTGCAGGGATCTCGGGACAGGGAGAAATGGCACAGAAGTCACTGCTTTAGAAATAAGCAGTGCTTTGGCTGCAGGAGTCATTATGGCAGTACAGGAATAGAGCTGTGCTACAGTTATTGTTGCACTCCAATTCAGTCTTGTTACAACCTTAGGTTTAACAATAAATAAATATGTAAAACAAAACCCACCAATGTGCAGCATTGATTGCGACAACCCTCTCCGACTCTTTAACAGTCCATTCAGTCAGTCTTACAAGATGGTTCACAGTTTACACATGCAAAAGTGCACATAACTACACGCACCATGTGACAGAATTGCCCTTTACATGAACAAGGTTTCAACTCAAAATAAAAGAAGATTCCCAATGCAAAGGAAACACACAGGGTGTGTGGGAATTTGCCAACAATATGACAATATTTTGAAAATAATTGTGTTCCAATCCTGCTCCATATTTGATAGTAAAAAACAAACAAGCCCCAAACAGATTTGCAAATGTTAAAAACCCAACTAAGGCCAGGATTCTCCAAAAAACGTTTTGAAAAATGACGGTCTGCTAACGCAGCTGTTTCGATAGTGAATTAAAAAAAGCGAGGCATTGTCAAAAAATATTGCATATGCAGATGAGGTTGGTGGACAGCAGCGAAGATTCACTAAATTTGCATGTGCCCATCACTGGTGATAGCAATGGGCACGTGCAGAAAAAATGTATTACAAAAAAAAAAAAAACCCAAAACACAACCGGGAGAAATGTCCTCTTTCCCCACTGCCAAGACACCTGCCACCGCTCATCCGCGTGCACTGCCCACAGCGGGAGAGATGCCCACTCTCCCCGCTGCCATGTGACCTCCCTCTGCCTCCGCCCCCCCCCTTTACTTCAACATAAGTGCACGGAGAGCGTGGACTCCCTCCTCCCAACTGGCCTGCTTGCGTCGTCTAAAATGGGACTTCCTCCCCCGGTGCATCTTGGGATGCACCAGGGAGGAGCCTGAGGCTCTGATTGGCCTAAGATGCATAAGGCCTCCCATGGGAGGGGCCTTATACAAACTGGGCCAATCAGAGCCTCAGGCCCCTCCACGGATGCACCGTGAAGGGGCCTAAGGCTCTGACTAGCCCAGAAGCCTAAGGCCCCTCCTATGGGGTGTCCGGGCCAATCAGAGTCTTAGGCCCCTTCATAGTGCATCTGGGGAGAGGCCTGAGGCTCCAATTGGCCCAGGTTGTATAAGGCCCCTCTCATGATGTACCAGTGGTGGGAGAAGTCCCATTTTAGGTGATGCAGGCAGGCCAGCTGGGAGAAGGAAGGCTGTGGGCAGTGAGCGTAGCTGAGCGGCAGCAGGTGTCTTGGCAGCGGGAAAGTGGGCATCTCTCCTGCTGCAGGCGTTGCACATGGCAGAGCGGCGGCAGGTTTCTTGGCAGCGGGGAGAGGAGAAAATGGGCATCTCTCCCGCTGCATCACAACACTTGCACTAATATTCTATAAATGAATCTTGGCACCAAGATGATGTTATCAACTTGAGGCTCGATATTCAACTGGTGGTAGGCAGCACTTTTGCTGTCTGCTGACTGCATTAAGCCTGGATATTCAATGTCAGGCTGTTTACAGCGATTGGCACTGAATATGTGATTTCATTTTTGGCTGTGGCAACTCAACCAGATATGCTGATATTCTGCACTAACTGATTAAGTACTTAGGCCCTGATTCTATAAAGTCCGCCTAAAGTTAGGCTCCTACTTTAATTGAGCAATAGGCTTAATCACTGCAGATATTGGCACTAAACACCTCACAATTGGCCTTAATTGGCAACTGAAAGTAGGCACCTAACTTAAAAAACACAATTCTATAAAAAGTAGGCGCCTAGCCCGAAGTGCCTTTATAGAATCACTCTTGGCTCTAATCTTTTCCAGTGCCCATTTTCAAGCTCCATTTATATAATCTGGTCCTAAATGTTTGTTGTTGTTTTTTTTGGGAATGGGGTGGGATGGGGTTACAATAGGGTTTAATTGCCGTTTTTCTTTCCTTTTTTTGTAGGAAGAATCCTTAATCGTTTTTCCAAAGATATTGGCCAACTGGACACTTTGCTTCCCTTTACATTTTTGGACTTTATGCAGGTAGGGTGCTGCTCACTTCTGTTGAAAGCTGTTATGCTGCTAGGATTTTATTTTTCTTTTAATCATCTGTCAAGTGCGAGACTGTATTCAAAGAATTACTGTAGATCTTTTAAATCAACTGCTATGACACTTGTGGTGGCTTCACGAAAGAGCCTGTTTTTTCTGAAAGAAGGGTGCGGTTTTAATTTCCAGCGTAAGTGAAATGTTAATGTACTGTATAATTGCTATGTGGGAGTGGCCACACACAACTTTGATACCATGTCCTGTTTTGAGATTGTAGTAGCTACATGCTTTTGCTGAATTGCTGCTGGTTTGCCTCTGAGCTATCTGGCAATCAAACTGCTGTGTTATGAAATGTGTCCACGGTCTAAAAACAATCATCTTGCACGAAACGATAGCAGAAGAGAACCCAAATTGGGTGCGTGTGTGCATGTTACCACAGAGAAGCATATACTTACCCCGCCTCTCAGGTAAAACGAGGTGGGGCAGCTTGCAAACAAAGAAAAGATTAGTAATCATAGGGTGAGAATAATAGCCTTAATAGGAATAAAAGAAAATAGTTACTGCAGATAAAAATCTCTGCAGACACAAAAGGGTTTTGTGCCAGTAAGTCGGCGAAAGATCAAAGATATGACAGCAAAATGATCCATATTGTAGTTTGATGCAGCAGCTTTTATGAGCTGGCAAACACGTAAAATGTTTATTATTCAGCCTTTATCCCGAGAGTAATTTGCTAAAGTAAATTATTCTCAGTATTTTTCAGCTTGTGCTGTAATTACAGGTTTCATTGGAAACATGAGATGTAGTGAACTGCAGGTTTGAAAGGGTTTTATTTCATCTTGCTGCAGGTGACAAAGGCAATATCAAGTGTCTGTAAAAGATACTTGGCAACCACACTGTTCTGAGAGTCTTAAAATCCATTTACTATTAAAACACAAACATGATTAGTTATATCAGTTAAGTCACTACTGAGCAAGGTTCTAGGGACCCAAGATTGAAGGCAGGGAGGGGGTATGTACAGGAAACTCATCAAGATCTCTGCTTTATGAATGAGACATGTGGAGGGGCATTTTTCAATATGACATCTAAATCTGGATGTTTTGTGGAACATGCACAAAAATCCAGTAGCGAACAGGGCTATTTTCGAAACAGTAAAACATCTATCTTTTTGTTTCGAAAATGGCCATTTCTTAGATGTGCTTGTCCTCAGTGTGTTTATCATTTTGAATCATTAAAAAACAAATTCAAAATAAAACCGCACAAAACAGGCCATTGGGATATAGGAGAAGCCAGCATTTTTAGTAGACTGGCCACACAGATTCCCAGCAGAGCAGTGGGGCACCCTAGGGAGGCACTTCAGGTAACATCACATTAAAAGTTTAGAGTAGAACGGGCAGAAGTGGATTGATTTTTCACTCTGTCAAAAATTACAAAGACTAGGCGACACTCAATGAAGTTACAGGGAAATACTTTTAAAACCAATTAGGAGAAAATATTTTTTCACTCATAGAATAGTTAAGCTCTGGAACGCGTTGCCTGAGGATGTGATAAGAGCGAATAGCATAGCTGGTTTTAAGAAAGGTTTTTGTACAAGTTCCTGGAGGAAAAGTCCATAGTCTGTTATTGAGAAAGACACTGGGGAAGCCATTGCTTGCCCTGTATCAGTAGCATGGAATATTGCTACACCTTGGGTTTTGGCCAGGTACTGATGACCTGGATTAACCACTGTGGGAATGGGCTACTGGGCTTGATGGACCATTGGCCTGACCCAATGAGGCTATTCTTATGTTTTTATGTAAAGGCCCAGGTACACAACACACCATAATACCCTTATAGTGTATGATAAGCCCTCCAAAAACCCAACCAAAACCTACTAGTCCCAACTGTATGCCACACAAAAATAGTCCTTATGCCTGCAGGTGTCACCTATATTTAGATACAGTAGGATTTGGGAGTGTTTTAGAAGGATCACATAATCCACCATAAGTGTAGTAGTTAGAGTGGGATATGGGCCTGGGTTTCCATCTTTGGTCAACTGTACTACTCTACTCCAGGAACCTGCTTCTTGCTCTACTAGGACTGGCCATTTGAAGCTATCATACAGGCAGGTATGTATTCTTTCATTCACATTCTTGGGGAGTGGGAAGAGGGTCAGTGACTAGTAGGGGAGTGTGTGTGTGTGTGTGGGGGGGGTCATGCTTTATACCTCCAGTGGTCATGTGATCAGTTTTGGCACCTGTTTGTTGTTAAAACAGGTCTAGCCCAAACATCCAAATTGTGCCCTGAATGTTTACTGAAATGTTCGATTATTGCAGAAAAACGTCCAAATCGTAAGCTCGCTCTAGTCCTGCCCAAACCACACCTCCAATATGCCCCCTTCAGATTTAGATGCACTGTAGACAGCCATCATAGAAATCCATCTAGAACATGTGTTTTGGAAATTTGAAGGTTTTTTTTTTTTTAAACATATGTTTATTAACAGTGAAGCAACACATACAATCAGGCGGCAGCAACGCCAAAGCATACAAGCAAATAGCACAAAGTAAGAAGTGACAACTGGCAGAAATTCAAAACTGGCCAGATACATCAGGATATCTAAAGTAATCCATGAACAAGGAACACAAGGAAAATCCCCACCTAATGGTAGTGCAAACTCCACCTATTTTTGCATACCCCCAGAAACAACAAAGTACACCATCCCCAAGCTCAACTCAAAAATCCATGTACACCAAGCACACACATATCAACAACAGGCACACCCCCATACACACGCACCCCCCCCCCAAGCAAACAAGCAAGCATCCCCCCACCCCCCCTCCTAAATAGAAGAGTTGTCAGAAACTAAAGAAAAAGGAAAGGCCCCCAAAAGAAAAGTATAAAGAGAAAGAGAAGATCACCCATGGAAGCAGAGAAGGGGGATCTTCGCCTCGGGACTAGAGATCCAAGACTGTCTATCACGAAGGCACCAGCTCCTGAGCAGAGATCGAGCGCAACAAGCTCTCCCATAAAGCCACATAATATCTTTTATCATTGTTAGAAGAGCCCACATACCATTGTCGTTCAAAAGTGGCCATGTCCCGCAATTTAGCATGCCACAGCGCAAGGGGAGGAGGGACCTCAGATATCCAGCTGGAAAGAATTACCTTCTTAACCACTAGGAAAACATTATAAAGGAAGCGCCGCTGAGGGATCGACAAACCCTGTGCCGTAAGTGGCTCCTGCAACCCCAGGAGTAAGACCTCATAGTCCCATTCCACCGACCTCTGAAGGACAGCCTCCATCATGGGTAGCACCTCCCTCCAGAGGATAATTTTTGAGCAGTCCAAAAAAGAGTGGAGGTACGTACCCGGCTGGCATTTGCATTTAATACAAGAGGCATCATCTCAGAGTCCCAAACTGGCTCCCTGCTGTCGCGTTAGGTAGTATCGGTGCAGAAGTTTATATTGAGTGTCTTGGTACTCAGCAGATTTAGTGAAAGCATAAAGGGTGATAAAACACTCCCGAAACTGATGCTCATCAATGGATACACCCAGATCGCCCTGCCAGACCTCTCTTACTCTAGAAATCCCATCGGTGGGACTCGAGAGCTTCAAAAGTTTATACCAGTGGGAAAGCTTATTCATAGAATCCGGGGTGGAAAGAAATTGAGTGTCAAGCCATCCAAACGACCACGCTCCAGGACATTGGTTGCGTTCCGTCTCCCAGTAATGGCGAACCTGAAAATAGGAAAACAAAAAGTGAGAGGGGAAATCCCAGGTCCGCTGAACCTGTGAAAAAGAGGGAAAAGTCCGGGAATCCAACTCAAGCAGCTGCGCCATGACCGTACAACCTCGAGATGCCCAGCCCTGAAACACGGACGTCCCCCAGCCCGGTTGAAAGTTTGAATTACCCAAGAGACGAAGGAATGGAGACACTGCGGTGCTAAGCCCCTGTCGTCACCGCCACCAACGCCAGGCCTGCCATAAAGGCCACAGAGATTGCAGCTGAACTCTATACCAATGGGAGGGATCGGATTGGGAGTGAAGCAAATTCATGAACTGAAAAGGATGAGACCAACCCTCCACCCATCCCGGGGGAGAGTATCGTTCGCACCCCGAGTACCCTTCATGTATCCAACGCAACATTCAGCCCACCATCAGACTTATCCAACATTAGTTTCACCATGCTAATACGCGGAGCTCTGGAGCGCCAAATAAACTTAGAGATAATTGATTTAAATTTGAGTTCTTCCCTGCGACGCATCCAAATCGGTATGGTCTGCAAGGGGTATAACAGTTTTGGAAGCATGACCATTTTAACTAGCGCTATCCTGCCCATCAGACCCAATGGCAAATCCTTCCAACGCTGACACAACTTGCCTATCTCCTCCAGGGGCCACAGAACATTTTCCGCATAGAGGACAGAGGGCTGTGTGCTTAAGAAAATACCCAGATACCGCATAGGCGCCGCCTTGGGCGGAATAGCCAAGAGCGCGTGCCATGGCTCCGGTGGGCCCCCAGACAACAGTAAGAGTTCCGACTTAGAGCAGTTAACTTGGAGTCCAGAAAGCAGCCCAAAAGCCCTCACCACAGCAAGAGCCCGATCCAGATGAATGGGAGCCTGATCCAAGTACAATAGGATATCGTCCGCGAACAAGCTGATTTTACACTCATGGCCCCCAACTCTCACCCCCCGGATATGGTCACACCCTCTGATTTTGATGGCTAATGGCTCCATGGCCAGTAAGAATAGTAAAGGGGACAGTGGGCAGCCCTGCCGGGTGCTCCGTTGAAGGCCAAAACGAGCTGTTAAACAACCATTGATTAATAAGCGAGCCTGCGGTTCAACATACAAAGCCTTCACCCAAGCCAGGAAAGAATCCCGAAATCCATACTGCTCCAAAGTCCAAAAAAGATATTCCCAGGAGATGCTGTCGAACGCCTTTTCCATGTCCAATCCCGCGATAGCAGAATGGCCCCCCTTCCCCACATGAATCCGAATGGCTCCCAACACTTTCATCAAATTCATGGAAGCGTAACGACCCGGGACAAAACCCACCTGGTCATGGTGACTAAGATCAGGCAAAATGGAATTCAGCCTACGCGCTAAGGTAGCCGCCAACAGCTTAATGTCCTGGTCTAAGAGAGAGATGGGCCGATACGAACTCACCAGTGCATGGTCCTTGCCCGGTTTCAGCAGTAAGACCACATGAGCAAGGTTATCGGGAAACCCGGCTTCACCCGCAGATACTCCATTATACAGGGCGCACAATGGCGGAGCCACCAAATCCTGGAGAATTCTATAATATTCTGGACCTAACCCATCAGGGCCCGGCGCCTTCGCCAAGGTAAGTGAGCGGATACCCCGCAAAAGTTCCTCCGACGTAAGCGGAGCATTTAAGGCCTGTAGCTGCGAGGGCTCAAGACCCGGAAGCCTGAGATCAGAGAAAAAGGAGAGCAAAGCCTCTCGATCCAAGGGACGTGCTGTATATAGCTTCGAGTAAAAGGAAACAAATTGTTCCTCTATCTGCTGAGCTGTGGTATACTCGGTTCCCCGGGCATCCTTAATGGATGTAATAACTTGCTTCTTTTTAGGTGGGCGCACCAACATAGCTAATAGTTTCCCCGCCTTGCTCCCCCAACGATACATTTTATATCTGTGAAAGTACAATGAAGTCCGCATACGGTCATTCAGCAGGCCCTCAATCTGTTCCTTCAGAGACTGGAGTTCTCGTTTGTCGGAGTCAGACATCGACAGAATATGGCGCTGCCTAAGCATACGCATTTCACTCGTAAGTTGCAGTATCTTCCCATCCCTCTCTCTCCTCTTATGAGCCGTGTATGCTATGATATGCCCTCTCATCACTGCTTTAGAGGCATACCAGTACGTACTGGGACCCACGTTGTCGGTCTGATTAGTCAGTTGATAATCCACCCAGCGCGCTCTAAGATATTCCCGAAATACCTTGTCCATATACAATTGGAGAGATAGCTTCCAAGACTTACCCCTAACCTGAGAAGAAAAAGAAAGGGTCACCACCACAGGAGCATGATCCGAAATGGTGCACTCCAATATATCAGCTCGGAGAGCCGCAGTAAACAACCGGCGATCTAGAAGAAGGTAATCTAGTCGAGCATACGTGGTATGAGCATGAGAGAAGAAAGTGAAGTCCCTATCAGAGGGATGTAAGGTGCGCCAAATATCCACTAAGTCTAAATGGCTAAGCAGAAAATTAACCCCCCGTGCAACATGATCACGAGGCGTCATTCTAGGTGGCTTACAATCGAAGCTCAGATCAACGGTGATATTAAAGTCTCCGCCCAGGATAAGGTGATATTCGGAGTATTCTGACAGTCTAGAGAGGAGTGTAGAGAAAAAGCTGTGGGTGTATACATTCGGAGCATATATATTGCAGAGCATCAGTCTCTTACCCCAATGCTCCCCCAAGACTAAAACAAATCTCCCCTCACGATCTTGAACCATCTTGTGAAACTGAAAAGGTAAATGTTTGTGGAGAAGGACCGCGACCCCTCGCCGCCGACCTCCAAAGGAAGAGGAGTACACCTCGCCCACCCAGCTTCTACGTAGTTTTGAGTTTTCCAACTGAGACATATGAGTCTCCTGGAGAAAAGCTATGTCAGCACTCAATTTGCGTAAGGAAGCCAGTACCCTCGATCTCTTAATGGGTGACCGAAGGCCATCAACGTTAAGGTGACCACTTTTAAATCAGCCATTGTCAAAAGGCCAGCCCTCAATGAAATAACCAGTAAAGAAATTCAACCACCCCATCAGGACCTCCCAGCTAAGTCCCTGGGTGGAAAAAAGAAAAGTACCTCTCCCCCATCTAGGACCAATCACACCATACATCCACACCCACTCCAACATCCACACTGCCCATTTAAACCCAAACAGACAACCCCAAAAAGCCACCCCCCACACTCCCCCTCCCCACCCCCGCCCATCCTCAGCAGTAGCTCCCTTCCCCAACCCTGCACCTCCCATAGACACACCTCCCGCCCCACCCGCTAGGGAGCCCCCCCACCTCCCCTCCCCCACCTAGCAATCAAGTGAAAAAATAACTCAGCAACAGGAACATTGTGCTCCACCAATCGAGAGTACAGAAATAAGCAAAACAGAATCCCATGAGCTCATCAGAGTCAGAAAGAGCCCAGCATGGCCCAGGGATAGGGCATAAAGAAATAAGAAAATGGTCCCAATGAGTCCTCAAGATGGACTGACCAGAGGCCAAGATTAGTTAGTCCCCCCCACAGACCCTCACCGAGGAGGCCGTTGCAGCAGGGCACATCCGGTGGGTACGCTCCATCCTGGATTCTCAATGTCAGGCCCTTATCACCCTCCGAAGAACACCCGGCACATTGGCAGAGTCAATATGAAATGCCACAGGGCTTACAAGAGTGGACCAAGACCCCGTGCCCAGCCACACCCGGACAGATCCGGCGGGGTCAGAGTGTCTCCACAAAGCGGCGGGCCTCATCCGCATTCTGCAAGGTGAAGGACTTGCCATCCCTCCAGACTCGCAGCTTAGCAGGAAAAGCAAGGGCGAACTGGATGCCTTTGGAATGCAGCACAGAACAGAAGGGAGACATCAACTTGCGCTGCGCTGCCACCCTGATAGAATAGTCATTAAAGAGAAGAATCTTCACTCCTTTATACTCCAGGGAGCCGGCCTTACGATATGCCCGCAGAATGGACTCCTTCTCACGCCAGTTGAGGTATCTAGCAATGGCGGTTCGCGGTCTCCGGTTTTCAGACTGCTGCATGGAACCAATCCTATGGGCCCGCTCACAGGCAAAAGACATACCATTCTCCTGCAGCTGCAACTGCTCCGGGAGCCAGGATGAGAATATGTGATACAGCTCCGGAATCTTTAACAGCCAGCCTGAGATTGTTCTGACGGCTCCTGTTCTCCTGCTCGTCCATCTGAGCTTTCAGGGCCTCCGTCTCCTTCTGCAGCGTGAGCACTCGAGCGTCCAGGCCGCTGCACACCTCCTCCTGCCCAGAAATCCGTTGCTCCATGTCGGCAATCCGTCGCGCATGAGAATCGAATTTCTCATGCATTTCCTCCATGCCCGACTGGAGTTTGTTGAGGGGATCCGCCAACGCAGCCGACACCGACCGCGTGATCTCCTGTACCCGGTCCCCTGCGGGGACAGTGAAAGTTGCGGTCTCCGACGCCATCTTGGTCGGTGTCAAAGCCGGCCTGTCTTTAGCTGCTCGTGCCGGTTTTACAAGCATGCCACGCAGCGAGACCCGAAGGAGACGTTTCAATCGCCTCAGAACTGTGTGCTCACCCGCACCAGGAATCCCAGCCGTTCGCCGGGGGGAAAGGCAAGACTTAAAAGCCGATATCACCGGGGATCTGAGGGAGCTCCACCAGCACGCGTCCGCTCAGGCAGGCTGCATCACGTGACCCCGAAATTTGAAGGTTTTGGCAAGAAAAGATTAATTTGTCTCTTTATGCCACTTTTTGGATGTTTTTCTTTTTCGAAAATGAGCCCTTTAGTATGGAATTCTTATGCTTTCATTCGGATTTTCTGGGTCACCAGGCCGCTCAATGGTATAAATTGTTATCTGGTTTTATTAAAAAGAAACCAAACAATGGTTTGAGAGAAATTTGGAGTATTGAGATTAAGCATCAAATTTCTGTCTCAATGGATATAAATTTGGACTTGGAGGATGAGATCTATGAGACAAACTTGGTTTTTTCTATTACATAGAGCTTTATGGACCCCAGTTCGGTTACAAAAATCGTATAGCTCTAAGTCTAATAGATGTTGGCATTGTCATCTTGAAGCAGGGACTTTGGATCATTTCTTATTCTTTTGTCCGTTTATTATGAATTTTTGGAAATCAATTTGGGACCAAATTAATTGTTTATTAGACAATCCAGTGGCATTATCATATGATACTGTGTTGTTTGGTATGGCAATGAGAGCAAAAAGATTTCATCAAATGATAACAAATTATTACTTATAATGACTGGGGTTGCCATTCAACAAATTACGTATAATTGGAAAAACTGGAGTAGATTAAATTATAACTTCTGGTGGAATTCCTTATGTCATGTATATAAAATGGAGAGATTTATTGCAATACAGCGGGGTTGTTTCAGGAAATTTCAAGATATGTGGGAGCCATTAACAAAGTATTGTACTGATTAGATGACATTTTTTCCCTTAAATTTACAAGTTCAATTGTGAGGGGGGAGGGGGGTAATTTAATTATTACAAATTGTACAAGGTATTTGTGTATGTGATAGGGAAAGGTGGGAGATAAGAGCATATCATTTGTACCATTGATGATTATTAAGTGATATATTTATTGTTAATTTGTTTGAGCATATTGTCGCACTTATTGTAAGTTTGAAAATGAATAAAGATTTATAAAAAAAATAAATAAATAAAATCCAAAAACAATACTAAAAATTGAATTGTCATTATAATAAAGTAACTTGAGGATCAGGGATTTGCTTGGATGGTTTGCTGCCTCGCAGAATACAATAGAAAATTTATGAGCAGATTGCATGTTGTCCTAGAATTTTAAAGGAGCAAGTTACTAATCGCCCCCCCTCCGTACTTTTTAAAACTTCTGAAAGATTCTCTTTGCAGATTACTAAATCAATGTCTGGAGCCTTTGCACTTACATTTATCTGAAGCCAATGTAAGCCTCACAGAGAGGGGGACACAAAAAAGGAATACAGCACAAACAACTGAATAGGCCCATGGAAAGATAGCTGAAAGTAGGCCTTAGTTTAAAAGTTTAAAAAAAAGACATAAAAACAATTCTAAGAATGCTTGGAAGAGAAACAGCTGATACAACGGAGATCTGTAAAGTGATTGAATTAGAATGGGTAAACGCAAATTGGTTGTTTACTATTTCAAAAAGTAGAGTAGGTTGTACACCATGAAGTTAATAAGAGTACTTGCCTATAGTGACTAATCAGTACAAGTACTTTTTATATATCTAATGTTGTATAAAAAGTTTAATTAGCATTCCCTAAGACCTTGGCTGAAATTGGTTGTTTATAAAAATAAATAGAAGATATGGCATTACAATTAGTTTTATTATTATGGGGGTGGAGTCAGGGGCAGAATTTAGATGGGTCTGGGGTGGAGCTTGGGTGGAGGTGCTCGGTTGGTATTTGTTAGGCTTAGGGGGTACTTGGCTTGAAACCGTTGAGAAACACTGGTCTAATCGATAACGTTTTAATAAAGACTTCCCTTTTCTTCAGTATACCCTTGGATGGTCATAGGCCTATGCCTACTCTTTGATTGCATACTGGAAGAGCAGCAGCAGCAATTTATACAGGTTTAACTTGAGCAGCTGTGGCAACAACAGCAGCAGCAGTAGATGCAGCAACATATGTTACAGAAGTTGATAGAGCTGCAACAGGGCTTTCAAGGACAGGCAGCCCCAATGCTCCTGGCACCCACACTGCAAGCCATTCTTCTGATTCCCATGCTAAAGAAAATGGTGCCAGAAGATAACCTGGACTATTTTCTAACAAACTTTGAGAGGGACTGCTCTCTTATCAGGTTGAACAGGAAATTGACCCTAATGTTTCCACAGAATAGAAGTATAACAACAAAAGTTGCTGTGGAGAGTTGATGTTTCTGATATGGACTTTATTGAAAAATCAACTTGATGATCCATATAAAAACATGTAAGAACTGATCCTTTGGGAACTATGGACCCAACACGGTCTGTGTTTCGACGGGGGCCCTATTGGTCCTAAGATGAAAACTCACGGAATATCTGATCAGTCCTAATGAACTGAAGTAAAAATGAACAGGTTCCGCAGTAATTCTGTGTAAGTGAATTCCTCCATGTAAGTGAGTGGACATCCCTCCTGACATTCTTCAATGTTAAGGGAAGGGGGGGGTGTTGTCGGGGGACCCCAGCAACCTGCCTACAGGAGGAAGTTGGCATCCCTCCTGCTGTTCTTCAACATTAAGGTATGGGGGGAGGGGGGTACAGGCAGCAGTGACCGAGGCAGGAGGGAGTGGGCATCCCTCCTGCCAATGTTATACAGGATTGTGGGGGTGGGGTCAGGTGGAAGGGGAGACTTTCCCTTCTGCTACTTTCCCTGCTGGTCAATCAGCTGAGCCAGCAGGACTCGGGGAAACCTGCGGCTCAGTTGTTCGGAGCAAGGAGAGCAGCTTTGACAGGAGGGGGGAGCAGTTCTTAACGATTACTCTTCAGAGCAAGTGCCAGGCACAGTTCCTCCCTCCCTTTACCAGTGATTCTTTGTATAAATAGCATGCATATAATTTGCATGCTATTATGCTGAGAATCACCCGTAAAAGTCAAATCACTCCTGCAACTGCCACTACATTGACTGCTGGATTTTACCGGCGAGTTTGAGAATCCAGCCCTGATTCTACAGTTAAGCCAGATCAGGAATTGTAAATAGGTGTTTTAATATTAGAAGGTAAGTTATGACTTCTGTAGCCTATGCCCATCTCCTGTGAAATAGGGAAACATATACTGATGCTTGTTTTCCTAGTACTCTTCTCCTTTTTGCTTCAGAGACATGAGCCAGTTGCAGAGGACATGACATTTAATATAGCAGCATTACTTATCAAGCTATAATTCCCAGTACTTAAGTACAAAGAACAAGCTACCAGATTTAGATGTCAGGTCGTAAATATAATATATGACCGTCCATTAGATCCTCTGCAGGTTGTGATATAATTTTTTGACACATGAGTTCTTTTGTAGCGTTGCCCTTAATGTACACCATGCCGTGGAGCAACACTTGATGGACACTTTGTTCCTTGGCAATGACACTCAGTCAAGTCAATCATCTATGAGTATTATTCATGAACTTTTGAGGATGTTAAGTTCTTTTTTCTGCCTTTCATCAGGAGGGTATAGTACAAGGAGCCGATGCAACATATACGATAATGTCAAAAATAACAGGATGATGAAGGGCACATAACTACATTGATTAAAAGGTTGATTTGAGTATAAACCTACTGTCATCTAAAACTCCAGTCACATTATTCTACATAAGTGTGCAGTTACACAATAATTTGGCTTCAGTTTCAGCTTGATGCCGTTGAATTGTTCAGTTGACGGTGAAAGAATTTTATTTATCGATGCTTTCATCTGGACTGGAATGTGCTATTTGTCAGCAGCACTAACCGGTTAGTTCACACAGCTTGTATTTTAATAGGGCAGGCTAATCACATTTCTAGCTGCATCGCAGTAAAGATTAGTACTGAAAAACAGCAATATCAATTATGATAAAGATCTTTTGACACTTCTTTTATTTGCAGGTGTCTTTCATAAGGCTTCGTATAATCTCTTCAGGAAAAAAAAATGTTTTCTCCTTTTTTAAACAGCATTAAGTACATAGAAAAGCTCTGATCCCTGCTTTTGTTGTTGATTCTTTGAGGGACGTTTCCCAACATTCATTGTTTAAATGGTTGTCAAGAGGAATCAAGTGAAACTTAATAAACTGTGCAGTAACTGGTTCATCTCCTTTTCTGTGCAGAAGCTTTTCTTAAGAGGATTTGCATTTAAGAAGTGCTCTTGTTTTATGCTGAGGTATAGTTGGGTCATTTGGAATTCTTGCAGGCGTATACTTGGGTGCATAAAGGACCAGATGTGCTAAAGATATTTTTCCCTTTTCCCATTTATCTTCTCAACCCACTCCAGCTGTTTCTCATATTTAAGAGCCCTCCTTCTTTGCAGCTCTTTTCAGTTCAATTTCCCTTTTCCTCACATTATCCCTTTTTTTAACCACCTAACAGTTCTTCTCGATCATAGCCATACTGTCTTAGAACCTCTTTATATGTTCCTGCAGTGTCTTATCGGTCCATCTTGGGTAGATCATCAGTTGTAAGAAATAGGGGCTGTTCATTATGAGGATAATTTTATAACACATATTCTGTGTGTACAGCATGTTATACATTAGGGTGGTTCAAAAAATTAACACATTATGTTTGTCCATAACGCTAATTTTATTCCTTTATATAAAAATGAAAAACACAAAATTTTACTTAAAACAAAGCTTAGGGGTCACCCCACTCTGCTGTTTTATAAAACTACCATTAAGCTTAACAGTATATTGTAATTTTTGTGCACTTGACAAATAATCAATGTTCTATGACAGGGGTGTCCAATGTCGGTCCTCGAGGGCCGCAATCCAGTCGGGTTTTCAGGATTTCCCCAATAAATATGCATGAGATCTCTATATATGCTAATAGATCTCATGCATATTCATTGGGGAAATCCTAAAAACCCGACTGGATTGAGGCCCTCGAGGACCGACATTGGACAACCCTGTTCTATGACATAAAAGCCGCCTTTGATGCAGAACGAAACTTCTTTCAGTGGCTGGCCACTAGCTGAAGAACAAATTGCTTGTGTTCTTCATCTTTAGTCAAAGTATCATTGTATTTTTCAGTGATGCTTATCCCTCGTTCTGCTACATCATTAACAGTCAGTTTGGTCCACTCTGTGGGATGTTTCTTTAGGAATATTTTTGCTTCAATCAAGAGATCAAAAAACGACTGTGTTTTCTATGTTACAAGACTTTCAAAGATCATAGGTTCCATTTCATCTGTACACATGAGATGTTGTGGAATGTCTGGCAACAGTAGACGCTGTAAGTTTTCTACCATTCGTAGCTTTGTTTCTGGTGCAATTCGGTCATAAAACAGGTAACTGCTAGGTACTCAGTCAGAAACTATAGATGTCTGGAAATGACTGTGAGCGCCTTGTTTGCAACAGTTTTATTCATGTAGCTTCATCTTTCTAACTTAAGAGTCTATGCGTTAAGTCAGTATCCTGTCTCGATCCCATACCTCCATTGCAGACTCACATGTCAACTTATAGCTTTCCGGTAAAGATTTTCCTTTATCAGCGTGATGAAAATTGACCAGTTGAAGAACACCCAGTCCATGTGGCGGTCTAGCACTTGACAGCTGGCAGACTGACTTCCCAAGGAGCAAGTTTACGGGTGCAGATCACAAACTAGACGATGCCATACAAACTAATTATGCACAACACATAAGCAAACAGTGCATGCTGGGTGATCACTAAATATTGTCTAATCAAGCTGAAATTTGACATGAGTAAGACATCAAGTGGACAAAAATAAGCCTTGTGGAGGCAAGATTTGACAAGGTTGATTTTTTGCATACTGCCGTGGATCATCCTATCATGCAGTTAAAGGCTCTTATTACATATCCTGATGTGAGTGTGTAATTACATGCACCACATGATGGAACATAGTTGTACATTATGGGATGGATTCTGTATAGGATGCCCAGTTTCAGCAGCCACCTAAGCAGTTTTTGAGAATCGCACACGGGCGTACTTTATAGAATCGTGTCTGTCCTGACGGACAGACACCTAACCCTGTCTAACCACCCCAATTTTCTAACCGGCATCTATGTCAATGTCTAGTAAGATACCTCTTCTATTATTTTATGCTTGTTCGCTGGAAGAACTATGAGACTTGTGTGTTTAAAGATTGTGTATGTTGAATTATGAGCCGCTTTGGGTAAAAGCGGAATACGAATGTTTTAAATAAATAAATAAAAACACATGCTCCAGCTCTTCAATGCAGAGGTATCACAAGTAAAATTTGCCTCCTAAAAAATTATCTCTTGATCCATCTGCACAAAAAATTTGTTTACTCTATCTGCCTACCAAAATCAGGAAATAGCCTTTACCTACTGGCCCATAAACAGGCCCTAACCAGGAAAGTCTCTTCACTGAATTCTTACCTGTTTCAAATACAAAGGAAACAAAGTGAGTGCTATGACTACATTCCTCTTCAGAGAGCTCTTGAAGGAATGCTATTAAGTCCAGACTCTCTGTAATTATTTGACCTTGGTTCTTGAAAAATTCAGATTCTTCTGCCTGCTTATTAAAAGGGAGATACAACAGTCAATTCAAGGTTTTTCTGGTCTTCTTCAAAATATCCCTCAAGCTTGTTTATTTATTGATTTTCTACACTGTATTTCTGTATGTACATAAGAACATAAGAAATGCCTCCGCTGGGTCAGACCTAAGGTCCATCGCGCCCAGCAGTCCGCTCACGCGGCGGCCCATCAGGTCCAGGACCTGTGCAGTAATCTTTTATCTATACCCCTCTATCCCCTTTTCCAGCAGGAAATTGTCCAATCCTTTCTTAAACCCCAGTACCGTTCGCTGCCCTATAACGTCCTCTGGAAGCGCATTCCAGGTGTCCACCACACGTTGGGTAAAGAAGAACTTCCTAGCATTTGTTTTGAATCTGTCCCCTTTCAACTTTTCCGAATGCCCTCTTGTTTTTTTATGTTCTGAAAGTTTGAAGAATCTGTCCCTCTCTACTCTCTCTATGCCCTTCATGATCTTGTAAGTCTCTATCATATCCCCTCTAAGTCTTCTCTTCTCCAGGGAAAAGAGACCCAGTTTCTCCAATCTCTCAGCGTATGAAAGGTTTTCCATCCCCTTAATCAGTCGTGTCGCTCTCCTCTGAACTCTCTCGAGTAACACCATATCCTTCTTAAGGTATGGTGACCAATACTGGACGCAGTACTCAAGATGCGGACGCACCATTGCCCGGTACAGCGGCAGGATAACTTCTTTCGTTCTTGTTGTAATACCCTTCTTGATTATCCCCAGCATTTTATTCGCTCTCTTGGCGGCCACTGCGCACTGTGCCGTCGGCTTCATTGTCATGTCCACCATCACCCCCAAGTCCCTTTCTTGGGTACTCTCATTCAATAACATCCCTCCCATCGTATAGCTGTGCCTCGGGTTTCTGATTCCCACATGCAATACTTTACATTTCTCAACATTGAACTTCATCTGCCATCTCTCTGCCCATTCTCCCAATTTGTCCAAGTCCCTTTGCAATTTTTCACAGTCTTCCTTTGTCCGAGCTCCACTAAATAGTTTGGTGTCGTCCGCAAATTTTATTATCTCACTCTTTGTTCCTGTTTCTAGATCATTTATGAATATATTAAATAGCAGTGGCCCGAGCACTGAGCCCTGCGGGACACCACTCGTGACTTTCCTCCAGTCTGAGTAGTGTCCCTTCACCCCTACCCTCTGTTTCCTACCCGCTAACCAGTTTCTGATCCATCTATGCACGGCTCCGTCCACCCCATGGTTCTTCAGTTTCCGGAGTAGACGTTCATGAGGCACCTTGTCAAAGGCTTTCTGGAAATCTAGGTATATGATGTCTATGGGGTCTCCTTTGTCCATCTGTTTGTTAATTCCCTCGAAGAAGTGCAATAAGTTGGTCAGACACGATCTCCCCCTGCAGAAACCATGTTGGCTGGTTATCAGAAGTTCGTGTTTTTCAAAATGTTCATCAATTTTTTCTTTTCTTAGTGCTTCCGCCATTTTCCCCAGAACAGAGGTCAGACTCACCGGTCTGTAGTTTCCCGGGTCTCCTCTTGATCCCTTTTTAAAGATGGGCGTAACGTTGGCTATCTTCCAATCTTCCGGAATCACACCTGTTTTCAGAGACAGGTTGCAAATGTGCTGTAGTAGTTCCGCTATTTCCTCTTTTAGTTCCTTCAGCACCCTTGGATGGATTCCATCCGGACCCGGGGATTTGTCAGTTTTTAGTTTTTCTATCTGTCTGCGCACATCATCAAGGCTCACTTCTATGGATGTTAACTTTTGTGCTTGATTTCCATTGAAGAATTGCTCAGGTTCCGGTATGTTGGTTGTGTCTTCGTTTGTGAATACAGATGAAAAGAACATGTTAAGTCTTTCTGCGACCTCTTTCTCTTCCTTCACCGCTCCCTTCCTGTCTCCGTCATCCAGTGGTCCCACCTCCTCCCTAGCCGGCTGTTTCCCTTTAACATATCTAAAGAACGGTTTGAAATTTCGTGCTTCCCTGGCATACATTTAATATGATTTACAAGTATTTTTATATTTTATACAACTCATTAATCAGGTCATTGGGACTTGAAATAAATTATGCACTCTCAAATTTTAGACATCTTGGGGTCAGTATCCAGCCAGCTGCAGTCAACATTTTTTTTAAAATGTAGACTGTCACCACTGAAATTATGCCTGGATATTTAATGCTGGGCCATGACTGGGTATCAGCATTAAATAATTAGGTATTTGCAGCTAGCCAGCTCTTAACTAGATAAGTGCCAATATTTAGCCCTTAATTGGTTAAGTTAAACCAGCCAAAAATAGGATTGCTATTTATACGGTCCTATTTGATTGATTAACTTAACAGGTTAAGAGCTGAATATCAGCCTTTATCCAGGTAAGGGTCAGTTCCGCCGCGACTCCACTCCACCCCAGACTGCCCACACAATAGCCAATTTTGGCTGTAGCAGTTAAAGGGAATATTCAGTTGAATTATCTGAATAAGTGCCTCTGAATATTCCATCTGGACCAGCTCAATGCCAGTTAACAAGGCAAGATGCTCTCTTACCCAGTTAACTGGCTTTGAATATCGACAACTGTAAATATAACCAAATCTCTACCTACATCAGTGAATCATTCATAGTAAACAGAGAGAAAGCCTCAGAATACCCAGGGAAAATACTCTGTATTGACCCTAATCAATCATAGGCTTAAAAATTAACAAAACTAGCAAAACTAACAAAAAATTCAATTTCAGAGTTATTTATTTAAAGTTCTTTAAGCTATGTATGGGTAATTGTAACAATGATGAAACTAAAGTAGAATAGAATTGCTAATCGATGCGATGGATTGTTTTTGAGTGCAAATTAATTCAAAATGCGGCTTGACAGTCGACAAGCTAACACGCATTTAATCAACCACCATCTGCAGTCATTCTCTTTTTTTCGATTTAATTTCTGTCGGAGTTGAAAATCCAAGTTCTCAAAGATAAGAAGATCCAAACAGTAACAAAGCCTTGATGGCCTTGTTGCTCAAGTTAGGATAACTACTGCATAAAAGATAAAAATAAAATTACTTGCTGTTAGTTTTCAAGGACCAATCACAACAAAGAATGATGTTTGTCTGGGCGGTTGTATCCTTATGCAGACTCTTGCGTATGCGATGTACATGTTATTTATTCTAGTGTACATGTATACTTATGAAGGGAATTTTTGAAAAATAAAGTAAAATTCTGGAATCTCTTGTGGCACACCAGGAGTCTCTTTGGGGTACACCACTGTGTCGTAGAACACAGTTTGAGAGGAACTTATCTTTTAAAGAAACTCTGCCGCCCAGTCTGATGTTGGCCAGCGTTTCTCCACTCTGCATCAGGGATTTAGGGAGCTGAAAAAGAAAATACATTTGAGCAAGAAATATCAAACTTTCAAACTTTTTATGAAAATTGTCTACTTGAATAGGTTTATCATCTCTAAAAAAAAAATACAACTAAAAACATGTCTTCTGATACTAGTCTGCACCAATCACAGCAACTAAGCTACTTAAAGCTAACAGAACCAATGAAAACGCTAGCTCAAAATGAGGCACACCACCTGTTATATAAATTAGCTGAAAAAGAAAACATTTGAGCAAGAAATATCTTTCAAACTTCTTTATGAAAATTGTCTACTTTTCAAAAGACTTTCGACAAGGTGCCACATGAAAGGCTGCTTAGGAAGCTGTGGAACCACGGGGTGGGAGGGGATGTGCACAGATGGATCAAGCACTGGTTGTCGGGTAGACTGCAGAGGGTCGGAGTGAAGGGCCAATATTCTGACTGGCGGGGAGTCACAAGCGGTGTGCCACAGGGATCGGTGCTGGGGCCGTTACTCTTCAACATATTTATCAATGACCTGGAAAAGGAGGCAAAGTGCGAGGTTATAAAATTTGCAGACGATACCAAACTGTGCGGCAGAGTTAGGTCTAGGGAGGAGTGTGAGGACCTGCAAAGGGACCTGGACAAGCTGGAAGACTGGGCAAACAAATGGCAAATGCATTTTAACATGGAAAAATGCAAGGTCATGCATATAGGGAAAAAGAACCCGTTGTTCAACTACAAATTGGGGGGGCATTGTTGGGAGACAGCAGACTTGAGAGAGACTTGGGTGTGCTGATGGATGCATCACTGAAGCCATCTGCACAGTGCGCAGCAGCCTCGAAAAAAGCCAACAGGATACTGGGCATCATAAAGAGGGGCATAACAACCAGGACGCGGGAAGTCATCATGCCATTGTATCGAGCGATGGTGCGTCCACATCTGGAATACTGCGTTCAGTATTGGTCGCCGCACCTCAAGAAGGACATGGCGGTACTTGAGAGAGTCCAAAGGAGAGCAACGAAACTGGTAAAAGGGCTGGAACACTGCCCATACGCTGAGAGGTTGGATAGGCTGGGGCTCTTCTCTCTGGAAAAAAGGAGTCTCAGGGGAGATATGATAGAGACCTTCAAGATCATGAGGGGCATAGAGAGGGTGGATAGGGACAGATTCTTCAGACTGAAGGGGACAACAAGTACGAGGGGGCATTCGGAGAAACTGAAGGGAGATAGGTTCAAAACAAATGCAAGGAAGTTTTTTTCACCCAAAGGGTCGTGGACACTTGGAATGCGCTACCGGAGGAAGTGATCAGGCAGAGTACGGTACAGGGATTCAAACAGGGATTGGACGGATTCCTGAGGGATAAAGGGATCGTGGGATACTGAGGGAGGAGCTGGGATGTAACACAAGTATAGAAAGCTAACCAGGTAATAAGTATAGAAACCCAACCAGGTCGTGCATGTGCAAGACCGGAGGGTTAGGACTTCGATGGGAAGATAGAACTTCAATGAGAAACCAAGGTGGCAAGGGAGCCCCTTCTGGTGATTCAGACAGGTCGTGACCTGTTTGGGCCGCCGCGGGAGCGGACTGCCGGGCAAGATGGACCTATGGTCTGACCCGGCGGAGGCACTGCTTATGTTCTTATGTTCTTAATAGGTTTATCATCTCTAAAAAAAAATACAACTAAAAACATGTCTTCTGATACTAGTCTGCACCAATCACAGCAACTAAGCTACTTAAAGCTAACAGAACCAATGAAAACGCTAGCTCAAAATGAGGCACACCACCTGTTATATAAATTAGCATCCTCCTCACAGGACATAAGTTTATATCCATGGTCTCATGTTTACTGCTATGTTGAACTACAGTGGCTTCCAGTCTGCCTAGTTGCTTCCCTTTACACTTCTACTCATTTCTTTATTCTAACATGGTAATAACTTGTCAAATGCTCCCCTTCTTGATTCATTCTCTCTTAATACACTAATCCACTTGCTCCCCTTCTTGATTCATTCTCTCTTAATACACTAATCCACTCTTTAGTTATCTCAAAATTAGATTATTGTAACTCCTTATTAAAAGGGGTTTACCAAAAGGATATAAGGCGTCTTCAACTCGTTCAAAATACTGCAATAAAAATTATTTCAGGCTCAAAAAAATTCGATCATGTCACACCCTTACTACAAAGTGCTCACTGGTTGCCTATATCTTACAGGATTACTTACAAAATAGCTCTTTTGGTCTTTAAGACACTAAAATCTAATACTCCTGCCTTCATAGATAGGCTCTTGATTCCATACAGTTCGTCCAGAGCTCTTAGATCAGCTTCACAATTTACTTTAAATGTTCCCTCTTTAAAAGTTATCGGAACTCACCGTGCTTCAATTTTCTCCGTTACTGCACCTATGTTATGGAACTCTCTTCCTTTATATTTAAGATTAGAACAAGATTTACAAATATTTAAAAAGAACCTAAAGTGTCTTCTTTTTAAAGAAGCCTTTAATTGACAGTTTACTCTCTCAATAATACCAGTTAATTTTTTCTCCTTAAATATAGACTACAAATACTCATTCTTATTGACCTTTTTCGGTCTCTCATTTTTTCCCCTCATCTCCCCAATATGTTTCTCTTCTATGTACTCTTTTAACAAATATTGTATTTCCTCCCCGCTTTCCCATTGTTATCAGTTGTCTTCTTGTCTTATGATGTAACCCTGTTCGTTTAGTAGAATATTAATTGTATAAGTGAGTCCATTTTAAACTCTATTTTATTTTATGTAAAACGCTTTGAAATTGGAAAAGCGTTTAATCAAACAATCTAATAAACTTGAAACTTGAAATGGTGTCTAAGAGTAAAATCTCCCAGTTGGTTAACTTTGTACAAATCATAGGAGAAATGACGGGATGTGTCATAGATTCAGTATATCTGTCACTCAGATTCATTGCTAATGCTTGTTTCAGTACTTTTCAGAGAGAGCCTTTTTCTGGAGTTTATAAGGTATAAAACAAGTTTCAAGTTTATTAATGATTTGATTAATCGCCTATCATAGTTTCTAGGCGATGTACATTAAAATATAGGGACATAAAAAACATAAACATTTGAAATAGGAAGCATAACAAGATATGCTTAAAAATTATTTTTAATTAGGCTGTTGACAACCAATACAATCAAGGCAATTTCTTTATTTTTATATCACAGTTCCTTAGGGCTCCTTTTACTAAGCTGCGCTAGCATTTTTAGTGCACGCTGAAGATTAGCGCGAGCTAACCCCCGCGCTAAGCGGAAAATACTAACACCAGCTCTATGGAGGCATTAGCGTGTAGCGCGCACGGCAATGTAGCGCACGCTAAAACCGCTAGCGCAGCTTAGTAAAAGGAGCCCTTAGTCTGTAATTACACTTGGTTGATGAAATTGAGGGTTTTCTGTAGTATAATGTGATCAATTTGGACTTCTCCAGCATTTAGTTGAAAACCCATAGGGTGCACATGATAGCAGGTGTGCTTCCTTTGTGGCTTTGGACCTCTGCTTCCTCCTTCATTCTTCACCAGTCCTTGGCTCATAGCGGAGACTTTCTTCTTTACTACCTTCCACACTTCTTTGTGTATGTGTGTGTGTGCCAGATGTTGGAAGGAAGAGAGCTAACATGACTGTCGGAGCTGAGAGTAATGTATATTTCAGGTTGGGAAAAGTCTGCTTTTTCTGAATCAGTAACATGACGCTCCAGTCTTGGTATGGATGCTGCCTGTTTTGAACCATAAACAGTTAAAAGGAAGACAGAGACTGGTGGAAGCTCTGAGGGAAGCACACACTTCCTTCTTAAAATGAAATATTGAAGAGAGTATATTCCTCAACAGTGGTGGAGTTTAAGAGAAGGAATTCTAGCTCTTAAGTCAGTGATTAGCAAACATGTATCCAGTATGACCCCATTGTAACACTAAAAATTCACATGACCCCAGATGATGAAAGCAAAATAGTAGACCTTCTCTCCCCTCCCCTCCTTCCACCACATTTCCAAAGCTTGAAGACAGCAACAACAGTGATGGTGGCGTCAGTAGGAGCAGTCATAACAGCCTTGTGTGCCAGTGTGATTTTGTATTCTGCACAGGTTACAAGCCTGACAGGAAGCCTACATAGGAGGGGGCCAAGGTCTGTGAATATTCACTGACTCTCAAACTCTTGTTGACTGCTACTTCTGGCCATAGATAACAGTGATGGTCAATAGTGAGAGGGAGCAGCCCTGTTTATTTTATTCTACGTACTGATGATGAGATTCCATTTGGGGTCTTGACCCACAGTGCAATACAAAACTCCCATATCTCTCTACCCAAATCAAATAACCCAACTTGCACTCATTGCAAATTTTAGTCACTTGCTGCATTTTTTTCTCACATACAGGTATTACTTTCCACAAAGACACCTCAGAATATAAAGAACAAAATTTTTGCCATGCCTAATTTGTTCTTTTAAGTTTTTTGTATATTGGGATGTTGAAATTGTTGAGTTGAAACTAGAACACTCCTGGCATTTAAATTGCCATCTCTCAGACTTGGCAGAATATGGTGCAATTTATACTTAGTTACTGGATCAGGATTAATGAGTTCATCCCCTAAGTTTTTCCCACGTTTGTAAGCAAACAATGGAAATGTCACATAACGTTCTGCCAGTGATTTCTTTTTTCCGTTTGCAGTGTATGCCAATGCCTTTTAATAGAGCTCTAAATGTAAGTTGATGCTGTAGTAAGTTATTTCAAATAAAAATAATTCTCTTTTATTAACTTCTTTTGTCAGCTTTTGTAATTGCCATATTCTGTTTACATGTATTAATCAGCTCACCTGAATTTGAGTCTTTTTAAGTCTGTTCACATATTATATCCAATGTAGTTTATAAATTCAAATCATTATAGCAGAGCTGTGTACAGGTCTTAACAATTGAGAATAACAAATCTTTTTGCAGGGTTTAAAATAGTTATTAGCAAGAAGAGTACTCTTAATAATACAGTAAAATCTTGGTTTGCGAGCATAATTCGTTCTGAAACCATGCTTGTAATCTAAAACACTCGTATATCAAAGCAAATTTCCCCATAAGAAATAATGGAAACTCAGAAGATTCGTTCCACAACCCAAAAACTTTAATACATAATACTGTATGAACTTGTATTGCAAGACCTCACAGTCACTACACTCCCGCAGCGTCAGAGAAGAACCATCAGCTCAGTTGTGATGATGTGACACATGTATACTGTATGTACAGTCAATTCCACTTAAGTGCAAGGCCTCTCTACCGGACCGCCACGTGCGCTTAAATGGAGTGTGCGCTTAATCGGAGTACCCAGTGTCATCTCCGAGGGGCTCCTCGAGACGGCGCAGGTCCTCGACCCCTGCGCGCTCTTTGAGTGCCTCCTGGGGTTCGGAGCGTGCTAAGGAGCGAGAACCTCGCTACTCTAGGGAGGCTCCCCCGTCCTTTTCGGCGCTGGGGCGGTCTCGTTCGGCGTCGCCCCCCGGGGCCAAGGGAGCGTCCCGCCCGTCCTTTACTAGGTTTGTCCAGGACATGGGTCAGGCGTTGGATTTGGACCTCCAGGCTGACTCCAGATATTCGAAGGAGTATCTGGCGGAGCTGGACATGCCGTCTCCGCCTAGAGAGTCCCTTCAGCTGCCGTTGAACCCTGTGCTCCGGCAGACCTTCATCAGGAATCTTGAGACTCCCTATATGGTGACGGCTGTCCCCTCTAAGATGGAGTCGAAGTATCACACGGTACCCTGCCCGGGGTTCGAGCGCCCGCAATTGTCTCACCAGTCGTTGCTGGTGGAATCGTCCCTGAAAAAATCTCACCCCTCCCGTGTCTTGTCGGCGGTCCCTCCGGGTCATGAGGGCCGGACCCTTGACAAGTTTGGCCGCAGGCTTTACCAAAACTCCATGATGGCCTCTAGGGTGCTGAATTATTCCTTCACCTTCACGTCCTATCTCAAACACCTGATTGGACTGTTAACGGCCTTCCAGGCGGACTTGCCGGCCTCCCGCCAAGGGGCGTTTGGCCTGCTCCTCGAGGATTTTGCAAATTTGAGGCTTCATCTGTTCCATGCGGCGTACGATGGGTTTGAACTTTCGTCCAGGGTCTGCGCCTTTGCGGTGGCCATGCGTCGGCTGGCTTGGCTGCGCCTGGTCGACATGGACCCGAATCTGCAGAATCGGTTGGCCAACCTTCCCTGTGTTGGCAAGGAGTTATTTGATGACACCATTGAGGCAGCTACGAAGCGCCTCTCGGAGCATGAGAAGTCGTTTGCTTCGTTGGTCAGATCGAAGCCAAAGTCTTCCTCGTCGAGGCCTTATAGGGCTCCCCCGCAGCGTTATCCGCAAAAGTCATCTCCGGCTTTCTCCCAGCCTCCGCCCAGGTGTCAGCAGGCACATCCTAGGGCCTTGCCCAAGTCCCAGCCGTCTGCCTTTGAAGGGAGGCCTACTGCTGGACAGGGGGAGCAGGAAGAGGTGCTGATGGACAGGGGGAAAAATGAAGGGAGGCCTACTGCTGGACAGGGGGAGTAGGAAGAGATGCTGATGGACGGGGGGGGAATGAAGGGAGGCCTACTGCTAGACAGAGGGAGCAGGAAGAGGTGATGATGGACAGGGGGGAGGTAAAACAAAGGGAGAAGGGCTGCTGCTGGATAAGGGGAGCAGTGAAGGGGTGGTGGTGGACACAGGGGAGGTAAAAAGAAGGGAGAATGGACAGGAAAAAGTGGCTAAGGAGACAGAGAGAGAAAGAAATAAAGACAGACACACACATATATTCTAGCACCTGAGGGAGGAAAATGCTGCACATGGAAGTAGGGAGGGGGGAAATGCTGATGCACAAGGAAATGGAGGGGGAGGGAATGCCGTCTTTTTGACGGGGTGAGCGGATGGGGGCGGGCCCCCTCCGCACCAGTGTCAGGCCTCCTTCCTATCGGGGGCTGCCTCAGAGCCTTCTACCCTCGTAGGGCGACCATCACGTCGGACGAGTGGGTCCTGGGCGTGATTTCCTCAGGCTACTCTCTCAGCTTTTGGGAGCTTCCCCCCGACCACCCCCCGACCACCCCCCAAGCGCGTGTCCTTCCAATCGGGCGCAGTTGTCCCTCCTTCTCTCGGAGGCTCGGGCCCTTCTTCGCCTGAGGGCAGTGGAAGTGGTCCCTCCTTGTCAACAGGGGCGGGGGTTTTACTCCCGTTACTTCTTGGTGCCAAAAAGACCGGGGACCTGCGCCCAATCCTGGACTTGAGACGCCTCAACAAATATCTTGTGCGAGAAAAGTTCCGGATGCTTTCCCTTCCGGTTCTTTATCCCTTGCTAGACGAGGGCGATTGGCTCTGCTCCCTCGATCTGAAGGAGGCCTACACGCATGTTCCGGTGCATCCCGCTTTTCGCCGATTTCTGCGCATTCAGGTGGGAGAGTATCATCTTCAGTACCAGGTCCTCCCCTTTGGTCTGGCTTCATCCCCTCGGGTCTTCACGAAGTGTCTCGTTGTGGTCGCAGCGGCCCTGCGGTCCTGGGGGTTTCAGGTGTTTCCCTACCTGGACGACTGGTTAATCAAAGCGCCGTCCCGGGAGGGGGTTATCTCAGCGACCCGACAGACTATTATCTTTCTTCAAAGTCTGGGGTTCGAGGTAAACTTCCCAAAATCCCAGCTGTGCCCCTCAATCTCTACAGTTCATTGGGGCCGTGCTGGACACGGTTCGCCTCCGTTAGTTTCTTCCTCCGCCTCGATTGGAGACACTTGTCCGTCTGAGTCAGCAAGTTTCTCTGCTGCCCTTGGTATCGGCGAAACGCATGATGATTCTGTTGGGTCATATGGCTTCTACCGTCCATGTCACACCGTTTGCCCGATTGCATCTGCGGATCCCTCAGTGGACATTGGCCTCTCAGTGGCGTCAGGACGGGACTCGATCTCCAGTCCCGTGACGGTGACTCCTTCTTTGAGACACTCGCTCCGTTGGTGGACCAACTCTTCCAATCTTTCCAGGGGTTTGCTCTTTCTCGCCCCTCCGCACCGCAAGGTCCTAACCACGGACTCTTTGGAGTATGGTTGGGGGGGCTCATCTGGACGGACTGCGCACTCAGGGGCTGTGGTCAGCGGAGGACCGTCGCTGCCACATCGACGTCTTGGAACTTCGGGCCATTTATCTGGCCACAGTGACCTTCCACCGCCTGCTTCACGATCAGGTAGTTCTTGTTCGTACGGACAATCAGATGGCGATGTATTATGTGAACAAGCAAGGGGGCACGGGGTCCTGGTCCCTGTGTCGGGAAGCTCTTCAACTCTGGGAGTGGGCGATTTCCCACAACATCTATCTTCGCGCGGTTTACATTCAAGGGGAGCGAAACTGTCTGGCGGACAAGGTCAGCCGCCTACTCCAGCCGCACAAGTGGTCGCTTCACTCTCAGGTCTTACGACAGGTGTTCGAGCAGTGGGGAACCCCCCAGATAGATCTGTTCGCCTCCCCCCTCAATCACAAACTGCCTCTCTTCTGTTCCTGGATGTACTTCCCGGATCGTCTCGAGGCCGATGCCTTCCTCCTCGCTTGGGAGGGGAAGTTCCTCTAAGCGTTTCCGCCTTTTCCTCTAATCCTGCGGACGCTGGTCCATCTCAAGTCTACGCAGGCCACTCTGATCCTGATTGCTCCTCGGTGGCCTCATCAACCGTGGTTCTCCCTGCTTCTTCAACTGTGTCAGGGAGCCTCTACTTCTACCTGTTTTTCCCTCTCTGCTGTCTCAGAGTCGGAGTTCACTGTTACATCCCAATCTGCGGTCTCTACATCTAACTGCTTGGTTCGTTTCCACCTGAGTTCTCTTCCCTTGTCTCAGTCGGTGAGGGAGGTTTTGGAGGCGTCTCGTAAGGTCTCGATTAGACTCTGCTACTCTCAGAAGTGGACTAGATTCTCTTCTTGGTGTTCGGCTCATCATCTGGATCCTTTGTCGGTTCCTGTGTCCTCGGTGCTGGAGTATTTGTTTCATTTGTCTCACTCAGGTCTTAAGACAAATTCTATTCGTGTGCATCTTAGTGCTATTGCTGCCTTTCATCGGCAATTGGATGGGAAGTCCCTTTCTCTTCATCCTCTGGTTTCTCATTTCATGAGGGGTCTCTTGAATGTCCATCCTCCTCTCAAGCCTTCCCCTGTGGTTTGGGATCTCAATGTAGTTCTGGCTCAACTTATGAAACCTCCGTTTGAGCCTATGGATAAATCTCATCTCAAGTTTCTCACTTGGAAGGTGATCGTCCTGCTTGCACTCACTTCTGCTCGAAGAATTAGTGAGCTGCAGGCATTGGTAGCGGACCCGCCTTTTACTGTGTTCCATCATAACAAGTTGGTTCTCCGCACTCCTCCTAAGTTTTTGCCTAAGGTGGTGTCTGATTTCCATCTCAATCAGTCCATTGTTCTTCCGGTGTTTTTTCTGAAGCCCCACTCTCATCCTGGAGAAGTGGCGCTTCACACACTTGACTGTAAGAGGGCGTTGGCTTTTTATCTTCAACGCACTCAGTCTCATCGGACGGTTCCTCAATTGTTTTTGTCCTTCGATCCTAATAGGTTGGGACGCCCTGTTTCCAAGCGCACCTTGTCCAACTGGTTGGCTGCTTGTATTTCCTTTTGCTACACTCAGGCTGGTCTCGCGCTGCATGGTCGGGTCACGGGACATAAGGTCCGAGCGATGGCGGCTTCTGTTGCGTTCCTCAGGTCAATGCCTATTGAGGATATTTGCAAAGCTGCCACTTGGTCTTCGGTTCACACTTTCACCTCCCACTACTGCTTGGATACTCTGTCCAGGAGCGACGGCCGATTTGGCCAGTCGGTTTTGCGTAATCTATTTTCTTGAATTGCCAACTTCCCTCCGCCCCTTTTTGGTTTGCTTGGAGGTCACCCACATGTGAGAATATGCTGCCTGCTTGTCCTGGGATAAAGCACAGTTACTTACCATAATAGGTGTTATCCAGGGACAGCAGGCAGATATTCTCGCTACCCGCCCACCTACCCGAGGTTGGCTTCTTAGCTAGTTATATGAACTGGAGACCACGGGAAGGGGATGCGCCCTCTAGTGGAGCAGGAAGGCACGCATGCGTGATGCAGCACAGCAAACTTGAATCTTCAATCAAGTTTGCTTGAAAAGCTGTCCGCGTCGGGGCTCCGTAGATGACGTCACCCACATGTGAGAATATCTGCCTGCTGTCCCTGGATAACACCTGTTACGGTAAGTAACTGTGATTTCTGCACGCAGATTGCACGATTCAGGCTGTGTATCTGACTACTGATGCTGTAAAACAGGCCATAGTCGTGACATCCATTTATCTCCAAATATCAACGCAGCGTGTGTAGGGACTTCAGTGCGTCTGAGAAGGAAACAGTTTCTGCAGGAGGTTCATTAGTTGTGATGACAGCAGCACTATCTCCATCCTCATCAGACTCTTGGTTGTCTGCAGTGTCCTTTATGACTGTGCAGATATCAGAATTAGTGCTTTCAGATGATGTGGGCACATCGTTGTCAACGGTGACATATAGCTCAAACTCTTGTGGCGAGAGTCCAACTGGGAGTTCAATGGATGAAATGTCAGCTTCAGTTGTCTCATCAGATGCGTGAATGAAGCTCGCCCGTTGATAGCAATTTGAAATCGTTGATGATGAGACTCGACTCCATGCCTCCCGTATCATGTGAAGAGAGTTGAGCACCATCATTTTTCTCGCAAGTTCAGCAGCTCGGGGGCTGGATTCCATGTTTGCATCAATCACTGCTATCACATATCTTAGGACAAGCTACCTGTAATGACGTTTTAAGTTGGCGATTATCCCCTGGTCCATCGGTTGGATCAAAGAGGTCGTGTTTGGTGGCAGAAATACGAGTTTGATGTTGGTTAGTCGTTCGTCATTGCTGTGTGCTGCACAGTTATCACACAGCATTACAATGTGTCTCCTGCACCTTCTCTTCAGATTGTCAAGCTTCTGCAACCATTGAATCCACAGTGTTGCCGTCATCCATGCGTTTTTGTTGCCGTCATCCATGCGTTTTTGTTCATATTCAACAGGCAAGCGTTTAATGTTTTTGAAGCATCAAGGATTTCGATTCTTCCCAATCACCAGTGGCTCGAGCTTTTCACTACCGTCCATATTGCAACTGAGCAGCAATGTCAGTCGTTCCTTTGGCACCTTGAATCCAACAGTTTAGCTGTGTTTGAAAGCCAATGTTCCATCAGGGATCACACGCCAATATAGCCCTGTCTCATCAGCGTTGAAAATGTTGCATGGTTCATATCCACTAATGACTGATGGCAACACTTCCATGACCCATCATTCTGCACCAGACTCTTCTGTGTCTTGTTTTTTGCCATGCTACTTCTTAAATTTTATGTGTTACGAACTTTCCACCTCTCTAGCCATCCGTTTGTTGCTTTGAAGTCTTCTACGACCACTTCTTTGGATAGTTGTGCTGCTTCCTCCATCAGCAGAGGCCCACTGATTGGCAGTAGACAACTTCTAGCTTCAGCAAACCATCTCAGCAATGCCTGTTCAATGTCTCCAGGCTTCCCAATTTTTTTCCATTTCCTGGTAGGATTGCTGTTGTTTTGCTAGTCTTTCAATATGGCTTGCTTTTTTGGGGGAATCCGAGAAATTTGGCTAGGATGAACGCTGTAATGTTTTGTAATAAAGACCTGCCTCTTCCGTTGGTCAAGTCTCTTTAAGACATTGACACATTCAGCCAAGACAATGACTTTTGTCCAGCGTGGTGGACACGTTCAGCCAGAGACAATGACTTTTTACCAGCCAAAGACAATGGTTTTTCTCCAAGAGACGCTATTGTGCAGTTTTGAAAGTTTGAACACCTGGCCAGGCCTAGATTGCTGATCCGAAACACATGGCTTATCAACGTGAGAACGTGATTGCTTTTAACTAGAGTGAACGTAACATGAACGCATAGAAGTGGGACCTATAACATCAGTGCGCATAAGCAAATTGTGTGCTTATCAGAATTGCAATTATCTGGAGTTTACATCCATTGACTTTAATGTAAAAAAAACCCAAGACCATGGTGGTAGGCTGTGGATAACCGAAGCGTGCGTTTAACTGACGTGCACTTAGGTGGAATGGAGTCTGTGCTCGTATTGCAAAACCTTGCTTGTTTAGAACAGTCACTACACTCCTGCAGTGTCAGAGAGAGAACCATTTGCTCAATTGTGATGTGTGTATACTATATGTACTTGTATACTATATGGACTTGCAAGACATTGCTTGTTTATCAAGTTAATTTTTTTTTTTAAATTCTTTATTCATTTTCAAACTTACAATAAGTGTGACATATGTTCAAACAAATTAACAATAAATACATCACTTAATAATCATCATTGATACAAAACATAAACTCTTATCACTCCCCCCTTCCCACCCTTGCAAAACACTTGCAAACCAAGTTAATACAATCAAAGGTTTTACTGTAATAGTAATAGTTAATAATTGGATAATGTCTTGTTATATATGTATATCTTATTTGAATTGATACATTTCTTTTTATGTAATCCTCTATGAACTATTGGCAATAGTGGAATATAAATGATGTAAGCCCATAGGTAGCAGAACTCTGTTTTGTTTGGGGAGGGGGAGGGCAGGGACTCTGCGGCACAACCTCTCACCAGCTCCCGACTCCCCCACCTACCTCCTTCCAGCCTTATACTTTTAATCTTTGGGCAGCCACTGCCCAGCGTCAATGAGCAGGCTTGCCCCTGGAAGTAGAATGGAGGGTTCCGAGAAAAGGCCTGCTCGTTGACACTATGCGGCTGCTGCCCAAAGATTTAAAAGCACATCGACAGCTGGAGGTGGGTGGGGGAGTAGAGTCATAACCAACTGGTGAGCGCTAATCCTTGGGGAGGCTGTGGCCCTTGTGGCCTCCCTCATTCCAACACCCAAGGATGTAGTAACTGTCACTGTACGTATCTGTTGGTTTGCTAAACAATGTATTTTAGCTAGTACATAAAAGAAATTAATTTTCTTGATACTATATATAAAATTAAAAGATCAGGATTTGTGGTGTGTGTGTGCATGCGCATGCATGCTTGCATGCTGTTCTCATAGACCTCCAAGAACCCTATGTGGTCATAGGGTAACCATATGGGAGTATTTATTTATTAGGATTTATTAACTGCCTTTTGAAAGAGATTAACCCAAGGCAGTGTACAAGTATAACTTGACGTTAACATAACAATTATAAAATGATTAAATGTCAGCATAATACACAGGACAATGAGGTGAACTTGGAAGTAAATAAATTAAAATCCTAGTAATAGCAATAATGCACACATTAAAACAGAACAATGGAACATTTATGCAAAAATAATATAATACAGTGTAATGTGTAGCATAGTAGATAAGATAATGATGCCAGCATAATACAAATGAAAACACCTTATGAAGATGTAGTCCTGTGTGAGTAGATTATCCCAGACTTTTGGAGGGCAATTTTCTAGCAGTGCCTAGGATAAGGGGATAAAAAGATGATATTTAAAAATGAAAGAGGGCATCTACTTTTCTTTAGAAAATACTAGCTTAGATGTTAGTCATCAGCCCTATACAGTGGTACCTGGGTTTACGAGTGCACCGGTTTGCGAGTGTTTTGCAAGACGAGCAAAAACACTCAGCAAACTTTTTTTTTTTTTTTGTTTCAATATTTTTATTGAAATTTTCAACAACAAACGTACAAAGTAGAAAACACGTTTGATACAAATATTCATCATGGTGTACAGTCTAGCTATGATCATATATGTCCATTGAACATGGTAATAATGAACAAAACAAGAGTCAATCTTTCACACATCGGAACATGAGTGTAGGTATATAAGTAATCAAGCATCTTACAATATTAATCAGATTGAAAGTACTATGTGATTATGAATTGCAATATTGAACTAGAGGGGCCCAAACTAATTTGTAATTAGAAACTACAGCAGACCTTTCATCTAATGACTTTTCATATTTACTGATAAGACATAAGGAGTTCTACCAAGAGTGGAATTCAACCTTGGAGAGATCTTTCCAACAGTAAAGGACAGCTTGAATAGCTAATGATAACATTATGTTCAATAAACGCTCATTGTGTCTATCTAATGTTTGTACCAAACCTTTGGACTTCAATATGATGATCTTAAAGGTTGGTGGATCTGCAATAGGTAAGATGTCACAAATTGTTTTCCATACCCTCCCCCAAAAAGCACTGAGAAATGTACAAGAGTATAATAGATGTTCCAGAGTACCAGGTTGTGTTTCACAGGACCAACAATTGGGAGAGGTGGTCGGATCAATTTTATATGATATGAGGGGGGTCCATGTCGCCCTATGTAATAGAAAGTACATAGATTGTAATATCGAAGCTGACCGAGCGGACTTGAATAATAGAGGCCATATTTCCGTCCAGTCAATAGCGTCTGATGGGAGATTCAGCTCTTGAGACCATTTGTTTTCAGTGCGAACAGCTGGCCTACTGTCAGTGAGTTGAAGTTATTTATACCAAAGTGAAGCTTTATTATTCTTACTGGTATACTTTTGTATCAGCAGAAATAAACTGGGAAATGGTGGTAACTGAGGAGCAGAAGGCAACATTTTCTTGACACAGTGTAGTAATTGTATCCATCTATAACGTTGAGTGGTCGGCAATCCCCATTTGGTCGATAGTTCTTCAAAAGTCATCCAAGAGTCTCCCGATATCAAATCCTGAATGGTCTTAATTCCACTATTCTTCCATAAATTCCAACTTACAGTAGATTCTTGAATCTTGAACGTAGAATTATTCCATATCAGAATCATTTTTGAATTTACCCAGTGTACCGATAAGGATGATTCGGCCATAGTAAGTGCTTTTTTGTATGAAGATAGAATCAGGTCAGCCTTTTCATTTTTCGATAGAAGAGAACCCGCTAAATGTTCTAAACGGGACTCCCCATATAAGTTATGTTCCAATCGGATCCATGCCGGAGGGTCCATAGACCTGGAGTTATTGTGTGTACTAAGCCACTGGCGTAGTATGAAGGCGTTGTGATATCTCATAAAGCTCGGAAAACCAACTCCCCCGTCCTCCCTACAAGCTTTTAGTTTTGACAAAGCAATACGAGGAAGTTTCTTATTCCATAGGAAATTGGAAAGTATAGATTCAATATTTTTATAAAAGGAGGAGGAAAAATGAATTGGGAGCATATGCAATATGTAATTAATCTTTGGTGTAATCATCATGCGAATTGTTTCCAAGCGACCCCACCACGATAAATTAAGTGGAGACCATTTACTCGTGAGGGACTTAGTAAGGTCTAGTAAGTAAGACGTATTGAGCTGCATAGTTTCTACAAGAGTGGGTCCAAAAAATACTCCTAAGTATTTCATTTTAGATCTAGACCATTTCACCCCATATGAAGTCACCTCTTGTTCCGCAGAAGGGCAATTAATTGGCATGACTTCCGTTTTGGAAGTATTTAATTTATACCCTGATATGGACGCATATTCATTAATAATATTTAGCAATGGTGGGAAAGAAGGTGGTGTAATATACAATAGGATGTCATCTGCATATGCAGATATCTTAATCTCTTGATCGCAATAATTGAAACCTTGTATTTCAGGAGAGGATCGGATAGCAGTGATGAGTGGCTCCAGCGCAAGATCAAACAGCAAAGGCGACAGAGGACACCCTTGCCTGGTCCCCCTTGTAGGTTTAAAAGATTGAGAAAAAATACCATTGATGTATGTTCTAGTGGACGGCGCTGTATATAGGACTTTCACCATGCGAATAAACATTTCAGGGAAACCATACCAGGTCATCACCTTAAATAGGAAAGGCCACTCGATCCGATCAAATGCCTTCTCTGCATCAATTCCAACAGCCAACAGTTCTTTTTGTTGATCTTGGGCATGAGCAAGTACATGGGAAAACGTACGGGCATTATCTTCAGACAAACGACCCGTAATGAACCCACTTTGATCATTATGTATTAATTTGGGTGCGACAGTTTGAAGTCTGTTAGCAAGGAGTTTCGCGAATATCTTCGCATCCACATTTATAAGTGATAGTGGTCTGTAGTTCGGTATTAATTTCAAATTCTTATCCGGTTTTGGCAGAACTATCATGGTGGCTTCGGTGAAAGATCCACTTATGTTACCGGTTATTATCGCATGTTCCAAGAAGGACGAAAAATGTGGAAGTAGTTCCTCCTGAAACTCTCTATAAAATTCCACCGTTAGACCATCAGGCCCAGGTGATTTATTACTGGCCATGGATTTAATGGACAATCTGATCTCATCCAACGATAACGGGCGAGAGAGGTTTTGATTGTCCAAGTCAGACAGAATGGAATGTGGCAACTTGTCCAGATAGTTCGAATTCAGCGATCCAGCAGATTGTTCTGAGGTATATAAGGTCTGGTAGTAGTCTCTAAAAGCTTGCGAGATGTCAACTGCATCAGTTAAGAGTTCCCCCGAGTCCAGTTGAATGGTATTTATTGTATTTTTTTTCCATCTTCTTTTTTAAGTATGTAGCCAACAATCGTCCAGCTTTATTGTTTTCAGAGAAATATGTTGCTGAATGTTGCATAATGGAATGTGAGGCTTGCCTGCTGAGAGACGCGTTATATTGAAATCTACATTTACTCAATTGATGTAAAAGATTAAAGTCCAACGGTGTTTTCTGATGTAATTCTTCTAGTCTCTTAATCTCCGCTTCTAGCTGGATCGCTTCCATCCTCTGCATCTTATGTTTGTGAGCTGTATACGTCATTATCACACCTCTAAACTAAACTAAACTAAACTAAATCTTGGGTTTATATACCGCATCATCTCCACAGGTGGAGCTCGACACGGTTTACATGGTTAGGGAAGCAACGGAACTCCAGTGAATTTATAGAAGTAAGTAAGAGAGAGGTTAGGTGTGATAATAATAGGGAGGGGACGGGTTACGTTTTGGAGAAGAGCCAAGTCTTCAGAAGCTTACGGAATGGTAGAAGGGGGCTCAAGTTGCGGAGAGGGGAAGGGAGACTATTCCAGAGCTGAGTGATTCTGAAGTGGAGGGAGGACCCGAGTTTACCGACGAGGGAGATACCCTTTGAGGAGGGGAAGGATAGTTTTAATTTTTGCGTGGATCTGGTGGAGAGTGGATTTGAGGAATTCCAGGATAGAGGAATAAGAGGTGGAAGGATGCCGTGGAGCATCTTGAAGGTTAAGCAGGCACATTTAAAATGGACCCTGGAGATGACAGGAAGCCAGTGCAGCTTGGACAGGAGCGGAGAGACATGGTCAAATTTGCTTTTTGAGAAGATGAGTTTGGCCGCGGTGTTCTGGATTAGTTGGAGTCTGTGGAGGCTTTTCTTTGTTAAGCTAAGGTAAATGGAATTGCAATAGTCCAATCTGGAGAGGATGATGGACTGTACGAGCACGGCAAAGTGTTTTTGGTGGAAGCAGGACCTCACTTTCCTCAGCATGTGAAGGCTGTGAAAGCATGTTTTTATCAGGGAGTTGAGGTGGTCGTTGAAGGATAGCGAGGAATCTATGGTGATGCCCAGAACTTTGCTAGAGAACTCTAGTTGTAGAGAGGAGCCTGTGGGCAGTGGGATGGAAGTGGGTAAGTGATCAAGTTTGGGGCCAAGCCAAAGTAGTTTGGTTTTGGACTCATTCAGTTTCATTTGTACAGCAAGAGCCCAGGATTGAAGTTTGGTTATGCATGAAGAGATGTTTGCTGCGAGATTGGTGAGGTTTGTGTCGGTCTCGAGGAGGATCAGGATATCGTCAGCGTAAGTGTAGAGTGTTTCTAGGGGGGAAAGGTGGAGGAGGTTCAGGGAGGACATATAAATGTTGAAGAGGATAGGGGATAGGGGGGAGCCTTGTGGAACTCCACATGTCGGTTTCCACGGGGAGGATGAGGTACCATTCTTGGTGACGATGTAAGAGCGAGAACGTAAGAAATTCGAGAACCAGTCAAGGACCGTGGAACTGATGCCTATCTCGGAGAGTAGGAAGATTAGAATGTCATGATGGACAACGTCGAAGGCTGCAGAGAGGTCGAATTGGAGTAGAACGGCAAATTTTTTGTGAGAGTGGAGTTGTTGGATCTTCGAGATTAGGGAGGCCAGGAGGGTTTCAGTACTGAAGTTAGGTCTGAAGCCGTATTGATAGGGTAGGAGGATAGAGAATCTGTCCAGGTAGGCTGAGAGTTGGGAGGAGACAATAGATTCAAGCAGTTTGGTTAGGAGCGGGATGTTCGCTATAGGGCGATAATTGGATGGGATGGAGGGATCTAGGTCAGCTTTCTTCAGTAGGGGGATCAATGCAATGTGTCCCATTTCAGGTGAGAAGAGGCCCGATAGTAGAGCAGAGTTTATGAGTTTGGTGAGTGATGAGATGGCCTGTGTGGGTATTTTCTCAAATAGATAGGATGGAAATGGATCCAAGGTGCAGTTACAGGATTTCAATTTCTGGCAGAGCTTGAGGACCTGCGATTCGGATACTTGCTCAAAGGCAGTCCAGGATCTGTTGACTGGGGCAGGGGTGATGACATTTGGAGTAGGATTGGGGGTGGCGAACACTAGAGAATTGTAGGAGACTGCAGGAGGGAAGGAGCTTCTTAAGGTGGTGACCTTTCCATTGAAGAAGTTTGCTAGTAGGTCGGCTGATGGGGAGGAGGGGAGTAAGGAAGGGTTGGTGTTGGGGATTAGGGAGCGCCAGATATTGAACAGCATGCTGATCTGGTTGTTTGATCTGGAGATCTTGTCCCCATAAAAGTTTTTCCTAGCGCTTTTGAGTGCGTTGTTGTAAAATTTAATGTTGACTCTCCAGATTTGTTTGTCTGTGGAGCTTTGAAGGCATCCCACCAGCAATTCCAGGATGTTTGATCTGGAGTATTGAAATGAAAATATTCTTGAATAGCCTTTCTAGCATGATGTTTAAATGAGAGGTCTTGTAATAATGCTGAATTAAATCTCCATTGTTTCTGGCTCCTGGGGGGAGTATGTATCTTTATCTTCATAGTGATGGCTCCATGATCGGATATCGTAATAGATAGAATAGCTGTATCAGTTATGAAGGGACGCATAGAATTACTCACCAGAAAAAAATCAATGCGAGAGTAAGACAAATGTGGATTTGAAAAGAACGTATATTCCTCAGCATTAGGATGTTCAGTTCTCCATATATCTTGCAAGTGTAGAGTTTGAATAAGATTCTGTATAGCAAACCAGGCTTTAGGTTTTCTGTAAGCAAATCTGGATTTACGGTCACTAATCCCATTAAGCACTAGATTGAAGTCTCCTCCTAATATCAATAGTGAGTCAGCATCTTCCAATACTGAAGCAGTAATTACATGAAAGAAATTTGGATCGTCTAAGTTAGGCCCGTAAACATTAAAGATGGTATAGAGCTGACCAGAGTAACTAATCATAACTTTGACCCATCTACCATTAAGGTCAGTGGAGGATGATATTACTGATAACTCTTTACTTTTTCTGAGTAGGGTGATCACCCCTGCTTTTTTATCTATAGCAGGAGAGTAATAAGGAGGTAATGACCAGTGGAGATGTATACGTTCCGACGCCTGTTTATCCAAGTGTGTTTCTTGTATCATAATAATGTCAGGCTTATCACGTTCCAAATAGTCCATGGTTTTTTTTAGTTTTACTGCGTTATTGAGCCCTTTAGCGTTCAAGGAGATGATTTTAAGCATCATAATAACAGAAGAGATTTATAGTATACCTACTTTGAGACACACAGTAATTCAATAAACATGTGAAAGGTGCATTGAAAAAACGACATAAAACAGGCACAATTGAAAATAGAGGACCAACCCGTACTCCATGAGAATATTGCGGTAGGATAAACACACACCGCTTAGCAAACATTGTGAGTGCAGCAAGAGAGCAAGAAATTAAGAAGGTAAACATTCAAAACATCCACACCCTACTAACATGTGGTAAATAGCAGAAGATATAGAATAGAATCATCACATTTTACATATGAATGGTTGAAATGATTCAAAACAAAGCACATGTGGCTGCAATATTACTAACTGAGCATTATAAGAGCTTCTGAGGGGTATTATTGTGAGAATATTGTAGTTACTACAGTGATTCATCAACCCCATCACTAAACAAGAGATCATGGAATCTACAGATCTTAGCAAAGTTAATAATCAGACCTGATGTATCGGAGTGGGAGCTTGCTGCTCGATGAATGCAGCTAGATCTTCCGATTTAATGTAATCTGTAGTTTTATTGTTCAAAGTCACCCGCATTCGAGCCGGGTAAAGCAATCCGAATTTGGCGTTAAGCTGCTTTAACTGGGGTCGGTAAGAGAGCAGACGTTTGCGCCTCGCAGCTGTTGTCTTGCTGAGGTCTGGGAGAAACAAGATGGTGGCTCCCTCGTGCTTCACAGGTGATCTAATTTTGGCGCGTTGCATGATTTCAATAACGTGCTGGTAGCGAAGCACTTTGAGCACGATTGGTCTCGGGTATCTATCATTCGCAGAGTGAGATGCAGGAACGCGATGTGCACGTTCAATCTCAAACTCTCTGGTGAAGGTGAGATCTAGCAGCTTTGGGATCAGTTTTTCTAAATAATTGATCAGGTCGCGATCGTGCACCCCTTCTTGGATGCCTAAAATTCTAATGTTAGACCTACGAGAGCGGTCGTTGCTCTCCTCCAAGTCCCTTTCTAATACAGGAATGCGTTTCAATTGGTTCCTCACCTCGGCCATGTTTTGCGCGGTAACCTCGGCTGAACTTTCCAGCGTGGTCACCCGCGTTTGCAGTTGAGCAAAGTCGGTTGCCATGCCGGCGAGTTTTTCATTAATTTCTTCAGTTGTTGTCTTTGTGTCCATGACCAGGTCTTTTAGCGATTGAAGTTCTGCCAGTACTTCTCTGTTAATGTCAGCATCCGAAGCAGGTAACGGGGCCTTAGATGGTGAGACCGGATCCGGCTTGTGTCTTTTATTCACTTTTTTGTCGGTCATTGTTCTCCAAGCTCTCACGACACACAAGTAAGCAATTCCCAACAACAGAACCGCTAATTTGAAATGAATCGCTTTGTGGTTGAAGTGTGATATTCTGTTGATTCCTTAATAGGGTGTAGGAGCTCCGATGTTATGCTGCCATTCCTCGCGGGCTCAGCAGCGCCCCCCCCAGCAAACTTTTGTTTCGTAAACCGAGCACTGCCCCGATAAACGAGCACTCAGCAATGGTGGCCCAGGAGTGAATACCTGCCTGCAGGTGCTGCAGCGATTCCAGCCTTCCTTCCCTCGGGGTTCCCGTGCGGCTGCCCTCCCGCTTCGGCCGATGCCTCTGCTGTCCGTCAGCACCTTCTGGCTCCCATCCAAGCCGGCCACCATCCTAAACGAGCATGCGCACAGCTTCACCTCTCCTCTCCTAAGTCAGCCGCTGCTCCGACAACACGCTCACCAAGTACAAGCACGCAGGACGTCCTGCGTGCTTGTACGTGGTGAGCATGTTGTCGGGGCAGCGACTGACTTAGGAAAGGAGAGGTGAAGCTGCGCACATGCTCATTCAAGTTGACGGCCGGCTTGGATCGGGAGCCGGGAGGCACTGACGGACGGCAGAGGCATCGGCTAAAGCGGGAGGGCAGCCGTACGGGGACTCCGAGGGAAGGAATCGCTGCGCCACCCCTGAGCCACCATTGCAAATTTTGGTTGTGGAACGAATCTTCTGAGTTTGCATTAAGGCCTATGGGGAACTTTGCTTTGATAAACGAGCATTTTGGATTACGAGCATGATCCTGGAACGGATTATGCTCGTAAACCAAGGTATCACTGTATTTTCCATGTACACACATACCGCCCAATATTCAGTGGTATTTAGCTAGCTGGGAACAGCTCCCTGCTGGCTATCTGCCAGTATTCAGCCGGAGATACATGGCTGTCTCCTGCTGAATAACCTGGTCGGTGAATTGGCCGTGACCAGCTATGTTGCATGACATAGCCAGTCGCTGCCAATATTCATTGGCTGACCAGCTAAATCTAGTGGCCCAGATAGACCTGCTTAAAAAGCAGGTCTATCTTTGGATGCTAAGCCTTAGCAGGCCAGCCATTGAATATCGGCTTGACCAGCTAAGTCTTTGGTGGCTTCATTTAACTCAGAAATTCAGTGCCGATGGTCAGATAAGACCCTGACATTGAATTTCCAAGTTCATGCTGACCGCAGAAGGTAGCCAGGCTGCCTCCTGCAGTCTGAATATTGGCCCCACACATTATAGTATAGTCTGGATTTTCAGAAGGCGTTTGACAAGGTCCCGCATGAACGACTACTTCGAAAAATTGCGAGCCATGGGATTGAGGGTGAAATGCGTGGATCAAAAACTGGTTGGCGGATAGAAAACAAAGAGTGGGGGGTAAATGGACAATACTCAGACTGGAAAAGCATCACCAGTGGAGTGTCGCAGGGTTCGGTGCTTGGGTCCGTGATCTTCAACATATTTATAAACGACCTGGAAATTGGAACGACGAGCAAGGTGATTAAATTTGCAGACGATACAAAGTTATTCAGAGTAGTGAAGACGCAGAAGGATTGCAATATAAGAACATAAGAATTGCCATCTCCGGATCAGACCCTGGGTCCATCAAGTCCGGTGATCCGCACACGCGGAGGCCCCGCCAGGTGTACCCTGGCATAGTTTTAGTCCCCATATCACTGTATGCTTTTCAAGGGAGATGTGTATCTAATTTACCCTTACCCGTATCACTCTATGCCACTATTAAGGAGATGTGCATCTAGTTTACCCTTAAATCCTAGAACGGTGGATTCTGCAATTACTTCCTCTGGGAGAGCATTCCAGGTGTTAACCACTCGCTGCGTGAAACAGAACTTCCTGATATTCGTCCTGGTCCTGTCCCCCCTCAGCTTCAGTCTATGTCCTCTTGTCCGTGTCACATTGGACATTGTAAATAACTGCTTTCCCTGCTCCATTTTGTCAAATCCTTTCAGTATTTTGAAAGTCTCGATCAGATCCCCTCGCAGTCTCTTCTTCTCAAGGGAGAACAACCCCAATCTCCTAAGTCGTTCCTCGTATTCCAGGTTCTCCATACCTTTCACTAGCTTCGTTGCTCATCTCTGCACTCTCTCTAGCAGTTTTATATCCTTCTTTAGGTATGGAGACCAATGCAACAGGACATAAACACGCTCAAGAAATGAGCTGTGATATGGCAAATGAAGTTTAACATGGATAAGTGTAAGGTGAAGCATGTCGGTAACAAAAATCATGTACACGAATACAGGATGTCTGGTGCAGTACTCGGAGAGACCCCCCCCCCCCCCCCAGGAAAGAGACTTGGGAGTTCTGATCGACAAGTCAATGAAGCCATCCGCACAATGTGCAGTGGCGGCGAAAAGGGCAAACAGAATGCTTGGAATGATTAAGAAGAGGATCACGAACAGATCGGAGAAGGATATCATGCCGCTGTACCTGGCCATGGTGTGACCCCACCTGGAATACTTCGTCCAGCACTGGTTGCCGTACTTGAAGAAGGACACGGTACTCCTCGAAAGGGTCCAGAGAAGAGCGACTAAAATGGTTAAGGGGCTGGAGGAGTTGTTGTACAGTGAGAGATTAGAGAAACTGGGCCTCTTCTCCCTTGAAAAGAGGAGACTGAGAAGGGACATGATTAAAATGTTCATGATGATGAAGGGAATAGACTTAGTAGATAAAGACAGGTTGTTCACCCTCTCCAAGGTAGGGAGAACGAGAGGTCACTCTCTAAAGTTAAAAGGGGATAGATTCTGTACAAATGTAAGGAAGTTCTTTTTCACCCAGAGAATGGTGGAAAACTTTAACGCTCTTCCAGAGGTTATCATAGGGGAAAACAACCTCCAGAGATTCAAGACAAAGTTAGACAAGTTCCTGCTAGACCAGAACGTATGCAGGTAAGGCTAGACTCAGGGCTCTGGTCCTTTACCTTTACCTAAGGGCTGCCGTGGAAGCGGACTGCTGGGCATGATGGACCACTGGTCTGACCGAGCTGCGTCAATTCTTTTGTTATGTATGTTCTTATAATCTACATGCATGCTTGTGCATTCTACCCACACTCTACCCCATTGATGCCCATCAGCAATGTACAAGCCATCGTGCCATAGTACATACTTTTCAACTGGTTGGCATCTTGAAGGATCATTTATGCGCATAGGTTGCCACATTGCCTGTAAATGGTTAAAATGCACCAAAGTGGGCTTAAAGTAAACACTCCCTCATGGAATTACCTTCTTGATATCAGCTTTGCCAGAAATTGTCTTAGCATATGTTTCGTTGGTGAGAACAAGATCAGGGACTAGTTAATAACATTATGTTGATTGGAGGAGTAGCCTAATGGTTTGTGCAGTGAGCTTTGATCAGTTCCCACTGCAGCTCCTTGTGACCTTGAGCAAGTCACTTAAACTTCCAATGCTCCAGGTACAAAGCTTTGATTGTGTATCCATGAGGGACTGAAAATGACTCACAATAATGACCATTTCATTTTTCCTTCTTTTTTTTTATATCATTATATTTATTGATTGTGTTATTCCCATTTTTCCTTCTATGAGGGGACGTTCTAATATACGTTACACTGAGAAGTTGTTAGCGTATTAGGCAGTACAATTTTGGAGAGACATGTCAGTTCATTGTCTTGTTAATGCGCCTTATCAATGTTTTATATATCATTTAAAGACTTATCCATTTAGAAAATATTTTGAAGTTTGTTTATTCTCAATATTATTTTGATGACGTCTTATTGTGATCCGCTCTGAACTAGATGGTTGTTGGGGAATACAAATAAAGGTTATTATTATTAAACCATAGAGAGGCAGTATATCAAATCCATGACTGACTTTTATGCCCCTTAAAGCATATTGAATAGCATAATTGTGCATTATTGTACCAAAATTTAATAAACATAAACATAATGTACATTAGTGCAAGGTGTTATCTAATAAGAAATAAAGCATGTGGATGCGTGCAAAACACCCTGTATCAGTGGTCTCAAATTCAAACCCTTTGCAGGGCCACAGTTTGGATTTGTAGGGCCACAGTTTGGATTTCTGAGCCCTCAAAAAAAAAAATAGTTAATGTCTTATTAAAGAAATGTCAATTTTGCATGAGGTAAAACTCTTTATAGTTTATAAATCTTTCCTTTTGGCTAAGTCTTAATAATAATATTGTCATTTATAGCTAAAGAGACATATGATTAAGAAACTGTTTTATTTTACTTTCATGATTATGATAAACATACATAGTACCTGGTGGGCCGCATGTGGCCCCTGGGCTGCGAGTTTGAGACCACTGCCCTATATGGAAATCAAATAATGCAGCTTGCACGGAACTTCACAAGCTGTGTTTATTCAAGAGAAAATAATGTCAGCTCAATGCTAGCATTACCTTTCCTGCTTGAGTTCATTGGGCTCCTAACATGTGGCCTGGTACTCTAGGGTGTCATCTTAAAGGGTCCAGTACTGTCAAATTGATATGCAGTCTGGGGTCCCCCTCCTTCATCCCTCTCCTTCCAGATGTGAAACATATTAGTGCCCAAATAATTAAGCCCTGCTCCAATTTCCTGTTGACCCTCCCCCTGGCTTCCCATGACTGGCCTCCCTCACGGTGGGTCCACCTGAGCCATCTTCGGTAAGAATTTGTGGTCTATTGGGTGTGAGACACAAAAGATCCAAATTTACTTCTATCTCTGCCAATGTAGTTTGAAAACAGCACTGGTGACCACTAGTAGTAGCCTTACATTACCACTATTAGTGAGTTGCCTGGAAGAGCTTTTTGCCCTTATATGGTGGCCTGATACCTAGGGATAGGATTGACTGAATTTAGGCTGGGGGGCTGATATGGAGTAGCATGGGTGATAGAGTTGGGCTTAATTTCTAGTGCCCTTGTGTCTTTAGGGAGGTGAAAGTCCTTGCTAGAACCAGAGCAGACCAGGACCATACATTGGATAGAGCTGGCCCCTTTAAGAGAGGCTCTTTGGGAATATCTGATGAGTGCCCTTTATAGAATTACTGTTATTATCGATTTTTTTTTTCTGGTGACAAATTTTGAGTGCTATTTAATGAATGCTTCTTCCATTTACATGTTCTGATTCAATTTTCTGACAAATATCCTTTAGAAATCATTCTTTGGAACGTATCGGGGAGAGAGAAATAAGATGGCGACGAGAGCGGACGCCTGAGAAGGAGGCTCCTTCTCTTGTGTTCGGCCGGCGTATCCTGCTGTTTTTTTTCTGATCTAGCAGCCCTCTTACCTCGATATGGGTAAGAGAAAAGGTGCCCTTTGCGGCAACCCTCCAGCAGTCCACAGTTGAAGGAGCATTTGCTCGCTCAGGCGAATCTGTGGGGACTACTTCAGGGGTAAGCCCGAATTCGTCAGGCGAACTCAGCCAACAGCTTTGGGCGGTGCTGAGCCCGGAACAGAGGCAGCCACCACCCCAACTTGGAAGTAGTGCAGAGTCGGGAGTGCCTGAGGTATCGATGATCTGGAATGAGACCTCGAACCTCAAAAAAGGAGGGATAGTAGCTCCAAATACATCAGGAGCAGAAGAAACTGCAGAACAACGACAGTTAACCCACACTGCAGAAGAGGTGAGAGGAGCTTCGGGTGGAAGTAATATCAATTTTGGGGTGCTGGAGAAGCCTAAGAAAATATATATGGAGGCTTTATGACAGGCCATTTCAGTTATGGACACCTCAAACTGTCTTTTCCCACCTTAAATATTGACTATGGGACTATCCATTCTAAAGTGGAGCAACAGGGCTTGGTCCTTAAAGATTTGAGTGAAAAAACAGAAAAGCAGGAGGAAAGAATTAGTGAAATGAAAACTCTGGATTTGGAACTGGTTAAAGAAAGACAATTGTTTGCTAGGAAAATGGAAAGTTTCGAAAACCAACTGAGGAAAAATAATTTGAGACTCCTGAATTTTCCTAAATGTCCCTTAATTTCACCAATGGAGATGGCAAGGAAATACTTTAAGGAAATTTTACTTATTCCTAAAGAAAGTTTGCCACCAATTGTTAGAGCTAATTACTTTCAAATAAAGAAATCTGTGGATAATTCCACTCCCAATGAGATTCAAGGGACAAATAATGAAAATATGAATTTAACAACTTTTCTAGAAAACTCTTTAGAGGTTATCATGGAAAGGAAAACCCTGTTAATAACTCTAGCTTTGGAAAGTGATAGAGAATATGTAGTATTTTTGTCATATAAATGGTCAGTTTTTAGGTTCTAATGTTCGAATATTTCCTGACATGTCTTTAATATCTCAGAGGCATAGGAAAGATTTCTTGGCATTTAGGCCAAGAGTCCTAGCCTTGGGAGCAAATTTTTTGTTGAAATTTCCTGTAAAATGTTATGTTTCCTATCAGAATAAGAATTACTTATTTTTTGAACCTAAACAACTGTTACAATTTATAGAATCAAAAGAGCAAGTAGTGCCTGTAGCTGAAAATGTGTAACCTGTCATGAATGGCTGTAGTACTACAGAGGAGTGCTGCTTTCTAGGTTGGATAAGATTTGTTTAATTTGAATATTTTTTTTTCTAAAAATCTCTCTCAAATTCTTGTGGACTAAATAATTTGAATTGTAAGTGAATAACCTAAATCACTGATTAAGTAGATTTGGGTTTATAATTTTTTTTTTTTCCTCTTTAATAAATTTTATAAATCTGTGTACAAGTGTGAATTGCTTGTTTGAATTGGATAAACTTAATAAATAATTAAAAAAAAATCATTCTTTGTCTTTCTGAACTTTACGTTGATCAAAATTCACTAGCTATTCTAATCATGGGGATACACAATTAGTATCAATACTAAGTTCTCCCCTCTAATCACTATTCATATATCTTCATATGATCCTCAGCAAGCTCTTCACTCATGCTTTGTTATTATGCATGAGCTGTCATCTTCACTAGATCATTTATATACTTTGTTTTAACCTTTTTATGATTCTTTTATCTTTTCATCTTTCAGTATCTATCTATCTATTTATCTATCTATCTATCTATATATACGAGGGCTGTACAAAAAGTATCAGACTTTAGTTTTTCTTGTATAAACAGATAAAGCTAGGGAAGCGTGGTTTGGTGCATGTATGTAGGCGACCCTAATGTGCATGCTTGAATTTTTTCCTACCTACAGAAGCTGTCAGTTGCCGGCAGACCACCGATGAGTGAGGAAATGTAAGTGAGCGCCGTTGGATTTTTGTTTTTTTACAAAATGACAGAAAAAGTTGAACAGCAGCATTAAATTTTGTATAAAGCTTGGCGATTCCCAAGTGGAAACGATCCACAAGATTCAACAGGCCTTCGGGGATGAAGCAATGGGTACCACATAATAAAGGAGTGGTACAACCGCTTCAGAGATGGCCGCACATCAGTGGAGAGTGAAGCTCGTTCTGGTAGGCCCTCAACATCCAGAAATGAGATCGTCATTGACCAAGTGAGGATCCTGGTGATGCAGGATCGTCAATCACAATCGGAGAACTTGCAGATGAGGCGAGCATCAGCGTTGGAGTTGTTCATTCCATTTTGACTGAGGATTTGGGCTTCAAGATAATTTCAGTGAAGTTCATGCCAAAGCTGCTAAGGATTGAGCAGAAACAACTCAGTTTGGAAATCGCACAGGACATGCTGGAGACTGAACAGTGATCCCAACTTCCTCAGCACAGTGATCACTGGCGATGAGTCCTGGGTTTATGGGTATGACCCAGAAACCAAGTTGATGTCATCACAATGGAAGCATTCAACATACCTGAGGCCAAAAAGAGCAAGGCAGGTCTGCAGCAATGTTGAAGTATGCACCACACGACACAACCACCACCAAAGGGTTCTGCATCATTTTCGTAACACTGTGAGACGCAAACGGCCAGACCTGTGGGCAGTGGTCAATTGGCAGCTCCATCACGATAATGCACCTGCCCATTCTTCACATTTGATACGGAGTTTCCTGGCCAAACACAACACACCTGTGATTCCTCAGGCTCCCTATTCTCCCGACATGGCTCTGTGTGACTTCTGGCTTTTCCTCAAGCTGAAAATGCCCCTGAAAGGGACCAGATTTCAATCAATATAAGACATCATGCAGAATGCTATGGACTAGTTGTGAGCAATATCAAAAGAGGCGTTCCAGCGCTGCTTACGATGGTGGCAGAACCGTTGGAAGAAGTGTGTTGTTTCGGCAATTGATCTATTTCATTTGAAGTTGTTCATCTTCCACGTCTGTCATTGGAGCATATACTTGGATTAAAGTGACATTGGATTAAAATGACATTGATCAGCTTTCCTTGTAGACGGATTTACATAACTCTTATCACTGATAATATTGTACTTTAGTACCATCTTTGAAAACCTATTGTTAAGGCTGAACGCCACACCATTTTTCCTGTGTATTTTATGACCAGAGTAGTAGATCCAATGCTCATTTGATTGAAAATATACCTGACCTGTCCATTTGAGTTCACTGATCCTTATCAAATCAATTTTGGGTTTTTCCATTTAATCTTTAACAATTTCCAATTTTCCTTGGTTCATGCTTCGTATGTTCCATGTTAAGAATATCTTTACAGCTTCTGATCTTCCTTTTCTGTCTGTCATCATCAGCATCAGGACATTCTGGTAGTTTTGATCTATCAACTTCATAAACTTTGGGCATACGCTGGGGGCTGATTTGCTTTTCCCTAATAGCACATAAGAACATAAGAATAGCCTTACTGGGTCAGACCAATAGTCCATCAGGCCCAGTAGCCCGTTCTCACGGTGGCCAGTCCAGGTCATGAGAACATGGCCAAAACCCAAGGAGTAGCAACATTCCATGCTATCGATAAAGGACAAGCAGTGGCTTCTCCCATGTCTTTCTCAATAACTTTTCCTTCAGGAACTTGTCCAAACCTTTATTAAAACCAGCTACGCTATCCACTCTTACCACATCCTCTGGCAATGCATTCCAGATCTTAACTATTCTCTGAGTGAAAAAAAATTTCTTCCTATTGGTTTTAAAAGTATTTCCCTGTAACTTCGAGTGTTCCCTAATCTTTGTAATTTTTGATGGAGTGAAAAATCGATCCACTTGTACCCTTTCTACTCCACTCAGGATTTTGTAGACTTCAATCATATCTCCCCTTAGCCGTCTCTTTTCCAAGCTGAAGAGCCCTAACTGCTTTAGTCTTTCCTCATACGAGAGGAGTTCATCCCCTTTACCATCTTGGTTGTTCTTCTTTGAACCTTTTTCTAGCGCCACTATATCTTTCTTGAGATAAGGAAACCAGAATTGAATGCAGTATTTCAGATGAGGTCACACCATGGAACGATACAGGGGCATTATGACATTCTTAGTTTTGTTAACCATCCCTTTTTAAAATAATTCCCAGCAACCTGTTTGCTTTTTTAGCTGCCGCCGTACATTGGGTGGAAGGTTTCATCATATTGTCTACAATGATACCCAGATCCTTTTCTTGAGCGCTAACCCCCAAGGTGAACCCTAGCATCTGTTAACTGTGATTCAGTTTATTCTTCCCAATGTGCATCACTTTGCATTTGTCCACATTAAATTTCATCTGCCTTTTGGACGCCCAGTCTTCCAATTTCCTAAGGTCCGCCTGCAATTTTTCACTATCCATATGCGTTTTAACAACTTTGAACAGTTTCGTGTCATCTGCAAATTTTATCACCTCACTCCTCGTTCCAATTTCCAGATCATTTATAAATAAGTTAAATAGCACCGGTCCCAGTACAGATCCCTGCGGCACTCCACTGTTTACTCTTCTTGATTGAGAAAAGTGACCATTTAACCCTACCCTCTGTTTTCTATCTGATAACCAATTCCTAATCCACAACTGAACTTTGCCATGACACTTTAATTTTCTCTTGAGGAACTTTATCAAAAGCTTTCTGAAAATCTATATACACTATATCAACTGACTCCCTTTTATCCACGTTTATTCACACCTTCAAAAATGTTAATCAAAATGGTGAGGCAAGATCTCCCTCGGCTGAACCCCATGCTGACTCCGTCTCATTAAATCATGTTTGTCTACGTGTTCCACAATTTTAGTTTTTTATAATCATGTCTACCATGTTGCCCAGCACTGAAGTGAGGCTTACCGGTCTGTAATTTTCCGGATCTCCCCTGGAGCCCTTTTTAAAAATCGGCATGACGATTTTAGTGACAGGTTACAGATCACTAACAGCAGGTCAGCAATTTCATGTTTGAATTCTTTTAGTACCGTGAGATGTGTACTATCCAGTCCTGGCAATTTATCACTTTTTAACTTGTCGATTTGGCTTAGTACATCTTCCAGATTCACCAAGATTTCTTTCAGTTCCTCCGCGTCATAACCCTTGAAAACCATTTCCGATTCAGGTAGATCTCTTGTATCTTCTTCCGTAAAGACCGAAGTAAAGAATTCATTCAGTCTTTCCACTATGGCCTCTTCCTCCCTGAGTGTCCCTTTTGCTCCTTGATCATACAACGGTCCCACAGATTCCCTCACAGGTTTTCTGCTTCTGATGTACCTAAAAAAATTGCTATGATTTTTTGCCTCTTTTGCAAGTTTCTCTTCATATTCTTTCTTAGCTGTCTTTATCAATGCTTTGCATCTAACTTGCCAGTGCTTGTGTTTCTTATTATTTTCTTCATTTGGATCATTTTTCCATTTTTTTAAAGGATGTTTTTTTGATTCTTAATAGCTTCTTTCACTTCACCTTTTAACCATGCCGGCTCTCATTTCCTCTTCTTTCCATCTTTGCTGATACGTGGAATACATCTGGTCTGAGCGTCCACGATGGTATTTTTAAATAACATCCACGTCTGGTTTACAGTCCTAATCTTTGCACAGTGAGAGCCTTCCAACCTAGGGAATCATCTTCCAACACTATACATTAATTCTTTGTCTCATAATCATCATAAGGTTTTCTTTGCAGAATACAGAAGTAAATTTCTGGGCCTTCTGCCTTAATTAGGGCTGCTGAAAGATGCCAATGGAATGATATTGAATTATCCAGAAAAGCATTAAAAAGAGATGGAAGGAATATTCAGAAAAACTATATAAAAAGACAATGACGATAACCTTGGGAGAATTAAACAGGAAACTGATGCCGAAGAAGAACCAGATATTTTAAAATAAGTCATAGCTGCAATTAAAACAAGTCACCTGGTATCGATGGTATTCCAATTGAATTAATAAAAGGCTCAGAAGGTGCTATCATGGCCCTCATTCAACAGATTTGGAAGGAAAAAACATGGCCAACCGTGACGCCAAGGACTGTAACAACTATAAAACAATTGCATTAAATCCACACACCAGCAAAATATTGCTGAAAATAATACAATGAAGGCTATAATCATTTGTTGAATAAGAACTACCCAAACTTTAGGCTGGTTTCAGAAAAGGTCGAGGAACAAGAAACATTATTGTCAATGTTAGATGGATATTGGACGAGAGCAAAGGATACCAAAAGCCCTTATACTTTTGCTTCATCGACTACAGCAAAGCTTTTGACCTTGTGGATCATGATGAACTATGGAGAACTCGAGCACAAATGGGAATACCCAAACACAAAACTCAGCTGATAAAGATTCTCTACGAAAATCAGGAAGCTGCAGTGAGAACAGACTATGGCAACACTAGTTTCCAATAAAATGTGGCATCAGGCAAGGATGCATCTTGTCACCTTACCTGTTCAAACTTTATGGCATGACCATCTTCAGAAAAGCAAATTTGGTTTCAAAGTTGTGGTCAAAATGTAAACAACCTGCACAGATGATACAATGCTCATCACCAGCAGCAAAGAAGACATGATGTATCTATTGAGAAAAGTCAAAGCCAAAAGCCATAACATGTGATTAGAACTAAACATAAACAAGACAAAGATCATGAGCATGGAAAATGAAGATTTTGAGCTTGAGGGCGATAGAAGTTGTTAAAGATTTCAATCTCCTGGGCGCTTTCATAAACAAAGAATCAACTAGCAGGGAAGAAATACTCCGTAGAATAGCACTCGGTCACTCTTCAATGAAGGCTCTTGACAAAATATTCAAAGGCAATGAAATAACACTCCAAACGAAGAACAGACTTGTCCACGTGTTCATTTTCTCAGTGGTCAATTACAGATGTGAAAGCTGGACACTACAGAGACAAGATTGACTCTTTTGAGCTTTGGTGTTGGAGAAGGATTTTATGCATAATATGGACTGCCAGAAGAACTAACAAATCGATTCTGGAAGAGATCAAACCGGCTGTCAGTTGAAGCCCAAATGATGAAGTTATGTCTGTCTTATTTTGGTCACACTGTCAGAAGAAAAAAATCATTGGAGAAGGACATTATGTTTGGGAAGATCGAAGGAACCAGATGAAGAGGGCGACCTGCAATCAGATGGCTGGACATGTTGAAAACAACCATGGGGATGGCACTGGAGAACCTTACTGGACAAAACCGATCTCTTTTTAGATCTGTAATTCAAGTTGCTAAGACTTGAGCACAAGTCGATGGCACCTAACTAACTTAATGAATGCAGCTCCATAAGAACATAGCACACCTATGCTTTATTAGCTTCAATGGTTGCCAGCTATATGTAGGTTCTAGTTATTGATTTATTCAGGATTTTAAATTTTTATGAATTCTGCTCAGTTAGTGGCTTCTTCATGTAAGTAGTTGCTGTCTTCTCTTGTTAGGTCGTGAATGTTTTCTATGGCTGATGCTCAGTTCTGAAACACTTTGCATATATTCCATTACATGAATATGACTGTGAAATTGAGGAAAATATAGAAACATTCTTGTTTATTGGCTGTCTGTTAAGTTTAAAAATATCAACACAGAAAAAATATTTCTGATATCTTATTATAATGTGCTCAGAATGTGTAGATGAGTGAGATATAAATATATTTAAATAAACCGTTATCATGGCAAGGAACATGGTGCAGTTCATGTCACCTGAATAAATAAGTCTAACTTTAGCACATTTTCTGCAATTCAGTGAACACATGGCAAATAATTTTTTTTATCCGTGTTAACTGAATGGCAAAATGTTGGGAATGCTGAATGCTTCCATGGTTTGACATCCAGGCTATAGTGGAAAAAGAAACCATGGCATCCTGCTTTGCCAGCAAGGAGCTATGGAACTCATATTTCTGACAGCAGGAAGAATTGGTTGTATCTCATTGGGCCTCAGCAAAGATAGAGAGTAAATTATCCTGCTGGGTCTGTGTCTTAGTCGAACTTCATGTGCTTGCCAAGCCACAGATTGAGAAATGCCCATCTAGATAAATTTGTGGGTAAACTTACATAAAAGTCTATTAATTTTAAATTGGCCATATTTAGAATAGATCTAAAATTCTAATTTTTCTTTTACACAATTTTTATTTCTATCTAGTGAAATTGTGTTGATTAATTTTATATACATTTTTTCCTGTTTGTGTTAATTTGAAAGCTTATTACCAAAGGTTTTATAAACTGCAATTTTTTGTGGTGCTTAAAACTAAAAGTCAAGATATAGTTTTCTGTTTTAAGCTATTGGAGCACTTTTGATTTATCCTGCAGCTGCCCTAAGTGGGAGTGGGAATGAGGGAAACCAGTGATTTATAGAAAGGTTTGTAGTTTTGTTTCTTTCTTTCTCTCTCTCTCAAAAACAACAGCTTGACTGAGCCTAAATAACTGACTTTTCATATCCTTTCATCACATAACAATGACCTGATCCTGGGACTACTTGAACCACCAATGTAGACTGTGTCTGAGACCACCACTGAATATACCATTCCCTCCTCACAGCACACAAAACACATTGACTGCGGCTTTATGAAGTAAAAACTCTGAAGAAAAGGAAAATGTGAAGGAGGTGACCATAGCCATTTCTCAAACAGAATAGCTGCCGCATCTGGATGTGGAGCACAAAAAGCGCCTAAGACAGAGACAATAGCTCTGGTCACCCGCTTTCATAGGTAGAAAAGACTGGAACTGCGTTTCCTTGTTTCAGTATCACTGACCCTTGGATTTAATTGTTTGGGAATGTCAAGGAAAGTGTGTTGAAGGAATTCCAATGTCGCTTAGCTAACAATGACTTTTGTCATTTTGTGTTTTCTTTGCTTTGTTACATGAGGTCTAAGATGAAAGAAACTATTGCTTGGTATTTTTGAGGGTGGGAGGGAGAAAGAGTTTTGTTTTTTTAAAATTTGGTCTTGTGTATGTATGACCTAATAATTTGTAACTTTTTATGCTTGTTTTGTTATAAACTGTCCTCACTATTAGTAGTGACAGTATTTAAAACAGGATCCTAGAATAGATTTTTGGCTTTGCTTTTTTGCTTTTGAAGAGTTAGGGAGGAATGGCTCGATGATGGAAAATATTTGCCTGTATGGTTTATGTCTTGAGTCAACATTCTTGATTATATGAAGGGGTGCTGAAAAGTTCTCAGCCCAGCCAAGAAACTTAAAAGTTATTCCACATACAGATATTCACCCCTAAGTTCAACACACTTGGCACATCAGTGCCTGAAGTTTCTGTAACCCTTCCAAAAAATACTCTGATGTTTGGTCACTGAAATACCGCTCTGTTGCTACAGTCACCTCCGAATCACTCAAAAATTGTCACTCTTTAAAACTCTTTTTAAGGTTTGGAAACAGAAAATGGTCAAATGGAGCAAGATCTGGTGATTAGGGAGGATGGTCTATGCACTGAAACACCAACTGCATCAAAACATCCTTCATTTTGCCAGCCTTGTGAGCAGGTACATTGTCTTGCAAAAAAGAGAACTCCTTTCTGCAGCTTCCCTCTCCTTTCTGCAGCTTCCCTCTCCTTTTTCTTTCAATGCCTTCTTTAATCGACACAGCAAGTTACAGTAGTATTCTGCATTATCTGTTTGGCCTCTTGAAAGATAGTCATTGTAACACCTTCCTGATCCCAAAACACTGTGGCCATGACTTTCCTGCTGACTTTTGGGTCTTAAATTTCCTTGGCCTTGGAGACCCTGAGTGCTGCCATTGCATGGACTGTTGTTTTGTCTTAGGATCATGGTGATGTAATCATGTTTCATTAACAAGTAATTAGTCGTTCCAAAAAGTTGACATCAGCTTGCTGAAATTTTGCAAAATCAACTTGGAAGTGTCCACTTAATGTCGTTTCTCATCAGCATTCAAACATTTGGGCACCCACTTGGCTGACAGCTTCTGCATATCCACTGCTCTTGGATTATATACCCAACACATTCCCTGGATATCTGTAGTGTCTCGAGCAATTGTTTTAGCTGATATTCGACAGTCTGACAAAATCAGGTCATGGACATGGTCAACAATTTCAGGAGTTGACACCATTTGATGCCTCCCAGACCTTGCTGCTTCTTCGGTCTTGAAATCTCCACGATGAAAGTTTGCATACCACTTCTTCACTATTGTATTTCTTTTAAAATTCTACATGATATCTTTAATCCTCTTATTCCTTTATTTTGGAATGTTTACCGATTCTCCTTTGCAAGAGGTATCCAACAATTTAAACTCTCCCTTCCTTCTAAAAAAGGAATTAAAGGAGTCAAGATCTTCAGTCAATCTTTGGTCTTTAAACTCTCTCAACTCTGGAATGATTTCCCCTTTTTTTAAGGAGTTCAGTTCATTTCAGTTTTTCTGTAAATCTTTAAAAACTACTCTATTTGCCAAATATTTTGAAAATTAATTATTTTGAAATTTTGCTATTATCTTCTATTTATCATTTGTAAATCATTCCCTGTTTATTTAATTGCTGTAAACCATCAGAATGATGACTCAGTATACAAAGTTAAGCTTTAGTTTAGATTATGATGGGAATTTGTCACTCACTGTTTACATCATACATTTATGGATTTCCTTTGGAGATTTCTTCTGCAAGAATAGGAACTTCATAACGGCTTGGAGGCCTACACTTGAAAATTCCATATTTTTGACATGGTTCTATCAATGATCTGAAACAACATCAAAACATAGCATTACAATTCTGCAAATTAGTACTTTGCGAAATAAAATAACACCCTTTTCAGCATACAGTGGCAAAATAATGTTTAGAATTTAGGAAGTTGGTTGGGCTGAGAACTTTTCAGCACATACTCTTATAGGAGCCCCTTTACCAAGCAGCACTAAAAATTGGCCTGCGTTAACCACAATGCAGGTCTCTCCCGCATGCTGAGACCACTTTCAGTGCTGCCAGTAAAAGGCAACTTTCTCCATCTTAACAATAATTGCCATGCGCTAATTTCCCATCAGCGCCTGAGGCCCTACCACCACCTATTTTGTAGGCAGCAAGGGCTCACATGCTAATTGGTTAGAGCAAGGCAATGTAGCTGCGCTAACCGATTAGCCTAGTACACGCCTACTCTCCAGCTAGGCACTAAAAAAATAAGGATGCAGTAAGGCACATGTTGATGTTTACTGCAGCTTAGTAAAAGAACCTTGGTATTTGTCTTCTGTATACATCAAAAGAACAAGTTAAAACCTGATCTTTAAAAAAGTTTTTCCCCATAGTCTCAAGATGAGGCAAAAAAATTTGTAAATCAGTCCTTTGATTCCTGTATGTTTCTGGTTTCAGGCTCATGATTTGGGCTTTTTGTTATTGGGCATAGTAGCCTTTTTCATGGATACGTTTGTGGTAACTGACATAAGCAAAGGGTCACAATGAACAGCAGCATGGTGACAGTTAATCACTGGTGAGTGCTCTGCTGGTAACCATTGCCTCAATTTGTCCTTCTCGGCATGAGTGCTACAGTGGAACAATTTAAAGCTTAGTAAAGGGTTAACAAGGACATTCCCAATAAAAGAAAAAAAGAGTTAACGGTGGTGGTGTTTTGAAAAGAGTAATTCAAAAATAGTGAAACTGTTTTACAACTGATATGAATTTTGCTCTATTACAATTACAGGTACTATTAGTATTCATGTATTCGGTATTTCTAGATGCATACAGCACTGTACAAATATGGAACTTGACTAAGATTACAAACTATACCCAGCAGTGAACTATTGCTTGTCTGTGATCACTCATAATTATCCGAGTGGTTGAAATTTTTAAGTAATGGAGGCTGGTATCCATGGTGTGCCACCAACTTACCACCAGATGGCAATGCCAGGCTGTAGCTTCCAGTATGGCTATTCCTCATGCTGTGGACTAGCCCGATCTCTCTCTCTCTCTTTCCTACTTCTTTCTGCTATTGCTGTCATGTGTTCACCGATCATCCCAATACTGCACGATTCCAAAAGGCTGATGATCATTGAACCATGTGGCCCCACTATTAGGAAGAGTAAGAAAACAAGTATCAGGCTGGTATGCGGGGAGTGTGTAGCACAGTGGTTAGATCTACAGCTTCAGCGCCCTTGAGGTTGTGGGTTCAAATCCCATGCTGCTCCTTGTGACTCTAGGCATGTTACCTAATCCCCTATTGCCCCAGGTACATTAGATACAGTGTAAGCCCACCAGAAAATGCTTGAGTACCTGATTGTAAACTTCTTAGGCTATAAATGGTATATAAATACTAAAAATAAATAAAAAGGGCAGCTGCAAGTCAGCACAAGATGACAAGTGCCTGCTGTCATTTCACTCATTAGATGGGCCTAAGGTAATCCAAACCCTTTCCCCAACTTCTGCCTCCCCACGTACTCCTCTCACTGAGCTAACAGTAGATGTGTTTAATTGCACTTCATCTCTTGCTGTCATGAGTCAATCCTGTAATACAGGCCTTGAGATCAGGCTCATGGCAATAGGAAATAATGTGCAAAAAGGGTACACAGTAAGGAAGAGGATTAGAAGAGTAGATTACCACGGGACTGTGCAAAGCTCCAGTGCCAAAATGGAGTCCTGAGAACATTGATTTGATTGGGAATTTAGCAAATTAAGCTTGGTGGAGAAGAGAGATTAAGGGCTCCTTTTACAAAGGTGCGCTAGCGTTTTTAGCGCACGCACATGATTAGTGTGCGTTAGCCGAAAAACTACGACTTGCTTAAAAGGAGGCGGTAATTTTCTTAAAAGTTTAGAGTTGGGGATGGTCTCAGAAGACTGGAGCAGGGCAGATGTGGTGTCTCTCTGCAGATGTGGAAGTAAGGAGTAGTCTAGGAACTACAGGCCAGTTAGTCTGACTTCTGTGGTAAGTAAATGAATGGAAATGCTTCGGAAACAGAGGATAATGAGGATTCTGGAACCTAATGGATTGCAAGATCTGAGGCAGCATGGCTTTATTAGAGGTAGGTGGTATGAAGCAAATTTGATTAATTTTTTTGACAGGGGTGAGCAGGGGGTTGTATCTAGAGAAGAGGAGTAGATTTTATCAAAGTCTTTGACACAGATCCACAAAGACAACTTACTGATATAACCCCTAAAGAGACTGGGTTAAAAATTGGTTGAGTGAAAGTTGACAAAAGTTAGTTGTAAATGGAGTTCACTGAAGAAAGGGATATGCTAGAAAGACTGGTTTTTTGGTATGCCAGAAGGATCAGTTCTTGTCCATTTTTTTTTTTATATTTTTGTAAGCCGGGGGTTAAAAATACTTCAGTGCATGAAAGAAGAGTGAGATGTGGTGGTGATTGTGTCTGATGATGATAAGGTAGCCCAACAGGTGAAAAAGCCAATGGCAAAAGCCAGAAGGATGCATAAGAAGAGGAATAGCCATCAAGAAAAATGAGGTGATAATGCATCTTTATAAGGCTCTGGTGAGATCCCATTTAGAATACTGTGTAAAGCTTTGGAGACTGCACCTTCAAAATGATATAAAGAGGATAGAATTGGTCAAGAGGGTGGCTATTAAAATGGTCAGTGGTCTTTGTCATAAACCCTCGATTCTATATATGGCACTAAGGGCTCCTTTTACAAAGCAGCGCTAGGGCCTTAACGCACCGAATAGCGCGTGCTAACTTGCCACATTCGCTAGCCACTACCGTGACCTTTTGAACATGCGGTAGGTTTCTGGCTAACGCGTACGATAAAACCGCTAGCGCGGCTTTATAAAAGGAGCCCTAAGACTTGCATGTGAAAGTTAATTGAATAGCAAGCCAATTAGCCTGGATATTTGGGCCCTAACAGTTCTACCTGACTTTATTTTACATTTCTGTGGTGTCGGGATCCATGCATAAAATTTATGCATGACTCCAAAAAGAGAACACGGCCAAAGAAGAGTCATGGGTGAATCAGGGATAGTCCCCAAAATTTGCACGTGCTGTTATACAATAAAGGAGATCCGTGCCTAATTTTGGCATGAGGATTTACACCAGGGTTCAGTTGTTGTAAATCCTTATGCCTACAGTTAGTCGCAGATCCTGGCATATTTTATCAACAGTGCTTAAGAGTGCCATTTATAAAATAGTGCTTAGCACTATATTTTTGTGCCGATTTATAGGTGCCATTCATAGAATTTATTCCAAAGTACATGGGCACAGACATAAAGGTCTCACTATGTATACTTTGGTTAAAAAAAAAAAGTGGCAGAAAGGATATATGATAGAGACATGTAAATACTTCCTTGGCATAAATACACAGGAGATGTTCAGCTAAAATGAAGCTCTAGAATTTGGGATCATAAGATTTAGGTAAAAAGGGATAATGTAAAGAAATGCTTCTTTACAGAAAGTGTAGTTGATTCATTGAATGATCTCTCAGATTCTACCTGAATTAAAGAAAGCATGAGACAGACACAGATCTTTAAGGGAGATAAATGGGATATTTAGCAGCTTTTTCATTTTACTACAAGGCTACCTCTAGGGGTCAGTGCCACTACCTTACGTCCTAAGCAGGCAGGACAGGAGTAGAAAGGGGACCACTTCAGCCCTGTAGACACTAAGGATCACCTCTGGATAACTCCTAGAGGTGAAGGGGTCTGTGGGGATAGACAATTGGAATTGAAGAGGGGTGTGTGTGGAGATCCAAGATGGCACCCTAGGTAGATGGAGCTCCAAGTCTCTTATGAAGATTTTACTTTAAGGCTGGTGTATTTTCTTCATTTACGATGGTGAAGCAGAAAAACAAGACAAGGATCGTTCCCTCCGAGTCCTAGTCGGTGATCACTAATTCATCAGATGAACAGGTTGTAGTTTGGGAAGCCTCCAGTTCATCTTGAACCGGCACTGGCAATGTTGCTGCCTTACTGGAGCTTAATGTGACTCTGAGCCTGGAGAACGGACTCCTGGCTCAGGCTTGCAGGTAAGCAAGGAACTATTGGCAGTGCAGCTGCCACAGGAAATGTGATTGGCGTTGGTGGATCCAAAGAGGGAGATAGCTTTGGAGCTGAAAGCATCCTCTAAGGAGCTGGTACAGCTGCTGGTGTGGTTTTGGAAAGTGGGGGAAGTTTTAAAGGGAGTTCTAGGAAATAAATCATGGCAGATAAGGCCAAATGACCTATCCAGTCTGCTCTTCAACAGCATCCACTATCTCCTCTCCATAAGAGATCCCATGTGCCTGTCCTCCTGTGGGTGGGGCCTTAGGCGCCTGGCCCAATCAGGCCCTAAGGCCCGCCATTCGGAGGATGGCGGGCCTGCCTGGTGGACAGGCTTGAAACCTATCCGTCCGGACAACTTACCATAAGTGAAGGGGCAGTGGGGGGGGGGGGGTTGGGGGGTTGGGGGGGGAGGCGATTGGAGGTTGGGAGGGCCTTCAGGGGTCGCTGTGGGCAGGAGGGGTTAGGTTCCTTCCTGCCTGTATTTTAAGGAGGTGGGGGGGTGGCGGAGCTTGCGCCTCGCCGGGAGGGGTTGAGCTCCCTCCTGCTGGTATTGGTTCGGGGGTGGAACACGATCGCGGCAGGAGAGATTGGGCATCTCTCTTGCGGTGGGTTGCAGCAGTTCGAGGGGAATGGGGATTGCAATTGCAGCAGGGGAGATGAGCCATCTCTCCTGCCGTGATTGTTGCTAGGGGGGGGGGCAAGTTGCTGGGGCTGCTGAGCTGATTGCAGTAGCCGCGATCAGCTCAGCAACCCCTATTTGTAACTTATACCTGTTTTGACTTGGTTTAAGTTCTGACTGGGCAACGTGCTCAAGTTTTTGGTTATACTTACTGTACGACTAAGTCTATGTCGGCCCACCTCTCACCATATCCCCTCCTCTAAAAATGCCTCTTTTCACTCTAGACGTTTAGAGGCAGGGGAAAGGCCTAAGCTGGTTTTAGATACGTCTAAAACCAGCTTTGATTATCGGTACTTGGACGATCTGGCTTTTTGATTGTCCAAGTACCGATTTAGGCCACTTTGCATGTTTTTGGTTTCTTTTCTTTTAGGAATCCATAGCAATGTTGAGGTAAAAATGGACAGCTGGAATAAGCTCCCAGTACAGGTGGTTGAGGCCAGCAGCGTGCCAGTTTTTAAGAACAGTTGGGATGCTCATGTCAGATCTCTACGAGGGAAAAGGTCATCAGAGAGCGATTAATTAGGGGGGGTGGGTCAATGGAGTGGGCAGACTCGATGGGCCTTGGCCCTTTTCTGCCGTCACTTTCTATGTTTCTGTGTAATTGTCTTTTAGAAAAGTTTCTGCACACATGATATCTATTTTGATGTTGATAAATATCAGTTCATGTTAGTAATGCTGGCTATGAAATCCTTCTATACCAACATTCATTACAGGAAAGCTATAGAAATTGTTTATTTTATCGTGAGCTGTAGATCATGAATTCTTTTGTGTATGTGTTGATAGGCAGATACTATAAAGAGATCATATGCACTCATATGGTTATATCTATGGCACTACACTTAACAAACCTTTCACCAAATCTGAAGATAAACAACTGTATAGGAACCTGTTAAAAAAATAAAGCTTTTCAATTGGGAAATGTACATCAGTTACATTTCTAATATAATTTATTTTCAACAAAAATTTCTAGTTGCATACAGTAGAGGCAAAAGGTTTCAGGATTAATTGCTACTGCAGTTCTTTTCTTAAAGATGTAGGAAAGACATACATTGCCCATTTTAGGGGAAATTCTATATATGGTGCCCAAAAAATCAGAATAAATCCCACTTGGTGCTAGTCTATGAACTGCACGTAAAGTAAGGCGTTGTTTGTAGAATAGCACTTAGTGGCAGAACCTGTGACTAATTCCCCCCTTTTACGAAGCCACATTAGACCTTTTTTTATCACTGGACGTGGTGGTATTACCTTCGACACACCTTCTTTTCTACAAAGTAGAATTTATATGCATCTCTTTATAGAATATGCTTAAAATTCTTATTAGTGTCAATAATTGCTTGTTAGTAGCCAATTATCAGTGCTGGTTGGCTTGTTAATTAAGTTGCACATGCAAATTGGGCGCATGCCCAAATTTGCATGTGTAACTCAAAGTGCCATTATATAGAATCCAAGGGTATATGGCATTTTAAGTGTAAGACATCATTTACCTCGATTTTCAAAAGGCCTTTGACAAGGTGCCACATGAAAGGCTGCTTAGGAAGCTGTGGAACCACGGGGTGGGCGGGGATGTACACAGATGGATCAAGCACTGGCTGTCAGGTAGACTACAGAGGGTCGGAGTAAAGGGCCAATATTCTGACTGGCGGGGAGTCACGAGCGGTGTGCCACAGGGATCGGTGCTGGGGCCGCTACTCTTCAACATATTTATCAATGACCTGGAAACGGAGGCAAAGTGTGAGGTTATAAAATTTGCAGACGATACCAAACTCTGCGCCAGAGTTAGGACCAGGGAGGAGTGTGAGGAACTGCAACGGGACCTCGATAAGCTGGAGGACTGGGCAAACAAATGGCAAATGCGCTTTAACGTAGATAAATGCAAGGTCATGCACATAGGGAAAAAGAACCCGTTGTTCGAGTATAAAATGGGGGGGAGATTGCTGGAAGACACCGCACTTGAGAGAGACTTGGGTGTGCTAGTGGATCCATCCATGAAACCATCTGCACAGTGTGCAGCAGCCTCGAAGAAAGCCAACAGGATGCTGGGCATCATCAAGAGGGGCATATCAACCAGGACGCGGGAAGTCATCATGCCGCTGTATCGAGCGATGGTGCGCCCACATCTGGAATACTGCATTCAATATTGGTCGCCGCACCTCAAGAAGGACATGGCAGTTCTTGAGAGAGTCCAAAGGAGGGCAACGAAACTGGTAAGAGGGCTGGAAAACTGCCCATATGCCGAGAGGCTGGATAAACTGGGGCTCTTCTCTCTGGAAAAGAGGAGGCTCAGGGGGGATATGATAAAGACCTTCAAAATACTTAGGGGCATAGAGAGGGTGGACAGGGACAGGTTCTTCAGACTAAAAGGGACGACAGGTACGAGGGGGCACTCAGAGAAACTGAAGGGAGATAGGTTCAAATCAAATGCAAGGAAGTTTTTCTTCACCCAAAGGGTCGTGAACAAATGGAATGCGCTCCCAGAGGAAGTGATCCGGCAGAGTACAGTACAGGGATTCAAACAGGGATTGGACAGACTCCAGAGGGAAAAGGGAATCGTGGGGTACTGAGGGAGGTGCTGGGATGTTGCATAAGTATAGACAGCTCACCAGGTCGTGCAGGTGCAAGGCCGGAGGATTAGGACATTGATGGGAAGATAGGACTTCGATGAGAAACCTAGGGGGCAAGGGGGCCCCTTCTGGTGATTAAGGCAGGTCATGACCTGTTGGGCCGCCGCGGGGGCGGACTGCTGGGCGGGATGGACCTCTGGTCTGACCCGGCAGAGGCACTGCTTATGTTCTTATGTTAATTTAACAATTACCAATCTATCACTAGTTGAAAGCTCAGTTATGTATGCAGAGTGCAGGTGGGAAACGCAAATATCTATTTTAGAGGGGTAGTTACAAATATGTTTCAAGTTTATTTAGGGCCTATCATAAAATGTCTAAGCAGCTTACAATAAAAATGAGGTGGGGGTGGGGAGAGGAGGTGTCTGCCAGACATGACATGTATGTGGAGGAAAGGGGGAGAACTACAATATTATATAGATAAAAATATGGGGAGGGATAAAGCGATGGGGATGGTCTCGGTGCTCTAACATTCCACCAACCCATGTTAAGTAGAGTGAAGGGGGAGCATGGACTAGCTGACAGGTTATGAGGAGGAGAAATTAAGTCAAAGCATCGGAGAAATTAAATGTTTTAAGATCTGTCTTAAATTTACTTAAGGATGTTTGTAATCTGAGATGCTATGGTAAAAGATTCCAATGTGTAGAGCCCTGCAAAGAGAAGATAGTCCCTACCTTCCATGATATTATCTCAGACACCACCCATTGCACTATCAGACGGTTCTGATTAACAGATCTAAGAGTTCTACGGATCATTAAGGTGTCGGTTATCTGCTTAAATAGATGGGAGATTCAGTGGCACAGATTTTGAAAATGAGAAGTAGAATTTTGTGGGTGATTTGGTGTGAAATAGGAAGCCAACGTGCGGTTTTTAGTAAGGGGGGGTAACATGGTCGAATTTGCGGTGGCTGGTGATGAGTTTATATTGGATGTGTTTTGGATGAGTTGCAGTCGTTTGCAGTCTTTGACCCTAATGCCTTTATAGAAGGAATTGCAGCAATATAGGCATCTAATCACCAGGGAGTGGACTAAAAAATTTAATGCAGAGGGATATAGGAGGTTACGGATGGTGCAAATGAGGCAGACCTTATAAAATGAGAAGAGATTTGAGTAAAATTGAGTGTAGAGTACTCGTGTGGTTGAAACATGCGGGATGGGTATTTCATGTGGGATGGATGAGGATAGTGTAAGAGTTTGACTTTTGCTGAAGAGAAGAGATTTTGACTTGGCTCGATTAAGAAGTAGTCTATTATATGCACCGCCTTTTCCTGCCCTCCAGCTGCATTCACCCCTCCACCAAGCAGCAGGCAGCGCTTCAAGCACACCGTCTGTAGCTGATTTGGAAGCTTTTCCTCCAACCCAAGAGCTGATGTCGGAGAGAAGGCTTCTGGGTCAGCAGCATGCAGGGCCCGTGGCCCTGTGAAGAAGTGCAGTTGGAAGGCAGGAAGGAGGCAGCTGACCTGGATGGCTCCAGTACAATCTTGCAGGAGGGGGGCACCGAAGTAGTTGGACTACAGAATATGCATGCACATTGGACCAAGGAAGAGAGAGAAAGGGAGCACGAAATTGGGATAGAGGAGGGTGTGCATTGGGACATGGGTGGAGCACGAACTTGGGACACAGAAGGAAGTGAGAAGGCATGAACTTTGGACAGAAAAGGGAGAGAAGAAGGGGGCACGAACTTAGGACATAGGATGGAGGGAACGAGGGAAAGATGCTGAGGTGTGGGTGGAAATAGAAAGAGATAATTTTTGGGCATGAGTGTGAGTGAGAGTGAAAGAGAGATGGTGCACATGGGGAATGGAGAAAAGGAGAATTTTGTAGCATAGGTAGAGAGAGGAGTGAGATACAGATGCATGGGGAAGAGAAAGATGAGAGGGAGAAATGTTAGATATGATGATGGAGAGGGAACTGTGGGGCATTGAAAAGGATGCAAGAGAGAGGAATTTTGGACATAGTGGGGGTTGAGAGATAAATGTTGTATATGGCAGTAGATGGGGTGAGAGAGGTGCACCCTTGATTCTTTTCTCTCTCTTTTTCCCCACTCCCTTTGCAGCAAGGGATGGAATGAGAGATAAAGAGATGAGACATGTTACACATGGGTCTGGAGGAGAAAGGAAGAAATGCTGTGCAGGAGTGGGGAGGGGAAAAAAAGTGAGATTGATCCAGGATAGAAGGGAGTACAATGGGAGAAAGGGAAGAGAGGGAGAAATGCTGAACCATGGTAGGAGGAACCAATGGACAGCAACAGAAGAATTTGCAGAAAACGGGAAAGCGGAAAAAAGAGAAACTGGGATCAACTTGATGAAAAAATAAATCTCCAGACAACAAAGGTAAAAAAGGAATTTATTGACTGAAATATGTTAGCTTTGGGAAATGTATATAGCAGATGTGTTTGTATTATGTTCAAAAGAAAAGGAAATGCATTTCTGGTTTTATTTCTCCAATGCTGAAGCAAACACAGTTTATATTTGAGTCAACGGAGGTCACCTCGGTTTATTTTTGGATCGGTTTATATTCGAGTATATACAGTATTTGGTGATACCTCACAACCCCGACATCCCTCTGAATATCCTCTGACATCTCTGCCCCCCCTCCCCCACACATCCCTTCAGCATTCCTGGGCTCTCCTCCCACATCCCCAGAACTCCCCCCCCCAATACCTTTGGATGAGAAAATGGCAGGAGGGAAGCTCACTCCCTCCTGCCTACAGGGCCGCGTGCTGCAAATGATGGGGCTGCCCCCTCCCACTGCATCTTGGGATGCAGTGGGAGGGCCTGATTGGCTCAAAATTGCCATCCTTGTATATACTCCCAGTCCTTGAGGGCTGCCAACAGGTCAGGTTTTAATGATATTTCTCATGAATATGCATGAGAGCAATTTGTATACAGCATAGGTAATAGATAAGCAAATTTCACTCATATATGTTTATTAGGGATATTATGAAAACTTGGTCAGTTGACAACCCTTAAGGACTTGGAATGAAGACAGAGACTCTATCCAGCTTGTTAGTCACTTTGAGTTCAGTCCACTAGAGATGTTAAACAATATGGTATAGAAGGGCTATGAACCCCCTACCCCCATCATCAGATACTGAGTTTAGGAATATCAACCATGATGGAAAGGTAAAGAAAGAACTGAATAAAGCATTTGGACTGAAAGAAATCTACCTATTGGTACAAAGTCATGTTGGTACTTTAATATTAAAGGAATCAATAGAAATCAATTGAGGGCTGATGAAGGGTATTTGAAGTGCCATGTTTCCCCGAAAATAAGACAGTGTCTTATATTCATTTTTGGTCCAAAAAGCACATTAGGGCTTATTTTTGGGGGTTGTCTTTTTTTTTTTTTTCTTCATGTACAGCAATCATCTCTCCCTTCCTCTCTTCCACCCCAGTTATTCCTCTTTTCTTTCTCCCCTCCCCCCCCAATGTGCAGCATCTTTCCTTCCCTCTCACCCATCCCCTTGTGCAGCATCTTTCTATCCCTCCCTCCCATCCCCCTGTGCAGCAGAACCCCACCGACCCACCCACTCTGAGACTGACATACCTCTGCTCTTTGGCCTCCAAACACAGCAGCGGTGGCAGCAGCGCTCTGAACGGGCTGCTTTGCAGCCTTCCCTGCTGGGGCCTTCCCTCTGCTGCATCACTGATGATGTCATTAGTGACGAGGCAGAGGGAAGGCCCTGGCGGGGAAGGTGACGAAGCAGCCCATTCAGAGCGCTGCCGCTGCTACTATTTATGGAGGCTTCGGAGTGGAGGTATGTCAGGTCTAAATGGGGTGGGGGTCGCTGAACTGATGAGTCCAATTTTTTTGGCGGATCAGGCAGCACTAGTGTCAGGGATGGATTCAGGGAGTGTCAGGGACATTCAGAAGGGGCTTCGGGGATCAATCTTAATTAGGGCTTATTTTTTGGGTAAGGCTTATGTTGCTGTCTAACTTCTAATATACAGATACAGTTCTCTGCATAGTCCTCAGGTTTTTGTACTGAAGAAAAGACTTCTCTAAGTTAATGGCCACTGTAAGAGTTTCCTGTTCAGCCAACCCCTAATTCCTTAATCTTGATGTCACCAGTCAGACTCTGAATCAATTGAACAGTTCTTTAAAAATGAAGCAAATAACTTACATTCAGATGATAGTTCAATGTAGTTCAAGCCTGTACATTCCTTCTCTCTCCACTAACATATCACATCTGTGCTAGGAGTGTCCACACTGTGGAGATGACACCGTTCTCCAGACTTAGAAGTAATCTAAGCTGTATTTGATTGTCAGAATTAAAGGGGTGAAACACCTGGTGGGAGAAAAGCACTCTCATGCTCTCACTCTGGCATGTGCTCAGCAAATATGGCCACTGCTCTCCTCAGACTGAAGAAGGAGATGGGCCCATGCTCTGTGGAAGCAACCCAGACTACTGGAAGGAAAGCTGTCTGGGTAGTTCAGTCCACTGCTACACATCTAAACAAACATTAACTGAGCAAATGCCCACATAACATGGGGGCATAACAACTTATATTAGGAGCATCTTTAAAAATCATGCTAGGGTTTATTTTCAGGATAGGTCTTATTTTTCGGGGAAAGGCGATATACCTTAATTTGAGTATTCCTTATTTGCTTTGTACTGCTATTACTTCTGTTTAGATTCTTTATTATAAGGGACTCTGAATGAGAGTGGCATATTTAAAAGAGAAATAAACTAAATTTAAACCAAGCAATTACAGAACAATGCATATGGGATAGGTATCAATGTAAAAGACAGGAAAAGATTTGCTAGAATCTTCTGGTTTTACTGAGCTAAACATCTTGTCAGACCAACCAGATGGGAGTTTTTATGAATATATTGATAGTATAAAGAATATTATGTTTTTTCTGGCTTTTGTTTATACAATAAAACCTTGGATTGCAAGTAACTTGGTATGCAAGTGTTTTGCTAGATAAGCAAAATATTTTATTAAATTTTAATGATATACAAGCAATGTCTTGCAATACAAGTACATGCAGTATACATGCGTCACATCATCACAACTGAGCCGATGGTTCTTCTGTCGCTGACACTGTGGGAGTGTAGTGACTGTTCTAAACGAGCGAGGTCTTGCAATACAAGCACATACAGTATTTTGTATTAAAGTTTTTGTGTTGTGGAACGAATCGTCTGAGTTTCCATTATTTTTTATGGGGAAATTCGCTTTGATATGCGAGTGTTTTGGATTTACAAGCATGTTTTCAGAATGAATTATGCTCGTAAACCAAGGTTTTACTGTACTTTAATTTAGCTTACTCCGAAAGGCTCATAAAATGCAGTCCTATTTTTATGTAGTCCTTCATAACTGGTTAAGTGTCAGATATCATACTTAACCTTTTATGTTTCAGCCATCTCCCTATATTCAGGAATTCAGTGCCAGAGCCTTGTCATTGCCGGCATTGAATTTCTGGGTTTAATGCCAGCAGTGGTCAGCAAAACACTGATTGTCACTGGTTGAATATCAGTTGGAGTAGTTTTCTCCCTTTGATTTTTTACCCTTTTTTTGTTCTCTTTTCTTTACAAATTGTAGTTCTCCCCTTTTTTCCTTGTGTTGTTTTTTTTTACCCCCCACCCCCATGTCAAGTTTGCTTAGTCAGTTTACGTCTTGATTGTTATTTGATGCAAGTACCCCATTTTATATTTTAATGTACAACACTTTGAATTTTATAATTAGCATTTAATCAAATTTTAATAAACTATGAAACTATGAATTGATAAAGAAGTATTTTTTTTTTCTTTCAGATTTTGCTGCAAATCTTTGGTGTGGTATCTGTGGCTATAGCAGTAATTCCTTGGATACTCATTCCTTTAACTCTGCTTGCAATCGCTTTCATATTTCTGAGGCAATTTTTCTTAGAAACATCACGAGACATTAAACGACTAGAATCTACCAGTAAGTATCTTTGTGTACTTTCTAAAATGGTGTTTGATCTTTGATATAGTAAATTAACTGACTGGGATGGAACTAGGCTGCTGATGCTAACATTTAAAAAGGAGATAGAGCAGGACTTCCGGTGACATCACCGAGCGGCATGGTTGGGTAAGACTCGAGCTCCATCTTGGCCTGCGTTAATTTGGCGAAATTAGCAAACCTTTACCATCAGCATTTGCCTAAATATAGTTGATAAGAACATAAGCAATGCCTCCGCTGGGTCAGACCTGAGGTCCATCGTGCCCAGCAGTCCGCTCACGCGGCGGCCAACAGGTCCAGGACCTGTGCAGTAATCCTCTATCTATACCCCTCTATTCCCTTTTTCAGCAGGAAATTGTCCAATCCTTTCTTGAATCCCAGTACCGTACTCTGCCCTATTACATCCTCTGGAAGCGTATTCCAGGTGTCCACCACACGTTGGGTAAAGAAGAACTTCCTAGCATTCGTTTTGAATCTGTCCCCTTTCAACTTTTCTGAATGCCCTCTTGTTCTTTTATTATTCGAAAGTTTGAAGAATCTACTCTCTCTATGCCCTTCATGATCTTATATGCCCCTCTAAGTCTCCTCTTCTCCAGGGAAAAGAGACCCAGTTTCTCCAATCTCTCAGCATATGAAAGGTTTTCCATTCCCTTTATCAGACACGTCGCTCTCCTCTGAACCCTCTCGAGTAACGCCATGTCCTTCTTAAGGTACGGCGGCCAATATTGGACGCAGTACTCCAGATGCGGACGCACCATCGCCCGATACAATGGGAGGATAACTTCTTTCGTTCTGGTAGTAATACCCTTCTTGATTATACCTAGCATTCTATTCGCTCTCTTAGCGGCCGCTGTGCACTGTACCGTCGGCTTCATTGTCATGCCCACTATTACCCCCAAGTCCCTTTCTTGGGTATTCTCATTCAATAATCTCCCTCCCATCGTATAGCTGTACCTCGGGTTTCTGCTTCCCACATGTAGTACTTTACATTTCTCAATGTTGAACTTCATCTGCCATCTCGTCGCCCATTCCCCTAGTTTGCTTGTTGTCAGTGCCTGCTTCATGGCGGCCAAGAAACAGCGCCCAAATTTTTCAAACTTTTGCTTTTTGAACCAATGAGACCCGCGGATCTTCAGCGTACAAGATAGCGGCAGGTTCCAACTGCAACGTGCAGCCAAATTGCAAAGCAGAGGAGAGCGCAGCTTGTGGCTTCTCGGATTTCAAAATCAGTTTGGCTAGTAAGGAGGACTTGATCCACTGGATGCTAGATTTGAAAGCTTCTCTGTCTGGTATGAAACAGGACCTTAAAATCAATATGGAGGGCCTGTATAAAAAGCTGGATGATATGGGGTAGAGAGCTATGGGTAGCTGCGGTATCCTACTGAAACAGGGACGTAAAAAAAAAAAAGTCGCTGTGGGGATGGGGAAAAGGCCTTGTCCCCGCAGTTAACTGAGGATAGCGCTGAAGATCGTACAGTCCAGCAGTCCCCTCCCTCCTTTTTCCCAATCGCGGTCTGGGCATCTCCTTCCCTCCTTCCCTTCCCCTTCTCTACACTGTCTTACTTTAATTTTCATCTTAACAAGCCGCTGGAACCTTCAAGTCGAGTGCGGCTGCCAGAAAGTCCTCCTCTGATGCAACTTCTTGTTTCTGTTTGCGTCAGAGGAGGACTTTCTGACAGCCTCACGTGACTTCAAGGCTCCGGCAACTTGTTAAGATGAAAATTAAAGTAAGCCAACGAAGGAAAGGGGAAGGAAGGGAGGAAGGGAGCTGCTGAACCGTGACGGGAATGAGAGGGCTGCTGGACCTGGCGAAGGGGGGTGAAGAGGAACAGATGCTGTACACTTTGGTGGGGAATATATGTGGGGATGGGGACCGAGCTCGCAGTGATGGAACGGGGACGGGATGGAGCTTGTAGTGATGGGACAAGAACAGGGATAGAGCTCGTGTTGACGTTACAGGGACGAGCTCACGGGAACTGGGCGGAGACAGAGACAAACTTTTTCCCCGTGTCATTCTCTAATATGGGGCAACATTTGAATGATTTTGAAGAGGTCATAACGCATGACCAAGAAATAATAGGGCTGCAACAACGCTGTGATCAGATCGAACTCAATACTGAGAACTTGTTATTGAAAATTAAGGATGGGGAAAATAGAGCCCATCGCAACAGTCCTAGGGCGGGTGTGCCTGAATCCTTCATGGAAAAAGAAGTATCAAAGCTAATGCAAATGGTATGTCATCACTTTTTGCGAGCTGCAGTTCCGGAAGGGGATCTTCCAGAGCTTGAGTTTGAGAGTGTTCACAGAGCATTGGGCCCTCTGCAGCCAGGGAGACCGCTTATTACTTATTACCTGCTTTTTGCACTTTCCACAAAAAGAACGTATATTGCGAGCAGCCCGGAAAGTGGATCATTTTACCCTGTAGAGCGCTAAAGTGGAGCTCTTTATTGACCTATCCTGCATAATGCTCCACCGCAGAAGGGAGTGTCGGGAGGTCGCCGGTTGCGTACAGGAGCATAACATCCACTATAAATGGACCTACCCCTTTGGACTTTCTTTTGTGGTGGACAATAAGCTGCGCCCTAAGCTCCTGGGATGAACACTAGGCCAGGGCCATAGGGAGTGAGGGGGGCAGGGTGGTCCTGTCGGGGGGGGGGGGGATTGAGGAGAGTGCGCGAGCCTAGGTCCCCGTGCATTCTCTTTCTGCCCTCACAGCCAACCACTTGCGCAAGCAGGGAGAAATCCTAAGCTCCAGTTGACCTTTTGGACACCCCTGCCCCTTGTCCCCAAGCATAGCTTTGAGACGTTGAAATGTCCCATTTTCAGAAAGAGAGCAGTTGGGTAAAGACCCAAAGCAGTGTAGCTCCTATTGGCCTATTTCATTGCTGGGGGTTGACTACAAGGTGTTTACCAAATTCTGGCCGATCGATTACAAAGTTATATGCCCCAATTTGTTAAAGATGACCAACAGATCTTTGATAACATTTGCAGAGTAAGCCAGTTGATTTGGTAAGCCCGCCGGGAAGAGGATTCTACTCTAATGTTAGGTATAGATGCCAAAAAGGCTTTTGATCGGTCTGTTGGTCTTATCTATTCCAAGTGTTGGAAAAATTGGGTCTCCCAAATACTTTTTTGATGTGGCTCCATACTCTTTAGAGGGCTCCTTTGGCCTGTTTGAAGGTCCTACTTGGAAAGTTTCCAGTTGGGTCATGGAACGAGGCAAGGTTGTGCTTTATCCCCAGTTTTGTTTGAATTGGCAATGGAGCCTTTGGCTCAATTGATGCATCAGACTCCGGCTATTCGGGGTCTGACCTGTGGCACAGTGGAACAAATAGTTTTATTGTTTGCAGATGACATCCTTTTTACTCTTTTGGCCACATGCGAATTCCTACTGGCAGTAGCTCGGCTCCTGGACCTTTATGACTCTGTGTCAGGATTTAAAGTCAGTGTCACTAAATCGGAGATTTTATAGCTCTCCCTTACAGATGTAGAGTGCGGGAATATACGAGCTTCCTTTTCATACCAGTGGGTTTCTAGTTCGCTACGTTATTTGGGAGTTAACCTCACTAGGAACCTTTCTGGTCTCTATACAGCAACCTATCCCGTTATCATAAAGCAAATAGATGAAGAATAGGAGTGTTGGAAACATTTCACTATCTCCTGGTTGGGTAGGGTCTATGCCAGGGATAAGGAACTCCGGTCCTCGAGAGCCGTATTCCAGTCAGGTTTTCAGGATTTCCCCAATGAATATGCATTGAAAGCAGTGCATGCAAATAGATCTCATGCATATTCATTGGGGAAATCCTGAAAACCCGACTGGAAGACGGCTCTCGAGGACCGGAGTTCCCTACCCCTGGTCTATGCTATTAAAATGATAGTACTTCCAAAGTTGTTTTACTTATTCTCAGCCCTGACGATCCCTTTGTCTGCTTCCTTTTTCAAGCGTTTGGAAAGGAATAATAAAGTGTCCCTGGCCCAGCGTAAAATGCTGTTTCAATGGAAGAAACAGGGTGGAATGGGGATGCCACATTTTCTTTCTTATTATCAGGCGGCCCAACTATGCTGTCTAGTGGCCTGGAAATGGGAAATTCCAAAGGGCTGGGTGCACATGGAACAAGCTATCTTGGGCAAGGCCCCTCTGAGGGTTATTTCTTGGCTGCCCTGCTCCATTATAAGAGACTTAGTGACTACCGAGAACCCTATCCTGCAACATGTTCTCAGTCTCTGGGTTAAACTTCGTACATGGTTACTGGGTGGGCAATTATATTTTTCTGGGATGGCCATACCATATGCTCCTCATTTTGCTCCTGGGGACTTGGACATTATGTTTCGAAGCTGGGCGGGAAAGGGATTACTAACTTTGGGACAGCTTTTCTCTAAGGGAGAGTTGGTCTCCTATTTGGAGGCATATGGACTGGTGGGGCGAGATCTCTTTCATTACTGGCAATTGGTGGATTTTTTTTTTTTTAAAAGAGAGCGCTCCCAGATTTGCTAAGCCCCCATCTCCCTTGTAGTGGGCTGTCCTTCAGAGGGTGGGCATGGGTGCTTTTACCCACATTTACAATGCTATACTGCTCTCCATCCCAGTGCCCAGGCAGTATCAGATTGCTTGGGAAAATGCCACTGGCAAGTCATATGAGACTAAGGTGTGGGAGACGCAACTGGGATTTCTTTTACAAGTCCCTGTCACCAGCAATATGGTTGATAACGACTATAAGATGATGTACCAGTGGTATTATACCCCCAGTGCACTTAAAAACTATTTTTGGAACGGGCTCCGAACAATGTTGGAGAGCCTGAGGGTCCCAGGGTTCTTTTCTCCACATATGGTGGTCTTGCCCCAAAGTTATAGCATTTTGGGAACAGGTTATAAATTTTGTCTCTGAGGCATTGGGCTTCCCAGTAGACAAATTGATTGAATGTTGCTTGTTAAATGTCTCACCTCCGGAATTACTAACGTGCCATCGCAAATGGATTCCTCAAGTAGTAATGGCTAGCCGTCTTGTAGTGGCGGACGCCTGGAAAAAGCGAGAGCTTCCCCTTTTGGATTGTGTCCTTGAGAGAGTTAACCATATAGCTTTGATGTCTAAATTAACTGCCCTCTGTAGAAATAGGCTCCCTCATTTCCAGAAAATTTGGGCTCACTTTCTTGCTTGGAGTTTGAAATTTCAACCTGTGATACATTAAGATTTTCATCTATTGGCGCTTTCACTATCCACACTGCTATTTTGAGACTTCTCTACCTTATAGGGGTAAGTGGGAGTGTGGACTGGAGGGTGGGTTTGGGGTAGTGGTAGGGGGGATGCTTTAGGTATTATTTTGTTAGGTTCGTAGTCTCTTTCTAGAAGGCAATGTTTAGCCATGTACTGAAGAGTGACAGTATATCGTAAGTGGAACCTATCGTGTTATGTTGGTTGTACTTTTATGACTTTGCTATTTTAAGGTGTAACATTGTCTTTTGCTTTATATGGTTCAATAAAATTTATAAATATAAAAATAAATAAATAAAAAGGAGATTGAACAACTTTTAAACTAAGATGGGGGGGAAGGGAGCCAACAGCCGCCTAGCAACAGATGGCTTGGTGTAGAGTATCCTTGAAGGATATTGTTGAATCAGAACATTTAGGGAGTCCCAATAGAGAGGTTTCAAAAATGGTGAAAGAAAGCCAAGAGTGCTTAAGAGGGAAGCAGAGTAAAGATATCAGGTTATCCCTGTCATCTTCTCAGCAGCGTGTAGATACAAGGAAAAAACACAATTTCAAGTGTCTGTATACAAATGCTAGAAGTTAGAGTATATAGCACTAAATGATGAGGTAGATATAATAGGCATCTCAGAGACCTGGTGGAAGGAGGACAATCAATGGGACACTGTGTTACCTGGGTAGAAATTATATCGCAATGATAGAGTAGATAAAATTGGAGGAAGGAGGGGGGTTGTGCTATATGTTAGAGCTACCTAGCTGGCTTGGAACTTCCTCTCTGACATCAGGCCTGGCTCGGGGAAGCAAGAAGAAATCGGCGTGGTGGTTTGGGGGGGGCAGGGGAAGAGAGAAAGAAAGACAGAAATAAAGAGGAGGGCAGGGGAAGAGAGAAAGAGAGATGGAAAGAAAAGGGGAGGGGCAGAAATAAATAAATATTGGATTTACAGAAGGAAGTGCAACTAGAGACTCATGAAATCACTAGACAAAAAGGTAGGAAAAATGATTTTATTTTCAATTTAGTGATCAAAATGTGTCCGTTTTGAGAATTTATATCTGCTGTCTATATTTAGCACTATGGCCCCATTTTATTAAACCGCGATAGTGGTTTTTAGCGTAGGGAGCCTATGAGCATCAGGAGCTGCGAGGGGCATTTAGCGCAGCTCCCTGCTCTAAAAACCGCTATGGCGGTTTAGTAAAAGGGAAGGGGGGTATATTTGTCTATTTTTGTATAGTTGTTACTGAGGTGACATTGCATATTTTAAAGTCATCTGCCTTGACTTCTGGAAAAAAAAAACACCCCGAAATACAAATGATAATTAACATTTTCTCAGCATACAGTGTGTTTTTAAAAATGTTATTGTTAGTAGATCATTTTGACTTGGTCATTTTAAAAGTAGCTCGCAAGCCAAAAAAGTGTGGGCACCCCTGTGTTAGATGGAAATGAATCAAACAAAATAAACATTCTGAGAAACACAGATAGCAGTGTGGAATCCATATGGATAGAAATTCCATGTGGGAAGAGAAGGAATATATGGGAAGGATTATACTACCAACCCTCTGGACAAAATGAGCAGACAGATGAAGAAATGTTTTCAGAGATTAGGAGAGCTGGCGAATTGGGCAACAGTATAATAATGGATGATTTTCAAAGGGCTACAGCAGGAACCAAATGTCAGAAAACAAAAAAAATTATACTCTACTCTCTTCCAAAGTAGTCCAAATCACTGCTCAGTGCATATCAACAAAAGTGGAGAAAAAAGTCCTTGGTGCATACAGTGCTATGCTCAATTCAAGCAAATGCCAAATGAGCAAGTACTCTTAATCATAGGTCACAAAACTCCACAAGATATGTACCAAAATGTACTCAAAATATGCAAAACAGCAGTAATTTAGACACTGTTTAGGAAAAAAGACTCCTTGGAGTCACAATCTCTGCAAACATAAAAAATGCTAGCATAACGTCAAAAACAAATAGTTCATGTGAAAACTATAGAGGAACTATAGAAGCCCTAAGGCATTTAAACATACTTCAAAGAAGCTTCAACTCACATTCCAATGTGTTGCCAATATACTTATATCAGGCCGCATTGGGGAGTCTTTAAGGATGAGTTAATCTGAGGAGCCACTAAGGGCTCCTTTTACTAAGCTGCGATAGCGTTTTTAGCGCATGCAGGATTTTAGCGAGCGCTAAACCCACGCTAAGCAGCTAGAACTAACACTAGCTCGATGCTGGTGTTAAGTCCTGTGCGCGCAGCAATTCAGCGCACGCTAAGCGTGTGCTAAAACTGCTATCACAGCTTAGTAAAAGGAGCCCTAAGTCATTTAAAAAAATCAAATAAAAAAGATAATATACTACACTCGCACAAAAACGCAAAAAATGAAAAAAAAAATCACTTAGCTGAGCAACTCAATCCAAATAGCATGGTTCCTCTTTTGTCTCAAACCAGTAAGTAATTTGATTGTTCTATTTTGCGTAAGTTGCAGTCATCTAAGGTCTTTGACTGGACAACTGTGCAGTAAAACATTACAGTAATCTATAGAGGCATGAATCAAATTTGAAGAACAGCGCGATTAAGCAATGGATGAATTGATCAAAGTAAACCTCAGCTTAGAGACAACGTTGGATTACATTGGAGATACCCTAATGGCCTCTTTTACAAAGCCGCGCGTCAACAGCCCCGAAGCCCTTTAAATTTCTATGGGCTTCGGGGCCAATAGCGCAGCGCAGCTTTGTAAAAGAGACCGTAAATGTAGTAAGAGTCAGACCTGAATCTATAGTTAATCTGAGTAAGTTTTAGGGGCTTCCATAAGCTACTGGTTAAATATTTTTATTAAAACAAAGTATTTTTTAGTCCCTTGATTTAAAAAAATAAAAAATAAAGATAATACATCATTTAATAATAATAATAACAATTTTATTCTTTTATACCGCCATAACCAAAAGTTCTAGGTGGTTTACACTAAAAAGAGTTGGACAATCAGTGAAATACAAAAATATGCAATATGTCTTTCTGAATTTGTACTTCTGGAATTAGATCAAATGATGCCATCTAATTACTTATGTGCTGCGATGAAGACCACTGATCATTTTAGTAGCCATCCTCTGAAGCAACACCATCCTGTTTACATCTTTTTTGAAGTGTAAGATTGGCACTAAGCAAAGGGAACAAATACTGCTAGTGCAATTTTACATCTCTTATTAAACAGGCTATCTGAACTAGGAATCACAGGACATGTCCTATAGTGGTTCCAAGGGTTACTTACAAACAGATAGTACAAAGTTCTGAAAGGCAAAATCTATTCCAACTCTAGACCCCTCCTTATGAAGTACCACAAGGATCCTCTATCTCGCATGTACTATAGAATATTTTCATGACCACTCTAGACTCGATTGTACTGGGGAATGGATATTCTCATATGCCAATGACATCTTTCTTCTAATCTCTGTGGATTCAAATTTCACTAATCTCATCACTAAGTTATTCTAAGCCTTAAGTAGAGCACAAGAATGGGCAACAAAACACCATCTTAAACTAAATGCCAGTAAAACTAAACTACTGTGGTTTGAACCACAGATGCACTCAATCCATTCCTCTATTACATTGACAGTCAACCTCAATATCGAGAAATCTGCCAGGGTCCTGGGAATCATCATCGATGACTCACTGACATTTGAAAATCATATCAGCAATCTAATCTGAAAATCATATGCCACGATACAAAAATTGAGAAGGATTAGACCCTATTTTCTCTAACACAAATCGATAATCCTATCACTACTAGACTACAACAATGCACTTCTCTCTGGACTATCAAAAATTTAACAAAAAAACTCCAACTAATACAAAACACAGCAGCAAGACTCATGTTCTATAAATCAAGATTTGACCACGTCACACCACTACTTATAAAGTTACACTGGCTCCCAGTTGACAAGTGGATTGAATTCAATCTATGTTGCCTAACATTCAAGATACTACATGGAGAATCCCCTGATTACTTCCCCAGATTTGCAGAGCTACTAAGTAGATTGACAGAACAACACAACACTAACTGAATGACACTATCCTTTCCATCCATGAAAGGAATAAATTATAAGAGACTACACTGCAACTCAATCAACTACCAAATTACAAAAATGTGGAGTTTACTCCTAACAGAGATCGCATTACCTCCATATATGCTATATTTCATAAATCCCCGAAAACATGGTTTATCCAAAAATCCTGGCTAGGAACCTAGCCCTACCCTAACACCTGAACTACACACTCAAACTATGATGTGCACATACCACCCTATGAACTCACTACACCAGAACTCTATGCCAGGAACAAAACTCTCTCTGCGCTGTTTATCGTTTGCTTGTATTGAAATAATTGCTATTGGAATGTTTCATGATGCACTGGTTATTTTTTGCTTGTACTGAAATAACTGCTATTGTATTGTTTTCATGTTGCAGTGATTATTGTAACCAACCTCAAACTCCAAATCGGAGGATTTGGTGGGATATAAAACCACAAATAAAATCTCCAGAATTGTACACAATATTCTAAATAAGTTCTTACCAGGGTCTTATACAGGGGCAACATTACTTCCTTTTACCTACTGGCCATTCCTCTCCATATGCACACAAGCCTCATTCTAGCTTTCACCATCACCTTTTTATCTATTCTGCCACCTTAATATCATAACATACTATCACACCCAAGTCCCACTCCTTTTTTGCACAAAAGTTTATCACCTCCTAAACTATACTGTTCCCTCTGCTTCTTGCAATCCAAATGCATGACCCTGCCTTTCTTAGCATTAAATTTTAGCTGATAAGTTCCATATCATTGTTCAAGCTTGCTAGGTCCTGTCTCAAGTTATCCACATCATTAAGGGTTTGGTGATATCTGCAAGGAGGCAAACATTATCAGACAGCCCTTCAGCAATATCACTTACAAAAATGTTAAAAAAGAATAGATCCAAAAACTGAATCTAGCAGCATACCACTGGTAACATCCCTTTCCTTAGTGAGCTCTATTTACCACTATCCTCTGTTGCCTTCCACAACTAGTTCCTTACTCCGTCACTTTGGAGTCCATACTAAAGGCACTCAGTTTGTTTATTAGACATCTGTGTGGAACACTGTCAAAGACTTTGCTAAAATGTAAATATAACCACTTCTTGCACTATCCCTCTATCCAATTCTCTGGTTATTCAGTGAAAGAAATTGATCAGATTTGTCTTACAAGACCTGCCTATAGTAAAACTATGTGCCCACTGGTCCTGTAATTCATTGGATTCCAGAAACTTCACTATTCTCTGTTTTAAAAGCATTCTATGAATTTACTTACCACGGAAGTCAAACTTACCAGCTTGTAGTTTTCTACCGTTCTCTGTCTCTTCCTTACTTCCATTTTTGTGGAGAGGGATCACACTCACCCTTCTCCAGTCCTTTGGCTCCGCTTCCGATTTTAGAGAAGCCTTGAAAAGGTCAACCAGTGGAGCCACCAGAATGTCTCTCAGCTCCTTCTGTACCCTCGCATCTATGTTATCAGGCCCCATTCCTTTGTCCACCTTTAGTAGACTTCTCATGAACACAGTCCTCTGAAAATTGTTCAGGGTCTACCACACCTCTATTCCTATTTGTGTTTGTCTTCTGTGGTTCTGCTCATGGACCTTCAGCTGAGAGAGAATATGAAATAAAATGTGCAATTTGTTTTATTAGGTGATAGATATAATTAAGTCAGACTGTATGATATTAAACTAGAAATGCCAACATTTACATAATTTCATCTGTGGCACATACTGCAAAGTCTTGTGCTGTGATCCTAGGAATACAGAACCCCTTTCTTTTAATTGTTCTAATATTAATTTCAATGTAACATTAAGTGCAACTTAATCTAGTAATGAAGTACTACATTTTTTGTTTTATAATTTTTTGTTTGTAAGATATCAATTTATACATCAGCTCAAATACTGGGAGATGCCATGAAACAAAACCTGGAGAGCCATGTGAGTTTTACTATGTTACGCAGACCAATGCCTTCCTCTTTCTTTCAATTCCCTCCTCCCCATGGTCCAGTGTCTCTTTTACTTTCCCTTCCCCCTACCCCACACGCTACTGCTACAGTGCTCCGGCATCAGCTCTTTGAAGGCAGCCTTACCTCTTGATGACCTAGAAGCTTTTTTTCTGCAGCGTTGTGAGAAAAGAAAGCTTCAGGGTTGGCAAGAGGCGAGGTTGCCTTGAGGAACTGATGCCATAGAACTGCAGAAGCAGCATGTGGATACGGGGAGGGGCACGTAAAAGAGATATCAGACCACAGGGAAGAGGGAAAGGAGAGATACACCAGACCATAGAAAGTGAGAGAGGGAAAACAATGCATGACCACCTGCAGGGGGGGAGTGAAGGAGAGAGGAGGAATGTGTTGCTCCCCACGCACAGTCTACCCTGGCCCTCAAACTGGAGAGCTGCCTAATCCCCTGTAAAATCCCTCCCTTCATCCCATTGCCCACAAACTCTCTCCCTCTCCCTTTCACAATTTGTTTTTCTAGTCCCTGCTCCACTCCCCATCTCTCATCCCCTGAGCTAACTTAAAATAGCTCCAAGGGACCCCATGGTCTGGATATCTCTTCCGCTTCTCGGTCCATCTCCCTCCTTTTCCCTCACCTTTGCAGTCTTTCAAAATCAGTTTTCATGCTGATTACAAACTAGAACACAAAAGAACAAAAGTAAGACAGATCAAAATGCGTTGAATTAATGCCACTCAAGTTATGTGCACAAATTAAACATACCTCTTAAAACAGGACAAGAGAAATCCTGTCTCCTTCCACAAAAGATGGCATCTAAAACACAGAGCTAGCAGGGATTTAAATGCGCTGCTGGAAATGACCTCATGTACGATCGGAAGGTATACCCTGAGGCAGCATTATGTGAAACACTGGCCATCGTTGGTGTTCCGACCAAGCTAATTACAAAAGATAAGTTTTTTGAGTCAAACTATTTATGAAAATGTGACTACCTGGTGATAGATTTATTCAGTTCACTTATTGACTTTTGCAAAGTTTTGCACAACACAGAGCCTTTTAGCCCTCTGGGAGGTTTTTATGCCGATGAAGTTCTCCGCCTGAACACCTTGAACCACAGTTGTGGTGGTGGGAGGGCTTTGTCCGAGGCTTTTACTTCCAGTAGAGCCGTGTCTGACTCGTGTTGTAGCTTTATTTACCTTCCACATTTTTCTTGTGAAGTGTTTATTATTACCATTATAAGTGGAAGTTCACTATTTCTGAGTTTTTGGTACTAATTGTGTAAGATTTGATATAGAAATGTTCACGTCAAAACATTTTGATATAAACTGAAAGCCACTTCTAACCTGTTTTGTACCTGTTGGTGAGATATTTTCTTTCATAATAAACCTTTAATATGACACAAGATAAGCTCAAGAGTCTTCCTATTCAATAAACTGGACTATATTTTTTTTAAAAATTGGCACTTTGCTCTAAAACCCTTGGATTTCATTATACAAAGTGAGAGAGAATAGCCATTTTCACAGCAGTTCTCCAAAATACATATTTTTTAAAGATGTGTGATGCTCAGATAATGTATTGAAAAATGTGGTGACTTGACCTTGATATCAAAATAGAGATTGTCAAATCAAATACTATACTATCACCATTAAACATCATAAATTTCCCAAATTAAAATGATTTCATCAAAGTAATATAAAATTGAACTGTTTTATTATTGATGGGAGCAAAAAAATTGTGGTTTTGTATATGCCTATTACAAACAACACATTAATTTGTTGGTACACTGTAATTTTATCTACTGTACATACATATATTCTACATAGGTAACTTACAGATCTTTGGACACTTGTGTTTACTTTGCAGCTCGAAGCCCAGTGTTCTCTCACTTGTCATCTTCCCTTCAGGGGCTTTGGACTGTTCGGGCTTTCAAAGCAGAAAAGAGATTCCAAGACTTATTTGATGCTCATCAAGATCTTCACTCAGGTGTGTAATAAACTAGAAATGATTCCATTTCTACATGTGGATGCACCAAATCTGTTCCAGGATTTTCTTTTCCCTAACTATGACAGCACTTCAGAATGTATGGTACAGAATAACATTAACAGGCTTTTTTAAATAGATATTATGAAACCCATTATTTCTTATGTAACCAAATACAATAATACATAAGTTCATTCATGCTTTTAGTCTGAAGGAAAAAGTACTCTTATAAGATATTTCTACGAACAGATTTTTAAATGAGAATCAACTAATCATTTGAGTAGAGATGAATTAACAGTTTTTGGGTACAATGAGGTTACTTCTAAAGATACCACTCATATATATGAAAATGAAACATATTATATAGAATAAAATAATACAGCTTTTGAATTCAGTGCAATCAATGTACATATTTAGTAAATGAATAAAGAAGGATAGTAAGGGATTGATATTCAAAGCAATTTAATCATTCAGAAACTGCTCCTGGCTGGTCAAATTGCTTTGTGGGGCTATCCGGTCATTTTCATCAGCACTTAACCTGTTAATGCCACTGAAAATAACAAGAAAGGGCCAGATTCCATAAACAGCGCCATTTATAGAATCATATTTAGTGGCGCCTAAGCAGACTTAGGCATCGCTAGGTGTCCTAGACATAGGCACCGTTCCATTAGGCCAGCTTTTCACTCGCCTAATTTGGTGGCGCCCATGTCGGACACTTAATGATGCCTAGTTCAACCATGCCTATTATCTTCCCATATCCATGCCTACTTTTTAATAGAATCCAACAAATATAAGCACAAATGGGTATTCCCAAGGTACTAATCAAAAGCCCCTTCAAAAGTACCCTTGGATAACCAATCATAGTTTCTTAAATTGTTAGTTTAAGTATGCTTTCACCATTTAAAGCTTCAGCGGAGCCACTTAATGCTCAACCAATCTCATTGCACTAAGATTTACACCTCTAGTTCATCATTAGCCTCTCTTAGTTAAACTTATTATTGGAAATGTTTCATAAATATATCTACTTAAAGCATAATTTTGATTTTTCACTTACCTTAAACATTTGTGTCCATCGGCCAGGGGAAAGCATATTTGAACTAACAATTTAAGAAGCTGTGATTAATTACCCAAGGGTTCTTTTGAAGGGTACTTTTTAACATAGGCACTGTCAGTTGTGGGACGGATCTTCCACTTAGGCATCACTAGGCATCTTAAGAGTTTGGCGCTGACCTTTTAAATTGCTTAATTCAAATTTTTTTTTAGATTGGCTGGAAACTGGCATGGTCAATTAGCATACTGATTAAGCCAATTAAAAAAGTAAAAGTTAGGTGCCAATCACAAACTTAGGCATTGTTAGGCAGGTGCAATTAGGGTGCCTATTGGCGCCTAATGTAGATGCCATTCATGCCTAAAACAAAACTGGCTATTATGGGGTTATCTGGGGGGTGGAGTCAGCACTTGGCTAGTTAAGTGCCGATATTCTGCACATAACGGGCCAAGATCATCGCATAAATAAGGCCATATAAAAATCTGTCATATCTTTATGTGGTGCTCCAAGCCAATTAACCACTGAACATTACACTTAGCTAGCCTAGAAAACCTGTAAATTCAATGCTGGAGCCCGTTAATGATCTAGCATTGAAATTCTGGGCATAATGCCAGTGGTGGTCAGCAAAATGCTGAATATCGACCCCTAAATCGCTATCCTTTATTATTTAATATTTACCTAAGATCATTAGGAGTTTACTTAACTACCTTAGGTCAATATGTATTGTCTAATGCTGATATCTTTTTACTTTGTCCAGCATTGTACTCTTATGCCAGTCCTATTGATTCTCTATTAGAAGCCATTGGTGAGGTAGATACCTGAGTTACAGATAATTTCCTCAAACTAAATAAAAAAACAAACTAAAATCATCTGGTGTGGTGATTATGATGACATCCCTTGTAAATGCTTCTAACTACAAACAAGAGAAACTCTCCAAATTGAAAATAAATCCAAAGATTTAGGTATTATACTAGACTTGGGATTAACTATGAAGAATCAAGTAAATCTTCTTGTTAGGAAGGTATTCCACGAGTTACATCAGCTACGTAATATTAAATCATCTTTAAACCGCAATGGCTTTTGTACCATAGCTCAGGCTATATTGTTACCTCAAATTAATTACTGCAACTCACTGTGGAGTCCTTTTTCTAAGGTGCGCGAGCCATTTTAGCATGCGCTAAATGCTTATTCTACTCGTCCATTATATCCTATGGAACTCAGTAGTGGGAACTATTAATACAATTTTTGTTCCCTCTCAAACTGTACTTCCTTGAAAGCTGTATATCCTGGATCATGTGCACATGTAAGTGATGGGTCTGCATGTGTATGCCAAACTACACAGGCAAGTGCTGCTATTTAAACGTATAGGGGTCAATAATAAGGCTGATTTTAACTGAGCCAAGTGCTAATATTCAGCTGCCCTCAACCAGAGAATGACACTAAACATTAGCTCTGATCACTGCACCACTTTCAGGTTAGTGCCAGAGTGAACCCAGAAGTTATCTGCTGATATAGTGTTGGGACCCAGATAACTAACTAGGCAAGGAGGACCACATTCATTGCTGCCCAAAATATCCCCATATAATTATCCAGGTACAGGCACTGAAATGTCAGCTCGATCAGATAGTTTCTGGTGGCCTTCAGACTCGTACCTGCATATTCAGTGCCAGTAGCTGGATTTGGCCTGCCACCTAATATCTAGGTCTAATTCATTCCATGCTGGTGAGCGTTTAATAAAATGCTGACCATTGTGGGATAATTACCCTGTAGATAGGGCGCAAAACATTTGCTAAGGGAGTTTCCTAATAAAGGTTGGAGTAATGTATTTTCAAAGGTCATACTAAAATGTTTAATCAGTTTTTTAAACTTTATAAGGGGTCTTGTTTTTTCTGGATATGGTGTATATCAGTGGTCTCAAACTCAAACCCTTTGCAGTGGATTTGTAGGTACTTGCAGGGCCTCAGAAAAATAGTTAATGTCTTATTAAAGAAATGACAATTTTGCATAAGGTAAAACTCTTTATAGTTTATAAATCTTTCCTTTGGCTAAGTCTTAATAATAATATTGTAATTTATAGCTAAAGAGGCATATGATCAAGAAACTGTTTTATTTTACTTTTGTGATTATGATAAACATACTAAGGGCCTCAAAATAGTAACTGGCGGATCGCATGTGGCCCCCGGGCTGCGAATTTGAGACCACTGGTATATAACTATCTATCATGATGTATGTGTGTGTGTGTATGTGTATGAATGAAGTAGATAGATGAATGTATTTTTTAACTCCTGTGATTCCCCCCCCCTACTGTTTAACTTTAAAACCAAATCTTTTTTTAGAATCTTGGTTCCTGTTTCTGACCACCTCCCGATGGTTTGCTGTTCGCCTGGATGCTATCTGTGCCATTTTTGTTGTGGTCGTTGCCTTTGGAGCTGTACTTCTTGCAAACAGTAAGTATGAAAATAAATGCTGAAATTAGTGTAAGGCAAAATTAACTGAAACCGTACACTGCCTTTGTTCATATATTATTTTTATTGAGCTTGTGAAAATAGAGTAGACCAGGGGTGCCCAATACGTCGATCTCAATCGACTGGTAGATTGGGAAGGCAACGTGAGTCGATCGCAGAGCCCATCCCGGGATCCGTGATAGACTCGTGTTGCCATCCCGATCTACCGGGCTGATCAGCCTTCCTCTCCCCGGGCATTCACTTTAGTCTGGTTTTTGTCATTTCGGAGGAGGGGGGGTGGGTGTAGTGGTGGCGGCAGCAGCCTGAAAAAGAAATCATCCTGGCTGGGGTCGGTGTCATGCTCTGGAGCTTCTACCTCTTCCAGCAGCCTTCCTATCTGGCCCTCTCCCTTCTACCTGCATCCGGCCACACCCCCTGCTCCGCGGCTCTCTTCGGCAACTCGTCAGCAGCAGCGATCGACAGAAGCTTCTGACGCCGGGGCTTACTCTCTGCGAGTCCCGCTTGTTTCAACTTTCTTTTTCCACAAAGGCTGGACTCGCAGAGGGAAGGCCTCAATATTGGCAGCCTGTCTTGATCACCGTTGCTGACGAGTTGCTGAAGAGGCCCGCAGGGCAGGGTATGTGGCTGGATGCAGGTGGAAGGGAGAAGGCCAGATGCAGGACTCGTGGGTGAGGGAGGAGAAGAGAGAGAGAAAGAGAGAGGGGAGGGAAACAAAAGGAAATATTTCATACTGGGCTGGGCCGGAGTGGAGGGAGGGTGGAAAGATTCTGGCTACAGGGTGCAGTAACAAAGGAAAAGGGGGGAAAGCTGAAAATGGAGATAGTGACACAAAGAAGAGAAAGGGTAAGCAGGACCTACTGAATAAGGATAGAGATACAGAGGGGACATGAAGAGGAGGTGAAATAGAAACATAGAAGTAATGCTAAAAAAAGGGGGGGGGAGAGATAAAGACAAGGACAGAGACAAATGAAGATTCTGAAAAAGTGGTGAGATAGGGATATAGGTGAGATGGACACAAAGAAGGGTGATGCTGAAAAATAGGTGAAATGGTAATTCTGAAAGACACAGAAGGGAAATGCTGGATCAAGGAGAGATGGGGCTCAGGCTGGATGGAATGGAGAGAAATGCCTGGTTGGCCCGGAGCTTCCTCTCTTACGTCAGAATTGACGTCGGGGAGCGGAATACTGGTCAGCGTGATGCTTCTGCAGGGAGAGCTTGGGGTGGCGGTGGCTTGGGGGCTGTTCCCCGATGGCGGCGGCGGCAAACCTAGTGGCTTGGGGGAGGGCAGGGGGAAAGAAAGAAAGGGGGCAGGCAGGGAGACAGAAAGAAGGGGGAACAGGGAGACAGAAAGAAAGGGAGGCAGGGAGGCAGAAAGAAAAAGTTTGGGGAGAGAATGAGGTCTGGAGGAGAGGAAACATACAGGAGACTGAAAGAAGGGAAGAAAGATTGGATTCATAGTCAGAAGAAGAAAGTGCAACCAGAGACTCATGAAATCACCAAACAACAAAGGTAGGAAAAATGATTTTATTTTCAATTTAGTGATCAAAATGTGTCCGTTTTGAGAATTTATATCGGCTGTCTACATTTTGCACTATGGCTCCCTTTTACTAAACCGCAATAGTGTTTTTTAGCGCAGGGAGCCTATGAGCATCGAGAGCAGTGTGGGGCATTCAGCGCAACTCCCTGTGCTAAAAACTGCTATCGTGGTTTAGTAAAAAGGAAGAGGGGTATATTTGTCTATTTTTGTATGGTTGTTACTAAGGTGACATTGCATAAAGTCATCTGCTGTGACCTCTTTGAAAAAACCCCGGAATATGAATGATAATTAACATTTTCTCTGCCTTTCAGTGGGCTTTGTGTTTTGTTTTTTTAAATTTCATTGTTGGTAGATCATTTTGACTTGGTCATTTTAAAAGTAGCTCGCAAGCCCAAAAAGTGTGAACACCCCTGGAGTAGACCAATAACAAGACTGTCTTCCATGTTAGAGTTCATTTTAACCTTGACATAAAATCCCTCCATCTTCCCCAGGTTCCAACCACATCAACTTAAATCATTCTCATTTCTCATAACCTTATAAACATAAATATCAAGAAACGTCAATCATTCAAAATTATACTTTGAACAACAGATATTCCAAAAGGATTCCCACATGGCCTGAAAAATGAGCTCCCTGGCAAGAGGAAAAGTTAGCTATTGTTCTCTGCTCCCAGGCCAACAAGTGAATCATCTATGATTTCCATAATTGCAATGTGGGAGCAGCAGTGTCTAACCACATGAGCAGGATACATTTAAGAGTCACCAAAGCAGACCATATAATAAAGACAGGTAGTAACTGAAATATCAAGGCAGGGTCTGTACGAATTGTAATTGTCCAGATGTCTTTAATAAAGACAAAGACACATGTCCAAAAAGAGGCAATTGATGGCAAGATCACAACATATGGGCCAGGGTTGCCTCTGTATGTCTATATTTATGACATGTTGCTTCCACTCTGAGCTTTGGTGAGACATAAAACTGTAGTAAAGTCTTGTATTGCGTTTCTCAAAAGTATATGTAGGTTTTTAAAGAAAGTAGTTTTTTTTACAGTGGATAATTAATGGGTGTCCTCTGGAAAAGTATGTTTCAGGTCTCTAGATCAAGTTTCAAGTATTATTAAAATTTGATAAAAACGCTTTTATAATAAATTCAAAGCGGTGTACATTAAAAATTTTTATCACATAAAGACATACTAAGGACAAAATACAGACGTCATACTTGAAATGGGAGGGAGAAAAGGGTAGAACTAAAATTTTGAAGAAAAGGTACAATTAAGGAAAAAACATTAGGGAGGGAGATTCTATTTGTTAAAGCTTGCTTATTCTTCAGGATTACAGAATTAATGGTGGAGCTAAAAATACGTTGATTTAATGCTAAGCCAGTTCCCGAAAGCATCAGTGAAAAGGAAGCTTTTTAATGAGCGCTTAAGCCATTCTAGTACTGTTTCTTCCCAGAGGTATATAGGTAAGTGATTCCATTGCTGGGATGCCGTTACCGATGTCTGTAACTATAGATACTGAATTGAAGCAGCCTTGTCTTTTAAGTATCTCCTATTATGGAACCTAAGAGGCACTTTTATCTGGGAGTCCAGAGTGTACACTGTAGACAACAATTCTTGTCTATTTGAATTAAGATCAAATGATGGCAGCTGTGTGACATAGTGTCGGAGCTGGAGATAGGTAAACAAATCTTTTTGTGGAAGCCAAAATTCCTCTTTAAGGGATGGAAAGGATTTGATATTCCTATCCTCCTACCTTTGTTGTCTGATGATTTAATGAGTCTTTGGTTGCACTTTCATCTTCTGACTGCGCATCCAATATTTTTCCCTTCTTTCAGCCTCCTGTATGCTTCCTCTCCTCCAGACCTCATTCCATCCTGCAACTTTTTCTTCCTCTCCCCCTGCCCCCTCCCCTTTCTTTCTTTCTCCCTGCCCCCTTCTTTCTTTTTGTCTTTCTCTCTCCATGCCCCCTTTCTTTCTTTCTAGATGCTCCCTTTCTATCTGTCTGTCTCTCTCTCTCTCCATACCCCCTTTCTTTCTGTCTGTATTTCTCTCTCAATATCCCCTTTCTTTCTTTCTGTTTCCCTTATTTCTTTCTTTCTCCCTGCCCTCCCCCAAGCCACCACCACCACAATTGGGAAACAGGCCCCCAAGGCACCGCCACCAAGTTCTGCTCTCCCTGCTTCCCGATGCCAGAGGATGCAGTAGTGCCGGGCAGAGCAGCCTTCTCCACCCGACGTCAATTCTAATGTCGGAGAGGAAGTTCCAGGCCAGCCAGGCAGCGATTGGCTGGCCTGGAACTTCCTCTCCGATGTCAGAATTGACGTCGGGTGGAGAAGGCTGCTTGGCCCGGCGCTTCTGCATCCTCTTTACCGTGTCAGGAAGCAGGTAGAACGTGAAGGCAATGCGAGTATCACAGAGCCTGGGATGGCTCTGTGATCGACTTGCGTTGCCTTCGCGATCTACTGGTCAATCGCGATCGACCTTTTGAGCATCCCTGGCCTAGGATGTTAAATACTTCTAACTCTTCTTGTTGCATCTTGTGGGGCCACCGCCATTCCCTATGCTCCCTGGCTTCTTGGGTCACCATGGATCCTGGATACTTCACCGGTCCTACCACTGGTCATCATGTTTGAGGCCTCATTGGTCACGCCAAGCTCTACTGGGCTCTCCAGCTACTCCTCCTTCCAGTCCCCTTCCGCACATGCCCTGAGGACTCTTCTAGTCCCTAAGCTGTTCTATCAGGTCCTCTGCTGGTCATCAAGCTTGAGCCCACTCTGGACTCCAAGCTCTACCAGACAGGCCGGTCTATCAGGCTTACCAAGGGTTAGGCTGAAGCTAGCATTCCTCTACTTGAGGGTTGCCTTGCTCCCGAAAGAGCTTTTGCTTTTCTCAGCTTTTTGCTCTGAAACTGTCTTTTTCAGCACCTTACTTCACTTGTGGTGAGTGAACAGCTCCCAAGTGTCTTTGCAAGATCTCTATGCAAATTTCTTTCCTTTTCTTTCCTGTTTAAATGGAGTTCTTTTCATAAATTTGATTGAGTTGTATTGTAAACTGCTTTGATCCTTTTTGGCTGTATTTGCGGTATATAAAGATTTCAATAAACATAAACAAATAAGCTCCACACACCACTGCTCAGGCTCCTTCTGTAGGCTCGTGACAGGAAATCAACCCTGTCACACTATCTTTTGCAGACTATGGTCTTTTCCTCCAAGAATTTGTCCTCAGCTATGCTGGGTTCGGTAAAAGATTGTTGTGGTCGGTATGCACTTTTCTTCTATCAGCAGAACTTAAATCATTTCAGGATTGGTGCTTTATCATATTCATAATCTGTTCTTAAATTCTGAGAGGTAACTAATCTGTTTTTAAATTCTGAGGGGTAACTGTCCTTGAAAAGGCTTCCTTTCATGCCCTGTTTAATGTGTATAATTTTCTGTGTTAGGCTGAAGAAAACACATAACTGAATGTCTGTATTTTTTGGTAACTATATGTAATTTTTTCTTCATCTGACAGGACTGGATGCGGGGCAGGTGGGCTTGGCATTATCCTATGCTATCACTCTCATGGGGACATTCCAGTGGGGAGTTAGGCAAAGTGCCGAAGTTGAAAATCTGGTAAAAAAAATTTATATGCAAATATTTAATCATTTCAAGTCCTTTGCTATTGAATAACTTGAAAGCAACTTTGGATACAAACTAGATATGATGTTTGTTTTTCTGCAAGGCAACTAAACTAATAAAACCAAAAAGCTTGTTTGTTTACAGTTATTGAGGATCAGAACATGGTATTCAATAGTTTTTAAGCATCAGAGTGACATGTGGCATGACATAAAACCAAAAAGGTGGATTGTGACATTTGAGTGAAATTGGGGTATAATTGCAATATACTGTAAGTACACTTTATAAAATACTCCTCTACTCACAAATCTACTTGTCCAAAGTGTATCACACATACTGTGGGAAAGTAAAAACAAATGTCACTCTTAAACAGTTATACATCTGGTTATAAGTATTATACCTTATCTCACATTATATTACATTGTGTGGACCTTAGCAATATTTGTGTTTTTTAAAATTTGATTTAATTTAATATAATTTAAATATTTTTAAACCACTTAACCATTCTTCTAGCTTAAGAAAGGAGTCAGCATGATCATTAAAAGGTTACAAAAAAAACTATAATGGCACAGGATTTTCCTATACTTGCAAAATAAAAGAATAGATCCTTATTTACAATCACAAAGAGCAGTGTTCTTCAACCTTTTGACACCTATGGACCGGCGGAAATTAAATAATTATTTTGTAGACCGGCACCGGTCCATGAACCGGCAGATGAAGAACACTGGGCTAAGTCATGCCCATCTCCACTCAATCTCCGCCCTATACCCCGCCTCCATAATAGTACTAATTATAACACCATTTTTTCCATTCGTTTTTGATATATATACACAATATAATTGTATTAACAACACATAATGGTTAACCACAAAATTAAAATACACAAAGCACATTGTATACTTTTTAACATTCATTCCTACCAGAAAACAGATAACCCCATGCAAATGCAGGACCAAAAACTAAAAGCACTAATATTTACAAACAAATCCTAAGATGCAAGACTCTGCAAGCAGTACAAACCCAGAGGAAAAGAAACAAATGCATTTCTTCCTGAACAGACAAATCAGTCACTAAATAAAAAAAAATAAAAGCATTTCCCTTACCGTTGTTGTCTCTCTCCCTCCATGTGCCTTGCCTTCTGGCCTGCCACCCAGTGTTATCTTTGGGCCAGTCCACTGTGCGATCAACGCGGCGTCTTTGAGCTGGCTCCCTGAGTGCTGCATTGCACAAAGCTGTGGGCAGCGGCTCCTCACGCGCTTCCCATGCCATCTGGAAGCCTTCCCTATGATGTTGCGACGCTTTGGAATTTAGCACCTAACCACCTAAGAGAGGAGACATCTTTAAATACCTTTAAGATCAGCTTAAAAACATTTTTGTTCAAAGATGCTTTTGGACTATAATCATCCTTTTAAGGACGTTTTAGGCGTTTCTTGATGCACTTTATTTTGAACGACTGTTGGATATTTTGTCTTCTCCCCTACCCCCTTACATTCCTCCCGTCTCCCTCCTTTTTTTTATACATTGTAGTTCCTTATTGTCTCTGTCGTGTAGGTGTATTGTTGTATTTTTAAAAATTATGACATTGTACCCTGTTCATTTGATTTTGTATTTTATGTATTTTGTATGTATTTTACCTTTGTAAATTGCCGTGTAGTTTGATTAGGCAGTATAACAAATTTTAATAAACTTGAAACTTGAGAATGAAGTGGAGAAGAAAACCTCAGTCCAGTTCAAATGAGCACCTAAAGAAATAGGATCTCAAAATCTCAGCCAATACAATCATAGATCCAGAAAAACTCACAGTGCACCAATAATTATACCAACAACCCCTCCCCCCCCGGGTAAAATACATAAATAAACAAAGATTTTCAAAAACTGTTTTATACTTATGGAAAACAAGTCAGAGGGCAGAGGAAGAGGTTCCAAGTGCAAGCTGTCTTCAGCTTGAATACCTCATTAAGGAAGTAAAGGAACTGAGAGAGGAGGTAGGAAGACTTGAGAAGCATCCATGAGAATGAGAGGTACATCGATTAAAATGGTTCATGAGGGGTCAAAGATTTCCAGCAGTGGGGAAGAAAAGGCTGTGCTGAGGGAAGACAGCTGGAATCAGATTACGGAACTCTGCCTGCCCTTGAACTGAAGAACTGGCATGCTGCCCTTGAAGTGGAGGAGATGTGAACATACCAGGAAGAGGAAGGACCAAGGCTTGAAATTGCTGGATCCATGATCACTAGGAGCTGTAAGGTAGTGGTGGTTAGTGATGCCCTTCTGAGGGGTACAGAAGCATCCATCTGCAGATTAGACATGATGTCTCAGGAGGATGCTATGTCTGCCTGGTGCCAAAATCCAAGATGTTACAGAAAGATTGCCAAGAATCATCAAGCCTGATGACTATTATCCAATGCTGTTCATCCACATTGGAACTAATGATACTGCCAGGTACCCCTGCAAACATATCAAAAGTGACTTCTTGGCTCTGGGAGAGAAGGTGAAGCAGTCAGGTGCGCAGGTGGTATTCTCGTCCATCCTCCCTATCGAGGGTAAGGACCAGATCATAGAAGCACGTATCCTGGAAATGAATACGTGGCTATGTGGATGGTGTCATCAAGAGAATTTTGGCGTCCTGGATCATGGGATGATTTTCCAAGGGCTGCTGAGCAGGGATGGTATATATCTATCAAAGAAGGGAAGAAGTGTCTTCGGTGGCAGGCTAGCTAATCTACTGAAGAGGGCTTTAAACTAGAAGTGATGGGGCAGGGGGATCAAAGCCCCCGGGTGAGTATAAGCCATCAGGTAAGTAAATCACTGGATACCTTTACATGGATGGGAAAAGGGGGCAATGTCTGGAAAGAAGTATATTGTGACAAATCTAGCTCTCCTCCTAGCTTTGGTTCAGGAAGAGCAGTAAGCCCCTATGCAGGAGAGCTGACCTGGTTGGCTCTGCCGAGTATGAAAACGCTGACTTCTCTTGCACTGACATTAATGAGCCAGACAGTCAGGGCCGGATTTAGATAAAAGAGGCCCTAGGCTATTCCACTTATGATGCCCTTTCACATCCCATTTTTAAGTTTGTAAATTACATGAGAGATAATAAAATACATCATTACTGTGATATATATCAATATGTTAAATGAAACATGTTGTTATTGGTACTAACCTTTATAAAAAATGTGACACGGATAATAAATAAAAAAAAGTCGAGAACACTTATTTGGACATTTATTCCAGCACCATATATAGTACTTGTAACAATAACTAATCAAACATAACACACAACATTGCCCCTTCCTATGTCCATAGTGCCCCCAGTGCATCCTTCCTTACCTCACCCCCCTTCCGATGCCCGCTTGCCTCCCATCCCCCTTCCATTGAACACCCCCCCACGCCATCCTGCCTGCCTGCCTTCCATTAAACCCCCCCCCCCCCCCTCTGATGCCAGCCTGCCTGCCTCCTATCCCCCTTCCACTGAAACCCCCCACCCCACCCCACCCCCCGATGCCAGTCTGGGCCGCCCTGTCCTGATGGATCCATGTTTTGCCTCTCTCCCTGCGGAGCTGGCCTTTGCCCAGCTGTTTCCGGACTGACGTCTTTCCCTCCCTGATCCTCCTCCCAGGGCGAGAAAAAGAATGGGAGAAGCCGAGTTGGCGCCCCGTTGCGGCTGGAGCCGGTTCCGATCCCGAAACATAGAATTTCTCCTTATTTTCGGTTCAGTGTTTTAGTGTTCACTGTTTTTAGAATAGTGTAATTTTAATTTTGCTAACAATTTGAATGTAGGCCCCTCTTGATCTTGAGGCCCTAGGCTGAAGCCTAGTTAGCCTATAGGAAAATCCGGCCCTGCAGACAGTGACTGCCAGGGAGAGTCCAGGCCAGTGGCAGGTTATGCTACCAAGCCTGCTATTAGCTTACAAAAGAACTCAGGAGCCAGGAAACTACAGCTCCCAGAAAGCCAGAGTACTATCAGGAAGCTGTCACATAAGCAGACACAGCTGCAGAGGGAGCTTTCTCCCTTTCCCCTCTTCAGTGCAGGGAGGGACGGCTTGGAGCCTGTTAAAACGAGGCAGCTGAGACCCAGAGAGGGAGAGGAGCAAAGAAGCTGGGAACGTGATCCTGAGAGGCAGCATGACTTCGCTCCCTGGCTGAATGCTAATGAGCTGGGAGAAGAGTGTGAGATGGTGGACCTTTCTGAGGAGTCTGATCCCACCATTGAGAAGCAGTTGGAGGTCTGGGAACCTATGGATATTAGTATGCCCAGTGTGCCTAGTGAGAGGTTAGAAGTTATGGACACAAGCTGAAAAGTGGGAAGATTTTTGATACTTTCTCTTACCTGTGTTTTTTTGGTGAACTCCTGAGACTGAGTTTATGTTTTGGGTACAGCAGAATTGTCTGACTTTCTGTGCTAACCTCTGAAGCATTCTGTTGCATTGTTTTTGCTTTAAACTGCTTGAACATTTAACTACGGAGCCTTTTCCTTACGCTCCTCTCCACACAGCTGGAAACTCATTAGCTACTGATAAGCTACTGCAGGGAACGTCAGCCATGGAAGAGCTCCATGTGTGTAAGTTCCTTAGCTGCAGTCAGCCAATGCCAGAGTTTCCTAGCGTTAGCAGTTTACCTTTGAGCTTATGAAAAGTTTATTTTCCCAAGCTACAAGAACTGGGTGTATTTTTCTTTACTGCTCTTTCCCAGGAAAGAGAGCATTGATTCAAGTTTCAAGTTTAATAAAATTTTGATTTGATCACAAAATCTTACTTCAGTGCGATTTACAAAAAAATGTTGCAAATTAGGGTGACATAAAAACGAATAACATTTTACTAAGACAATGATTTACACAACTATATATCAACCAAACACGAGGAAAAAAATAAAATGGATTAAATACAATTATAAAGTAAATATAACAGGGTAGGAATTTGAAACAAAAGGAAGAGTAAAAGTTACCTGCTCGATTTTGATGAACTTACCCTTTACCCATTAAGGCTGGTGAAGAGGACTGATTGGTAAAGACTGAAGTCCAGCCATAATTTTGGTTTTGTGTTTCTTTTTCTTTTGGACTTTGAAAATAAGAGCCATTCTGATGTTTGTGCAACCAGTGTGGCCAGGATGGCCCAACATTGCATGTTTTGGTTTGTGCACCAATGTATTGGGAAATATTACAGTCTTCTAAGAATCTCTGAACAACCTGACTCTGGGTCAGGAATAAAAAGTCTATTTGCATTCTTTGCCTTTTCTGTGTAAGTGAATTCCTTGCCTGTTTTCACTGTGGTTATTTTTACTTGCTGTTTTCACCCTAGGCTGACACATAAGGCACCAGAAGGATTCCCTAGTTGAAGGGAACACGCTAGGAATAGTGTTGGTCGCTGTGGCCCAGGCTCGCTGCGCGTTTCAGGAGCCTGCGGGTTGCGACAATGCTCGAAGTATGGTAAACAAAATTCTGAATCTAGAAACTGTGATGGAAGAAGATGAGTTGGATATAGTGGTGATCACAGAGACATGGTTCACTGAGAACCATGACTGGGATGTACTCTAGTTATACCGGGCTATAATCTGTTCAGGAAAGACAGGGTAGGAAGAAAAGGAGCCAAACTCCTAGCCAAACTCTCAGAAATCGGAATAACAGGGACTGTACTGAAATGGTTCACAGACTTCTACAAAATCGCGAATACACGGTCAAAAAGCAAGAAGCATACTCCAACCCTTGGAAGGCATTCTGTGGTGTCCCACAAGGCTCCCCATTATCCCCTATCCTATTCAATTTATTCATGAGCTTACTGGGACACATCAAAATAGAAGACGAAACTGTACTATCTTATGCCGATGACATCCTCCTTCTCATCCCCATAACCAATAACCATCCTAACATTGCTGAAAAAATCTCAAATAATATAGATAAAATCCAAACATGGGCAACGAACAACAAGATGAAATTGAACGCCACCAAGACCAAAGCCATTGGTTTCCACACCGCTCAACCTCACTCTTTCATCAGGCATCACTCTCATAATGGAAAAATCCACCAAGTTACTCGGCTGCATCTTAGACGACATTCTCACAATGGAACCACAAATCTCTAACCACAAGAAAAAACCATCTACACTATGCATCAACTGTGTCTCTACTGTTTGGTTAACATCAAGAAGAATCCTTAACAGAATTCAATTAAACCTGCCATCTACAAAATACCTCCACTACAAGCAAATTTTCCACTCTGATAACCTATCTGGGTATAAAAACCTGGAATGACCTCCTAGAAGCAATCGGGAAAGAGACAAACTACACCGCATTCAGGAAAACCTGAAGTCCCACCTCTGACATTTAACTGTTTCAGCTTCTGTATTGCACCCCCTACTTCTAGGGCCTCCCCTTACTTCTTCCATGTTCCCCCCCCCCTCTAATTTCTCTTTTCCTCTTTGATCTGTCACCTTGAGCTTGTATAGGTTTATGCGACTCACAAATGGAAGATTAGATTAGATTATATGTTAAAGTTATATTAAAGCCACACAATTGCAGGATCTGTAAGGGAAAGAAGAGGCAATGTGGATCAATTTGGAAAGAGGGAATGGTAAATATATTTACATTGGTGTGATATACAGCCCTCTACTGACGGAAGAAGAGGACAGAGATTTAATAGTAGACATTCAGAATATATCTACAAAAGGGGAAGTTTTACTAATAGGTAATTTTAACGTGTCAGATGTTGATTGGGATATCCCTGTTGCGAGGTCTTCTAAAAGTAGGGAGATCCTGGATTCTCTTCAAGCAGAACTGTTCTAGCATTTGGTAATGGAACCCATGTGGGATGGAGGTTATACTGGACTTAGTGCTTACAAACAAGGAAAGTGTTTCTGATGTTACAGTGGGTGATCATCTTGCATCCAGTGATCGCTGCATGGTACGGTTTAATATTAAGACTGGTATAGAGAGGACTCATTCAAAAGTAAAGGTTCTAGACTTATTAGAAAAAACTAACTTTGGATGGGGGATTGCATCAAGGAATTGTTTGGATGGGAATGTCTGGAAGGAGTAGAAATGCAGTGGGCAAAACTGAAAGGAGTTATTGTGAGGGCAACAAATCTTTTTCTGAGGCAAGTAAGAAAAAGTAGGAGGGAAAGAAGGCCGCTTTGGTTCTCAAAAGTAGTAACTGAGAAGATAAGGAATAAGAGGTTAGCTTTCATAAACTACAAAATATCGCAGAAAAAGGAAGACAGGCAAAAATATCTGGAAACGTTAAGAGAGGCTGATCAAGTAGTCAGTAAACCAAAGATGCAAATGGAAGAAAAAAATAGCTGACATGGTAAAATGGGGAGACAAGACCTTTTTTTTTTTTTACATTACATTACATTACATTAGTGATTTCTATTCCGCTTGTGTCTTGCGGTTCTAAGCGGATTACAAATTAGAAGATATCTGGACATTACTGAGAGAATTATATAACAGTGATTCTTGTACATTACATAATATAGTTGAGAAATTACATATAAAGATTTAAGTACTTACAGGATACAGTGGAGAAAAACAATATGTTCGGGTAATAGAAGAAGATTACCTAACATTGAAGGAAAAAGTTTGTTGGATACTTGTGGTAGATGCTTTTAGATATATCAATGATAGGAAGAAGTGCAAAAGTGGCATTGAGAGACTCAAAAGTGAAGGGGAAGAATATGTAGAAACTGATAAAGAAAAGGCTGAATGGCTTAACAAATATTTCTGTTCTGTGTTCACGGCTGAAGATCCGGGAGCGGGACCACAGAAGGCAAATGCAAATAGGGTTCATAAGAACATAAGAATAGCCTTACTGGGTTAGACCAATGGTCCATCAAGCCCAGTAGCCCGTTCTCAGGGTGGCCAATCCAGGTCCTTAGTACCTGGCCAAAACCAAAAGAGTAGCAACATTCCATGCTACTGATCCAGGGCAAGCAGTGGCTTCCCCCTTTTATCATCTTGGTTGCTCTTCTTTGAACCTTTTATAGTGCTGCTATATCTTTCTTGAGATAAGGAAACCAGAATTGAATGGAACACTCTAGGTGAAGTAGCACCATGGAGCGATACAGGGGGCATTATAACAATCTTAGTCTTGTTAACCATCCCTTTTTTAATAATTCCTAGCATCCGTTTTGCTTTTTTGGAAATACTTTTTTACAGAAAGGGTGGTAGAATTATCTAAGGAAATTCTTTTTTACAGAAAGGGTGGTAGATGCGTGGAACAGTCTCCCAGAAAAAGAGGTGGAGACAGAGACTGTGTCTGAATTGAAGAAGGCGTGGGATAGGCACATGGTGTCTCTCAGAGAGAGGAAAAGATAATGGTTATTGTGGCAGACTAGATGGGCCATTTGGCCTTTATCTGCCATCATGTTTCTATGTTTTCAAGTCTATAAAAACTCAGTATAATAAAATCAATTGTGCAGTTATCTTATCTTCTATAAAGTGTGCAGTTATTCCACATGGAAATCCAGTACTACAGGTTATTCAGAAATCAGCAGTTCTCACTCCCAAAGCCATTCTCATATAATTTGCAAATAGCTGTTGTTTCTACCTTTTTTTTCCCCTCCACTGCCATGTTATGTCTTAACATCATTTATTATCTTTTCTTTATTTTAAATGTAAGCCACTTGTAGTTTTTATGATAGGCAGGAAATCAAGCCTGAAATAAACTTGGAAACTTGGATACACCTTTGGTGAACGTAGGTATACAGGTAAGGAACTATATAACTGAGGGCCAATACCATCAATACTTCGTTTAGTCACGATATTAGGTTAAACTTCTTAATTGGAGGAAGGGTGACTTTGCAGTCATCCTCAGAGTGTTACCTTTGTCTGGGGCATAGCAAGACAATCAAGAGACCATGTAAAATTAGTTTTGCATGGCAACTAACTCTAAGGTACCTCACAACATATTTTTGGCAGTATAGTGTTGTCAAGAAGTGAATTAAATGATGTGACAAGCAACTCAAGAATTAAATATAGTTTAAATAGTAAGAAAAAGTAGCTGCATGTTGGATGGTAGTTTTTTCCACATTGCTGGTGTAGAAATGGTCTGCTTTATGCAAACGGTAGAGAAAAGACTGAATAATTAGGTTGTTTTGCGTGTTCATACTTGCATAATAAATTGATGTAAACAAGACATTTGTAAGCAGCACAAAATGTTTTTTGCTTGATGTGGCTGTTTACTAGAAAGAAAAAATACTGTCTAACTTCAAAAAATAAGTGACTGTTTTGCCTTAGGGCCTCTTCTAGCAAACTGCGCTAGCAGTTTGTAGTGCGGTAAGCTGCGCTGAATGGCCTGTGCTGCTCCCGATGCTCATAGAGTTCCTGTGTGTGGAGTGCCTGGGTGCAGAGCACTGCGCTGAGTCATGTCCCCGTTGTGCGACTTTACAACCACTGGCTCTTCGTTGACGGGTGGCCAAGATTCTACAACTCTTTGGCCCCATGGAACCTGCGGGACTGGCCTTGAGCTCGGCCTCGACGCCCATGTTGGGCGCCTCGGCCTCAAAGTCCCCGTCGGCCTAGAAGGCTCCGGCCTCGGCCCCTCCTGCTACTACGGCTTCGGGTAAGTCTCCTCTTCTCTCCTCAGGTATGCCAGCGAAGAAGCCTACCTCGGAGTCTCATGTTAGCTCCGCCAAGTCGGTGTCTTCGAGACATCAATCTAAGCGTGCCTCCTCACATAGGGAATACTCTTCCTCAAGGTCGCCCCCGAAGGAGCACACTGCTGCACCTCCGACCCACCTACCTTTGATCTCGGTGCCTATATTCGAGGATATGTATAAGGCTATTATTACCACACAATTTTCCTCGGTGGTAAGCCTACTAGTCCCGACTTCAACGCCTTTGACCTCGGTCTCGATCCAGTCGCGGTTTGACCAGCCTGAGCGTCCCCTCGTCTCTCAAGGCCTCAACCGTAAGACTCGTCAGATTCCCTCGAGTGAGTCTTCCTTCCCTGAGTCACCGGTGACTTTTCGGGGGTCCAGGCTGGGGGCCACTTTTTCCCCCGCTACTGCGGTGAGGCTCGCCTCTTCTAAATGGCCCCGATCTTCTCCGCCCTGTTGGGGCAGGTCTCCGACCTCGAAACTGTCCAGACACATGCTGAGGCTCCGGCTTACTATTCCAGGGAAGTTTCTCCCTCTTTCTCGGCTGCACTCTGGTCTCGGTCGGAGTCTCCCCCGGAAGATGAATCTTCTTCTCGGACCTCCTCCTTTTCTCGTTTCATCTCTCACATGGGCAGAACTTTAAACTTAGATCTTCAAGCCAACTCCCGTTTTACCCAGGAATGCCTGGCGGAAATGGGAGTTGACAATATGCCTCGCGAGGCACTTCGCCTTCCTATGCATCAGGTTCTCTGGCAGACGTTTCTCCGGAACCTGGAGATACCATATGCTGTCACGGCTATTCCCTCCAAGTTGGAGTCCTTTTACCGGACTATCCCGATTAAAGGGTTTGAAAGTGCTCAGCTTTCCCACCAATCCTTGGTGGTTGAGTCTTCCTTGAAGAAGTCTAACCCCTCAAATGTTTATGCTGCCGTCCCTCCGGGCAGAGAGGGCCGTACGATGGCCAAATTTGGTTGCCACCTTTATCAGAATTTGATGATGGCGAACCGTGTCCTTAACTACAATTTCATCTTCACGTCCTGTCTCTGGTTCTGTATAAATGCCCTCTGCTCATTCCGGGAGGTCGTGCCAGAGCTTCGGCGTCAGAAGTTTCATCTCCTCAAGGAGAACCTCTCCCAACTCTGCCTGTATATGTTTCAGGCCTCTTACGACGCCTTCAAATTGTCCTCGAGAATCACAGCCTTTGCGATCGCCATGCGTCGCCTCGCTTGTGGATATGGATCAAAAATCTACAGGATCGCCTTGCCATTCTCCCATGTGTGGGTCATGAGCTCTTTGATGATTCCATCGAGGCGGCCATGAAGCGCCTCTCAGACCACGAGCGGTCCTTTGCGTCTCTGGTGAAACTTAAATCTAAAGCCTATCCGGCTCGCCAATATAAAATTCCTCTCCGGAGGTATCCACAAAAATCCACTCTTGCTTTTTCTAGGCCTCCTTCGAAACGGCCCCTGCAGCAGCAGCAACGTCAACCTAAAACTCAGCCGCCAGCCCCTGCGAAGACCGGGCCGTCCTTTTGACAATTCCAGTCCGAGCCTTCGGGCTCCCTTTCTCTCGGAGCCTTCCCCCCTCCCCATCGGGGGATTCTCCATCATTTCTATACCCAGTGGGAGAGTCTTACTACTGACAGTTGGGTCTTGTCTATCATCTGGGAGGGGTACTCCCTCCACTTCAGTCGCGTACCCCCGGACTTGCCTCCAAGAGAGTTTCCTTCTGCTGAGTTTCAGCTTCCCCTCCTCCTACAGGAAGCTCAGGCTCTTCTTCACCTTCGGGCGGTCGAGGAGGTTCCCCTGGAGCAGTGGAACTCCAGATTTTATTCCCGGTACTTTCTGGTACCCAAGAAGACGGGGGATCTGCGTCCGATCTTGGACCTCCATACTCTGAATAAATTTCTGGTCCGGGAACGATTCAGAATGCTCACCCTTCCCACGTTGTATCCCCTCTTGGATGAGGGGGACTGGCTGTGCTCACTGGACCTCAAGGAGGCGTACACGCACATTCCGATACATCCGGCCTCTCGCTGGTATTTGAGATTACAGGTGGGGAATCTCCATCTCCAGTATCGTGTTCTTCCTTTCGGCCTTGCGCCCTCTCTCTGAGGGTTTTCACGAAATGTCTGGTTGTGGTGGCTGTGGCCCTGCACCTTCGCGGCCTGCAGGTGTTTCCCTACCTCGACGACTGGTTAATCAAAGCGTCTTCTCGCAATGAAGCCCTGCGAGCGACAAGTCAGACCATCTTGCTCCTTCAGAGTCTCGGCTTTGAGGTGACCTTTCCCAAGTCTCACCTCTGCCCGACCCAGTCTTTTGAGTTCATCGGAGCAGTCATGGACACGGTTCGTCTCCACTCCTTCTTGCCTCACCCTCGTTATGAGGCCCTAATCCGTTTGTGCCGAAGGGTGACCCATCTGCCCTCGGAGCCGGCTCGGCTCATGATGGTCCTCCTAGATCACATGGCCTCCATGGTTCACGTGACTCCTTTTGCCAGACTTCACCTCCGTGCTCCTCAATGGACTCTGGCGTCCCAATGGAACCAGGATCGTGATTCTTTCTCCCAACGCATTGTCATGACTCCTTTGTTGAAGAGGTCTCTCCATTGGTGGATGCTCTCTTCCAATCTCTCTAGAGGCAAAAGGTCCTCACGACGGACTCGTCGACCTATGCTTGGGGGGTTCATCTGGACGGTCTGTGGTCCCGTGCCGACCGCCTGTGTCACATCAATCTTCTGGAGCTTCGAGCGATTTTCCTCGCTCTGAAGGCCTTTTGTCACCTGCTTCGCGACCGAGTGGTGCTAGTTCGCACAGACAACTAGGTCGCCATGAATTATATCAACAAACAGGGGGGCACGGGGTCCAGGTACCTGTGCCAGGAGGCAATGCGGCTCTGGGATTGGGCCATCCACCGCAACATTTTCCTTCGAGCTGCCTACATTCAGGGCCAGCGAAACTGTCTAGCAGACAAGTTGAGTCGTCTTCTGCAGCCTCACGAGTGGTCCCTCCATTCCGTGACCCTGCATCAGGTGTTCGCTCGTTGGGGGACTCCGAACGTCGATCTGTTCACATTCCCCCTCAATCACAAGTTGCCCTGCTTCTGCTCCAGGGTTTACACTCCTCTCAGGATCAAGGCGGATGCCTTCCTTCTGGATTGGACGAACGAGTTCCTGTATGCGTTCCCTCCATTCCCTCTGATTCTGAAGACTCTCGTCAAACTCAAGTCTTCGCATGCCACCATGATTCTGATAGCTCCTCGGTGGCTCTGACAACCTTGGCTCTCCCTTCTGTTGCAACTCAGTTCCAGGGAGCCTCTTCCTCTGCCTATTTTTCCTTCTCTGCTTACACAGAGTCAGGGTTCTCTGCTTCATCCCAACCTCCAGCCTCTGCACTTAACAGCTTGGTTCCTCGAGACTTAATGCCCTCGTTCCAGTTCTCCCAGCCTGTGCTGGATGTCCTGGAGGCGTCTCGGAAGGAGTCCACTCACCAATGTTACCATCAGAAGTGGACCCGCTTTTCTTCCTGGTGTGCTACTCGGCAGCTGGAGCCGCTGTGTGCCTCCTTGTCAGCTGTCCTGGATTATCTGTTACACTTGTCTGGCACTGGGCTCAAATCCTCTTCGGTTCAAGTCCACCTTAGTGCCATTGCTGCTTTTCATCAGCCGATTGACGGGAAGCCTATCTCTGTTCATCCTGTGGTTTCCCGCTTCATGAAAGGACTTTTCCACGTTCATCCGCCCCTGAAACCTCCTCCGGTGGTTTGGGATCTTAACGTGGTCTGTGCTCAATTGATGAAACCCCCGTTCGAGCCGCTAGCGCGGGCTCACTTAAAGTATCTTATTTGGAAAGTTGTGTTTCTTATTGCTCTCACTTCTGCCCGTCGGGTCAGTGAGCTTCAAGCCTTGGTAGCGGACCCACCTTTCACTGTCTTCCACCCTGATAAGGTGGTTCTCTGTACCCATCCTAAGTTCTTGCCTAAGATTGTTTCTGATTTTCACATTCAACCAATCTATTGTCCTGTGTTTTTTCCGAAGCCCCATTCTCACCCTGGGGAAGTGGCTCTACATTCTCTTAATTGTAAGCGTGCGCTGGCCTTCTACTTGAAGCGCACCGCTCCTCATCGTTCTGCTCTCCAGCTGTTCCTTTCTTTCGATCCTAATCGCTTAGGTCGTTCTGTCTCTAAGCGGACCATTTCTAACTGGTTGGCTGCTTGTATTTCTTTCTGTATGCTCAGGCTGGTCTCTCCCTGCCAGGTCAAGTCACAGGCCACAAGGTCAGGGAGATGGCAGTGTCTGTTGCTTTCCTCCGCTCCACTCCCATTGAGGAAATCTGTAAGGCTTCCACTTGGTCCTCGGTTCATACGTTCACCTCTCACTACTGTCTGGATGCTTTCTCCAGGCATGATGGCCACTTTGGCCAGTCAGTTTTGCAACATCTATTCTCTTAAATTGCCAACTCTCCCTCCATCCCTTTCTGGTTAGCTTGGAGGTCACCCACATGTAGAGAATATAATGCCTGCTTGTCCTGGGATAAAGCACAGTTACTTACCGTAACGGGTATTATCCAGGGACAGCAGGCAGATATTCTCGCAACCCACCCACCTCCCCGTGGTTGGCTTCTTTGCTTGCTATCTTAACTGATGACATGCTGAGGAGACGCATGCCCTAGGCAGGGTGGGAGGGGCACGCACGCGGGCCAATCGCAAGCCTGAAGGTCTTCGAGCAAGTCTGCTTGCGAAAACGTCCGCTAGGGGGCTCAGTTGGTGACGTCACCCACATATAGAGAATATCTGCCTGCTGTCCCTGGATAACACCCGTTACGGTAAGTAACTGTGCTTTCTGCCTTAAGAGGGAAGAATTAATAACCCCTTCCTTTATAAAGCTGCACTAGCTTTTATAGCGCCGGTTGCAACAGTAACAGCTTGGACGCTCATAAGAATTCTATGAGTGTCGGAGCTGTTACCACGGTGGCTGGTGCTAAAAAAGCTAGTGTGGGGGTAAATGAGAGCCATAGTGCAAACTGAATTTTTAAAATGAAGAACATTAAAAAAAAAAAAGAGAAATTCTGTTAAAATTTATAATAATAAAATATACAAAGAAATGCCTTATTTTAACAAGTTGTCCTTAAAGATAAACAGCAAATATGTTTTCATATATTGGACAAGAGAAGCAACATATGAGTGTAATTTTATAAAACTTTTAAAACATAAAATACCTCTTATATAAAATTAAGTCATGCTTAAAAGTTTGTTCAGTGCAAGTAGATGTGTATGTATCGAGTAAGCATGCTCAGGAGTTCAGTTGGAGCACGAGGAGAGTTTTGATTTACATCTATTGTTTACACACTAAGGACAGGAGTGAGTAAATTGTGCACTGAATGTTCTTTGCTGCTCCGACATTCATAGGAATTCTGACTGTTGGAGCAATACAGAGCATTCAGTGCGCCGGCCGGCGCTAAAATCCTCTTGAACAGTTTTGCAAAAGGTGGGGTAATTTAGGATTCCAATTATAAAATTACCCTCTATAAGGGCAGTTTTATAGACTGGAAACTAACATTTATGTACTCTTGCGCATGTAAATTTTTACAGTATGGGCATGTATGCGCATATGTGCGCACTTACATGCTTGTATGCCAGTGTGCTGCCTAAGCACTATTATAGAAATATTTGACCATCTTTCATAACATTTATTTGTAAGGGGCATACACATGGGCAGAGCATGGGTGAGACATAGACGGGGTTCCCACTTAACACATGTAATGTACTGAATACAAAGTTACATGTATCTCTGCTGTATTTAGACACTGGCTCTTATGTCAGCTCTATGGCCAGTGTAAGTGTAGGTGACTTAATGTTAGGCATTCTGATTCTGGATTATGCTAATACTCTACAATGGAACAAAGGCACCTATGTTCTGTTATAGAAAAAGCTCCTTCCATACAGCCAAGGGGTTCCTTAATGGAGATGCCCTGTTCCAGAATTGCCTGCTGTTTGTGTGGCCCTTTTACATGTAGATCCCAAGGCTCAGATTCTATAAAAGATGCCTAAAGTTAGGCGCCAAACTTAATTTATAAAACTTAATTGGTGCTGATAACGAGCTTAATTGGCTTAAATTAAAATCAATTACTTCTAGGCACCTACCAGAAAATGAGCATGGTTCCGAGATTTCCTTACATCCCGCACTTATCAAGTACGCTTTAACTACAATCTATCTGAAACCTGGAGTAATCCATCTGGCGTTCCGCAGGGGTCTCCACTGTCCCCACTGCTTTCAATGTTTACATGTCATCACTAGGTGCGCATTTGTCCCAACTGGGGATAAAATTATTTAGTTACGCAGATGACTTCACAATCATTATCCCATTCACGACCTCTCTCTCCGAAGTCACTCCTATGGCAATAGAAGTACTAAATGTGATGGAACAATGGATGACTGAATTTAGCTTGAAACTAAACTCAGAAAAAACAAAATTCTTCGTAGCCTCGCCATACCCACTTGACACTAAAACATCGCTGCGGATCAACAAACTTAGTTACCCTATCCAATCTACTATGAAGGTATTGGGTGTAATACTAGACCAGGGCCTAACCATGAAAGACCAGGTAGACTGGTCAGAAAGGATTTTTTTACTCTCTGGAACCTTCGGTCCATTAGAGCATATTTTGATGCTTCATCATTCAGAATTCTGGTACTGAGCCATCATTCAGAATTCTTATACTGAGCCAACTTGACTATTGTAATATAGCCTATCTGGCAATTTCCCAGAAGAACTTGCAACGATTACAACTGGTGCAAAATGCTGCGATCAGTATAATTTTGGGTCTGAAGAAGTTCGACCATATAACTCCTTCTTACCAACTCCTGCATTGGCTGCTGATGGAGGCACGTGTGAAGTTTAAATTAGGATGTTTCTGCTTCAAGGTACTTTTCGGCCTAGCCCCCAGATATATAACTGACCTTTTCTCTTTCTCAACCAATCGACTTAAGAGAAGCTCAAACTTGAATTTTGTTTCTCCACCGGTTAAAGGATGTAAATTTAAAAGACATCATCAACATCTCTTCTCTTATCAGGCAGCATTATGGGGTAAAGATCTGAAACAATTACTCATGCTTGCGAATACTTATGGGGAATTTAGGAGACACCTAAAAACATATTTGGTCCTAAAGTACTTAGGCAGCTACACTGAACAATCTTTCCCCACAATATCTGACCGCTAAATCTTAACTCTGTTAGTACTACTCAATCTGTAACTTTTTAATCATTGTAAACCGCATAGAACTTCACAGTCCTGTGGTATATAAACTGTTATTGTTATTATTAATAAAGTTAGATGCTGGACAGATTGTGAGCATGTTTTGCATGTAGGCACCTAAATTGGACAAGAGGCACTGGTATTTAGGCCAAGAAAACCCTGGCATAAATAGGGGGTGCCTAAGGTTTTGATGCCTACTGGCGCCTTAATCTAATTTAGACGCCACTAGGTGCGATTCTATGAACAGTGCCTAACTCATGATTGACATGCGCTACTCAAATGCGCCGTGTTCCTTGGCACCTATGTTTTAGGTGCTGTTTATAGAATCGGGGCCCAAATCTCGACCTAAACTTGGTTTTCTGTCCTGTCTTACCTTATATCCTGTCTGCATTCAATAATTTGTTATGCTTGGATTGCCACTACCATGGTGCAATATGTGGATTAACCTACCTTTCTCTTTGCAGACATAGCCTGGAATAACTGTGGCTGTGATGAAATGCTTCCTTTGGATATAAGATTTTGCTCATTATTTATGTAAACACTTTCCAGATGATTTCAGCAGAGAGAGTTTTGGAGTATACACAACTTGAAAAAGAAGCACGCTGGGTGTCGCAAAAACGTCCACCAGTAGACTGGCCAAGTCAAGGGGTGATAGTGTTTGAAAATGTCAGTTTCACATACAGCTTGGATGGACCTCTGGTCTTAAAGCACTTGACCACTCTCATCAGATCAAAAGAAAAGGTAGATTTGCACACCTTTGAAACGTGTTCAAAGTATTTTGTAAGATTTGAGAAGCTTATGCTTGCATTTCAGCTTTATAATTTGCTCTCCAACATTAAATCAAGTCAGTGTCTCACAATTCAGAATTACAAAAGAATTATTGTGCCGCCCCACAAAAATGAAAAAGATCAGATATTTATGACAAGGTGACACTTCTGACACAAGGTGAATTTGACTAATGAGTGATTATAAGTGCTGCCTTTGAGAACTGTCCTGCAAGTGAAGTTCAGGATTTTTTTGTGTGAGAAGAGTGCAGGACATGGTTATATGACATATATCATTAAGGTGATTAACAAAAGTAACAGTAAAGTTGCATAGTATGAGTAGGGTTAAAGGGATGTCATTTGCTAACAGTTAAGAAACTGATATTTACTTGTTCTAAAAATATCTTCTGCTTATTATTTATGTGCTGGGGTAATTGGAGCACCATCTTCAAACTCTTGTATATGTCTGTATATAATACAGCAGACAGTTTTGAATTTGCCTGTTTTCCTTTAACTCTGAATTTACCCTACAGCAGGGGTGTCAAACTCAGGCCCGTGGGCCAAATTTGGCCCAAAGGGTAATTAGATTTGGCCCTCTGTTCCTTCCCTCCCTCCAGCCTGGCTTCCCAGTCTTGCATTAAAGCAGCCTGCAGAGGATTGCTGGTCGGCTGTAGCGATCCTAGCAGGCTGCCGTAGCCTCAGTAGCACGTTCCCTCTGCCATGGTCAGAGAAGGGGCGGGACCGCGGCAGAGGGAACGTGCTGAAGAGGCCAACGGCAGCCTGCTAAGATCACTACACCCAATTGGGATTGAGGGAGTGAAGGAACAGAGGGCCATATCTCGGGCCAACAGGAAAGATGCCAGACCTCCGGGGGAGGGAAGGGAAATAGAAGGGGATGACAGAGATGGAAGAAAGGAGAAAGAAGGAGACTCTGGCAAGTGAGTTGTCAGAAGACAGCCAGAGCCTGGGACCAACATGATTTGAATAATGACCAGACAACAAAAGGTAGAAAAAATAATTTTATTTTCTGTTTTGTGATTACAATATGAGATTTGAAATGTGTATCCTGCCAGAGATGGTGTTAGACAGCAAGCGTGAACTAGGACCTAAAAGAGAGAGGAAAAGTCTTTTTTATTTATTTTGTTTACATCACAGAGCCGTCGTGGGGTTGGAGAGGTTGTAACCCTATACTTATACTAAAACTAAGGGGTCTTTTTACAAAGGCGCGATAGCGGTTTGACGTGCAGAATACCGCGCATTAAATCGCCTGCCACGCTAGTACCTGACGCCTCCATTGACGAGGCGTTAGGATTTTAGGCTGCCACGGGGGCTAGCACATGATGAAATGTCCGACACGCTAACTCCCATAGCGCGCCTTGATAAAAGGAGCCCTAAGGGGTCCTTTTATTAAGATGTGCATTTAGCGCATGCTAAATCATTTTAAAAAAAAAAAAAAATTAAAATTTTTTATTTTTTATTAAGATACTTAGGGGTCCTTTTATTAAGGTACGTTAACTGATTTAGCATGCGCTAAATGCACACCTTAATAATAGGACCCCTAAGTATTTTAATAAAAAATTCGGCCTATGTTTTAACCTTATTTGATTGAGTTTGACACCCCTGCCCTACAGGATTGTCATCTTTTGTCTCCCATACACTGTCCTCAGTCAGAGGTCAGAGATATGGATGTGCTATTTTCACTGGTATGTGTGCCATTCTGTTTCTAATGCTCTGGCAGTATATTTTGGTCTGTTTGATACTGTAGTATCTGGGGATTGGGGGGTGTCACCCAAATAAAAGTATCACTCAGGTATTTAATACAAAATGAGTGGGATAATCAATTCTAAGAATAAATTGTTTATAGGATAGCAATAGACTGTTTTGTAATCTTTTGTACTTGTACATGATGGGTTAGCTTTTGTGTGGTATTTGTAGCTTGAGAATGTAGCTTAACACCAGAAAGATTCTATTTCTTTCTTCGTTCAAGGTGAACCTTCCTAGCTCTGAAAATATTTTTTTTTAAATTGAGGTTGATATTCAAAGTGGTTTCTCGTATCTGTCCTAGCATTAGATTACTTTTGAAGAACTAAAGAAGTCTCTAGGATAGATAGGGGGAAATGTTAACTGTTGAACAGTTTGAAGATCATTCCACATGCATGACCTATGTGAGAGGTAGCAACAAGGGAGTCACAGCTGAAGAAAAGCCATTTAATTTATCAAAGAGCATTTGAAAGGAAACAATTAATGGACTCTCTGAGACCAAAGTGGAAATGTTTGGTCTTAGTGCTTAAGTGACCTGTGTTATAAAACAAATGTGGCAGACCATCCTGCTAACATTATCCTTACAGTAAAATTTGGTGGGTGGCAGCATTATGTTGTGCTTTGAAGAATCAGGGCCAGGAGGTTTGTGAAAAGTGAGAGATGGACAATGCAAATTACAGATAGATCCAAGAGGAAACACTGGTCCTATCTGCCACAGACCTGAGACTGGGGAAAGATTCATCTTTTATGAGGACAATGATCCTAAACACAAAGCACCAGAAACAGTGAAATGGCTCAGCAAAATGAAAGTGAATGCCCTTGAGCTGACCATGCTAAGCCCACATGTAATCCAGTAGAAGATCAGTGAAAATACTGGCTGTCATCTTTGACAATAAACTCTCATTTAAGCCCAAATTGATACTGTTGTTTGCAAGTCCTTCAATCCACTTCCTCCTCCCCTCTCCATATCCTTTTGTTAACCATTAAGATTTCCCATATTGATTACCATAATTCGCTTTAGGCTGGCTTTCCTCTCCATTCTAAGAAACACCTCCAGTTTATCTAGTCCACCTCTGTCAAACTCCTCTACTGTGCACGTTGTTTTGGTCTTGTCGCATCCCTCTTACTCGAACACTGACTTCTGTCTTTTCCTGCATTCAAAATTTTTGAGCTAGTCTTTAAAGGCCACCTCCCATTTACACCTGCTTATATCAACAACTTCCTGATCCATATGTCCTTGTCCACTCTGCTTTCTTCCAGCAACAACCTTATTTATTTTATTAGGATTTATTTACCGCCTCTTTGAAGAAATTCACTCAAGGCGGTGTACAGCAAAAATAAGTCAAACATAAGCAATAGACAGTTACAGCAGTAAAAATATTCAAATTATAATACAAAGGTTTGCATAGTATGCTACATTGCAATGTCAACGCAATACGTGATAACACAAAACATTCTAATAGACATCATAGGGTGTGAGCAAAGATGGAGTGTATAGATAAGATAGCATAGCAGAAGTTAGAAAATAAGGGGATTAATTTGAAGAAAGTTGCACATGAGGTCAGAATGGTATTTGAAATTATCTCAGCTAGGGTAGGAGTGGATTGAGAGGTCCTGCTATGGTATATGTAGTCGGTCTCATTCCTTGATTGTGAGACAAGTAAGTTAGTTCTTCTCACACTTTCCTCTCTTCACCTCATAATTTTTCAGTACCTGGAAGACTGTGCTTCACTCGGGAAAGTGGGGTGAGTGATTATGATGAGGTTATTGTTCAGGATGTCTTTTTTGTAGCTATTTGAAGTGGTGTACTTTTTGATGTTGTTGGGGTAACTAGCAGTGGTTTATTTATAGTTGACCAATAGCCTACAGCGTGAGGCGGGAGCAGTAGCCACAGAGCTACAAACAGTCTTGCTTATACAGTGGAACCTTGGTTTACGAGCATAATTCATTCCAGAAGCATGCTCGTAAACCAAATTGCTCATATATCAAAGTGAGTTTCCCCATAGGAAGTAAGGGAAGCTCGCTTGATTGGTTCCCCCCTGAGGCCATCAGTGCTGCTCCACCCCCCCCCCCCGAGAACTGACATTGCTCCCCCCGCCCTCCCGCCCAAACAGAAGCCTTATCCCATCTTGCACCAGAACGCAGCCCACAGGAAGTGCTGGTGCATGAAGATCCTTCCTGGTGCCTGGGCCTTGAGCATCTGCACATGCTCAAGGCCTTCTGTCTCTCGCTCTCTCTGAGATCTCCGAGAATCTCATAGAGAACGAGATAACATGTGGGCATATGCACAAAAATGTTTTCCTAGACTATCAATATCCTTTCTTCCTGCTGAAGAACATTTTGTGTTAACTAAAAGTTTAACTGCTGAAGATCATATGCTAAACTTTTGAATAGCCATAGGGTTCATCTTTCAAAGCACATCAAGCAATATTATAGTGGAGCATGGGTTATACTCTGAAAAGGAGAAACTTATCAAATCCAGTAGCTGTCTTATTTACCAAAGTGTTAGAAGCCAAGGCTTACCATAATTTGAGCATATACAAGTTTTAATGGTATGTGTTGAGAATAACAGTTCAGATTATGCAAATCCTTCCTTCTTTAAATGAATCCTTTAACTTGCTAAAGAAAATTTATAGCAATGGGCTTGTTGTCACCCTTGCCTGATGGCTACTTCAGTGCTACCACTTTCCCACCCAGCCGACCAGCAATGTTCTTACTGGCACAGTTCTTTTCTGTTCTGAAGCTGAGAAAATGCTATGTGTTGAGCTTGAGCGGAGCCTTGTGCATCTGCGTATGTTCAAGGTCTCTGCTGGCTCCTTCCCTTTCTGAGATTCTCAGAGAGGATGAGAACCGGCAGGCCTTGATCATGCGCAAATGTGCAAGGCTGAGCTCCTGCTCAACACACAGCATTGGCCTTGGTTTCATACTGGAAAAGAACAGTGCCGGTCAGCTGGGGGTAGGGACAAATGTGCCTGCCATTGGGTGAGGAGGTGATAGCACTAAAGTGGCCATCGGGCAGGGGTAAAGTGCAGGTCAGTGGGTAGGGAGGTGGTAGGCCTGAAGTGCCGTTCAGGAACAAAAGTGCTGGTTACCAGAGAAAGGGACCAATGTGGGGAAGCAAGAAAGATCAAGGCTTCAATATAAACCGAGACCCCCATTTTTTGGGCCATTTTCTTGGGCCCAAAAATCTCAGTTTATATTCGAGTAGATACAGTAAGGGCATATCTTACTTTGTTAGGGGATAAAACTCATAATAATCTGTTTATGGACTGAAAGGAGGATTCTCAAAACTTACCATGCCTTTAATGGTAGTTGCTAAACTGACTCTAGCCAGTTTAGTGGGACAGTATTTTATCAGTCGATTATCAGAACGGCTCACCATGGTCTTTTCTGAGCTTCCTAGCAGCCTCTGACTCTGCCATGCAAATGTGGTACAACAAGGTCATTAATATTAAAATGGTAGTAAAATGGGCTCATTAATATTTAAAGGAGCAAGCACTCTGGACGATTCTCTATCATCGCTGGGTGATTTTCTAACCTCATTGTGCCACATTTATGGGCAGAATTTTCCAGCATTGTCTGAGCTGTCATAGCCTTACTTTCCGGTCAGTTACTGAGTGCTGTTTAGTTCAAGTAGTGGCATAAAAGTAAGGGTTGACAGCTCAGACAACACCACTTCCAGAAACTTAAAAAAAAAAAAAAAAAACCAACGAATTTAAGATCGGCAGGAGGGATGCCCACTCCCTTCCACTGAAGCCACTGCTGTGGTTCCCCGACACTCCCAAAAATCTCCCAACACCCCCATCAGGAAGGATGCCCATTCCCTGCCATCGTCGCCCACCTCCCAACACCCTGCTGACAACCCCAGCAGGAGGGATGCCCACTCCCTCCTGCCACTGTTGCAGAGGTCCCCCACCCTGCAACCCCCACCTCCTATATCTTTTGGATGAAAGCCAACTGGAAAGATGCCTACTCCCTCCATTACACTATGGCTAAGATACATCGATGACGTTGTTTTGATTTGGTCTAACACCACAGCAAAATTTCAAGAATTTTTACATAGGTTGAACTCTTTGGATCCTCATCTCAAGTTCTCTGCAGCGGTGGATGATCATAGTATAACATTTGGATACCAAAGTTATTAAAGACAACACTCAGCTTACTACAATGGTACTACTCGAAAGGGTCCAGAGAAGAGCGACTAAAATGGTTAAGGGGCTAGAAGAGTTGCCGTACAGTGAGAGATTGGAGAAACTGGGTCTCTTCTCCCTTGAAAAGAGAAGACAGAGGGGACTTGATTGAAACATTCAAAATACTGAAGGGAATAGACTTAGTAGAGAAAGACAGACTGTTCACCCTCTCCAAGGTAGGGAGAACGAGAGGGCACTCTCTAAAGTTGAAAGGGGATAGATTCTGTACAAACGTAAGGAAATTCTTCTTCACCCAGAGAGTGGTAGAAAGCTGGAATGCTTTTCCAGAGTCTGTTATAGGGGAAAACACCCTCCAGGGTTTCACGACAAAGTTAGACAAGATCCTGCTAAACTGGAACTTATTGTGACAGGGAAGCTCCTGTCCCAGCTAAAAGAGCTACTAAACCCAGCAAGCACACAGCCCTGGTCCCTGGAAAACCTGTCATGGAGCCCGGGCAGCCAGCACAGCCAGGAGGGGAAGAGAAAAGGCAGGTCATAGTACAGCCCAAGAGCCAGAGGGGGAGGGCACTGGAAACCAATTATTCCCCCTATTACTCCTTTCCTCAAGCTCTGAAACATAAAACCAACCCAGGAGGGGGTGGGGTTAGCACTCGTAGTATGCAGGTCAAACAGCCTCAAATAGGAAACAGGCAGAGTAACCAGGGAAGCTCAGGTGGCTCTAATGAGGAGAGCCCAGGCACACGCTGTGACTGCAGCTTCCAGGGAGGTCCTATTCCCCAGCCTAGAACGTTACCGAGAGGCCAGCCCAGCAGGAGGGAGAGTGTAATCTCTGGGAGGTACTGTCCTTTCCCCAACCAACCTTGGGAGGGGGTCCCAGGAGATTTGCCTCAGAGAGGAAACGTTATCAAAGAGCTGACGAGCAAGCAAGGAGGGGGATGGGAGGAACAGCCTAGGATAGGGGATTGGAGGAACAGCCTGGAGTCCCTGACTAATGAATGGGAAATGAATAGTATCCCCGATGAGAAGGAGTTTGAGGAGGACATGGATATAGGAGGGAATGAAATCTGAAAGGTCCTTCCTACCTTATGAGAAATCCAGTCCTGGTGGGTTTAACACCCTGAGCTAGAGCAAGGCTGTGAATAAGGCAGAAGCAGCTCTGCCTAATTCAGAGAAAGTATTTCTTGGAAGTCCGTTTGCCATGCTTTCATGAAAACCAAAACATACAAGAAAAGTTATGAGTTTTGTTCCTTTTGAACTGAAGCAATAAAGGAGAAACCAGAGTGCCAGCACAAGTAGTGCCCGGTTGTAGGGGAGAAGGAACAGTGGATGGGAAATGCCAGCAATTCCCCAGGAGGGAAATTTGGATCAGAAAACTAAGGACACATTTGAATTCTTGTTTTGAGTATGCCTCTTTCTTGTTTACCAGAACTGTTTGAGTTCTGTTCCTAAAGCCCAGGGCGGGTTGCCTGGACTTGAGCAAGTGTGACTGCATTAGTGAACCGGGAGAATTAATTACTTGTTTGAACCACTTTTTCTTGTTTTCCTTTTTCCTGAAAGTACCAATAAACCTGAGTGCAGTTTTCCTGAAAATCCATCTTCCTGGTTTTTCTTTCTACCAACCATATAAAAGGCGCTACATAAATCTACCTGTGGTTCGCAGCGGGTTTCCCACCTATCCAGGAACCGGCCCGGCCACAGTATGCAGGTGAGGCTTAACTCATTTAGAGCACTGGTCTTTGACCTGAGGACCGCCGCGTGAGCGGACTGCTGGGCAGTATGGACCACTTGTCTGACCTAGCAGCGACATTTCTTATGTTCTTACATTATGTTCTTATAGAACACAAACTGACCGGAATATATATTTGCATTTTACCAGTTGTCACCCACCTAGATTAAAACAGACTGTTCCGGTCAGTCAAATTTTGAGGATCCATTGCATCTGTTCTACCACTTAAGAATTCAAATCCAGGCTAAGGAAATGGCTCAACATTTTATGGCTAGAGATTATCCTGAATGGGCTACTAAAAAAAGCCTATCAACGGGCCCGTTACACTAATCTTGATCTGTTGCTCCAACCTCACAATAAAGCTGCAATGGACAGACAAATTTGTGCCCTATCTTACTCAGATCATGCTGAAGCTATAGCAAAGATAGTAAGAAAACACTGGCAGGTTCTTACTGTGCATGAGCTCTTTAAAGAGGAAGCCTGTGGGGGTCACGTGATGCTGAACTAGAGAGCAGACACGTGAGTCACAAGCTCCTAGGCCCCGCTCTCCTCATCGGCATTTCGGCTGCTTGTTTTTGCCCCTTTGCTCTTCCTTTCACTTGTCAGAGGTAGTACGTCGGCTGCCCCTTTGGATTCCGGCTTACCCTGGGCTATGGCAACCAAAGCGGTGTGAAAAGATCGGGAGAAGGCTAAAACCGCGGAACCCAAGATGGCGAAGGGGGCTGGATCGGAGAGCCCTGGTGGGAGTTTGGCCTGGCTGCCGGAGGTGGTAGCGGAGGTGAAAGGTGCGATAAAATCCTCTCTAGAACAAAGCTTGCAAACCATAACTGATAAACTGGAGGTTATGGATGGGCGCCTGGAATCTCTGACCGTGGAATTTACTGCCTGCTGCCAGCGCATCTCGGCGCTGGAAGACACTATCTCCCAGGTGACAACTGTGCAGACGGAGATGCAGACCAGGCTCCAGGCCTTGGAGGACAATCTGGATGACGCCGAAAATCACTCCCGACGCGGCAACCTCAGTCTGGTGGGCTTGCCGGAGTCTTTCTCTGAGCCTGAACTCCGGGGGTTCCTGGAATGCTAGATCGTGGATACCTTGGATTTGTGTTCTGAGGTGGGTCCAGTGCGAATTGAACGTGCCCATCGGCTGGGGCCCCAGCTTGCTCCTCAGGAGAAGCCACGAGTGGTAATTTTAAAGCTCTTAAACTATGTGCACAAGATGGAAATCCTGTTAGCCAACCGATCAAAGGGGCCTCTTAAATTTGAGAATCACACTGTTCTATGCTTCCAGGATTTTTCTCCACGGGTTTCTAACCAACGACTAGCCTACGCCTCTCTCTGTGCTGAGCTGCACCATAAACACGTGCAATTTGCCATGCTATATCCTGCCAAGCTGAAGATCTACTATGAAGGCAAGGCTCACTTTTTTGATCACCTGACGGATGCCACTCGTTTTGTGGCTCAGATGGCTACTCCGTCCACCAGTTCTGTGCCTTCCCTGTGACCCTGGATTGAATTCCTGGTGGTAGTTTGATTGTGCTTTAACAGGGCTGTTGGTACGGCGGCTCCTGTTTGCCTTTTCCCTGCCTATCTGGCGGTGGTGTCTGCTGTGCAGTTATGGCCTTCGGTTGTGGCCTGCTTCAACCTCTTTTGGTTAGCAGTTTCCTGGCTTCGAGATGGCTGTGTGGACCCTCCTTGACCATTTCCTTGCCTGCATTACCACCATGATGTCCTGCTTCACTGGATGTCCCTGGTTTCCTGGTGGCAGGCTGTTGACACCTGGAGACTCCTGCCCCATTGACTTTGGTAGCCACACAGACCCGATCCTACCAAGAGTGTGAACTCTTCCCCCCCCTGCAATCCGCTAAGAAGATCGACTGTCGGCTCCGGGCGGCTTTCCCGCAGAGGAGAGAATCCTGCATTCACCGTGGACCTCATCTGGGGCAGCCTCCTTGGAACGGCTGGGGCATGGGCAGTGTGTCTGGAGGGAATGCATGGATGGGAGAACATCGCAGGGGAGGAGACATAGGCATCCTGGAACTGTCGGCCAAGTCTCTTCCCTGAAGAAGCCCTTTCTGGAATCATCAATCGCTCCTCCTAAACTTACTTGCTCCATTTCATCACTGACGCTGACCCATTCTGCTTCTATTCCTTTCTCTCCTCTCTTCTACCTTCCAAAGTATTTAGATCAATGCTGTCTTGTTAAAATGTTTATTTTATTTTTATTTTTCCTCTAACTCTACTTTTCACTTCTCTATTACCCTCCAGGTACTTTAGTTAGATTGTGAGCCTTCGGGACAGTAAGGGAATTTTCCAAGTACCTTTCTTATTTCTAATCTTAATGTATATTTTCTGTAAACCGCTTAGAACCTAACGGATGTAGCGGTATATAAGAAATAAATTACATTACATTACATTACATTACATTCTGGACATTGGGACATTTGTTAAGAGTTTTTCTGTATGTCTGGGGGGGGGGGGTTCTGCTAGTTGTGTGTGTGTATGTTTGTATGAGTGGGGGACGGATGGTTGGGTTTTGGTTTGGTGGGCTGGGAGGTGTCGGATGGGTTGGGTTTTTTGTTGTTTTTTTTATACCCCGGCTCAGGGCTGATGGGGTCCTTTTGGTGGTATTGGCCTTGTATTTTGTACTGCTGGGGTCTGGGTATATGCCTGTTGTGGGAGGTGGTTCTTGGTAGGGTTGCTCGGTTTGGTTGGAGGGGTGGATTAGGGCATTTTTGTTTGTGATCTTAGCTCCTTTTCTTGCTGCCCCAGTTATACTTCAGGTTTCTCTGGGGTTTGTGCGGGGTTAACTGCTGATGTTTATTACTGTTTTTTTAATTTCTTTTGGGGCTTGTTCGGGAGGACAGGGCTCTGGTGGGTTCGGGAAAGCCCTGGGTAATCCTAAGGGACACTGGTGTTTCTGGGGGGTGTGGGGAATGGGGTAGGTTGGGATTGGTCTGGGGGTCTGGGGTTGCTTCCTTTTTTGGTTTTTGTGGGTTTTTTTGGTTTGTGGTGGGTTGTTTTTTTTTTCTTTTCTGCTCTTTCTGGTTGGGGGCCGAGCTGGGGGAGGCCATCCTGGGGTATGTTGGGCCCCTATGGGTCTTGGAAGCCTTTACAGGCCGCGTTTCTGGAATTGCAACATGGAGGGGGGCTGTAGGCTGGGACAGCCCCCTCCTTCCCCCCTTTATTGTTATTGGTTCATCGTTGCATTTCATTCCTCTGGTTTTCAATGGTTAAACTAATTTCTTGGAATGTTAATGGAATTACTTCCCCTGTCAAGCGACAAAAGATACTGCAGACCTTGAACCGTCACAGGGCGGATATTGCTTTCTTGCAGGAGACGCACTTGACCTCTCAGGAACATGCTAAATTTGCCCGCTGGTGGGTTGGACGGGTGGTGGGGGCTGCTGCGCTGTGGCGGAAGTCTGGAGTTTTGATTCTCGTTTGGAAAACCCTGGATGTGACAGTGAATAGGGTGTATGTGGACCCGTCTGGTCGTTTTGTCTTGGTTTCTATCCTTTTAGATCAGATGCCTTTGCTTCTCTGTAACATTTATGCTCCAAATGTTTATACTAAAGCTTTTTACCTTTCTTTGTTCAAGGTTTTGAGTGATTTTCCTGATGTGCCTCGGGTGTTTGGGGGAGATTTTAACCTTGTTCGTGATCCTACCATTGATAAGTCCGATCCCCGTCCACAGGACCGCATTGATTCTTCTAGGGGGATTCCTTATTTCTGCTCGACTCTGGATCTGGTGGATGTTTGGCGCACTCTCCATTCTGGGGAGCGTGATTACACTCACCTATCCTATGCTCATGGTACTCAATCTTGGATAGACTACTGGCTTTTGCCAACCTGTCTTTTTTCCTCTATGACTGCGGCGAGGATCGGTCCGTATTTCGTTTCGGATCATGCCTTTGTTTGGTGCACCTTGAGTGTGGGGGCGGGCGGGAGCGGCACCCGTCGATGCCGCTTCCCTCCGGCTTTATATAGGGATCCTGGGTTTCTTGATCATTTACTTCGGAAATAGAAGAACTATCAGATTCATACTGAGGCTCATCTGGAGGACCCAGTGCTATATTGGGAGGCAGCTAAAACAGTTTTGCGTGGTGAGATTATTGCTTATGCTAGCTTTCAGAAAAAGGCACGCGATAGGGAAATTCTTCGCTTGGAGAGGCAGGTTCGGGTGGACAGGATGTGGTATGCTTTCCATCCCACCCCTTCCCGGAGGAGCGCACAGTTGGCATCGCAGGCCTCTTTAAATGAGCTTTTGCAAGCCCGTACCACCCGCTCCTTTCAATATTTTAAACATCAATTTCATCTTCATGGTAATAAGGGCGGGAGACTCTCAGCTAACCTGGTCTGTACGTCTGATGGTCCCCGGCGGGTGCTCCGGATAATGGAGGAGAGGGTGGGGCCGGTTTGTACTGATGCGGCCATTGTGAGAGTTTTTTGCCAGTTCTATCAGAGGTTATATGCCCGCTCTACGGCCCCGGAGATGCCAAGTGAATTGTATCTCGATAACATCCCGACTCCTCGTGTATCAGCTATTCACCAACAGATGTTGAATGCCCCTATCTCGATGGAGGAGGTGGCTTCGGTGATACAGTCTAGTGCTCTTTGGAAAGCCCGGGACCCGATGGCTATCGCACGGAGTTTTATAAATTGCTCTCTATGGAAATTACACCGGTGCTGACTTCTACCTTCAATGAGTATGTTCAGCGTGGGTTTTTATCACGGTCTCTGCAAGATCCTCATATTGTGGTTCTGTTGAAACTGGGACGGGATCCTACCTTGCTTATTTCGTATCGGCCTATCTCCCTTCTTAATACCGAGGCAAAATTTTTTGCTAAGATCCTGGATAACAGAATGGCGCATGTTCTCCCTGATCTTATCGCTGATTCACAGGTGGGCTTCGTCCGTAATCGTCAGATGGCCCACTCTATTCGCCATATCTTAACTTCTTTGGAATACATGACTCATGTTCGATTGCCTTCCCTGTTGGTTAGCTTCGATGCGGAGAAGGCTTTTGATAGGGTCTCCTGGAAGTTCTTGTTTGCCACGTTGTGGCATTATGGTTTTGAGGGATTTTTTCTTGACGCCGTCTCCTCTCTTTATGCTTCGCCTTTCGCGGCTGTTTGGGTTAATGGGCTGCTTTCTGTCCCTTTTGACATTCAGCAGGGCACTCGGCAGGGGTGCCCTTTGTCCCCCCTGCTGTTTGTTCTTACCTTAGTCCCTTTAGTGCGTGATGTTCTGCGAAATCCGGACATTCCTGGGGTCTCCATTAGTGCGGTGGAATTTAAATTGTCTGCGTTTGCGGATGATCTTCTGGTACATCTTACTCGTCCTGTCCAAGCGCTGCCTGCTCTTATGATGGTGATGGCTGACTATGGGGACTTTTCGGGGTTTCAGCTCAATCTCGAGAAGTCCTTGGCCCTTCCTACCCTCCCCGAGCTTCGGGACACCTGACCGGGGGTCTTCCCACTGAAATGGGCTGACTGGGCATTTCGCTATCTTGGAACAAACAAACCAAAACTGCAGATATGTACAACGATGTAGGCAAAATTTATTGTGACAACCAAAGTATATTTAAAAACCTTTTTACCAAACAAGGGACCCAACACGGTCCATGTTTCGGACAACCTTCATCAGGGGTCCATGGTAGAAAAGGGAAGAAACATATGTCACAAAAAATTGTAATGAAAAATACAGTAAAAACAAACGGATAATGTGTCATGCCGAGAGTCACTAGATATTGTAAATTCTCGCTATCTTGGCATCCAATTGACTCCTTCGGTTTCATCCATTAAACAGGCTAATTTGCATTTGCTATTTGACACAACACGTCACCGCCTGGAGGGCTGGAGATTCTTTCCCCTCTCGGTACACGGTCGCATTCACCTTTTTAATATGGTTGTTTTCCCTCAATGGCTTTACGTTCTTCAGGTGTTAACCATCCGCCTTCTGCAGAAGGATCTTCATGCGCTGCATCAGCTTCTCTCTCGGTTTATTTTGGGGGGGGAGAGGGAGAAAGCCTCAGATGGCTTTTCGTTGGGTTCTTGGTCAAGGGGCGGTATGGGGGTTCCCAATTTGAAGAAATACAATCAGGCTTGCTTGCTTCGTTACTTGTTTTGATTATGAATGTGCCTTCTATCATCCTTGGCATCTGTCTTCTTTGTTACATGCTCCTTGATCGTCTCTCCCGTCCCACTTGCGATCGAGTCTTCTTCTGGGTTCTTTACGTGATTGCTGGAGGGCTTTGGTGCTTGGCCTGGGGGGGAACCCGGGAGTGTCTTATTTGCTACCCCTGCAGGGAAACCTTCAGTTCATACCTGGCCGGATATCTGCATCCTTTAGACGCTGGACTCAGTTGGGCTTCACTGTGTTGGAGCACGTCCTTACCCCAGAGTGCGCGCTTCCACCTTGGTGCACTTTTGGGCTTCGCGATGGGATTCACAACACTGATTTATTTGCTTATTTACAATTGGATCATTATGTGCGCTCTTTGGTGGTGGAGGGTCTGCAATTGGGTTTGGGTGATAAACTTCGTGCCTTTTTTGCTCCCTTCTCGGAGGATAGCCTGTCGGTCTCGGCGTTACATCAGGCGCTACATGCTGTTGTCCCACCTCCGATGTGGGACTCCCTGTGTGCTCGTTGGGCTCCAGACTTGGGCTTAAGGCCCACTGATTTGGATGTGGCCTGCCTTATTAAACGTATTCCGACCCTTTCGGTTTCGGCTGAACTCCGGGAGTGTCAGTTTCGGGTGTTACATTGTGCTTATTTTACGCGAGTCCAATTTTTTCACTCGGATTTAGCAGAATCGCCGCAATGTGAGAAATGTTCCTGTGCTCCTAAGTCCTTTTTCCATGCCTTTTGGAGCTGTTCTGTGGTCCGGGCCTTCTGGAGACGGGTGATTCGTTAGTTGGAGCTTTTGTTGGACCGCTCTTACTCCAGCGGGGATTTTGTTGGATAAATACGAGGCTTTTCGTTTTACCCCAGGGGTGGGTCGGTTATTTTTGCGGAAGGCTGTCTTAGTGGCTAAGAAAATTATTCTGGAGGAATGGGTTTTGGATCGGGCTCCTTCTTATTGGGCTTGGCGTAATCGCTTGCATGCTCTGATGCTGCTTGAGAGGGGTCGAGTGCGTCATTCTTTGCGTCAATCAAAGGTTTTTTTGCAGGTATGGGGTCCTTATATTTACTCTCTGTCCCCTCGGGCCTGCAGTTTGATTCTTAATACTTTGCCTATTTGATTCCTGAGTGGTAAGGGTTTTGCGGCCTTGGGGTGGCCTCCTCCCGGCTTTTCTCCACCTCTTCCCCCCCCCTTCTTACTTTTTGTTCTTTTCTCTTTTTGTTTTTTCCCTTTTTTCCCTTTTCTCTTTCTTCCTCGGGGGGGGGGGGGGGGGGTTCATTTTCTGATTCTTTGGGGCTCATCAGAGTCCAGGGCCCTGAATGTTCTGCTTCTGTTTAGTGCCTGTTCTGTCCTCCCACCTTGGATGTGCTAGATGGGGTTTCTGGTTTGTTTGGGTTTTTTTCCTTCTCTTTCTCTGTTCTTGTTGGGAGGAGAGGGGTGGTGGATTGGGAGCTGGTTGGGGGGGGTTCTGGGGCTTGGGATATCATTGATGTACAGCCTTTGGTGCACCCGTGTTTTCTTTGTTGTACTCATTGCCTTTTCTGCCTCTACTGTGCTCCGTAAATCAATTATTTCCAGTACACATGTCAACCAGCTTGCGGGTGATAAGCTTTGTATTTTTTCCTGCCATTTTATTGACTTGCTGGTCCTTTTTATCACCTTTATCTTTTGATATTCTGTATGTTTGACCTTCTTTAATAAAAAAACAGATTTACACTAAAGAGGAAGCCTGTTAAGCATTCACTCGTCCCCAAAATTTGGGAAATTATCTCTTGGGGACCTATATTACTGATAATCCAGATCATAACATTACTCAAGGGGAGCACAGTCCCTGTGGTTCGTGCAATGTATGCAACAATTCTTTACATCTACTTGGTGTCACCCTCTCAAATTCAGCACTGGTATACTCTTAAATCTCGCACCAATTGGTCTTCCCAGTGGGTAATCTATGTTATTACTTGCCCATGCAGCCACCTATATGTAGGACGCACAACTAGGTGTATTAAAGTGAGGCTAGCCAAACACAAAAGCAGAATTCATATGGCTAATCTTGTGGCTCCTATGGTATCTCACTGTCTGCAATGCAAACATGAATTTTATGATCTGACCTGGTTCATTATAGAACAAATTCCCCTGGACTACAAAGGAGATAAATTTGCTCAGATCCAGTTATGTGAACAATTCTGGGTTTTTCATCTTAATTCCATCCATCCAGTTGGTATGAATAAAGGGATGTAATTGAATACCATTATTTGATTGTGTTTAATTTTGCCTCCGGATTGTTTAGAACGCATTCTTTGTGTTGCTGATCTCACATGCTCTGCCTTAAAGCTTGGTTCGTGCTTCTAGGGTAGCTTCTCCTCCTCCCAGCTTCTACACTTTTGAACGCCAGCTTCAAACTTGGCGGCGTTCCTTACTAGCTAACTGGTTTGAAGAAGGGGCGCATCGAGTCCCGGAAACCAAGCCTGGTCGAACCTTTATCGAGGTTTATGTGAATGATTGTAGCCTCGTCTTAAGCTACACTAAACTGCATGAAGACATAAGCTAAGTGCTATTTTTTCCATTTTCTTGTTGAGGAGGACCGGTCTTTACAGAGTGCCACACTGTTTCTAAGAAACAACACACATTGATTTTGTAACAAATTGACTTTGAAGGATTGATTATTGTCATTATTTAATTTGTGCACACTGACGTGTCCTATGATGGTATGCGGCTGGAAGTGTGTTGCAACTCCTTCGCATTCAGCTCTTATGGTTAAGCGCTGGAGTGGTTACATTAGTACATTCTGTATTGCTTACTCCGTCACACCGAGGACACGTCTTATTCACTATTTATAATTATTTTTTTGTTGCAGATTTTTTACACGAATTAGTGTGTCACAGTTGGCTCTCTGTTCTGACTGAGACTAAAGCTGCTCTTGTTTAGCGTCTTTCAAGTATCTTGGCAGCAATTGAGATATTTTTGATTTATTACTCCCTCCGGCCAGCAGACACGCCTCTTCAAATTGGCAGACCTTCCCAGTGCATCCTGGGGAGGGGCCTAAGGCTCTGATTGTCCCCCATAGATGGGACCTTAGACACCTGGGTCAGTCAGAACCTTAAGCCCCTCTACGGTGCATCCTAGGAAATGCCTGATGCCAACCAACTAAAATGTACTAGAAGCTCAATAATCTATTTAATGTAACTATAACATCTATGCTGAGAGGAAATGGATACAGATTATCAAATGGAGACTTTGATACACCATAAGAAGCAGAGTGGTATTTTACAACTCTCCTGTTGCTAAACATATGAAAGATGTTGGCGATGGAAGCAACATCAAGGAGACCTTTCCATGTTTCTTTAATGAAGTGTTATGGTCACTGTTGCATCATTATCTTTATATTGTACCTTTTTGTTAAATATTAGATTGCCCTTAAAAGGAACTTTTTGTCTGAAAGCCATCATAGTCTCCGGTGATCCTTTTTGCCAGTTATTGTTCTTCTATGCCTAACTCTTATGCTATCCATTATAGTGAGCTTGCTGTTTGTTAAACTTTAGAGGAGGAAGTGAATTTAGCCATAGATGCTACAAATTAATTATTTACCTACCCTGGGGGATGATCATCAACCCCAGCCAACAAGAGGTCTGCTATCTATTGTATATTTCTGGCAACCATCTTTGTGTTAATCACAACTAGAATAGGTGCTTGGGGCACGATTTTCTAACCAGCACTGTCACGATTGACACTCGGAGATGCTTTTAAGGCAGTCATTGACATAGGTGCTGATTAGAGAATCCGGGGGTTAGTGCTACAGACGACGGTAATAACCTCTACCATGGCTTAGTTTGCCTAGATTTTAATGCTATACCACATGCTTTTCTATATAGATACATTTTTAAAAAATTCTTATGTATTTTTTTAATATATGTAATATAGGGCTCCTTTTATCAAGCCGTGCTAACGGTTTAGCGCGCGTAATAGCGTGCGTTAAACCACTGGCCATGCTAGCCACTACCGCCTCCTCTTGAGCAGGCAGTAGTTTTTGGCGGGGATTAGCGCGTGATGAAACAACGCACGCTTTAACCCCGCTAGCGCTGCTTGATAAAAAGAGCCCATAGTTTCAAGTTTATTTAAAATTTCTTATACCGCCTAATCTGACTTCTAGGCAATGGACAATAATAAAAGATAATAGACAGAAAAGATACCGTAAAAACAGATTATAAAAATTAATATTGCAGGACAATATCAAGGTTTGTTAGTACAACAGATAACATGAACTTACAGACGTACGCTAAACATATGGGAAAAAGGCAAGAACTACAATCTTTGGAGAAAAGAACATGAAAAAGGAAAAAACAATAGGTACTCGTATGCTGTATGGATATAAGTGGGCTTTATATGAATACATTTAATCTAATCCACTAACCCAACAGAGTGTTGGAATTGAAACAGAAAGTCTTTCTGGGGCAAAATAACACTCCAAAAACTTAACTTAATGGGACCAAATTTAATATGTGGAAAAATCAGGGAACGGACACATCAAGTTCAAAAATGTGTTGGCTCAGACCTGTTCTTTTATGGGAGAGACAGTTCCAGTAACTACAATATTAGCACATTGAAATGTCCCATTTAAATTACATGGCAAGTCAGACACTAGAGATGGTTTTGGTTTGTCATTTCTAGGCATGTTTGTTTTTTTCTGGGTATTGATTTATTATTGGAGCTTTATAGTCAAGAATGTGCAATTTCACCTATAGTAAGTGGAACATTGTTATTGGCAATGCCAAAGTGACTGAATATTTTTACCATTTCCAAATTATTCCTTTAGTGATATGTTTGTTCTGTTACATCCCTTCCAGATTCCATACTCTAGGTTTTCAATCCCTTCCCGCAATCTGGGAGTTGCAGAAATCCAAACATGTTCTCCTCCTACCTTAGAGAGAGTTAGAGCCCCTTGCAGTTTCAATTCTTGCAAGCAATCCATGCAGAAGTCTTTTTTTTTTTTTTTTGCAACATCAGTGCTGTGAGACCCTTTGTGATATTGTTTACTCTGTCACACTGAGGAAAGGACGCAGTCCCGTGGAGCTGGACTGCTGCTTCACAGAGACACTTCAGTGGACTTGTGGATCCAGCCTGCTGTGTGCCACCTTTCTCAGACTCTGGATCCATTCCCCTGGGAACTCGCTTGCCCCTAACCTGGTCAGGAGTTTAAGCATAGGCTGTATGCGTCCTGTGTAAAAGTCCCTCTGGGTTTCAAAGTGCAGGCTGTGTTTCCTGCCCATAGTTGTGTGGAGAAGTTCCATGGGGGTGGAGGTTACAGAGTCCATCCGACTGGAAGTCTGAAGATCTTCAAATCTGGTCATTTTGGAGTGGCTCTGAGACAGAAAATCCTTTTCCTCCATTTAGCTGCAGTGTACAGAGCTGGCAGGCAAGCACTTCAGAGACTATAAGTACACCTCCATTATTTCCTATGGGAGCTTTGGGGGTGGTCTGTGGAACTCTCGAAAACTCATTTTTCAGAGTTTCTGAGGATAGCTTCAGGTTTCCACTTCCCCAAATCACAATTTTTTTGTTGGAAAGTGTTTATTTTTACCGCTCTGTGTGTGAATTTGCTGGCGGTGATCATCTTCGATTTTTATCGATCTTTTTTTTTTTTTTTCCTAAGCTTGCTCTCTGCCTCAAAACCCCTCGATTTTGTTGAAAATTGTTTGGGATGGACTTCACAGCCCCAATCTGTCAACTACATGTGTTGATTATGCCAGATTGGCTGCGAACAGTGTCCATGTACCATGTTCCACAGCACTCTGAAGGAGGGGGCAGGTGCTTTGGGCTTTGCCTCTTCTAGGTCCTCAAGGGCTGGGCAGCTGGCCTGGGACCGTTCTGGAAACTGGCACCAAAAGTCTTTGTACCGAGTTTAGGGACTACTTTGGTGTGGCATGGGCATCTCAGTGGGACCCAGCAGTGGCCACAGGGTGTGACTTTTCCCCGGATTTCATTCAGCTCCTCTGGAGAGCATATATTTTAGACCCAGCTCATTTGACATAGCCAGCGGGTGCATTGCCTTTCTTCAGACCAGTCACTCCAGTGCTGTAGGTCCCTATGTAGGAACCTTCTCTGGCTACATCTGATCTGGACTGAATTGTTTGTCATATTGATATTATGCCTATCCTGTCTCCTGACACTGTTTCTATTTTGGATCTGGCTGATACCCTTACTGGGACTAGTCAGCATGATGTTTCGGGGAGTCCGGATTTGGGTGAGAACAACACCATCGGCACAATTTTTAAGTCTGTCTCTGTCCACCATTTCATTGCTTATGCGCTGAAAGAGCTTAAATTGGACTCTCAACCTTCTATGTCTCAGTATTCGGTCATGGACCATTCTAATGTGCTGGCCTCCTTTTTTCTGTCCCACCTGCAGCTTCTCAGTCTGGTAATGGAACAATGGGGTACTCCAGACAGCTTTTTCCAGCTCTGTAAAGCTATGGCTAAGCTTTAGCCACTGACTTATGATTTTCAGCAGTTTTTTGAGTAGCTCAAAGTGGATTCTGCTATGCCACAGGCTACCAGGTACATGGCCCTCTCTTGCATTGGGGGTGTAATGCTTAAAGACTCCCAGGATCGCAGTGTGGATATTCTCTTGGAAGAGATTTTCGAGTTAGCTTCTTCAGGTATCAAGGCATAGAAACATAGAAAGATGACGGCAGAAAAGGGCCAAGGCCCATCAAGTCTGCCCACTCTATAGACCCTCCCCTTAATACTATACAATGTTTTACCCTGACCCACTTAGGGATCCCACATGGGCGTCCCATTTATTCTTAAAATCTGGCACGCTGCTGGCCTCGATTACCTGTACTGGAAGCTTGTTCCATTGATCAATCACTCGCTCCGTGAAGAAATACTTCCTGGTGTCGCCGTGAAATTTTCCGCCCTTGAGTTTGAGCGGGTGCCCCCTTGTGGTTGAGGGGCCTCTGAGAAGGAAAATGTTATCTTCCACTTCTATACGTCCGGTGACGTATTTAAACGTCTCAATCATGTCTCCCCTCTCCCTGCGTTCCTCGAGAGTGTAGAGCTGCAAATTGTTTAGTCTTGCTTCGTACGAGAGACCTTTAAGCCCTGAGACCATTCTGGTGGCCATCCTTTGGACCGACTCGACCCTCTGCATGTCTTTGCGATAATGTGGCCTCCAGAATTGCACGCAGTATTCCAGATGAGGTCTCACCATGGTCCTGTATAATGGCATTATGACTGCAGGCTTTCTGCTGACGAAACTTCTACGGATGCAACCCAGCATCTGTCTTGCCCTTGAGGAAGCCTTCTCCACCTGATTGGCAGATTTCATGTCTGCACTAATGATTACTCCTAAATCTCGTTCTGCTGAAGTGCTGGTCAAGGTCTCCCCGTTCAAGGTATAAGTTCTGCATGGGTTTCTGCTACCCAGGTGCATGACCTTACACTTTCCAGCATTGAAGCCCAGCTGCCAGGTTGAGGACCAGCATTCCAATGTACGCAGGTCCTGCGCCATAATATCTTGTAGATTGTCCTCGCTTACCATATTACATAGTTTGGCGTCGTCAGCGAATAATGTTACTTTACCTTGAAGCCCTTGAGTCAGATCTCCTATGAATATGTTGAAGAGGAGTGGACCCAAGACCGAGCCCTGCGGCACCCCGCTGGTCACCTCCGATGTCTCAGAGAAAGTACCGTTAACCATCACCCTCTGAAGTCTGCCACTCAGCCAATCATTGACCCATGCCGTCAGAGTCTCTCCTAACCCCATCGATTTCATCTTGTTTAACAGTCTGCGGTGTGGGACGCTGTCAAAAGCTTTACTGAAGTCCAGGTACACTATGTCTAGTGAATCTCCTTCGTCCAGTCTTTTTGTTACCCAGTCAAAGAAGTTGATGAGGTTTGATTGGCAGGACCTACCCTTGGTGAATCCATGTTGATTGGGGTCCCGTAGATTCCCTTCGTCCAAGACCGTGTCCAATTGGCGTTTGATCAGTGTTTCCATGAGTTTACATACTATCGATGTCAGACTCACCGGTCTGTAATTTGCAGCCTCTGTCCTGCAACCCTTTTTGTGTAGAGGAACGACGTTAGCTGTTTTCCAGTCCAAGGGGACTGTCCCTGTACTCAGTGAGAGATTGAAGAGCACGGCTAACGGTTCTGCCAGGACATCACCTAACTCCCTGAGCACTCTGGGGTGCAGATTGTCCGGTCCCATGGCTTTGTCCACCTTGAGGCAGTGGCAGCTTCATTTGCAGTGCATGCTTGTCACACAAAATTGCTCTAGGTTTTCTTTCTGGATGAGGATGCCTGTCCCCAACTAGTGATGGAAGGTGTGGATTATGTGGCAGACACCCTTTATGATCTCATCAGAGTACTCAGTAAGGTCTCGGCTTACAAAAGTGCCAGCCTTTTTGGATCTGTCATTGTGCTGGGGACTCAGCAGACTTCCTTTCAAGGGTCAGCTTCTTTTTTGAAAATCTGGATAACCTCATGCCTAGTGTTGTTGATTGCCGCCCTAAGTCTCTCCTTATGAATAAGTCTCGCCGGACTTCAGGAGGGGACCATAGTACTTTTAGTCCCTCCTACAGATTTTGTCAGGGATCCTCAGGCTCTTCCTCCCAAGATATTTCCAAGAATATTGACCCCATTACAACAATACAGGCATCTGGCTCCTGTGCCACTATTGCCCTGCAAAAGCTCCAGTGATGCCAGAAGTCAGGTGGGGCTTCCTCCTATTGTGGGCTGACTCGGTTTTACCAAGAATAGGCTTGAATATCCTTGGATCAATGGGTGTTGGACATCATATGGGAGGGGCACAAGATAGACTTCTTTTACCTCCCTCTGGATCTCTTTCTGGATTCTCCAGAGGAGTCCAAAGTTCACGCTATCTTGCAGCATCTCTTGAATATCTGTGTGGTAGAGCCCGTTCCAGATCTCAAATCAGGCTCTGCCTACTACTCCTTATATTTCATCATGCCAAAGAAAGGCTTGGAGGACTGGAGACACATTCTGAATCTCAAGTCGGTCAATTGTTTCTGTTAGGTTCCTCATTTCCGCGTGGAAACCATGTGTACTGTCATAGCTGCTGTCTCTTCTGGAGAGTTTCTAGCATCCTTGGATCTCATGGAGGCTTAACTCCATATTCCAGTCTACCCGGAGCATCGCAGGTTTCTCCATTTCCTTATTCTGCAACAGCATTTCCAATTCACAGCTCTGCCCTTTGGACTCATGACAACGCCCCGCCCTTTCACCATAGTGATGGTAGTTGTAGCGGCCTTTCTCAGCAGGCAGGGTGTCCAGGTCCATCCTTGGGCGACTAGTTGATATGGGCTCCGTTTCAAAAGGAGTGCGAGCAAGCAGTGAAGATGGCGGTGTCTCTGCTATAATGTTTGGGATGGATTGTCACAGCTTCAAAAAGAGCCAGTTGATGCCATTGCAGACGTTGGAGTATCTGGACCTTCTCTCTGACACCCTACAAGGGATGTATGTTTCTTCTTGAGCCACGCAGACTGAACCTTCAGAAATAAATCAGAGATCTCCTGGATCTTCCGTGGCATCCTCCCTAGAGGCAATCACCTGAGCCTGATTGCACATGCCCTCTTCAGGAGTCTTTCCTCTTTTGGTGGTCTCTGCAGCATCATCCCCTTCTGATGCCGTGGGCCCTGGACAGAACCAGTTCACAGCAGTTTGCACTGGTGGTTTCAGGATTTGTTCTGGTATGGCTGATTGGCTTTGGGCCTGAACTGCAGGAAGCTCTAACTTTTTCTTTAAGGTAGGAGGAGCACATGCTCAGAAAAGTGTTTGGATTTCTGCAACTCCTAGACTGTGGAAAGGGTTTGAATCCTACAGGGACTAACAGAAAGAAGATTATCAAATGTAAAAACATAATCTTCCATTAAATTATTGCATGAGGTTGGCACTCAATGCTATTTTTTAAAAATAAGATAATAGAATGCGATTCTTGGAAAAAAAATAGTTTACTGACCTCAATTTCTAATTAGAAATAAGTAGTTGTCAATATAAAGTGCAGATAATGATGAGTTTGTCAAGAAATGAAAATTGGCAGGCTCTTTATTTTTTTTACCAGTTTAAAAGGGGAATGTTAGAAACATTGCTATTTAAGAAGGGGGAAGGAGTGGCCTAGTGGTTTGAGCTACAGCCCCAGCACCCTGAGATTGTGGATTCAAATCCCATGCTGCTTCTTGTAATCCTGGACAAGTCACTCAATCCTCCATTGTCCCAGGTACATTAGATAGATTGTGAGCCCACCAGGACAGATAGGGAAAACCGCTTAGATAACCTGATAGGAAGTATATAAATACCTAAAAAATAAATTAAAAAAAACTTAAAGGCCCGTATTGAAAGGATTTGCCCAGGTATTTTCTGGAGCTGGTATGTGGACAACTCTTCTATTCTGAATCTCCCTTTTCAAAGACTAGTTAACTATTTTTTGGGTCAGTTAAATTTAAAATAAAGACGTTCATTTTCAGCATTAAGGGGAGAATTCATCAACTGGTGCTACTGTGTTAACGTGTGCTAACAATTAGCGCACACTAAATGCTAAAGACACAATAGGAATATAATGGGCATCTTTAGTATTTAGGGCTCCTTTTACTAAATGGTAGTAGAGCTTTCTACTGAGGGCCGGTGAGTTAAATTCCCTGACACTCGTAAGAATTCTATGAGTTTCAGAGCATTTAACTCTTCGGCCCACGGTAGAAACCTCTACCGCTGTTTAGTGAAACCCAGCATTAGTGCGCAATAATCATTTGTGCCTGTTGATAAATTCACCCTTAAACTACTGAAGACTGATTCCAAACTTATTCATTTAAGAATGTTTAAAACTGTTTTATGTACCCTGACTAATAAATACACCACGTTGGATTTTGTAGGTCGGAATTGTAGGAAGAACAGGTGCTGGTAAAAGCTCTTTGATATCTGCTCTTTTCCGACTGGCTGAGCCTAAAGGGAGAATTTGGATTGATAACATTCTGACTTCTGAACTTGGACTCCATGACTTGCGAAAGAAGATGTCAATCATACCTCAGGTGCGTAATAAGTCTTTTCCTAATTGTATGTCCAAAATAACTATTGTACTTATGCCTTTCCTAATCAAGGTCACCTGCATTAATCAGGTAAGGCAACAAATTTGAAAATCATTGAGGGGTATATTTGATATGACATCCAAATCTGATTTTGGCAAAAAAAAAAAAAAAATCCAAAAATCTGGTTCCAAAAATGGTAATTTTCAAACCAGAAAAATATCTTGTCTTTTTGGTGGAAACATTTATAAAAAATAAAATTGTGGAGCATGTAGACAAACATGATTTAATGAGATAGAGTCAGCATGGCTTCAGCCGAGGGAGATCTTGCCTCACCAATTTGCTTTACTTCTTTGAAGGTGTGAATAAACATGTGGATAAAGGTGAGCTGGTTGATATAGTGTATCTAGATTTTCAGAAAGCTTTTGATAAAGTTCCTATGAGAGGCTCCTGAGAAAATTAAAGAGTCATGGAATAAGTGACAAAGTTCAGTTGTGGATTAGGAATTGGTTATCGGATAGGGTTAAATGGTCATTTTTCTCAATGGAAGAGAGTAAACAGTGGAGTGCCGCAGGGATCTGTGCTGGGACCGGTGCTATTTAACTTATTTATAAATGATCTGGAAATTAGAACAACGAGTGAAATGATTACATTTGCAAATGATACTAAACTGTTCAAAGTTGTTAAAACGCATGCAGATTGTGAAAAATTGCAGGCAGACCTTAGGAAATTGGAAGATTAGGCGTCCAAGTGGCAGATGAAATTTAATAATAATAATAATAATAACTTTATTCTTATATACCGCCATACCCAGCGAGTTCTAGCGGTTTACATCAATTAGCAAGTGATCTGCATTGACAAGCAGATTTATAACAAATTACAAGCAGATTTACAATAAGTTACAACAATTTACAACAGTCTGCAATGAAATTACAGCAATTTACAACAGTCTGCAATGAAGGGAAGATTTACAACAATTTAACAGAAATTGCAGCTTTGATCGAACTAGACAGGGAAGTAGAGAGTAGGAAAACGGGAAGGTCTGGTGAAGGAGGAGGGGGGCCAGGGTGGGGCAGGTGTTATGTGGGGTGAAGGGATTATTAAGGGTCGTGTTTGCTGAATAGGTAAGTTTTTAGTAGTTTTCTGAAGGCAAGGTAAGTGGGGGCCTCGAGTATCATCTGGGCTAGCCATGGGTTCGACTTGGCTGCTTGGAAGGCGAAAGTTCTATCGAGGAATCTTTTGAGATGACAGTGTTTTAGCGAAGGGAAGGCGAACAGTTGAATTCTGCGTGATTTCCTGTTGTTGCAATAAAGGTTAAAGTGGGTATTGATGTAACTTGGAGAAGAACCGTTAACCGATTTGTAGCAGAAGCATGCGAATTTAAAAAGAACTCTAGATTCAAATGGCAGCCAGTGTACTTGGTGGTAGAAAGGGGTGACATGTTCCCATTTCTTTAGGCCAAAGATGAGGCGCACTGCGGTATTTTGGATTATTTTTAGTCTCCTGGTAGTTTTCTTTGTGGCGTTAAGGAAAATGATGTTGCAGTAGTCGAGAATGCTGAGGATGGAGGAGTGTACAAGTAGGCGGAATGCAGTGTCATTGAAGTATTTTTTTATGGTGCGAAGTTTCCAAAGTACAGAGAAGCTTTTCCTAACGATGAGGTCGGTATGGTTTTCTAGGGATAGGTTTTTGTCCAGCGTGACTCCCAGAATTTTTATGGTCGGTTCGAGGGGGAAGGTCATTCCTTTTAGTTGAATTGTGGTTTCCTTGATTTTATCTTTGGGGGAGGCTAGGAAGAATTTTGATTTGTCGGGGTTTAATTTCAGTCTCAATGAAAGCATCCAGAGTTCTATCTGGTTGAGAATGTTTGTAATGTGGTCGAGTAGTTCTTGTGAGAAGTTGGTTAGTGGGATAGCTATTGTGATATCGTCTGCATAAATGAAGAATTTGAGATTTAGGTTGTGTAAGAGTTTACCTAGGGAGGCTAGGTATATGTTGAATAGGATGGGGGATAGGGGGGAGCCCTGCGGGACCCCACAGGTGTTGTCCCAGCAGTAAGAGAAAAAGTTATTCTTGAATACCTTGTACGATCTATTTTGTAGGAACCCCTGAAACCAGTTGAGGACCTGGTCTGAGATGCCAATGTGAGCTAGGCATTCAAGGAGAATGGTGTGGTCGACCAGGTCAAAAGCACTGCTCAGGTCGAGTTGTATGATCAGGGCACTTGAGCCCTGACTGAAGAGCGTGTGGAGGTGGTCGAGAAGGGAGGCTATGATAGTTTCAGTGCTATGGTCCGTGCGAAAGCCTGATTGGTTGTCACATAGAATGTTGAATTTTTCAAGGTAGCGGAAAGTTCTTCCTTTACCATCCCTTCCGTTATTTTGGTAAATAGGGGGATGCTGGCGATCGGTCTATAGTTAGATGGGGAGTTAGGTGGTTCTTTCGCGTTTTTTATAATTGGGGTAATCATAATATGACCTTGCTCAGACGGGAAGTTTCCTGTGGATAATAGGTAATTAACCCATGTCATCATTTTTGCTTTAAAGTGGGGGGGGGGGGCAGTTTTCATGATATTTGGTGGGCATGTGTCCAAATGGCAATAGGAGTGTGTATACTTGTTGTAGTAAGTATTGAAGGTTTGCCAATCGGTTAATGCGAATTGTTTCCAGCTAAGGTCGACTCTGGCTCCAGGGTCTGGGTTTGATAAATTCATGTCTGTGAGGATGGGGAAGAGCTCGAGGGGGTTGGGACTGGTGGGTAGTGTTCTTAATTTTTGGATCTTGGTGTTGAAGAAGTTGGCAAGGGTGTTGGTAGTTAAGGCGGATTCTTCATGTAAGTTTGTGAAGGTTTCTATGTTGTATAGGTCGTTGACCAGTCTGAAGAGGTTACTGCTATTGGTTTTAGTATTACCGATTTTGTGGGAGTAGAAATTTTTTCTTTTTTCATTAGTGAGGATTTTGTACTTTTTTAATTTTTGTCTCCAGGCCAATCTGTGTTCTAGGGTTCAGGATTTTTGCCATAATCTTTCAGCTTTTCTGAGATCCTTCTTGCATAGCAGTAGTTCAGGATCGAACCAGCCCTCTTGGTTAGGGGTTCTTATTCTGCGGGTTTTTGTGAGGGCAATCTCGTTTAGTATGTTGGTACTATCTTGTATCCAGGAGGTCATGATTTGTTCCATATCTTCTATTGGATTGGTGTTGATTTCGAAATGGGACCAGAATTCCGTTGGGTCAATCTTTCCTCTGGTAGTGTGGGTTTTGATGATTCTTGTTTTGCCGCTTTTAGGGGGTTTGTGTTGGCATCCAATGGTGAAGGTACATAGGCGGTGGTCGGACCAAAGGGAGTCTGACCAGCTGCCTTGTTTCCAATAAAAAGTGGGATTGGCCTGTTCCTTGGAGGATAGAGTTACCAGGTCTAACTGATGTCCTCTTTGGTGGGTTTTGATAAGGGGGTGTTTGTCATAGCCTAGTTGGGAGAGCAGTGACCAAAAATCCGATATTTCAGGTTGGTCAGTTTGCTCGAGGTGTATGTTGATGTCCCCGCACAGTAGGTTGTATGGGCTTGTTAGAGAATTGGTAAGTAGTGATTCAGCGAAGTCATCTTTGGTCGTGGTCCATTTTTGGGGGGGTATGTAAAATAAAGTGATGGTTAATGAGGAGGGCAGAGATTTTGATGCAAGGGTGATGGTTAGAATTTCAGAATTGGGCGAAGAGGTTGTGTTGAGAATGGAAGCGTTGAGGTGGTCTCGGAAGATTATTGCTAGTCCTCCTCCTCTTCCCCATGTTCTGGCTAGGGAGAGTATCTTGAATCGTGGTGGTAGACAATCTTTGATGATGATGTCTTTGTCTGATAGCAACCAGGTTTCGGTGAGAAGGACAGAGTCGGGGTTAGTTTCGGTCAGCCAGTCTTTGATCAGAGTGGATTTATTCCTCATTGATCTGATGTTTAGGTAAAAGCCCAGTAGGGACTGGTGGTTGGTGTGATTGAGTGGGGAGTAGTGGGAGTACGCAAGTTTTTTTAGAGTTCTTGGTTTTTTTGGGTGGGGCTTGGTCGGTTTGTAGGGGTGAGGGGGGCTGTTGGGCGAATAGGCGTGAGGGTGGTCTTGTGTGGAGTAGAGCGTGTATGTAGGGGTTCTGGGTTTTACCGATCGGTGCAGCATGAAGTGGATGGGAATGGGGGATGCATTGGAGTTGTCTGCGTTGCAGAGCCTGGAGGAGAACAGGAAGAGTAGAAGTAGAGTTGCGCATTGGTGTGTGTTTGGCCTGGCCATTGTGAAGGGCTCGTCCAACCGCAGTGGGAGAAGTTTGGGAGTTTCCTGCGGGTGATTGTAGGGGGATAAAAAAGGGAGCAAGTTGACTCAGTATGTGGTGTTTTTTGTTTTTTTTTAATTATTATTGTGTTTTTAATGTGGACAAATGCAAAGTGATGCACATTGGGAAGAATAACCCGAATCACAGTGGGGGTTAGCACCCAAGAAAAGGATCTGGATATCATCGTAGACAATATAATGAAACCTTCCACCCAATGTGCGTTGGCGGCCAAAAAAGCAAACAGGATGTTGGGAATTATTTAAAAAAGGGATAGTTAACAAGACTAAGAATGCGATAATGCCCCTGTATTGCTTCATGGTATTGCGTTGATCTGGAGTATTGCGTTCAATTCTGGTCTTCTTATCTCAAGAAAGATATAGTGGCACTAGAAAAGGTTCAAAGCAGAGTGACCAAGATGGTAAAGGGGATGGAACTCCTCTCGTATGAGGAAAGACTAAAAAGGTTAGGGCTCTTCAGTTTGGAAAAGAGATGGTTGAGGGGAGATATGATTGAAGTCTACAAAATCCTGAGTGGAGTAGAACGGGTACAAGTAGATCGATTTTTCACTCTGTCAAAAATTACAGACTAGGGGACACTCAATGAAGTTACAGGGAAATACTTTTAAAACCAATAGAAGAAAATATTTTTTTCCCTCAGAGTATAGTTAAGTTCTGGAACGCGTTGCCAGAGGTTGTGGTAAGAGCAGATAGTGTAGCTGGTTTTAAGAAAGGTTTGGACAATTTCCTAGAGGAAAAGTCCATAGTCTGTTATTGAGACAGACATGGAGGAAGCTTGCCCTGGATCGGTAGTATGGAATGTTGCTACTCCTTGGGTTTTGGCCAGGTACTAGTGACCTGGATTGCCCACTGTGAGAATGGGCTACTGGGCTTGATGGACCATTGGTCTGACCCAGTAAGGCTATTACTATATTCTTATGTTCATAGATGTTTTTATGCTCAGTTCATCTTTCTTTAAGGGGCATTTTTAAACAAAACAAGTCCAAGGGAAAAATGCAGAAAAACAAGCCATTGTGATATCTTGGAAGAATAGGAATTTTACCAGACAAAGGCACCCTATCAGAGCTGTGGGGTAACCTAGGAGGCACTGCCGTGAAGTACACATGAAAGCTCCTAGGTACACATCACATTATAACCCACTTATATTTTATGGTGAGTCCTCCAGGAATAGCAAAAAATGTACTTTACCCAATGGTACACTACTACAATAGCCCTTAGGTGTCATCTACTGTATATGTTGCTTCAGTAGGTATTTTGTGATTTGGGGGGCACTCATCCTTTTTTCCACAGGTATACCAGTTAGAGTGTGAAATGGGCCTGGGTCCCCTTCTCTCCTGTCCCCTGCACTGATCACTAGGCTATTCCAGGTATCTGCTTGCTGCTGTTAAGAGGAATGGCCATTATATCTGCAGCTGTCATAGTCTGGTATGTATTGTCAATTTAAGCTCTTAGTGGGGTAGGGGTTAGTGATTATTGAGAGATTTAGGGGGAGGGTCATGCTTTTATCCCTCCAGTAGTCATCTGGTCAGTTTGGGTACCTTGTTGCTCTTAGTCATTATTAGAACATAAGAATTGTCATACTGGGACAGACCAAAAATCCATCAAGCCAGTTTCCAACAGTGGCCAATCCAGGTCACAAGCATCTAGCAAGATCCCAAGCAGTAAAACAGATTTTATGCTGCTAATTCTAGGAATAAGCAGTGGATATCCACAAGCCATCTCAATAATGGCTCATGGACTTTTGCTTTATGAAATTATCTAAATCTTTTTGAAACCTTGCTAAGCTAACTGATTTTACCACATTGTCCGGCAACGAATTTCAGAGCTTAATTACACGTTGGATGATGAAATATTTTCTCCAGTTTCTTTTAAATCTATTACTTAATAGATTCATTGCATGCCCCTAGTCTTAGTATTTTTGGAAAGAGTACACTAACGATTCATATCTATCCTTTCTAATCCACTAAATATTTTATAGACCTCTATCAAATCTCCCCTGAGCTGTCTCTTCTCCAAGCTGAAGAGCCCTAGCTGCTTTAGCCTTTCCTCATAGGAAAGTCATTCCATATCTTTTATCATTTTTGTCGCCCTTTCTTTACCTTTTCTAAATCTACTATATCTTTTTTGAGATACAGCGAGCAGAACTGTACACCATATTTGAGGTACAGCCATACCATAGAGCAATACAAAGACATTATAACATTTTCTTCTAGTGCAACAGACACTCTATTCCTGAGCCTATGGGTCAACCTCTTCTCACGAGAATTCTTTCTTGAGCTTCATTAGCATTTTTTTTGCTCTGCCTCCCAACCCTCTGAGATGTCTTCCAATTCCTCAGTTGTCTCTCTACAAGCTCAAAAAGGTGGGGGCATTGCCATATACATCAAAGAGGAAATTGAATCTACTGGAGAGAACACGCCACAACTGACGGATAAGTTAGAGTCTCTATGGGTCAAAATTCCAGGAACAAATGGCCTGGAAATGAAGATCGGCATCTACTATCGACCCCCAGGGCAGTCCGATGTGAGACTCACAGGTCTATAGTTTCTCGGTTCTCCCCTTGATCCTTTTTTGAAGATTGGAATGATGTTTGCTATCTTCCAGTCTTCTAGTATCCGTCCGGTTCTAATTGACATGTTAGCGAGGGATTGCAGTAGTTCTCTGATTTCTACCTTTAGTTCCTTTAATAATCTCGGGTGAATTCCATCTGAGCCAGGGGATTTGTCACTTTTTAGTTTGTTAATCTGATAGTATATCTGGTCCAGATCCACCTTCACTGTGGTGAGGCTCTCCTCTATTTTCCCCTTGAAAACTTTCACTGTTTCGGGTATTGATGTGGCGTCTTCCTTGGTAAAGGCAGATGCTAAGAAGGAATTTAATCTGCTGCAATCTGTTTGTCCTCTTTGATGTAGTTGCTTCAAAATTGGGGTCAAATGCATTGTTTGATTCTCCCCTGTCAAATCTCGAGCCACTGCATTTTGAATTAACTGCAGTGCTTTGATTTTACATTTTGCGACATCTAAATATAGCGCATTGCAGTAATCAACTTCACAGAGTACTAGACTCTGTAATATAGTGTGAAAGTCATGTTGTGAAACTAGTGGTTTTAACCTCTTCAGCATATGTAATTTAAAAAAGGATGACTGCACTACCTGTGCATTCATAGTCAAATGATAGTCTAACATCACTCTTAACAGGCGCAACTCTCTGCATAGGGACCACATAATCTCCCAAGCTCACATCCATAGGCCAGACCTCTTCATCCTTCTTTCCTACAAGCATAACTTGTATTTTAGCAACCTTCAAAACCAGTTTGCTCTCATTCATCCATCAATCAACTTCATTCATACATTCATTTAACCTCCTAACAAATTTCTAACCTAATCCTTTCACAGGAAAGAAAAACGATACATCATCAGTATAGAGCCAGTAGTCAAAAAAAGTTCATAAAAATCTTACCTGTGGAAGCCATATGCACATTAATAAGAAGGGCTGATAATATAGGCTCTGGAGGAACACCTCGTCACACATTCACCAGAAATTTCACCGTTACTCAAAACCTTCGTATGCCGTTAAGTAAGATGAAAACCATTTGAAAGACCTTTCCTTTCACTCCCAATCTGTATAATTTAAATAACAATAAACTCAAATTACGGAGTCAAACACTAAAGACACTAAACAAGAGGTCTGATTTTTATCCATCCCTTTTCTAATCTGATCAATAGTAGATATTAAAGGAAAGGGATTGGGCCCATGTGCCCACAGGAGGGGCCTAAGACTCCCGAGCCTATTCTGGTTGGCCCAGGCGCCTTACGGGCCTATTCTGGGTTTCAGATGCCTGGGCCAATCTGGCCCCATTCTGCAGCCGTTTGCCCTGCCGGACAGGCGGGTTTGGCATCCGTCTGTCCGGCCAACATTTTACAGGTATGGGGGGTGGGATTGAGGGTGGGGGGGGGGGGCGTGGGATCAGCGGGGGGTGGCAGGGGGGCCGATCGGGGGTTCGGGAGGGCGGTCTTTGGGGGGGGTTGTCGAGGGCAGGAGGGCCTGGGATCCCTCTTGCCCATATTGTAGTGGAGGGTGGGGGGTAGGGGGTCCACCTAGGCAGGAGGGGTTGGGCTCCCTCCTGCCCGATCGTGTAGGGTGGTGGGGGGCGAGAGGCCAGGAGGGCTTGGGCTCCCTCCTGGCCTGATCGTAATCGGAGGGTGCTGCAGGTGCCACGGGGCAAGAGGGCTTGGGCTCCCTCTTGCCCTGATGCTGTCGGGGAGTTGGGGAGTCAGCGGGGCAAGAGGGCTTGGGCTCCTTCTTGCCCTGAACGTAATCGAGGGGTGCCATGGGTGCCGCGGGGCAAGAGGGCTTGGGCTCCCTCCTGTCCCGATGTTGTGTGTGGGGGGGTGATGTATCGCGGCAGGAGATATGCATCATTTCCCCTACCGCGATGCCATCACTCCTCTACCTGAACTGCTGCGACCCGCGGCTGGAGAGATAGGGCATTTCTCCTGTTGCGTGTTGCGGCAGTTCGGGTAGAGGAGTGATGGCATCGCGGTAGGGGAGATGAAGCATCTCTCCTGCTGCGATCATTGCTGTAGGGGTAGGCAGGTTGCTGGGGCCGCTGAGCTGATCGCAGCAGCCATCATCAGCTCAGTGGCCCCTTTTTCGGCACTTAGATCTGTTTTGACTTCGTCTAAGTCAAAAACGTATAAGTGCCGATTAGGTAACCTGCCTAAGGTTTTGGTTATACCTGCTGCACACCTAGGTGTAGGTCGGCCCACCTCCTGCCCACCGCCCGCCCTTTCCCCTCCTCTAAACACGCCTCTTTTCTCTCTGTGAGTTTAGTGACAGGGGAAAGGCATAAGCTGGTTTTAGATATGTCTAAAACCAGCTTTGGTTATGGGTACTTGGACGATCAGGCTTTTTGATCGTCCAAGTAGCCATTTAGGACACTTTTTAGACGTGGTTTTTTTTTGTTTTGTTTTTTTTATTATGAACCCCTTAGAATCTTATTATCAGTTTAGGAAGGAGTTCAAGACTCATCTTTTCTCTATTTAATTCTATTTGAAAATTAATATGATTATAGATCCCTAGACTGAGGGAGTAGATATTGTAAACTGCTATAGTATTCTTGTTGAAATTTATGGGGAATAAGAAATAATATGGTAAATAACTGCAAGCCTCACATAGGTAGAGGATATGGGGAGTACTTGCTGCAGGTCTATCAGAGTGGTCTTCATTCACAAATGTTCTATTCACTCCTGCCTTGGCTGTTATCTGATTAAATAACATCCTTGTCCTCTCTGATGGAATTCCAACAAAGTTTGGAAATCATAGATAATGTGAGACCTAGGGAGCTGCTTCTCATGTAAAGAGTAGAGTTCAGTTGTACATCTGTGTTTGATGTACAGCTGGAGTATGCATGGATGCCAGAGCAAAGAAAACAGGAAAACAGATTCTGCTTCCCAATCATATCTGCACAATCTCTATAGCAAATCAATATGGACTGTGACAGAGAAAAGGAAGGGATTAGAGAATGACAGGGGACAAATTTTCCCCATCCCCGTGGGAACTCATTTTCCTGTCTCGTCCTCGTGAATTCTTTTCCTGTCCCTCCCCCATTCCTGCAAACTCCGTCCTCATTTGCACAAGCCTCAAACACTTTAATATCATAAGTGCTTGAGGCTTGTGCAGTTAACATATAAACATAGAAATAGACGGCAGATAAGGGCCACGGCCCATCTAGTCTGCCCACCCCAATGACCCTCCTCTACCTTTCTCTGTGAATAGATCCCACGTGTCTATCCCATTTGGCCTTAAAATCAGGCACGCTGCTGGCCTCAATAACCTGATGTGGAAAACTATTCCAGCGATCAACCACCCTTTTAGTGAAAAAGAATTTCCTGGTGTCCCCGTGCAGTTTCCCACTCCTGATTTTCCACAGATGCCCCCTTGTTGCCGCGGGACCCTTGAAAAAGAAGATATCTTCTTCCACCTCGATGCGGCCCGTGAGATACTTGAATGTCTCGATCATGCCACCCCTCTCTCTGCGTTCCTCGAGTGAGTACAGCTGCAACTTATCCAGCCGTTCCTCATACAGGAGATCCTTGAGTCCCGAGACCATCCGGATGGCCATTCTCTGGACCGACTCCAGTCTCAGCACATCCTTACGGTAATGCGGCCTCCAGAATTGCACACAGTATTCCAGGTGGGGCCTCACCATGGATCTATACAATGACATAATGACTTCAGGCTTACGGCTGACGAAACTCCTGCGAATGCAACCTATGATTTGCCTTGCCTTGGACGAAGCTTGCTCCACTTGATTGGCAGTCTTCATGTTCTCACTGACGATCACCCCTAAGTCTCGTTCTGCTTCAGTTCTTGTTAGGATCTCGCCATTAAGGGTGTAAGTCTTGCATGGATTATGGCTGCCCAGGTGCATGACTTTGCATTTTTTGGCATTGAAGCTGAGTTGCCAGGACCTAGACCAGCGCTCCAGTAGGAGTAGGTCGTGCATCATGTTGTCAGACATTGAATTTATGTCTGTTGTGCTTTTGCCCACTACATTGCTTAGTTTGGCGTCATCGGCAGAACTTACAGGAATGGGGCAGGGACAGGGTCAGCAACAAAACTTGTGGGGACAGGATGGGGAAATTGAGTTCCTGTGGGGACGCGGGACAAATTTGTCCCCGTGTCATGCTCTAGAAGGGATCTCTTTAATTTTCTAGTCAAATGTGTTGGATGGGAGTCTCTAAAGTTTCACAACAGTGCTACCTAGTGAGCAGTGAGTGTGCATGTTTCTGCAATGGCTGGGCTAGATGAGAGAGCTAGAAAATATGGCAAAATTCCAGGTGGTTGAGAATAAAAGGTCGTATCCCGCTCCCTCAAAAAGGAAAGAGAATTATCTGTTAGATTAGATAATAAAATGTTACATTGGAAAATAGCATTTTAGTTTGTGATCAAGCGTAAGATAAAATGCAGTAATTTATGTTGTTGTGAAGAAATAATGATGGCAGACAATACACACAGAAGATATTAAAAAAGTCTGAATACTGATCCTGAAAGCAAATGTAATTGCATTGCTTGTGACCTTGTCCTCCATTGTCTTATCTGGATATCGTAGATTATTCCTCTTTTTTATTCCTATTGTAGCGAAGAAGTAGGAGATATTAAAAAAGCAAGTTCTAAACTATATAAGCAATTAAAATATATCTCTATGTTCTCAATGTTACATTTGCAGGAACCTGTTTTGTTCACGGGAACAATGAGAAAGAACCTTGACCCTTTCAGTGAACACACTGATGAAGAACTGTGGAATGCCTTAGAAGAGGTAATGTACAAAATAAGACTTATTTTCTATAATACATTTGAAGATGAACTATACAGTAGGATGATCATTTTTGTGGACTTGGTAGATGCTGCATTCAACTACAACTTTTTTCTTTCCTTATGGCATAAATGAAAAGTCTCTGAATATACAAAATGGTATTGTTCTACAGATTCTGCTTTATTGTTTTGAAGGCTCCTACAATTGTCTTGGGATTGAGTGGGACACAAATACCAGCAGTATGTAAAACTGTTCAAATATAATCAACTGAAGCTAAGTTAAATAGGGCATTTTTAATGGCCTAGTGTCCACACAATAAAACTGTATTGCCCCCAGTTCTGAAAGAGAAACAACTGGAGTTGTTTCTTTTGAAAATTAGCAGTTATAAAATATGTACATAAAAAGCATCTGCTTGCATGGTACCACCTATTTCTGAGAGTGGCTGAACAGGAGCAAAACGACATACATACTATTCTGATTCTAATAAACACACAGGCTATTATTAGAAGCAATGGATTTTCTACTACTACTATTACTACTATTTTTGGTTTCTATTGTGCTACTAGACGTATGCAGTGTGAGTTTTCTGAAGTCTAAGGCTTCTCTCCTCCACCCTGCTTCCCGAAGTAATTGGCATTGCTCTTTTCCACTCTCCACCCCCCACCCCCACCCAATGACCAGATCTTGCTCATATCTCTCCTTCTAGTTACAGTGGCGTACTAAGGGGGGGGCGTGGGGGGCAGTCCGCCCTAGGTGCACGCCTTGGGGGGGGGGGGGTGCACAGCCGGCCCGGTTTTGAAGGCGACGTTGGACGCTTAGTTGTCCTGTTCTCATTGCGTGTAACGCTGGCCCTGCAGCTCCGGACTTCCCCACACCTGCCCCCCCCCCGGATCGCTATTATTTTAAATGTTATAGCCACGGCGCTGTATCCATTAGTGGAGACGTCTAACCTCGGCCTGCCCCGGAACTCTTACTGCAACCGTGACTTCCTGTTCCTGCTTAGACGGGCGGCTGCTGCAGTAAGAGTTCCAGGGCAGGCTGAGGTTAAACGTCTCCACTGATGGATACAGCGCCGCGGCTATAACATTTAAAATGATAGCGATCCGGGGGGGTGAGAGAAGGTGTGGGGAAGTCCGGAGCTGCAGGGCCGGTGTTAGAGGGAGTAAGAGTTGATGGTGCCGCAGGGTCCCGCGGAGGGAGGGAGGAAGGAAGAGGAGGAACCGAAGCATGGCAATTTTGGGGGAGCAGGTGTGGGGAAGTCCAGAGCTGCAGGGGAGAGTGTTGCTGTACCCAGCTGGAGGGAGAAGGAAGATGAGGGAGGGAATGAAAGGAGATGCCAGGGCTTGGAGGGAAGGAGGAAGGTATGCCAGATTAAGGGAAAAGGAAGGGGGAGATGTGAGAGCATGGAGGGGGAGGGAAGGATGGAAGAAAAGGAAAGGAGAGAGATGCCAGAGAATCAGGGAAGGGAAGATACCAGACTATGGGGTGCGAAGGAAAGAAAGGAGAAGAGAGAGATGCCAGAGCATAGGGGATGGGGTGGTGACAGAGAGAAAAAAATGGAGAGGTGGCAAAGCTGGCTGGCTTTGGGGGTGGGCAAAATCTGGAAGGCAGTGGGGGGACATAAGAAGGAGGCACTGGGGGCACTAAGGACACGGGAAGGAGGCACTGGGGGCACTATGGACATGGGAAGGAGGCACTGGGGGCACTAAGGACATGGGAAGGAAGGAGGGAGGGAATAGAAAGGGACAATTGTTGGGCCTGAGTGCAGAAAGAAAGAAAGGATACACAGTCAATTAATAAATGTCCCCTTTTGATGAAAAAAATAAATGGTCACGTTACCACTGACTTACTTTCTCTTCAGCAGAGTCGGCAGCCGCACTGAGGTGCAGGAAGGTCCCGCGATGACTCATCTGCTGGCTTTGCTCCGGAAGAAGTAAGTTACGTCGGAGGGGGTGGACCCGGCAGACACAGTCATTGCGGTACTTTGCCACAACTCACTGCATCTGCCGGGTCCACCTCCTCCAATGTAACTTACTTCTTCCAGAGCAGAGCCAGCAGACGAGTCATTGCGGGACCTTCCAGCATGCGGCTTCTGAGTCCACTCTAGAGCAAGTACGTCGGAGTGGGGTGGACTGGCAGCAGGCAGCTACAATCATCGCGGGACCTTGCTGCATGAAGGGAGAGAAAGGAGCAGGACTGCTGGAATGGAAGACTGGTGGAGGGAAAGAAAGGGGGCAGGGTGGTATGGAAGGGTGGTGCTGATGGAATTGATGTACGGAGAAAGGGGAGAGACATAAGGGGGAAGGATATTGGAGGGAAAGAAAGGGGGAAGATGCTGATTGAAGAGGGGTGGATGGAGGGAGAAAAGGCAGACATTGGATGGTAGTGGGGAGCCTATGCTGGATGGAAGTGCAGATGGGAGAGATAAGGGAGCAAATGCCAGAAGGAAATGGGAGGAGAGAAAGAGGGGAGCAGATGCTGAATGGAAGTGGACAGAGAGAGGAGAAGGTACATGATGGAAGGGTTGGAGAAAGAGGGTACATGATGGAAGGAGGGGATAAATAAAAGGAGGGCACATGATGGGGAGAAAAGGACTGAGTTAGGGAAACACTGGAGGGGTGAGGGAAAGAGGTGGCAAGCTTTAGGTAGACAGTAAAAAAGGACATTGATGAGAGGGTAGTAAGAACATAATCTAGACAGATGCAGAAAATAAATTGAAAAGGAAAATGAGGGAAAAAAGGGAAAGGGATTGCAGAGGAGAGGTGTGGGAGAGGGAAGGAGAGGAGAGAGATGCCAGACCAATTGGGGTGAAAGGAGAGATGGAAGGGGGAGGCATACAGTTTCTGGAAGGGGCATAGAAGGAGAGAAGATGCCATATAGGGGAAAAGAGACGGCAGACAGTGGATGGAAGGAAGAGAGTTACAAGAAGATGAGGAAAGCAGAAACCACAGAAGACAAATGTAGAAAAAAAATTTCTATTTATTTATTGCTTTAGGAGATATGTGTCACTGTTTCTGTGAATCATTGTATGCAGAGTCCAGCTTCTTGCTGGTTCAATTTAACCTTTGTCTATGTATTTTTATTTTATCCCCCCTTTTACAAAACTGTGAAGCGTTTTTTAGCACCAGCCGTGGTGGTAGCAGCTCTGATGCTCAGAATTCTATGAGCATCAGAGCTGTTACCTCCGTAGCTAAAATCCACACTACAGTTTTGTAAAAGAGGGAGGGGTTAGTTTGTGATTACATATTCCATACTAGGCGAAGGTGTGTTCTGTGTGTTCGAAAGACATATTTTTTTGTTAGGATTGACTGCAGGATTGATCTGTACTAGTCTGGCTTGTTTAGTTTTACAATGGGTGTATTGATGTTGTACTGCTCATTGCAGTATGTAAGATGCTGCCTTTTCCTAGGTACTCATCTGTGACGTGTGGATTGTTACTAAAAATCATGTTTTCATACAGATGGGGGGGTGTCAAAAAATGATGGGCCTCGGGTGTCACATATGCTAGGTACGCCACTGTTTAGTTATGGTACTGGGCCAGTGTGGGTCTTTGAGTATCTGCACATGCTCAATGCTGCACCAGCCCAATGCCAGAACCATTAGAAAAGGTATGAGAGATCCAGCCATTACAAGGGGTAGAGGAGAACAATGCTAGTTACTGTGAATTCCAGGGATTGGCTATTATTGGAGGAATCAAAATTGGGCTTTTAAGATGAAATTTACAGGGTTTTTTTTTTTTTTTTTTGCCGAAACAAGGGGGTGGTCCATTATTAGAGGTGAGCTTATGTATATTGCTCCAGTTCGAAAGAGAAACAGCCAGAATTGCTTCCTTTGAAAATCAGCAGTTGTAAAATGTGTGTGTGATATCTGCATACACAATACCTGCTGTCTGCATAGGTAACTAAGCAGGAACAAAATGATACATATACTTTTGGTGTTCTGGCCTAGACTCAATAAATGGCGCTCAAAGTAAGTTTCTTGTGTGATCTGCACTAAGCTAGTATTCTGTAAAGGGCACTTTGCATAGAACGGCGCTTATAGAATACTAAACCTTTTGTCCATTACCTATCAGTAGCAAACTTCATAACTTCTCATGAACTAGAAAGAATTAAATTCCTCCCTCTTTTATGAAGCCACTTTAGGGTTTTTTATCTCTGGCCACGGCGGTTAAAGCTTCGACACTCATAGGAATTCTATGAGCGTTGGAACTTTTACTGTCTTCATACCGTCACTAAATTCTACAGGATGGACATTGCAGCAATGGAAGATGCTGCTTTCAGGTCGTCAGTACTACGAGCAGGCTCATTTGTCCCACCCTAGAGTTTAGGGACTGCTTAAGTACATCACTGTGGTTCAGCATACCATCCCTATTGCACTGAAAAAGAGATTAGGTTCTTACCTTGATAATATATTTTTCAGTAGATAGGGAAGATATGCTGAACCTCCCACCCAGCAGTTTATCTGATGCGTCTGCTCTCTAACTCAAGCTTCAAGGTGAGCTCCATAGCTAAAATTCCACTGTCAGTCAGACTATGGAATCTAGAAGAGCCTGTATATAGAATTACAAGGGAAGAATGGTTGAGCTCCATAAATGTTCAGGCTGTTTTTTCTGGGATTCATTGTTCCTCTCAAAGGCTTGTTAATGTTATAACTAAAGTACTGTTTCTGCAGTGATTGTTTTAACTTTATTTGAACAGATCAGACACTTGGTTTCAGGGAATTCTCCGTATCCCTCCTTCTCCTGTCTTCTTCTGTAGGGCTGTCACCAGCTTTAGTACGAACTGAAGGGGGCAGCAGAGACTGTGGAGAAGGAGGAGGAGTTGAAAAGCTGTGATTGACATCTTCTACACTATGCTCACAAGCACGCATGGATAACCCTATGGTTCAGCAATACCATTCCTCTCTACTGGAAAAGATATTTTCAAGGTAAGAACCTAATCTCTTTATAGTCCACCTAAAAAAATTGACGGCAACTAATACAGCACTAAGTGTGATTCTATAAAAGTTAGGTGCACTATATAGAATCATGCTGAGCACTGCCTAAGTGGACTTAGGCATCACTAAACACCCAATTTATGCAAGGGTTTTCTTCACCTAAATACTAGCGCCTAAGTTAGGTGCCTAACTGTGCTTAATTCACAAAGTGGTGTCTAACTCAAAAACACACCCACAACTCACCCCTAACCACACCACCTTTAGGTAGGCGCTTTGGATTAGATGAATACTTTTTATAGAATTGTGTTTTTTGAGTTAGGTCCATAACTTTCAATTAAATCCAGTTAAAGCCAATTATGAATTAAGTGCAAATATAGGTACCAATTAATCCTATTACTTAAGGGCCTCTTTTACAAAGCCATTTAGTGTGGGCTGCTGTGGTAACTACCCCGAAGCCCATAGGGATTTAAAGGGCTTCGGGGCCATTGCCTCACAGCAGCCGCTAGTGTAACTTTGTAAAAGGGGATAAGTTAGGTGGCTACATTGGGTAGGCATTCCAATGTAGTCGCGCAACTTTAGGCGGACCATATAGAATTTGCCAGACTGTGCTCATCTACAATAGTCTGTGACACAAAATAGGTCTCAATACTGTCGTGTTTTGGTGATATTATCTGCATCAGGTGTCATGAAATCTAAGAATTATATCTGCTATTACTACTACTATTTATCACTTCTATAGCGCTGAAAGGCGTACGTAGTGCTGTCCTTTTCAGCATTTAATAGGCGGTCCCTGTTCAGAAGAGCTTACAGTCTAACTTGACAGACAGAAATTACATTTAGGGTTGGGGATGCAGAACCCACGGTGAGAGGAGTTAGGAGTTGAAAGCCGGCTTGAAGAGGTGGTTTTTTAAAATTGATCTTGAACACTACCAGAGACGGAGCCCGCCATAGGGATTTGGGCAATTTGTTCCAGGCATACGCGCTCCAAGACAGAAGGGACAGAGTTGGCAGTGGAGATGGCAGTGGAGGAGAAGGGCACCGAGAGGAGGGGCCTACTGAGCGGAGCTCATGGGGGCAGGGAGGGGAAGGACATAGGGAGAGATAAGTAAAGTAAGATAATGAGGACTGCTGAGTGAATACATTTGTAGGTCAGTAAGAGGAGTTTGAATTCTATTTGGAAATGGATGGGGAACCAATGAAGTGACTTTAGGAGAGGGGTTTCACTAGAATAATGTGATAAACTATTATGGGTAGTTAAACCAGACTGCTGCACACAATCTGGAGAACAAGCTCTCTTTCAAAACAGATTGAATTTCCTTCCTCACTTTTTTACCTTCCTGCTCTAACTTTACCCAGTCAGTTATCTGGGTACCATCTCAATATTGGCTGAGACCTAGCTAACTTCCAGCAGCTGACTATGATCTGAATATTCAGTGCCAGTATCTAAGCTTAGACCCAACATTAAATATCCACCTCAGATTCAAACTCTGGTGCTCAGTGCCTTTAAATTTGCTGATCACCAAGGGGTCAATATCAGGGGATAATACATATATTAGGACAAAAGAGGAAGGCTGTGTCAAGAATAAAATGCAAAGTGGAATAATGCAGCCGAAAAAAACCCTCCTAGTAAGTTCATACATTAGGAATGTAGTTTGTCTACTTCTTAACAATTGAAACCATGCAAAAAACATAAGCAAACAAGTAATTGCCCACATAAATTAACAAGTTGAAAAGTGCAAATGGGACTGACTCATCCGTCCTTAATGTGAGTGGAAATTTATTATACCAGGGGCAGCCAAAACGCCCATTGCATCTCCAGTTTTTGAGGACAATGGGGATAGCAGTGTCATACTCCTCTTGCTCCTTCAATTTTTGAGTCCTTGTTTGATGCATGCATCCATTTTGCTAAAGGTGAATTAACAAATAGGTATGGTTGGACAGAGATGCCTTTGTCTATGCACTTGAGTTAGCTAAGGAAATGTACATTAAAAGTTGGTCATTTGCTAAAATCCTTAGATCTCTACAAGGTAGTCCTATCAACAAAATGTTTGAGTTGAAGTTGTAGGTTTGCGATATATAAGAAATTTTTTAATAAATAAAATGTTAGGACAGGTAGATTATCTGACAATATTTATTATATTACTAAGACAGAGACTTACATGGTCCATCCAGTCTGCTCAACAAGGTGGCCAGAATTAAATCTGACACACTGCACAGGTTTCACTTGTTCAAGATTAAACACTGTTTTGATTTTTTAAACTCTCTCCCCTTTGTACCAGTTCAACCTTCTCCTTCTATTGGCTAGATTCACTAAGCAAACCAATTGTGTACTGATCGGTTTGTGACCCCTTTGCGACCTGACCCGATTCACTGACCTTGTGGCCATTCACCTCCGATCAGATTCCGATGCGTGCATGCAAATGAGGGGAAACGGCATGCAAAGTAGGAAGGGCCACGATTCACTAACAAAAAGCAGGCACACTGACTGGGCTGACCAATCCAAAAACAAGCCACTGCTCAGGACCAGTCACTTGTGTAAAAACCCTGCTCTCTGCCCCGATTCTCCTGCTCTGGCTGCCTTGCTCTCTGCCCCGATCTCCTGCTCCTCTCTGCTCCGATCTCCTGCTCTAGCCGTCCTGCTCTTGCCCCAAATCTCTCCTGCCGCCCTGACTCTCCTGCCCTTCCCCACACTGTGAGCCCGTGGTTTTAACCCGCGGGTTCGTGAAAAAAATTAAAAAAAAAGATTTTTTGCTGCTCTGCCGGGCCCAGAGGGCCAGCGCATGAGCAGACCATCTACAGATGGTCTGCGCATGCGTCAGGATTGTTAGAGAGTGATCCCGGAAGTTGGTTGGGGGCATGATTCCGATCACCCTCATTTGCATGAGGGCTATTCGTGAATCAGCCTTCCCCCCCTCCCCCCCCCCCCGGACACGGATCAGATTGCTCACGGATCAGATCAGATCCGTGCTCTTAGTGTATCTAGCCCTTAGTGTTGTGACTTTTCTCCATGATGTTGCATGGCCCTCTTATCTTGTAAATCGCCTTGAACCTGTTCTGGAGAAGTGTGATTAAGAAATCCTGATTAGATTAGATTTGATTAGATAATTAATCTCTGTCTCTCCCTGTCAATTTTGAGGCACAGACTGGAAGTCTGCCCAGCACTAATATTGTGTCTCAACTTCTGGAATTCCTGTCGAAACCCACTCCAGCCTTGATCCTGATCTGTTTTTGTCATTTATGGGAGCCAGACCATAGATGTCTGACTAGCATTGGTCTGTCTTTCCAACCTCTGAAGCTAATGTCAGAGCTCGTCACGCCAGCTATGAGGTCATTTAGGGTTTCCTTTAATTGGATTCCAGCCCTTTTCTATATAGTGTTCATCTGTATTTATTCCACGCTTTGTTGAATTCTTTCACTGTTTTTGTTTTCACAACCTTCTAAGGGAGGGTAATTCCAGGCGTCCACCACCATTTCTGTGAAAAAGTGTTTCCTGACATTGCACCTAAGTCTTACCATGGAATCACAACTCTTGACTTCTGTTTTTACTGCTTCCACTCTCTGAAAAAGATTAGTTTGCATATTAATATCTTTTCACTATTTAAATGTCTGTATCATACCCCCCTATTCCTTCCATCCTCAGTCTAGGGCAATAGATCCCCTTTCTCAGCCCTGGAGGCACCTCAGCCAGTCAGGTTTTCAGGATATTCACAATGAATACTCATGAATGAGATTTGCAAAAAGTAGCTGAAGTTCATGCAAATCTCTCTCATGAATATTCATTCTGGATATCCTGAAAACCTGATTGGCTGGAGTGCAGGATCAGGTTTGGCAACTGCTGGTCTAGGGCAGGGGTGCCCACACTTTTTGGGCTTGCGAGCTACTTTTAAAATGACCAAGTCAAAATGATCTACCAACAATAAAATTAAAAAAAAACACAAAGCACACTGTACGCATAGAAAATGTTAATCATCATTCCTATTCCAGGGTTCTTCAAAGAGGTCAAAGCAGATGACTCTATGCACTGTCACCTCACTAACAACCATACAAAAACAGACAAATACCCCCCTCCCTTTTTACTAAACCACGATAGCAATTTTTAGCGCAGGGAGCTGCGCTGAATGCCCAGTGCTGCTCTCGACGCTCATAGGCTCCCTGCGCTAAAAACCTCTATTGCGTTTTAATAAAAGGGGACCATAGTGTAAAATATAGACAGCAGATATAAATTCAGATACATTTTGATCACTAAATTTAAAATAAAATCATTTTTCCTACCTTGTCTGGTGATTTCATGAGTCTCTGGTTGCACTTTCTTCTTCTGATTGTGCATCCAATCTTTCTTCCCTTCTTTTAGCCTGTATGCTTCCTCTCCTCCTGACCTCATTCCCCCCCCCAACATTTTCTTCCTCTCTCCCTGCCCTCTCTTTCTTTCTCTCTTCATGCCCCCTTTCTTTTTTTCTGTTTCTCTTCTTTCCTTCTGTCTCCCTGCCTGCCCTCTTTCTCCCTCCCTGCCCTCCCCCAAGCCACTGCCGCTGCCATCGGATAACAGGCCGCCGGCCAAGCTCTTCCTGCTTCGGGCCCACCAGCATTCCTCTCCCCGACGTCAGAACTTCCTCCGCTGGCCAGAACTTCCTCTCCGACAGCAGAATTGACGTCGGGGAGAGGAAGGCTGATCGGCCCAAGATCGACCTATTGGGAGAAATGCTGCCGGGTCCTGCCTTTGAGGAAACAGAAAGTAGGCAGGACCTGGCAGCAAGAAGAGCAAATCGCAAGCTCACTGACCTGTCTCCCGCTTTAGCCCGCGAACGGGGCTCTAACATGTGCGTGCCGGCTTCCCTTCTCTCCCTCCCCCCCCAACATAACTTCCGGTTTCAGAGGGAAGAGAAGGGAAGCTGGTACAAGCACACGTTAGCCTCCGGAGCATAAATTCTCCAAGCTGTTTTTTTTTTTAAATGTTGAGCAGAATTCAGGAGCGGGCCAGTCAGGAGAGGAAAAAAGAGAAGGGAAGAAGGGAACCCGCTCTGCGATCGACTGGGGTCGCCTGAGCAAGCGACCTGTCGATCGCGATCAACATATTGGGCACCCCTGGTCTAGGGTATACTTTCATAGTTTTGGTTGCCAAAAATTCAATTTTCCAAACATTTTAATGCCACAAAGAAAGGCAAAATGGGTATTAAACTGTGGCAGAATATAAGAACATAAGAGTTACCATACTTGGGACAGACCGAAAGTCCATCAAGCCAACAGTGGCCAACCAGGTCACAAGTACCTGGCAAGATCCCAAAGATTAAAGCAGATTTTATGCTGTTTATCCTATGAATAAGCAGTGGATTTCCCCAAGTCCATCTTATTAATGTCTTATGGACTTTAATTTTAGGAAGTTATCCAAACCCTTTTTTTTAAACCCTGCTAAGCTAACTACTTTCACCACAGTTCTTCTCTTAAACTTTGTAAATATATAATTTCTCTTAGAGATAGGCTTAAATTTATGGTCCCTTGGTCTCTTCATGTACTTCAGAAGGACAACCAACAGGATACCTTAATGAATATGTGTGAGAAATTTGCATTTAATGGAGAGTGGTGGGCATACAGATATCTCTCAGGATACTCAGTGGTATTCTGAAAACCTGACCTGTTGGAGGCCCTTGACAACTAGAAGTGAAGATCAAAGTCTTAAACTTTGCCTGATAGCTAAGTAAAATGAATGAAAAAAAAAAGATTTTCACTGAAATATAGTTGCTAAGTGAAAACAGTCCTACGCTCATTATTATTGTTGGCGGCCCTTGACAACTAGAAGTGAAGATCAAAGTCTTAAACCTTGCCTGATAGCTAAGCAAGATGAATGGAAAAAGGAGAGAAAAAATATTTTCTCTGAAATATAGTTGCTAAATGAAACTAGCTCATTGTTCAGTAATTTTTTACCAACATCTGTTTTGGCTAGTGAGGCTTTTCTGTTCCTGGATATATGTTGATGGGATGTTAAAACAGTAATAGAGTAGCAGGCTAAGAGCAAGGAAAGCTAGGATTCAGATCTCATTGACTGATTGCCCTTGCATCAGGTATAAACTTAGAATATACTTATTAAAGGGCTGATCTTGAAGACGGACGCAGATGAACTCTGAATGTCACTGCCACCAAAACCATCAGCAAAAGAGTGGCAACAGTTAAGAAAGAATTAAACTATCTTAGCAACTCACCTATCAATAAGAAGGTAGATGAGGAGTCTAGGCAGAAGGATAAAGAGAGGGTGAGAGAGACCATAAGGGCTCCTTTTACTAAACTGCGATAGCGTTTTTAGCGCATGCATAATTTTAGTGCGCGCTAAACCCGTGCTACGTGGCTAGAACTAACGCCAGCTCAATGCTAGCATTAGCGTCTAGCGCACGGGGCAATTCTGCATGCGCTAAGTGTGCGTTAAAACCGCTATCGCAGCTTAGCAAAAGGAGCCCTAAATAACTAGAAAAGTATGTGCACAAATGCTCATCTATGCAACAAAATTTGTGATCTGCAGCCCCTGATGTTACAGGCAGACTTGAATATTGCTTCTATTATAAAGACATTCAATGACTTCCATGAATGGGATGCAAGCATACTGGGCTATACTCTATTTAGGAAAGATAGATATGATCATAAAGGTGAAGGTAGCTTTATATGTGAAAAACAATATATAAGCGGCTGAAATGTAGGGGACCTGGGGAGAGGAAGAAGCGAAATGGATTGTCTTAGATCAGTTTCCTGCAAACTTTCTCCGAGCCATGGCACACTAAAGTTAGTGGCCGTGGCTCAAGGCACCTGGAAGTGTGCGGATATCACGGTGATGACATCATGTGCATCCGTGACATCATCATGTTGATGTCCACATGTGTGTGAAGGCCCTCTAGGTGGACCCTGAGACGCCAGTGGGGGGTGCCAGAAGAGAAAAGGGCCAGAGAGAAGGATAGGTGCCGGCACCCACTGATTGCCTACAGGATGTGCCTCTCGCCACGAGAGGCACGTCCTGTAGGAGGTCAGCTGGCGCCGGCGCCTCTCCTCCTCCCCAGTGTATAGTACTCCCCCGATATTCACAGGGATTCTGTTCCAGGAACCCCTGCAAATCTCGAAAAACCGCAAATACGATTTTTCATGGGGAGCCTGAAGAGGGCAGCAGGAGAGCAGTCGGAGCATGCGAATGCAGGAAATCACTCACGGTATGCTCCGACCGCCTCTTCCTGCACTAAGTCAGGCCTTAACCAATCAGGAGCTGCGTGTCAAAGCAGCTCCTGATTGGATAAGGCCCGACTTAGTGCAGGAAGAGGCAGTCGGAGCGTACCGCGAGTGATTTCCTGTACTCACAGCGCTCCGGCTGCTCTCCTGCTACCTCTCCCGCTGTCCTCTCCTTGTTGGCGGTTCGCGGTCGGAAACTACCACGAATGACCAGGGCCGCAAACCGCCGACCACGAACGACTGGGGGAACACTGTACTGCAGCACACCTGAAATCTCAGGAGGCACACAGTTTTTTGAGATGAAACAGCTATCCATCTGTCTACATACCTCCAACACAAACAGAGAAGTTGGACAAAAGTTTGGTCATAGATGACCAAAAGTTGGGAATGAAGGTGGAGGTGCTGTTGCTGGGGGATTTCAACCTGCCGGATGCAGATTGGAAGGTCCCACCTGCGGAACTGAAAAGAAATTGAGAGATTGTGGATGTTTTTCTGAGACAAATGGTGATGGAATTCATGAGGGGAGGGGCAATGCTAGATTTTGTGCTCACAAATGGAGAGAGTGTGTCAAACATCAGGGTGGATGCCCACCTGGCCAATAATGATTATTACACGGTATGTTTGATGTAAGAGCTAAAGCAGAATGCAGACATAAAGCTTAAATCCTGGAGTTTTAAGCATGCTTTGTTAAAATAGGAGAGTACCTGAAGAGCGAGCTGATGAAATGGAAGGACATAGGAACATTAAAAAATTTGTGGGTCAAGCTGAAAGGAGCTATAAAATCTGCAACAGATCTTTATATAAGAAAGGTAAACAAGAACAAGAAGTAAAGGAAACCGGGTTTACCTAACAAGTTGCTGACAAAATAAGGGTAAAAGAGGTAGCATTCATGAAATATGAAAGAATGTAAGAAGAAGAACACAGAAGAGATTACCAGATAAAACTGAAATAGAGAGATATAGTTGGCAAAGGCTCTGGCGGACGAACAAATGGCTATAAAAGTAAAGAAGGGTGACAGGACTTTTTTCAGATATATTATTGAACAGAGGAAGGCTAGAAATGGAATTGTGAGACTGAAAGATACTATGAATCACTCTATGGAAAGTGATAAGGAAAAAGAAAATGTGCTTAACTTCTTCTCTTCAGTCTTCACCAAACAAACCCTGGAGTAGTATCTGGGTTGGCTGATAAAAGGTAGATATTTATGAACAACGTGAAAAACTGAAAATCGACAAAGCTATGGGGCCAGATGGAATCTATCCCAGAATCTTGAAGGAGCTCATAGAGGTTCTGGTATGTCCTTTTAAAGATTTGTTTAATAAGCCCTTACAGATGGAGAGGTTCTGCAGGATTGGAAAAGAGTGGATGCGGTCCCTCTTCACAAAGGTGGAGACAGAGAAGAAATGGGAAACTATAGGTTGTGTTGCCCAACAACCCCCCCCCCAAGCCCCCTTTCCAGACAACAAGAAATAAATTTAAACTCTGTTACTTACCCCCTCTTCTACACAGCCGCGCGGTAATGGCCTTGAAGCCCATAGAGATATAAAGGCTTTGTAGAAGAGGGGGTTAGTAATACTAACCACGATATGTTCAAATACAAGTTTCTAGTCATCATTTATTATTGATTTCAATGCAGTCAACAACTTCAGCTTCATCAACATTTAATAATGTTTATGAGAGGAATATCCAATGTTTCAAGCAAGTTCTTCACTGCAGTGAATAAGCTAAGACTGCTTGCATCTTCAACGTCAACTAGTTGCAACAGAGAATCAACAACTCAACCTGCTAAAATTTGTTTGGTCGAAGTGTCAGTACTTTTATCAATAATGATGGAAAATTTGTTTTTGGCAAATGGAAACAATATCCTGGCGTTCATGATATGCAGTGCCTTGCTGCATCACATATGTAGATTTGTAACGTTTAAGTGAAATGTTTTGTGTAATAGCACTGCCTGGAAAGATTTTTTTGCAGCAATAAACCAAATGGTCGGCCTGTAGGAACAGTGTATTATTCTCTGCCATAAAAGCTGTCAATACCAGCTCAGATTTTGCAACTTTATCATTGAGGCCCTCGGATTTTGGTTTGCGAAAAAAACATAAATATTCAGCGTTTTTGATTTGACTTCAAGATTTTTTTGTGTTTGTATGTACCAGTATTGATACGGCTACATACTGTACAGATAGTGGCATAACAATTACTGTTGTCCGGTTTTATCCAGCCTTTCAGTTCAGGATCTGACAGATAATCATCATTGAAAGCATGCTTATACCACAGTTTTGTCTTTTTATGAGATGTTCAGTTTCACATCCACTATTGCATCCAAGCTGTCTATCTTCATCATCACCACTCATTTTCAAAATACAAGCCATTAACACGCACAGACGTTAAATAAAAAGTTTAAAATGGGGAAAAATCAAAACTAGCACATCACAGCTTGTGACAAGTGACGTGAGCAGTAGTGTACTAAGGGGAGGGCGGGGAAGGGGGGGTGGTCCCCCCCGGGTGCACGCCCTGAGGGGGTGCTCCCGGCCTGAAGTCATTAGTGTCCATTTCCCTCCGACATCCGGTTCTTCCCCTCTGGCCTCCCCGCACCATTTAGAGTAGCGAAGCAACCTGCAACAAGATCGCGATGTCAGCGATCTTGCGCTGCTTTGTGCTGTTTCCTCCGCCACGGTCCCGCCCCCCTCCTCTGATGTCAGAGGAGGGGGCGGGTCCGCCGCGGAGGACAGCACAAGCAGCACAAGATCGCTGACATTGCGATCTTTCTGCAGGCTGCTTCGCTACTCTAAATGCTGCCGGGAGGCCAGAGGGGAAGAACCGGAAGTCAGAGGGGCGCGAGCGGTCCTTCGGGGTGGGGCGGGCAGGCGGTCCTTCGGAGTGGGGCGGGCAGGCAGGCCTTCAGGGGGAGATGCAGGCCTTAAAGGGGGGAGGGACAAGCCTTCATGGGGGGAGACAGGCTTTCGGGGGGACAGGCAGGCAGTCAGGCCTTCAAGGGGGGGACAGGCCTTCGGGGGGTTGCAGGCCTTCAAGGGGGAGACAGGCATTCATGTGGGGGGACAGGCCTTCAAGGGGGTGGGACATGCAGGCAGGCCTACAAGAGGGGGGACAGGCCTACAAGAGGGGGGACAGGCCTTCAAGGGGGGGGACAGGCCTTCAAGGGGGTGCAGGCCTTTGGGGGGTTTGCAGGCGTTCAGGGGATGCAGGCCTTTAAGGGGGGTGCAGGCCTTCAAGGGGGGGATAGGCCTTCAGGGGTGAGATGCAGACCTTTAAGGAGGGGGCAGGCCTTTGGGGGGGGACCCTGGTTTAGAAGTACACGGAGGGAAGGGGGTGTTCAAAGAGACGTGCATATGCCAAACTTTGGGGGGGAAGAAATGGGTCTGAAAATAGAGGAGAGGGAGAGAGATGATGGACCATGGGATTTAGGGAAGGAAGGAACAGAAAGGGAGAGAAATTGGACACAAGGGATGGTGTGGAGGAGGGATAGAGATACTGGATAGGAAGGTAATTGGGAAATGAAAGGGAGAAATGGTGGACCCTGGGGTGGTGGGGAAGGAGGGAGAGATGCCGGATGAAAGGGTAGTTAAGAAAAGGTGGATCTGTGGAGGGAGATGGAAAAAAAGAAAAGATACCAGACTTCCTGGGGAGGGAAGGGAAATGGAAAGGGAGGACAGATATGGCAGATGGATGGTTAGCATGCAGAAAGAAGGAGACCCTGGCAAGCAAGTTATCAGAAGAAAACCAGAGCCTTGGACCAACAAGATTTGAAAAATAACCAGACAACAAAAGGTAGAAAAATTAATTTTATTTTCTGTTTTGTGATTACAATATGTCAGATTTGAAATGTGTATCCTGCCAGAGCTGGTGTTAGACCGTAAACGTGAGCTAGGATTTAACAGAGAGAGGAAAAGTCCTTTTTGCTTCTTTATTTTATTTACACCACAGCGCCAGTGTGGTTAGGAGAAGCCAAAGGGGGTGAAAAAGCTATAAAACCCACCAGGATATTTGAAAAAAATCACCCAACTGGGCAGGAAAATCGAATCGAAAAACCAATTCAATAGGCTGAATCGAATCGAAATTTTTTTTCCTGAATCTGGCAGCACTAGTTTGCGCTACTGTCTTAGACTTTAGGACCTGGGATTGGGGAGAGATGGCATCCTCAGTACTTTATAATGCAAGTTAAACGAGGATTTGGTCAGACTTTTGAAGGGTCTGCAGAAGAAAAATACTGTATAGGCCGGGGACATGAGACAGCAGGAAATGGGAACTTTTCTTCCTTATATTTTTGTGAATGGAAAGGCTGAGGATGTCAGACAGTTCAGTTAAAATATGTGCTTTATAAAAAAATATAATAATGTGTTTCATAAAGTTTATAGCATTGCTGGCCTACCCGGTGAGGTGTTCCTAGTGGTGGTGGTGGCAGCGTGTCAATGTGTTGAGAGGAAGAGGTGGTCTGGGAAATTCTGCTGAGCAAACTCCGGGCCCATTTCCACCCCCCAGTTAGTCCACTCCACTCAACTGGTTCACACACTGAGTGGGTCTTTGGGTGTTGTTTTGGGATCTCTTCCAGTGGTTTATCAGTATCTCCTTCTGGTCCAAGGAAGGAAACTTTGTTATCCTTAGCATTGACCTACAGAATATGTTTGTAACAGCGCTGCTTGTGTGGCATTAGGCTATGTAGTGATCGAAAGAAAAAAACCAGACCTTTGCACATTTTTGCACTATATGGTGGGTGTATGAGGAGATTCACATGTCCTGCACAGCTAAATCCGTGTGAAGTTACCTTGTGCTGTATTTGACATCCCTGAGCTGCTTCAGCGCTGCTTCCTGCACCGCAGTCCCGTCCCTCCTCTTTCTGTATTTGACATCTAGCAAGTTCTCTGTTTGGAAGGAAAGGTCTAAACTTAAAAATGAAGTGGCCAGAAGTTATGGTAAAAGCAGATAGTGTAGCTGGTTTTAAGAAAGATTTGGACAAATTTCTGGAGGAAAAGTCCATAATCTGTTATTAAGACATGGGGAATGTGTCTGCTTGCCCTGGATCGGTAGCATGGAATGTTGCTACTCTTTGGGTTTTGACCAGGTATTAGTGACCTGGATTGGCTACCATGAGAATGGGCTACTGGGCCATTGGTCTGACCATTGGTCTGACTCAGTTAGGCTATTCTTATGTTCTCAACTGTAGGGGCCTTTGTTTTCACTTCTTATTTAATGTATTTTTTTTCTGGGAACTTATCAGTGTTTTTTATAATGGGAATAAAAATGGAAGAGAATTAATGTGTGTGGAATGAGGGGGTAACTAATTTCTTCAGCTAAATAATTCAATCCACCTCAACCAGACATAGGAGAACTCACGCACCATTCACACACACTCCAACCAAAAACGTCAAAAGAAAAAAACTGTTCGACAACCTCCTAGCCATTTGAGCTGCAACACTCGACCCCCAACTCTACAACCTATTGACCTCAATCACAGACTACAAAACCTTCAAAAAGAAATAAAAACCATTCTATTCAAAAAACACATAAATCCGAACTAACACAATCAGAACTGTCCCAAGCATCACCTGCAACTACTCCATATGTACTTCTGATGTCATGGCAATTCAGACATAATTTATGTTATGTTATGTTTGGAATAAAAGAAAATTTTCACTGCCTGTTTCTATTCTGACCATTTATTCCGTTTCATGGTCATTACAAAAAATATTTTTTTACATGGGGGGGGGGTGTGTCAAAAAATGATGGGCCCGGGGTGCCACATACCCTAAGAACTCCACTGGACGTGAGTGCCATTAGTCACTTGACATGAATCACATGATGAACTGATCATGATGTTGTCACTCCACATACGCTGGTTCCCAGTTTTCCACAATATTAGAAAATTATTAATAACGTAAAAGAAATAAATATAATAATTATTGCAACTGGACTTTCAGGCCCAGATTCTGTATACTGCGTCCTAATTGTAGGCAGCTGTAGGCGTCCTACAGCTGTCTAACTAGCCAATCAGGGCGCATGTTTTAAAAAAAATGCTCCCCAGGCAAGCCGCCTACATTGGAGGTGCCTCTGGGAGCCTAGGGAAGCCCGCATGCCTGCCTAAGTTCATCTAAGACTAACGGTGGGCGTGGTTTGCCTCAGACATTGCCTTAGGCGAACATAGGCGGCTGTAAGCGTCTCCCTAGTAGAGCGGGAGATGCTTATAATGTAGGCCAGCAAAATGCCGGCCTACATTTTAAGTACTCAACGGGCATACAATGGAAACAAGTCCACAAATCGATAGATCAACCAGATATAAAGGACTTGTATGAAAGAGAATATCCCTTTTCTGCTTGAGAACTACGGAGCAGAGCTGCCCACCTTTAATAAGACCCCTGAAGAAGCCGGAGGAACGGTGAAACGGGTCCCGTTGAAGAGAGAGTACAAGGGGTCTTCTCGGAGTCGGGTTGTTTGGGAATGCAGCCCAAAGTGGGTAGTAAACTCCATCTAAGGCTAAATACCGGCACAAGACCGATAGCGGACAAGTACCGTAAGGGAAAGTTGAAAAGAACTTTGGGCTGCAAAGACATCGTATTACAATCGACAGCGTTTAAAGATAAGTGCTGTCTTTAAGTTTATTTGCACAGTAGCACTTTATTTTTGAGTTATTTGCACAAAGCATTTGCACTTCATAAAAATACAGAACTCAGTGAATGATATCTTTGACCTGTATAAGCTGTTTAGAGAAATCTATCATGATTTAGCAGCACAGGTATCTGAGAGTTCTGTAATTTACTATAGATATTCTCTTTCATACAAGTCCTTTATATCTGGTTGATCTACATTGTAAGTAGACACAGCCGCTATACTTATCGTGGCAAGGGATCTCCCTGCTGCAATAAGTATAGCGGCTACGGCCGCCAGTACCCCCACCACGAACGAACGAGGCAGGAGGGTGCCATCCCCTCCTGTTGGAAGACCCCACCGCCACCCCATCGATCGCCGGCAGGAAGGTGCCCAACACCTCCTGCCAGAAGACCCTCCCCCCCCCGATAACCACCCCTGCTAAGCCCCCCCTCCACTAACCTTAAAAGTTGGCCTTTTATGAAAACAAAGATTATGCACAAAACAATTATAAAATTGCAGCCATAGTGAGGGGCCACATTTGGGATGGAGCGAATACAGGCCAAGGAAATTAATCCAGAAGCAGTGATTTTCAAGACACTATCCAGATAACTACTATGACTACAACTAATCGTTTCTATAGCACTACTAGACATATATGGCGCTGTATGTGAAAACACAGAAGAGACAATCCCTGCTCAAAAGAGCTTACAATCTAGGTAAGTTATCTGTTTAGTTTAGGCCTGCATTAAATAGTTCTAATTCAGGGGGTACCGAGTGGAGCTGAAGACAAAATAATAGAGAGATGTACAAATACAAATAAGTAGAGCTTAATTGCAAGGGGAATGGCCTGGAATGCATTTCTATCACTTCTTTTCAGATTCCAGAACCACAAGAGTGTTCTGCTCCTGCCTCTTCCTTCCAGAAGACCTACAGCAGGGGTGTCAAAGTCCCTCCTCGAGGTCTGCAATCCAGTCAGGTTTTCAGGATTTCCCCAATGAATATGCTTTCATTGTATGCTAATAGATCTCATGCATATTCATTGAGGGAATCCTGAAAACCCGACTGGATTGCGGCCCTCGAGGAGGGACTTTGACACCCCTGACCTACAGGGAAGAGGAGGTGTGAGGCGTATAGCAAAGAACAGTCACTCTGCTCCCAAACCCAGCCCTCCTTCTGTTGTTCCTACTCTAGTTCTATCTGCCTCCTCACACCCCCTTTCTTCCCTAGCTCTACTTCCTTTTGTCTTCAAATTAAGCCCTGCAAATAGGAGACAATCCAAGCATGGACAAGAGATAGCAGGCCTAAACTAAATGTGAAACAATAGGGGCAACACCCCAGTTCATTTATATGCACTGCTACTGAATATACATAGTAATTCAATCACTGGTATCTCGATTAATTAATTCATTCAATTTTCTATACCATTCTCCCAGGAGAGCTCAGAACGGTTTACATTAGTTTATTCAGGTACTCAAGCATTTTTCCCTGTCTGTCCCAGTGGGCTTACAATCTATCTAAGGTACCTGGGGCAATGGGGGAATTAAGTGACTTGCCCAGGGTCACAAGGAGCAGCGTGGGTTTGAACCCACAACCCCAGGGTGCTGAAGCTGTAGCTTTAACCACTGTGCTACTGTGCCTACTGCTGCTGAATATTGTCTTATTGTATTTTACCAGATGTTTTACCAGATGTCTTACTGTTACCAGATGTCAGGGAAAACCTGAACATGTCCTCTTTTTAGAGGAGTGTCTGGGTGCCTGGACTGATTTCCAAAACCTGGCAATCTGTCCAAGTTTTGGAAAGCCCCAAGCTCAGGGCCGTGTCTGTATGTCCTCTGCGCCTGCATGGATGTCGACATGATTACATCACAAACGTGCGCATATGCGTGACTTGATCGCCTCAACGTCTGCACATGCGCAGAGGACATCCAGATATGGGCCTGAGCTCGAGGAAGGAGACAGTTCATGTAGGGGCAAGGATGAGGGTGGGACTGGGACAGAGCAGGGAAGGGTTGGAGGCAGGGCTATGTGTCCTCCTTCCAATTATTCCAAAAGCATCTGAAAACTTGGCTATTCTCAAAAATGTAAATCTTGCTACCCTCTTTATAATCATTAATTCTTATTATGTTTTTCTTTCCTTATATTAAAGTTCCTGTAAACCATGCCAAGCTTTCTATATGGAGAGGATGCAGTATATAAAGTTAAGGTTTAGTTTAGTTTAGTTTTATAAAAAGGAAATCTGGTAACACTATATTTTTTTGAGAACAACCGAAGTGTTTTATGTGTGAAAATTACACCCATCCTTTGTTGATGAATTTACAGGTACAGTTGAAAGAGACAATACGAGATCTGCCTGACAAAATGGAAACACAGTTGGCTGAATCAGGATCCAATTTCAGTGTTGGTCAAAGACAATTGGTGTGCCTTGCCCGTGCCATCCTTAGAAAAACTCGCATATTGATTATTGATGAAGCAACAGCAAATGTGGACCCGAGGTACTAATAGCTGGATTTCAAAGAAGGCGCTCTCAGAAAGTGCATTATTCTAACTTAGGGCTCCTTTTACAAAGCTGCGCTAGCGGTTTTAGCGCACGCACCAGATTAGCACTATAGTGCGCACTAGCCAAAAATCTGCTGCCTGCTCAAAAGGAGGCGGTAGCAGCTAGCACGCTTGGCAATTTAGCGCTTGCTATTCTGCGCATTAAGGCTCTAGCATAGCTTCGTAAAAGGAGCCCTTAGTGTTAGTGTTAAGGCTTTATTGAACATTCATATATGATTTGTCCCTAAATAGTGCTCAAATACATAGGAAATGACAGCAGATAAAGATCTGCATGGTCCATCCAGTCTGCCTAACAGTCTATTTTTTTTTTAATTTTTCTTTGATATTTCTGCAGTAGAAGTCTGCCTGACATTGTCATTAGGTTCCAACAACTGGAGTTGCTGTCCAAGCTCACTTTAGCCTTTCTAAACCAGTGGTCTCAAACTCAAACCCTTTGCAGGGCCACATTTTGGATTTGTAGGTATTTGGAGGGCCTCAGAAAAAATAGTTAATGTCTTATTAAAGAAATGACAATTTTGCATGAGGTAAAACTCTTTATAGTTTATAAATCTTTCCTTTTCGCTAAGTCTTAATAATAATATTGTAATTTATAGCTAAAGAGACATATGATCAAGAAGCTGTTTTATTTTACTTTTGTGATTATGATAAACATACCGAGGGCCTCAAAATAGTACCCGGTGGGCCGCAGATTTGAGACCACTGTTCTAAACCATCCCAAATTAATATAGTTCCCGTCGAAGCCCTCTCCAGTCCATCCCAATAGTATAGCCATATATGGTACACTGATCGTGCAAGTCTGCTCAGTTCTGGCCCTAGTTCTTCAATTTATACCCTTCACTTTTTGATTAGAGATCTTTCGAGTTTGTGCCATCCTTTTTTGAATTCCATCACAGTTTTCCTGTCCACCACCTCCCTCGGGGAAGGCATTCCAGGTATCCACCAACCTCTTTGTGAAAAATAATTTCCTAAAATTACTCTTGAGTCTACTGCTCTGTAACCTCAATTTATGCCCTTTAGTTTAACCATATCCCCTTCTCTGGAAAAGATTTGTTTCTGTATTAATACCTTTTAAGTATTTAAATGCCTGTATCATATCTCCCCTATCCCTCCTCTCCTCTAGAGTATACATATTCAAATCTTCCAGTCTCTTCTTGTACATCATTTCGCTCAAACTCTTTAACATTTTCATTGCCTTTCTCTGGACTGCTTCAAGTCTTCTTATATCCTTCACCATATACGATCTCCAGAATTGAACACAGTACTCCAAATGGAGCCTCACCAAATATCTGTACAGGGGCATCAACACCTCCTTTCTTCTGCTGGTTATGCCTCTCGCTATGCAGATTAGCAACCTTCTGCCTACAGACACAGCCTTGTCACACTTTTTCCTCGCTTTCAGATAATTGTTTATTTGTATTTGATCAAATATCCCCCCTCCCAATATTCAGCTGGTGGTGGTCAGCATTTTTCTAAATGCTAACTGTTGCTAGCTACATTATGCTTCAATATTCAGTGCCAGACCATGTGGGCATAATTCCGGGTGATCAGGTTGCCAGCAACTTATGCAGGTCTGGTTGATATTCAGTCAGGCCTGCATAAGTGTTTTTCTTTTTCTTCCCCCCCAAAAAAAACAACAACAACCCATACCCCCTCCCGACCCCACCGAAATGCTTTCTTTCTCCCCCTCCCTCTCCAAGTGTCAAAGTCTGCTGCCCACACCCTCCCATGTGTAGGTAGGCTGGTAGTCCACCGGGGATCTTCAGGGGCAGGAGCACAATGTTCTCATTCCTGCTCCCTTTCATTACCTTTACCATGACCTGTTTTGGCAACTAGCAGTAGTTACAAAGGTGCTGCAAGAGGCGTGAGGGTTGTGTTCCTGCCCTTGAAGACCCCCCAATGGACCATGAGGTATGTAGGTAGGTCCAGAGTGCTTACCTACTGTATATACTCGAATATAAACTGAGATTTTTGGGCCAAAAAATTGGCCCCAAAATGAGGGTCTCTGTTTATATTTAAGCCACTACCCAACTGTAATCTTCAAAAGAACAATCCCCCCCGTGATGAATCTCAAAGCCGCTATCCTCCATGCACACAAGCCATCGCCACCACCCTCCTCCATGTATGCACCACTCCCCGACATCTCTGTTACCATTAGTACTGGAAACCTGCTGACGCCGTCAATGCTAGTTTCTGATCTGGTGCAGGGCCTTGAGCATCTTTGCATGCTCTGAGAATCTCAGAGAGGGCAGGAGCTGCAGGCCTTGAGCATTTGCAGATGCTCAAAGCGCCGCACCTTTTTGAAGAAAGTCTGGCCAGGCAGATGCTTACTCCCTCCAGCCAGCAGGCTCGTCTCTTCAAAATGGTGGGCCTTCCTATTCCCAGTACATCCTGGAATGCACCAGGGAGGGCCCTGATTGGCTCAGATGCCTAAGGCCCCATGACCAATCAGGACCTTAGACCTCTTTCCTGATGCATCCTGGGATGCAATGGATGTAACCTAATTAATTGGCTGAATCGGAGTCTTAGGCCATTTCCATTGCATCCCAGAATGCATTGGGAAGGAAGCCTAAGGACCTGATTGTCTCAGGTGCCTCAGACCCCTCCTATGGGAGGGTCCATAGGCATCTGAGCCAATCAGGACCTTAGGCCCTTCCCCAGTGCACTCCAGGATGCACTGAGAAGGGGAAGGTACCACCATTTTGAAGAGGCGCCCTGCCTTCCGGAAGGATAGGCATCCCTCCGGCCAAACTTTCTTCAAAAAGATACAGGGGGAGGCATAAGTGTGTTGGGAGGGATGTTGAGGGTAGGGGGTGTAGTGGGGTCATGGGGATGGTGTCGGAGGTTTGGGGAGTATGTCAGCAGGAGGGAGAGGGCATCCCTTCTGGGCAACAATGGCGGGGTTCGGGGTATCTTTCCTGCCAGTCTTTGTTTGAGGGGGTGTTGGGGGGTCAGTAGTAGGCGGGAGTGGGCATTCCTCCTACCGGGCTACAATTGGGGGAGAAGGTGTTGGGGATTCGGGAGGGTCGGCAGCAGGAGAGAGTGGGCATCCTTCTTGCCGGGCTATAATTGGGGAGTAGGCATCCCTTCTGCCGATTTCGGAAGTCCCTGTCAGGGGTCTTCTGCTGCAGCCAGCTCAGCTGATCGTCGCACAGGTATTCCCTCCTCCCCCCAATCAACTGAGGCAGCAGGACTCTTCAAAGCACGGCTTCAGGCAGTCCTGCCAGCTCAGCTGATAGGGGATTCCCTTATTGTGATCAGCTGATGGCAAGGGATCCCTAAGCAAACATAGACAGCTGAGCCACCTATTTTTGCAATCAGGCTAAGACACAATTCTCTAACCGGTGCTTTTGACATGGATGCAAGTTAGAGAATCAGGGATTTAGGTGTCTGTCCATTAGGGCAGATTCAATTCTGTTTAGGATTCCGGTACACGATTCTCAACCGCTTCTTAGATGGTCCCAAGACCAGCATCCTACACAGAATCAGCCACCTGATATCTGCTTTCTTTTACAGTGGTATAACTAGGTCTCAGTGGACCCTCAGTGGGAAGACCATGATGCACCCACGCCCCCCCTCCCGCATGTGCCCAAGTCTGGCACTTCTGCCCCTTCTCCCCCCCCCCCCCCACACACACATTCAGCTTCTTATCCACCTATTGGATCCTCCATTAGTGGTAAAGGTTGCCTTTCTGGCCGGTGGGACCTTCCTCTGCACGTCCCGCCCACAGGAAGTTGCGTCAGAGAAGTGTGATGTGGCAAAGGTCTCGTCGGCCAGAGAGGCAGCCTTTATGTTGAATCAATTTTTATTATCAAATAACAGAGAACAAACCAACAAGCAAGAACCACAGTAACAAAGGAGAACAATCAGATATATAATATCGGATTCAACAATCCCACCCACACCACCCCCTCCCCATACCCCCAATCTGAAGCATAGAATAGCCATAGTGCAGTAGGCTTGGACTCAGATAACCCACTGCCAGAGATAATGAGTAAACTCCAACATGGAAAAAAGAGAGAAAAAGAGAGAAAGAAAAAAAAAAAAAAGGGGGAAAGAGAGTATACCTGGTGCCCTCTCAAGGATGAAAACAAGCCCGGGTCTCAGAGAGAATTACAAGGAATTCAGAATGTCACTTCGAGCCCGTGGTGATAATGAAAAAAGATAAGAATCCCAGATCCGAAGAAACTGGCGCTTTCTTCGCAAGCTAAAAGACGCATCCTTCCGCTCCAGCAGCAGCAGAGCATGCAAACGATTCCTCCAAGCCCAGAAGGAGGGCAGAGTGTCTCCAATCCAAACCGATAGAATCACCTTCTTCCCCAGGACACCCACCCGTCTCATAAACTGCCGCTGACCCAAATCAGATAAACAAAAGGCCTCATACTTATCCAGCAGGAGACCAGCTGCCGAAAAGGGAAGCGTAATATCTAAAACACGCTCCACATAAGATAAAGCCTGCCTCCAAAAAAGTTTAATTTTCACACAGGACCAAAAGGCATGGATAAACAAATGGGGTTGCTGGAGACACTTGGGACACAAAGGAGAATCCGTATAACCTGAATAATATAACTGACTTTTCGTAAAATAGCACCGATGAAGTACCCTAAATTGACACTCCCGGAGATCTGCATTAACAGACACTCCCGGGATCCTGGAAATCAAGGAAGGGAGATCCAGAGCGTCCTGAGCTATCCCCAAATCCTGACACCAACGAGCATGTAATATGGCACGATCAGTCGGTCCCAACCAACGCTGGAGATCTTTATAAAGACCTGAAACTGTAAACCCAGTCCCCAAATATGGATCCAGAAGTGCTGCAAATCTGTCCTCAATAGGGAACGCCAAAGCGGCTCGGGGGAGAGATCGAATATAATGATGAAGTTGCCGAAACGCAAGAAAATCACCAACAGAAAAAACTCTAGACCGGACGAGAGCATCCCAGGACAGTAAAGAACCATCAGCCTGGAGAACATGAGCAAGCAACGTATAATCCCGGGATGCCAGTTTACGAAAACTAGCATTCTCCATACCAGGGCTGAACTGCAGATTCCCCTGAATAGGTAAATATCGAGTAGTCGAGGGAGTACCATTCCAAGAGTTCAACACATAAGACCAGATGATGCGTAGAGAGTGCAACAACAAACTTCCCCGAAGTGTCATCGGTAAGGCTGAACGAGGCAACTGCACCAAGGACAGTATATACCAAGGGGCAAAAAAGTCCTTCTCATACGGTTTCGGAGTAAAATCCTGGCGATCCGAAAGCCACTCCCCCAGATAATGCAACAAACAGGCCGCATTATATAACCGGAAATGCGGCAACCCCATTCCCCCACCTTCCCACGCGCCAAACAGGTAATGCAACGCCACCCGCGGTCGTCGACCTCCCCAACAGAATCTAGAAAGCATAGAATGTAATTTAGTAATATCCCGTTTCAAAAGCCATAAAGAGAGTAACAGTATAAAGCCATTTTGGAAAAAGGACCATATTAAACAAATCGATCCTGCCTAACAAGGACAGAGGAAGAGGAGACCAACGAGCAAAACACTCAACTGAAGAACAGAACAAAGAATCAATGTTGACGCGATATAACGCTGAAGTACAAGGCGTCAACAAGATCCCTAAATAACGGAACGATGAGGAAGCCCATTGAAGCGGGAAAGGCCCAGGCCAAGAGTCCCGTAAAGACAAGGACGTGGCCAACGCTAGAGATTTGTCAAGATTAAGCTTAAAACCAGAATAATCTCCATATTCTTGAAAAGTGGCCATCAGATTGGAAAGAGATACAACGGGGTCTGAGATATGGACCAGGAGATCGTCCGCAAAAGCCGAGATCTTAAACTCGGAAGAACCAATTCGAATACCCGAAATAGCTCTATTAAGCTGAATATCACGGATCAAAGGGTCCAACGACAGAGCAAAGAGCAATGGAGAAAGGGGACAGCCCTGACGCGTGCCACGACGGATGGGAAATGAAGGAGAACAAAGTCCATTGGCCCAAACAAAGGCTGTAGGTGAATGATAAAGCACCCGAATCGCATCCTGAAAAAAACCCGTTATGCCATACCGAGTTAAAACCGCAAATAAAAAGTTCCAAGAGACCCGGTCGAAGGCCTTCTCAGCATCAAAGCTGACCAAAAGGGAAGGTAGATGGGTCCTCTCCACAAATTCCAAAGAAGCCAGTATGGATCTAATGTTTTTCACACTAGTGCGCCCCTTCACAAATCCCACCTGAGGGGAAGCAATCAAATCAGGAAGAACACAAGCCAGTCGATTAGCCAAAACCTTGGCGAACAATTTGGCCTCCAAATTCAACAGCGAAATAGGGCGGTAAGAAGAAAAAAGGGCAGCATCTTTATGGGGCTTCAATAGCACGACTATTTGAGCAGAGGCTAAAGATTCCGGAAGGGTACCCCGCTGAATGGCGGCTGTGAAGGTATCAGCTAAGACAGGTGCTATTGTAGGATGTAGAAGTTTATAGAATTCCATCCGGAAACCATCCGGCCTGGGGGCCTTCAGCAAAGACCCATTCTGTATGACTCCTGCCACCTCCTCTGCCGTAATAGGGGCATTAAGGTTAGCCACTGCCTGATCAGACAGACACGGAAGGGAGAGGCCATCCAAATATGCCGTACCCTCCATTAAATCAGATTGTTGTGAATAAAGCTTCCTATAGTATTCAAAGAATACCGCGCTGATCTCGGCATCCGTCCTGACCATGGCCCCCCCAGCCGAGCAAAGTTGCAGGATATGAGTACGACCTGCTGATCGACGGACCACCCTTGCCAAAAGTGTCCCACGTTGGTTCCCATGGCGAAAAAATTGATACCTATAATAAGCAAGCGACTTGACTGTTCTAGCATGCAACAATTCCTGAAGCTTACACTGGGAGGTTAAGAGCTGAGAACGCACAGAGAGTGGGCATAAATGGGAAGTTCTCCAACTGGGAGAAAGTGACTAGTGGTGTACCCCAGGGCTCGGTACTTGGGCCGATCCTTTTTAATATTTATATCAATGACCTGGAGGAAGGAACATCCAGTGAGATCATCAAGTTTGCAGACGATACAAAACTATGCCGGGCAATCAGATCGCAGGAGGATAGAGAGAAACTCCAGAGCGACTTGTGTCGGTTAGAAACATGGGCGGAGAAATGGCAGATGAAGTTCAATGTGGAGAAATGCAAGGTAATGCATTTAGGCAATAAAAATAAGGAATACGAGTATACAATGTCAGGTGCAACTCTGGGGAAGAGTGAACAAGAAAAGGACCTGGGTGTACTGATAGATAGGACCCTGAAGCCGTCGGCACAATGCGCGGCAGCGGCAAAGAAGGCAAATAGAATGTTGGGCATGATAAAGAAAGGAATCTCGAGTAGATCAGAGAAAGTTATAATGCCGCTTTATAGGGCAATGGTCAGACCACACTTGGAATACTGTGTCCAACATTGGTCCCCCTACCTAAAGAAGGATATAAAGCTGCTGGAGAGGGTGCAGAGACGAGCAACAAAACTGGTGAAGGGTATGGAGAAACTGGAATACGAGGACAGACTTATAACACTAGGATTGTTCTCCCTTGAGAAAAGGAGACTGCGTGGGGATATGATCGAGACCTTCAAAATACTGAAAGGAATCGACAAAATAGAGCAGAGAAGATTATTTACATTGTCCAATTTGACATGGACTAGAGGACATGTAATGAAGCTGAGGGGGGACAGGTTCAGGACTAATGTCAGGAAGTTCTGCTTTACTCAGAGAGTGGTTGACACCTGGAATGCTCTCCCAGAGGAGATTATGACAGAATCGACCATCCTAGGCTTCAAGAGCAAACTAGATGCATATCTCCTTAAGAGAGGCATATAAGGATTGATGGACTATAAATTACGCCAGGTGTACACCTGGCAGGGCCTCCGCGTGTGCGGATCGCCGGACTTGATGGACCGAAGGTCTGATCCGGAGAAGGCAGTTCTTATGTTCTTATGTTCTTATGTTCTTATGAGACTGACCATAAAGCCGACGGAGGTCACTGACCCTACGTTCCAACTGCAGAATCTCCCTATCCCGAGCACGACGTTGATGGCTGGAATATGCCATGATCTCACCGCGCAGCACCGCTTTCGCAGCCTCCCAGAAGAGAGTAGAATCAGCCCGATGTTCAATATTATGGAGTTGATATTCAGACCATTTCCGAAGCAGAAACTCCTGAAACTTCGGATCCTTATACAAACGGAGCGGAAATCGCCAACAGAAGGAACCTGGTGAAGAGACATCTAAATGCAAGGTCAACAAAAGCATGGCATGATCAGAGACATCAAAGGAACCAATCGTAGCCGATTCAATCTGAGAAAACAAAGAGCTAGAGGTCAGCCAGTAATCAATCCGGGATAAAGAGGCATGAGCCCTAGAAATGTGAGTATAATCACGCTCACCTGGGTGAAGCGTCCGCCAGACGTCAATAACATCTAAGGATGAGCAAAGTAAAGAAATACCCCTAGTAGGATGTACCCGATCCTGAGGAGCAGGAAGTGATTTATCCAATAAAGGATCATGAACACAATTGAAGTCCCCTCCCACAAGTAAAGGAATATCAGAATGTTGACCAAGAAGGCGAATAAGTGAGGAGAAAAATCGAGATTCATAGTTGTTAGGAGCATAAACATTACAAAGAATCAAGGGCTGACGATGAAGAAGCACCTTAGCAATGATATACCTACCCCCAGGATCCGCCCACTGTTGTTGCATAACAAAGGGTAACCCCTTCCGAATCAAAATCAGAACCCCCGCCTTACGGTTGTTCGCCGGTGTTCCCAAATGATGACCAACCCACCAGGTCTGAAGTTTAGCATGCTCTGCCACTGACAGATGCGTCTCTTGCAAGAAGACAAGATCAGCTCTCTGACGGTTCAAGGCTCTCAAAATTTTTTGTCGTTTAATAGGCGAAGTGACCCCATTTATATTCCAGGAAATACATCTAAGAGGTTGCATGAGAAAAGTTATAAAGACAAAGAACAAGCAAAAATCCAAGAAGAAAACCGAGACCGAGGCCATCCCAGCTAGCGACCAGCTCCCAGAACCTCAATCCGGACCCGAGCTTCCACCAATGGACAAAAGGCCACATGCTGGGCACCAGGAACACGAAAAGAAAAGAAAGAGAGAAGAAAAAAGAAGAAGAGAAGAAGAAAGAGAAAGAACAAAAAGAAAACCCAGCATACCCATCCACCCACCCACCCCTTCCCCCCACTACCCCCTCCCCATCCCTCTTGCGACCCACTAGTGGTCCAAGGGCCCTGTGGAGCAGCTCCCAACTCCCCCCCCAGGTGACAATATCTACGAGAACAACCCTTGCCAAATCAAAACAACCCCACCTACAGGCTTTCAGAAAAGTTAAAGCACCCCAGAATCCAACCCAAACGATACAGAAACAGTCCCACAACACCACGCCTGATGCCCAATAGCAGGCGAGGCCATAAATTTGGGCAACCACAAATCATGAAGTAGTGTAATATAAAACAACACTCAATAGCTCAAAGGAGCCTCCAAAAGTACCACCAACCCCTCCACCCAACACTCAACCACTCCCTCCCTTATCAAACCCATGCACGCCATTCCCGCAATCATATAGCAACTCAGGAATGGAAGAATCCCCCCTTCTATAAAGAACACACCATCCCACCCAACAGAAACAGGCATTCCCCCCCCCCAGTCATCCACACAGTCCGGGAAGGAAGAGAAAAGAAAATGGTCCCAAAGAAGTACAGAGCTATCCATCGCTCCCGGCTCCACATCAAGGCCCTCAAGCCATCAAGATAAGTATTGCACAGAGCAGGCCACCACGTGAGCAGGCCGCCTGGTACAGAGGCTTCCAGGACACATCAAGCGAAGGCAGTACATATGGGCCTGTGCAACTCCAACTGAAAGGCACCAGTAGGCAATCAAGGAGCCGGGTCTGGGGCCTGTAAGGATTGCAAAAATCGAAGCGCTTCAGCCGCCACAGTAAAGAAGCGAGTCTGACCAGCATGTCGGATCCGCAAGCGTGCAGGATACAGCAAGGCAAAAGGAACTTTCCTCTGAAACAGCTGGGAACAAATGGGAGTGAACTCCTTCCGTTTGGCTTATAATGCTGGGGAATAGTCTTGGAAACATAACACCCTGGAATTGTCATACGACAGGGGGCCCGAAGTACGAATGGCTCGCAAAATCTCTTGTTTATGGGCTGAGTTCAATAACTTAAGTATGACAGTGCGAGCTCTCGAGCCAGTTCTCCCAGCAGGCCCAGACGATGAGCGCGTTCAATTCTCAGGGGACCATGCGCTGTTAATAAGGTTAAAGAACGCTGCAGCCATGTTTCCAGAAAGGAATGGAGCTCACCATCCTTCACAGATTCAGGCAGGCCAACCAGTCGCAGGTTCCCCCAACGAGACCGGTTCTCAAGGTCCTCAAGTTTAGCTTCCATGGCGACAAGCTGAGAACGCATTTGTTGATGGTCCCCTTCACGTTGCTGCACTCGATCTTCCAATGTGGTGAGACGTTGCTGGTAGGAGGAAAACTCTCCCTGCAGCGTTTCCAGATGGGTGTCCACAGAGTCCAATTTGTCCACGATAGGCTGTAGTTTCGTGGTCAGGGATCCCTCCAGCAAAAGCTTCACCTCCGCCACAATTTCGGACACCCACGCGGTCGGCGCCAGGAGCGGCGGGGGAGACTCGCGGTCGGCCATCTTGGAGTCTCCCGCACGGCTGCGATCCCTCTCCCGGCGGGGCAGCTTACTGGTCATAAAGCCCCGAATTCGGAAAAACACTGCTGAAAAGCAGCAGCGATGTAATCGCTGAAATGCAGTGGCGAAATCGCGGCTCTCAGGGGGTCAAAAAATAGCTGATGGTGGGAACGGGATTGGGAGCTTACCCCACCGACGTCTGCTCAGCAGCTGGACATCACGTGACCCCCCGAGAGGCAGCCTTTAATGCTGGTGGAGGACCCGGTGGGCAGGTAAGTAGCTGGGGGAGGGGGTGGGAGAAGAGGTGACGGACTGAGGCGTCTCCTACCACTGAGCAACCCTGGGCATTTTGCCAGGCTTGCTCAATGGTGACTATTTGTTACGTTAAAGCTCAGTGTCCATTATTCGTATTCAGCCAAATAATAATTGCAATTATTCGTATTTGACCAAATAGTTAAATATGCTATGGAACACAGCATGTAGGGGTAATTTATTTAACCGGGTACAACCATTTAAGCATCTAGCGACTGTATTGGTAGGAGCCTATTCTAGAATAGAACCTAGATTATCTAGGGTCCATCATAGAATTCTAGTGTTACCCAGTATCGGTGCATCTAAGATGTAGGCACCTGCTTTTAATATATTATAACACTTTCACATAAGTGATGCAAAGGTCAAATTATATAATGAAAGAATAACACAGGCTCCACAACAAGTTAAATAGAAGGAAAAGCCTCAGAAAAGGGCCCTCCCACCTCCACAAAGGTGGGTATTAGAAGTGGTTGAGCGGTCACCTCATCGGCAAAAATGCTTCCTTTTAGTTGAAAAAAGCGCTGTGCTGTGAAAACTCAAAAAGATAGATGAACTTAAATCAACTTATCTTCACCTGATCAGTACACCGACGGTGGCCAGCCTTTCACAAATCTGCTGCCTCAGGATGTAACACGACCAATCAGACTTTAAAGTGGGACATGAAGTGCGTCTCCTGCATAGAACTGGTGTCTGTGACGTTAATAAGAACAGACCGAAGGTCCTTCAAGCCCAGTATCCTATTTCCAACAGTGGCCAACTCAGGTCCCAATTACCTAGCTAGATCCCAAGTAATAAAACAGATTTTATGCTGCTTATCCTAAGAATAAGCAGTGGATTTCCCCAAGGCATAACTTCTAGTATTGCATAATTTATGCATGTAAATAGGAGCCCTACCTGTATCCTGCTCATGTTCTATTCATGTGTACAACCTACTTGCAAATAAATACTATGCAAGATAAGAACCACAGAAGTAGAATATTGTGCTATACCCTCCTATGTTTGCGTACTGTATTGATACCTGCATAAATGTTAGCACCTAATTTATAGAATTGTCCTTATAGTCAGTAGCTATAGTATAAGATTAATACAATCTCTTTATTTAACAACCACCTCAAGGAGTTTATGGGAGATGCTATGTAAAGTTTTTGTACTTGCTTTAATCTCTTAGTTGGCAGACAATTCCTTCAACAATCAGGTTTGATTGATCTGATGAAAACCACAGAGCTTAGTGTCTGTCTTGTTACAAATCACTGTTTAAAAAGGATAAAAAGGAAACCATTAGACAGACTGTGTAATTGGTCTGCATCTTCCATCTGTTCAGTCCACTGTTCAAGATCATTTTTTTAACTTGCTCAGTGGTTGCATGGTAAGAACAAAATATGCCCAGAGGCAATTGGCATCTTTTAGAGTGAGCTACTGAATGTGTGAAAAATTGATTTCATTTGGTAAACCAAGTAACGTAACATAAGTGTCATTTCTACAGTGACTTGTATTGCCTAATTCCTACCACCACCTAGCAGAACCCCATGGAATCTCTTGATCCATGTAAAGTACGACTACAAATGCACCTATGGAGTGGATACAGGCAGTGAATATTTAATTTTCTAAAAGGAATGAATGAGGTCAGAATAGAACAGAGATCTTTAGTTGCAAAATAACTAAAAATATAATGCTGGATATTTAGCTCGTTGCTGTAAGTGGCTTGCAAGCCATTCACAGCTGCAGGCTGAGTTTACCCCATTTATTCAATGCCAGGGGTATGCCCAACCTCCAGCATCGAATATCCAGTTAATGCGGCAACCCAGAAGCTAACTGCATACCAGCTGATATTCAGACTGATGCACAGTTAGCATGGTGAATAAATTAGGACAGTTTTTCAACTGTTTTGAATTAATCTGCTCATTTAACCAGTTAGCAAACTGAATATTGCCACTAACCAGTTAAATGGTGCTTCCACTCCATTAGCTGTTTGAATGTCAAAAGGGATATTCAATGGCATTATCCGAGAAGGTGCCTCAGAATATACTGGAATGGCCAGCTTAATGGAGTTTAACCAAGCAGGAGCTTCTCCTGCCCAATTAAACCTTTTTGAATATTGACCCTGTAAGTCAGGGGTAGGGAACTCCGGTCCTCGAGAGCCATATTCCAGTTGGGTTTTCAGGATTTCTCCAATGAATATGCATGAGATCTATTTGCATGCACTGCTTTCAATGCATATTCATTGAGGAAATCCTGAAAACCTGACTGGAATAAGGCTCTCGAGGACCGGAGTTCCCTACCCCTGCTGTATGTAATTCTTGGTAGAATGCCACAGACAGCAACTTCCTTTAGAACCCATTACACATGCCTCCTGAATCCCACCTTTGAGTATCACCATTTTATTACTTTATGATTTTATCTCTGTTTTGTAACTGTGAGTACTGCCTATACAGCATCCTTCATCCTTTGCAGACCCAATGAATAGAAACTAGATCTGTGAAATGAATCTAGCTAACCTCCCACATGGGCACCAGGAATTTCAAGTTTTCAAGTTTATTTAAAACTAGTGTTTAAGCCCGTTACATTAACGGGTGCTAGAATATATGCCTGTCTGTCTTTCTTTATTTATGTCTCTCTCCCTGCTCCTGTCTCTTTCTTCCTTTCTTTCTGTCTCTCTCCCTCCTGCTATTTTTCTCTCTCTCTCCCTGCCACCCTTTGTCTGTCTGTCTTTCTTTCTGTCTGTCTCTCTCCCTGGCCTCCTTTGTCTGTCTGTATTTCTTTCTGTCTCTCCCCCCCCCCCCCACTTTCCTTTGCAGAAGCAGCAGCGGTATTTCCCTTCCCCTCCAGGTCCCTGTGAAGTAGTAGCAGCATTTTCCCCCACCCCCATTCCCTTCTCTCCCCCCCACTTTCCTTTGCAGAAGTAGCAGCGGTATTTCCCTTCCCCTCCAGGTCCCTGCTGAAGCAGTAGCAGCATTTTCCCACACACACCCCCATTCCCTTCTCTTACCGTGAGCTGTCCTGCTCCGTTTGTCCTCTCCCTTCTCTTAACGCGATCTGGCCTGCTCCGTTTGGCCCCTCCCCCTTTCCTTCCCGCAGGCTGGCCTGCTGCGGCTGAAGGGTTTTTTTCAAGTTTCAAAGTACCAGCGGCTCCTCTCACGATCCCCGTGGTGGCTGATCCTCCTGTAAAGAGCAGCCTGCGATGGTGGCCGGCTTTAGCGAACCTCGCAGGCCGCTCTCCAACTCGGTAGCACATTCCCTCTGACGCGATCCCGTGCGTCAGAGGGAACGTGCTACCGAGGGTGGAGAGCGGCCTGCGAGGTTCGCTAAAGCCGGCCACCATCGCAAGCTGCTCTTTACAGGAGGATCGGCAGCAGCAGCGGCGGCTGTGGCGAGTTAGGGCGGGAGGTGTGTTCCCTGCTGAGGACGCGGGCAGGGAGAAAGCTTGCCTGGCTTCCATGGTGAGTGAGGGCGGGAGGAGGGGAGTGGCCAGAATGTTCCCTGCCGCCGGATTGGCGGCCACAGATCATACACCACAGCGGCAGGGAACATGAAATCGTAAGTGCGCATGTACGCTTAGTCTTTTATTATATAGGATTTCTTATACCGTCCAATCAGCCTTCTAGGCGGTGTACAAATTTGTAAAAACAGAAAACAAACTTTAAGTAAAATACAAATTTGAGGTGACAATACATCCCCAAACTGTAGCTATAAAAACTTTTAAAAACTATTAAAAACAAAAACAAATAACAAAAGGTAAAAGGCAAGAACTAAATTAGGCAAAATAAAAGAGAACAATTAGGGAAAAAACAATAGGGAGGGCTGCTGTTAAACTCAATAGTATTTTCGCTCAATTGTATGGTACTGTTGATTCCAATAATGAAATATAAGATTATATGGGTGGAGGCTATAAGTAGGATGCTGCTATCATCTGGATCCCATGGGGAACGGTTTTTCAGAGATCTAAATACTAGGTTGATAAATCGCCCTACACACTTTCTCTATTGCCATTTTTCTGCATTTCCTCTGTTGCTAATATTCCCTATGTTGCTTCATTTTGTACCTCACATTAAAAGGGCAATTCTACAACCAGATGTCCACATTTATAATAATAATAAATAATAATAATTTATTTTTATATACCGCCATTCCAGAAAATTATAGGCGGTTCACAACAGTTAAACATAGTACATATAATACAAGTCATATAAAATTGAGCAAGTTAAATACATACGATATAGGAAAAATACAGACAATTTTAAAATGAATAAAAAGGTGTTAAGTTAATATTAAGATACATTAAGAGCCCTGCCTATCGAATAATTGAGTTTTTATCTGTTTTCTAAAATCAAGATAAGAGTAGGCTTCTAACACAGTTTTGGCAAGCCATGAATTCAGTTTGGCCGCCTGAAAAGAAAAGGTTCTCTCAAGGAACCTTTTACAGTGACAGGATTTTATTGAGGGATATGCAAACAAGTGTATTCTTCAAGAGCTCTTGTTAGTGTAATTCAGAGTAAAATGAGGGATAAGATAACCTGGAAGCATGCCAAATTCTGTTTTATAGCAGATGCATGAGAACTTAAATAGAACTCTGGATTCCAATGGCAGCCAGTGGAGCTTTTGATAAAAGGGGGTAACATGCTCCCATTTCTTCAAACCAAAAATAAGGCGGACAGCCGTATTCTGAACCACCCTCAATTTTCTGAGAATTTTCTTGAAAGCACCCAAATATATGATGTTACAGTAAGCAAGTATACTCAGAATGGAAGATTGGACTAACAGACGAAAAGAGGCATCATCAAAGTACAGTGGAACCTTGGTTTATGAACATAATTTGTTCCAGAAGCATGCTCGTAAACCAAAATACTCGTATATCAAAGTGAGTTTCCCCATAGGAAATAATGGAAACTTGCTTGATACATTCTCCCCCCCCCACCCCCCCGAGGCCAGCGGCGCTGTTCCCCCCCCTGTGCGAACCGGCACCCCCGCCCAAACAACTTGAAACTTACCCCCCGTCTGGCACCGGCACGCAGGCCACAAGATGTGCCGGTGCCGCTTGAAGAACTTCCTGCCTCTGCTGGGCCTTGAGCATGCATCTGCGCATGCTCAAGGCCTTCTAATTCTCCCTCTTGCCGAGATTTTCGGAGATCTTGGCAAAATGGAGAATTAGAAGGCCTTGAGCATGCGCAGATGCATGCTCAAGGCCCAGCAGAGGCAGGAAGTTCTTCAAGCGGCACCGGCACGTCTTGTGGCCTGCGTGCCGGTGCCAGACGGGGGGTAAGTTTCAAGTTGTTCACACGGGGGGGATGTTGGTTCGCATGGTAGGGGGTGCCGGTTCAAGCAGGGGGGCCTTTGCGAGTGGGGGGGGAGCGATACCGGTTCTCAAGTGGGGGGGGGGGGGTGCTCACAAATCGAGTCAACACTCAGTTTGCGAGACAAGTTTTGTGAGAATGTTTTGCTCGTCTTGCAGTGAAGCTATAACTGTTTCGGTGCTGTAACCAGACCGGAAGCCTGATTGGTTATCGTGTAGAATATTATATTTTTCCAAGTATGTAATTAGCTCAACATTTGCCACCCCCTCCAATAATTTGGTGGTCAAAGGGATACTAGCAATAGGTCTGAAATTAGAAGGAATATTAGATGGTTCTTTAGCATTTTTTTTAATTGGTGTAATCATGATTTGACCTTGTTCCCCCGGAAATTTTCCTAAGGATAATGAAAAATTAACCCAAGTCAACAATTTAGCCTTAAAATTAATCGGAGCAGTTTTCATAACCTTTGAAGGACAGGTGTCCAATCTGCAGTAAGATTTAGCATACTTATACAATTTACTAAATGTTTGCCAGTCAATAGCTGTGAAATTATTCCAACTCAAGTCTGCTCTGAGAGCTTCAGAGTCCTGCAAAATAGGGTAACACCAGTGAGGCTTGATAGGGACAGTTAAAAAAGACCTTAATTTTTGAATTTTGGAATTGAAAAAATCAGCCAGACTGTTCGCAGATAGGGTGGATTTTACAGCAGTCAGGGCAGGATTAACCAATAGGCCATGTAGGCACGTGCCTAGGGCCCGATGAAGGAGGACATCAACATTGTTTTTTCCAAACGATGATGGGCCTCTCCAGCATCGATCGGCAACATGCCCTCCCCCCCCCCCGATTGGCAACATGGCCCCCCACATCAACGCGGGTAAGAAAGGCAACGGGAACTGTAATTGTGCAAGCGATGCTGCTTGCCCAAAGCTTCCCTCTTGACACAGCTTCCTGTTTCCGCCTGGGCGGGCGCATGGTGGGGTGAGGTGAGGCAGGGGGCCCAGTATACTTGTGTGCCTAGGGGCCCTCGACAAATTAATCCTGCCCTGACAGCAGTATCAGTGAATATCTCTGTGTCATATAGATCATTTACTAATTTAGAAAGACTGCTACTATTAATTGATACGTTACCAATTTTTTGGCCATAGAAATTTTTTCGTTTCTCCTTTGTCAAATTTTTGTAATTTTTCAATTTTAGTCTCCAGGCATCTCTATGCTCTTGGGTACCTGATTTTAGCCATTGTCTTTCCAATTTTCTTAAAACCCTCTTTACCATTAGTAACTCTGTATCAAACCATCCCTCTAAATTTTTAAGTCTCTTTCTACGAATTTTAATGGGGGCCATCTCATTTAAAATATGAGTACTATTATTAATCCAAGTGTCCATAAATTGTTCGGTCTCTTCATTTTGTTTTGAAATTATCTCATAATGAGACCACAATTCCAAAGGGTTTATCCTACCTCTGCTGGCATGACATTTTTTATTTCTTGTTTTCTTGTTTTTATTTCCCAGCTTAGTTGTCTTTAGTTGCCAGTCAATTTCAAAATGGCAAAGTCTATGGTCAGGCCTTGAAGAGTCAGCCCAGTGTTCTTGTTTCCAACAAATTTAGGAATTAATTAGTTCTCTAGAAGAGAATGTAATTAGATCAAATTGATGACCTCTTTGATGAGTTTTAACTGGTGAGGGTTTAAAGTAACCTAATGAAGATGTAAGAGACCAGAATTCTGTAATTTCTGGTTGGTCTACTCGTTCAAGATGAATGTTGATATCCCCACAAAATAAATTATATGGACCTAGTTATATGCATGTTAACTGTATAAATATTTAGAGTAATGGCATATACAGTACATATCTATGGAATGGAGGACTAGCCAAGTGGTTAGAGTAGGGGTAGGGAACTCTGGTCCTTGAGAGCCATATTCCAGTTGTGTTTTCAGGATTTCTCCAATGAATATGCATTGAAAGCAGTGCATGCAAATAGATCTCATGCATATTCATTGGGGAAATCCTGAAAACCCAACTGGAATACGGCTCTCGAGGACCGGAGTTCCCTACCCCTGAGTTAGAACATTGGTCTGATAACCAGGGCAGCTTGGTTCAAATTCCCCTGCTGTTCCTTATGATTTTGGTCACATCCTTAAACCTGCATTTGCCTCAGGTATAAACTGTAAGCCCTCTAAAGATAGGAAAAATACCTTGCTGTATCTGCTTTTCTGCAGTTTTAAGCACCCTAAGATGGATTCCGCTATGGCACAGGATACCTGACGCACGGACCTCTCTGGTATTAAAGGAGTAGTGTTTAAAGGACTTCCAGGATCACATAGTAGATATTTTCTTTAAAAATAAAAGAAAAGAAACCTCTTTGAAGTGCCTTCTTCAGGCTTCAAGGGTTGTGCTTGTCACGCATGATTGCACAGGGTTTCCTTTGTGGAAGTGGATGTCTTTCCCCAGCTAGTGCTGGATGGTGTGGATTATGGGGCGGACACCTTTTCTGATCCCATTCATGTTTTTACTGCTTATGTGTTGTCTATGTGCTGGTCTTTTTAGAACTGTCCTTAGGCTGGGGATGCTGCCTTCAAGGCCATTATGAAAAGACTTCCTTTCAGGAGTTGGCTTCTTTTTGGGACAGGTCTGGCTGACCTCCTGGCCAGTGTTGCTGATCGTCGCCCTACGTCTCTCCCTGTGAACAAGTCTTGCCGGACTTTGGGAGAGGTCAGTAGTAATTTTCATCCTTCCTGCCATTTTCATCACAGTTCCTCAGGCTCTTCTTCCCGGAAAGGTTTTCAGGGATACAGTCCCTGTGACAACACTTCCACTTCCAGCTGTCCTCCAACATCCAGATCCTGGGCTACTAATGCTCCTATACATCTTTTTGGAGGGGCACAAGAATAATTTATTTTGCCCACCTTTGGAATTGTTTCTGGACTCAACTGCAGGTCATCCAGAAGAGAAGTCAACTGTCCACACTTCTTTGCAGCGTTTCTTCCACGGCTGTACAATAGTCCTGTTCCAGAATATGGCTCAGGTTTAGGAAGATACTCTTATTCTTTCTCATGCTGAAATACAGTCGGTAGATTGGAGGCCCGTTCTGGCTCTCATTGTCATTTGCTTCCTGACCATTCCTTATTTCCAAAGGGAAGCCATGAGCACAGTCATTCTTGCTGTCTCCTTATTCCGATGTTTTCTGGGTGTCCCAGATTTTCTGCATTTCCCTGTTCTACATCAGCTTTTCCAGTTTGCAGCTCTGTCCTTTGACCTTGTAACTGTGCTTTGCATTTTCTCCAAAGTGTTGGTAGTTATGGAGGCTTTTCTCAGCCGGCAGGGTGTCCTAGTTCCTCCTTCTTGAATGATTGGTTGATCCAAGATCCGTTCCGACAGGAGTGCAAATGTGCACTGGAGACAATAGTGCTTCTGCTACAGGCCTAAGGTTAGCTTGTCAACTTTCAGAAGTGCCAGTTGATGCCGTCCCAGTCCTTGGAGTCTTCAACACCCAGCAGGGTCCTTGGAGTCTTCAACACCCGGCAGGGTCGTGTATTTCTTCCCGAGACACGCGATCACAAACTTCAACGGCAGATCAGATACCTCCTGGATTATCCAGCTCCCACAGCCTGGCCTTGTCTGCATGTGATGGAGTCTATGGCAGCCTTCATGGAGGTGGTCCCCTAGGCCAGAATGCATATGCGCCCTTTACAGGAGTTCCTTCTTTCTCAGTGGTCTCTGCAGCGTCATCATCCCCTTCAGGTGCCACTCCCCTGGAAGAACAAACATAGCAGGAGAAATAACTTTTCAAATCAGATAGCAATCTTGATATACCGGTAGTATGACAAGTGAAACGGATGGTGTAGCGGTTATTACATTACATTAGTGATTTCTCTTCCGCCGTTACCTTGCGGTTCAAGGCGGATTACAAAAGGGATCTATCTGGCCATTTCCAGAGGAATTATAGAATAGTTAGGGAGTAGTCAACTTGGTTCATAGGGATGAAGTAGTTCTTGTGGCGTTAAGTTCGGGGAGAGTCCCCATAGACTGGAAAACAGCTAACGTCGTTCCACTACACAAAAAGGGTTGCAGGGCAGAGGCTGCAAACTACAGACCGGTGAGTCTCACATCAATAGTATGCAAACTCATGGAAACACTAATCAAACGTAAATTAGACGCAATCTTGGATGAGGAGAATCTACGGGATCCCAGTCAACACGGATTCACCAAGGGTAGGTCCTGCCAATCCAATCTCATCAGCTTCTTTGACTGGGTAACAAAACAGCTAGACTTGGGAGAATCCATGGACGTCGTATACCTAGACTTCAGCAAAGCTTTCGATAGTGTCCCGCATCGCAGGCTGTTGAGCAAGATGAAATCAATGGGGCTGGGAGAAACACTAACTACATGGGTCAATGACTGGCTGAGTGGCAGACTTCAAAGGGTGGTAGTTAACGGTACCCTCTCTAAAACATCGGAGGTGACCAGTGGAATACCGCAGGGCTTAGTCTTGGACCCGCTCCTTTTCAACATATTCATAGGGGACCTAACTCAGGGGCTTCAAGGTAAGATAACGTTATTCACTGATGACGCCAAACTATGCAATATAGTGAGAGACGGCAATTCACCCGATAGTATGACACAGGACCTACATTTGTTGGAGCTTTGGTCCTTGACCTGGCAGCTGGGCTTCAACGCTAAGAAATGCAAGATCATGCACCTCAGCAGCAGAAATCCGTGCAGAACTTACACCTTGAATGGTGAGACCTTAGCTAGAACTTCAACAGAACGAGACTTGGGAGTGATCATCAGCGCAGACATAAAAACTGCTGATCATGTGGAGAAGGCTTCATCTAAGGCAAGACAGTTGTTAGGTTGCATCCGCAGGAGTTTCGTCAGCGGGAAGCCTGAAGTCATAATGCCATTATACAGAACCATGGTGAGACCTCATTTGGAATACTGTGTGCAATTCTGGAGGCCACACTACCGAAAAGATGTGCTGAGAGTAGAGTCGGTGCAACGGATAGCCACCAGAATGGTCTCGGGGCTCAAGGATCTATCGTACGAGGAAAGGCTGAAAAATTTGCGGCTGTACTCACTCAAGGAACGTACAGAGAGAGGAGACATGATCAAGATGTTTAAGTATATTACCGGCCGTATCGAGATGGAAGAAGAGATTCTCTTTCTCAAAGGACCCTCAGCCACAAGAGGGCATCCGCTCAAACTCAGAGGCGGGAAATTTCATGGCGACACCAGGAAATATTTCTTCACCGAGAGAGTGGTTGATCATTGGAACGAGCTCCTGGTGCAGGTGATCAAGGCAAACAGCGTGCAAGAATTTAAGAGCAAATGGGATGCCCATGTGGGATCCCTTAGAGCAGGGGTGCCCAATACGTCGATCGCGATCGACCGGTGGCTCAGGAAGGCAACGTGAGTCGATCGCAGAGCCCATCCCGGGCTCTGTGATAGACTCGTGTTGCCGTCCCGATCTACCGAGCCTATCAGTCTTCCTCTCCCCCATGTCAAAGACGCCAACGCCGGGCATCCACTGTAGGCTGTTTTTTGTCATTTCCGGGGGGGGGGGGGAGTGGCGGTGGCAGCAGCAGCCTGAAAAAGAAATCATCCTGGCCCGGGTCGGTGTCATACTCCGGAACTTCTATCTCTTCCAGCAGCCTTTCTATCTGGCCCTCTCCCTTCTACCTGCTTCCGGCCACATGCCCTGCTCCGCGGCTCTCTTCGGCAACTCAGCAGCAGCGATCGACACAAGTTTCTGACATCGGGGCCTACCCTCTGCGAGTCCCGCTTGTTTCATCTTCCTTTTTCCACAAAGGCGGGACTCATAGAGGGAAGGCCTTGATGTCGGCAGCCTGTCTTGATCACCGCTGCTGACGAGTTGCTGAAGAGAGCCGCAGAGCAGGGGGTGTTGTCAGGTGCAGGTAGAAGGGAGAGGGACAGATGCAGGACTCGTGGGTGAGGGAACAGAAGAGAGAGAGAAAGAGAGAGGGGAGGAAAAGAAAAGGAAATATTTCATACTGGGCTGGGCCGGAGTGGAGGGAGGGTGGAAAGATTCTGGCTACAGGGTGCATTAACAAAGGAAAATGGGGGAAAGCTGAAAATGGAGATAGTGACACAAAGGGTAAGCAGGACCTACTGAATAAGGATAGAGATACAGAGGGGAAATGAAGAGGAGGTGAAATAGAGACATAGAAGTAATGCAGAAAAAGTGTTGGGGGGGGGAGAGATAAAGACATTGAAAGGGCAAATAGTGAACATGGGGTAAAGACAAGGACAGAGACAAATGAAGATTCTGAAAAAGTGGTGAGATAGAGATATAGGTGAGATGGACAAAAAGAAGGGTGATGCTGGAAAATAGGTGGAATAGTAATTCTTACAAAGAAGGGAAATGCTGGCTCAAGGAGAGATGGGGCTCAGGCTGGATGGAATGGGGATAAATGCCTGGTTGGCCAGGAACTTCCTCTCCTACGTCAGAATTGACGTCAGGGAGCGGAATACTGGTCAGTGCGACGCTTCTGCAGGGAAAGCTTGGGACAGCGGTGGCTTGGGGGCTGTTCCCCAATGGCGGTGGCAGCAAACTGAGTGGCTTGGGGGAGGGCACGGAGAAAGAAAGAAAGGGGGCAGACAGGGAGACAGAAAGAAGGGGGAACAGGGAGACAGAAAGAAAATGTTGGGGGAGAGAATGAGGTCTGGAGGAGAGGAAACATACAGGAGGCTGAAAGGAAGAAAGATTGGATGCACAGTCAGAAGAAGAAAGTGCAACCAGAGACTCATGAAATCACCAAACAACAAAGGTAGGAAAAATTATTTTATTTTCAATTTAGTGATCAAAATGTGTCTGTTTTGAGAATTTATATCTGCTGTCTATATTTTGCACTAGGCTCCCTTTTACTAAACCGTAATAATGTTTTTTAGCACAGGGAGCCTATGAGCACTGAGAGCAGTGCGAGGCATTCAGCGTAACTCCCTGTGCTAAAACCTTCTATCGTGGTTTAGTAAAAAGGGAGGGGGTATATTTGTCTATTTTTGTATTTTGTTACTGAGGTGACATTGCATAGAGTCATCTGCCGTGACCTCTTTGAAAAAACCCAGAATATGAATAATTAACATTTTCTCTGCCTTTCAGTGTGCTTTGTGTTTTTTAAAAAATTTTATTGTTGGTAGATCATTTTGACTTAGTCATTAAAAAAGTAGCTCGCAAACCCATAAAGTGTGGGCACCCCTGCCTTAGAGGGTTAAGCCAAGGGAACCTGTCACCAGGAGTGGGATCCCTAGGATAGTAGACTTGGGGGTGGGTCAATAGAGTGGGCAGACCTGATGGGCTATGGCCCTTATCTGCCATCATCTTCTATGTTTCTATGTAGAGAGTGGGGAGGTGTTAGGTTGGTTTCGATTGTTGGGTATCAGGGATTTTTTAAATAGTATGGTTTTTATTTCTTTTCTAAATGTTCTGTAGTCAGGGGTCGTTATCAGCAAAGTAGAGAGTTGGCGGTCTAATCTCGCTGCTTGTGTGGCCAGGAGGCCATTATACAGTTTTTTCCATTTGACTTCTCTGATTGGGGGGTATGTGAATGGAGCATGGGTTCTCCTTTGTCTGGTTGAGGTGGTTCGGATTAGAAGGTTGTTTAGGTATATTGGGCTGTTTCCGTCCATGGTTTTAAATAGAAGACAGTAGAACTTGAATTGTATTCTTGCTTGAATTGGTAGCCAGTGTGAGTGGAGATACGCCTCGGTGATGTGGTCATGTTTTCTCAGAGAGTAGATGAGCCTCAGAGTTGTGTTCTGGATTGTTTGCAGTTGTTTAATCATGGTCGCGGGACAGGATAGATAGAGAATGTTACAATAGTCTAGTACAGTGGTTCCCAACCCTGTCCTGGAGGAACACCAGGCCAATCGGGTTTTCAGGCTAGCCCTAATGAATATGCATGAAGCAAATTTGCATGCCTATCACTTCAATCCTATGCAAATCTCTCTCATGCATATTCATTAGGGCTAGCCTGAAAACCCGATTGGCCTGGTGTTCCTCCAGGACAGGGTTGGGAACCACTGGTCTAGTAGACCCAGCATTAAGGCTTGAACTAGGATCTGGAATTGAGTTTTGTCAAAGAATTTTCGTACTTGTCTTAGGTTTCTCATGATTGCAAAGGATTTCTGTATTATTTTGTTGATTTGTGGTTGCATGGTACAGCACCTGTCAATCGTCACTCCCAGTAGTTTTAGAGTGGTTTGCATGGGGAATGTGGTTGAATCGATTACTAGGTTTGTAATGGATGGTGTCTTATCGTTTTCTAGGAGAATGAATTTTGTTTTTTCTGAGTTTAGTTTCAGTTTGTGGTCTTTCATCCAAGATGTTATTATTTCTAATGTTTTATGTATAGTGTCTGTCATGGAGGGTTTTAGTTGATCAAAAGGGAGAAGAATGGTGATGTTGTCTGCATAGCTGTAGGAGATTATGTTTGATTTATCTAGACAGGTGCCAAGGGACGCGATGTAGAGGTTGAAGAGTGTGGGGAATAAAGGGGATCCCTGAGGTACACAACAGGGGTTGGACTAGGGTTCTGACTTTTCGTTGCTTGATTTTACTCTGTAGGATCTGGTCTTTAAGAATCCTTGGAACCATATGTGCACTTTATCAGTGATACCAATTGCATCCAGAATTTGTAGAAGAATGTTATGGTCAACCAGATCAAACGCTGTGGATAGATCTAGTTGTATGAGAAATATTTTTTTTCCTGTACTGAGATGTTGTCTAGCTGTGTCCAGGAGGGATCCTAATAGTGTTTCAGTGCTATAATTGGTTCTGAAGCCAGATTGTGTATGGTGGAGTATGTTGTGGTCTTCTAGATAGTCAGTGAGGAATTTGGCTACTAGGCCTTCCATGATTTTGACATAAAGAGGTATTGATGCTATGGGTCTGTAGTTAGAAGGTTGATCCATTACTCTTTTAGGGTCTTTTAGGATAGGGGTGACAATGATTTTGCTGAGGTCTTGTGGGAAAAGGCCGTCTTTGAGCAGTGTTTGCATCCATTGTAGGAGGAGAGAGCGGAATTTGATACTGGCGTTTTTTAGTAGATATGGAGGGCAATGCTTTAGGTCACAGGCTGCATGACTGTATTTTTTGTAGTTTGTTTAAGTCTGACCATTGTATAGTGGGGAAGAGGGACCAGGTTCTATCTGCTGCTGTAGATTCTTTGTCTGAGGGGATTATAGTGATCTCGTCTAGGAGAGTTGGGTTTCCAGCGAGGTTGGTCCTGGCATTTGTGATTTTATTTTTGAAGTGTTCTGCTAGTGTGGTGGCTGAGGGGGGAGGGGTGTTATCAGTGGCCAGGTAAGGTTTGGTGTCTGTGAGTTCTTTCAGTATTTGGAATAGTTTTTTAGTGTCTTGGGTTTCTCTGCCTATTAGGTTGGTGTAGTATGTCTTTCTTTTGTCTTTTAATTGTAGCTTGTATTGTAGGATGAGTATTTTCCATGCGATTTTTGTGGGTTCTTGGTTGGTTTTCCTCCATTTCCTTTCGAGTCGTTTGCATTGTCTTTTGAGTAGGAGTAGTTCGTTGTCAAACCATTTGTCAGATCATCTGTTGATTCTGGTTTTTGTTTGCATTGGGGCTAGCTCATTTAAGGTGGCTTAACTTAAACTGCTCCATTGTGAAATTAAGTCTTTGGGGTTAGATTCTTGGATTAATTCATCTGTTTTTGACCAGAATTTGGAGGGGGTCGATATGTTTACGTGAGTTGTAGGTTAGTTTTTGGGATTTTGGATTGGATTTGTTTTTGGCCCAGTTGATATTGAAGGAGTATGTGTAGTGGTCTGACCATAGTGAACGAGACCACTTTCCATTTGATGTCGATTTGGTGACCTTTTTCATGGGTGGCTTGTGGGTCTAGGATCTTGTATGTTAAGGCTTCGAGAAAGGATAGTAGGTTTTCTACTTGTTTGGAAGAGTGATCTTCAAGATGTAGGTTTAGATCTCCTAGGATAAGGTTGTATGGGGTCAATAGTGAATTTCAGTATATGAAATCTTCGAATTCTGATTTTGCAGTGTTCCAGTTTCCTGGTGTTATATAGCATAGTATGCATGTCATGGATTCTTTTAGAGTGGAGCATGAGAGCTGGCATGCTAGAAGGTCCATGTAAGAAGTGGATATTTTGTCTTGTGTGTTGATGTTAAGTGATTTTCTGATTATAATGGCTAGATCTCCTCCTCTTTTGTTTTCTCTGCAGACCGCTGCTGTTTTGTAGTCTTTTGGGCAGATTTCAGTAATCCTGGGGTCTTCGTCTGATGTTAGCCAGGTTTCTGTGAGGAATAGGCAGTCTATGTTCTCGTTTTTTATCCAGTCTTTTATGTGTTCTGTTTTTGGGCCCACGGCTCTTATGTTGAGGTAGGCACAAGTGAGAGTGGTGAATTCTGTTTGTGGACCAGTTGTTGTTAAAGGGTATAAGAGTTTTCTTGGGTAGGTGTAAGATTTGGAGTTGGGGAGGTGAGAAGATCTTCATTTCCATGTTGGAGTGATGGTGTGTTGTATGTAGGTCTGGCGATTAGTGTTTGTGTTCCCTATGACAGACCAGACTGGGTGGTGGTTTCTGTTTGTAGTTGTGATGACTGGTATTGAGTAGATGTAGTTTGCATTTGTCTTCCTGTTGGTTAGGAGCAGGAGTAAGATTATGATAGTTAGCATTCTTTTCTTTAGTAGTTGATTCATCTTGGGAGTTGTTTTTTGTTTTATTTTGTTTTTGTAAGTAGTTTTCTCGCTGAGCTTTTTGAAGTGATCGGAGAGGAGTGTTTGGGCGGAGTGCTCTCCCACACCTGAAGTCCTCAGCCGTCCTGGTCCGCAAGATGGTAGTGAAATGAAGAAACAGCAATAGATTTCCTGTGGTTGGGGCGATGTACTTGGGCGGAGTGCTCTCCCACGCCTGTAGTCCTCAGTTGCCCTGGTTAGCAAGATGGTAGTGAAACAAAGAAATAGCAGTGGGTTTCCTGTGGTCGGAGCGATGTGCTTGGGCGGAGTGCTCTCCCACACCTGTAGTCCTCAGTCGCCCCTAAAATTTTGATCCACAGTTAAAATTGGTCTGCTCTTCACAAAACTGTGTAGGTTTTGACGCTCTTACTTTCTTCTGTGTTAAACAATATGAAAAATAGTCAGCAGGACAAAGCAATGATGATTCTGACGACCTGTCTCTCTCCTATATGATTAATGGGTGCTATAAAAGACACAGATGCAAGCCTGCTGCAGGCTGGGTTGGGAATTATAGGGCTCCTTTTACAAAGCTGCGTTAGGGCATTAACACGTGGAATAGCGCGCGCTACATTGCCGCGCGCTAGACGCTAACACCAGCATTGAGCTGGCGTTAGTTCTAGCCGCGTAGCGTGCGATAATATCCTGCGTGCAGTAAAAACGCTAGCGCACCTTAGTAAAAGTAGCCCATAGTGTAGTTAACTTTCACATGACTGAATTCTTTCTCAGTGGTACAAGAAGACAAGTTTCTAAACTGAAAAGAATTGTTTCATAAATTATAAAATTGTGCATTATTTTTCAGGTTTATAATTAAAATACACATTCAAGAGCTGACAGTGTGACTTGGCCTAAGCAGCTTAACAATTGTCTTCAGTACTTCCCACTGTCAAAGTCAATATCTGCTTATGTTGAATCAAGAATAAATGATGCAAAAAGGATTTACATTCTGGAAGTTTTTCTCAATCTGCAGCTGCCCATACCATGGTAACTGGCTTAAAACAAAGCCAAGTGTGGAGTGTCACCTGAGTCTACAGCAGGTGCTCTAAGTAGGGCAGGGACTGTATTTATTGACATGAATTTCTGTAGTTTGCCATGTAGTCTGTTTCACAAACTACTGAGATTTGGGGGGAGGGGTATTTTTCTTACTTTTTTGACTTTGTATTATGTTAGATTCTATAATCTACTTTGGGTTCCAGATTTTCAGAGAAAAGTAGTATAAAATATGATGAAATTTGGTAAAAAAAAAAAAAAAAAAAAAAGGAGAGGCTGCAAACAGTGCAGAAAACCAGAAAAAAAAATTAGTTTAGAGTTTTTAATGTGGGACATGGGGAAAACCACAGTAGGAAACTGGAGTACAGATATTTCATATCAACTAAAAGATATTGTAAAGAAGGACTTAATTTGTGGAATAGCAAGCTGCTTTTTTTTTTTTTTGCTATATAAATCAATGATATAGAGCAGTGGTTCCCAAACCTGTCCTGGGGGACCCCCAGCCAGTCAGGTTTTCAAGATATCACTAATGAATATGCATGAGAGAGATTTGCATACCTGTCACTTCCAAATCTCTCTCATGCATATTCATTAGGGATATCTTGAAAACCTGACTGGCTGGGGGTCCCCCACGACAGGTTTGGGAACCACTGATATAGAAGGTTCTGGTGGCTCTAAATAGCAGACTATGGACTTTTCCTCCAGAAACCAGTCCAAACTTTTCTTTTAAACCAGCCTCATTAACTGCTCTTACCACATCCTCTGGCAACACGTTCCAGAGCTTAACTATTCTTGGAGTGAAATACTATTTCCTCCTATTGGTTTTAAATGTATTACTCTGTAATTTCATCAAGTGTCCCTTAATCTTTGCAAATCTTGATGCAGTAAAAAATTGATCCACTTGTACCCATTTTATACCACTCAGGATTTTATAGACTTCAATCATAATCTCCCTTCAGTCATCTTTTTTCCAAGCTTAACCTCTTCAGCCTTTCCTCATACGAGAAGAGTTCCTTCCCCTTTATCATCTTAGTCGCTCTTCTTTGAACATTTTCTAGTGCTGCTATATCTTTTTTGAGATAAGGAGACCAGAACTGAATGCAATACAAAAGGTGAGGTCACACCATTGAGCGATACAGAGGCATTATAATATTCTTAGTCTTGTTTATCATTCTTTTTCTAATAATTCCTAGCATCTTGTTTGCTTTGTTGGCCTCCAACAAACATTGTCCACGATGACACCCAGATCTTTTTCTTGAGCGCTGACCCCCAAGGTGGACTCTAGCATCTGGTAACTATGATTTGGATTATTCTTCTCAATGTACATCACTTTGCATTTGTCCACATTAAATTTCATCTGCCATTTGGACGCCCAGTCTTCCAATATCCTAATGTCTTCTTGCAGTTTTTCACAGTCCACATGCATTTTAACAACTTTGAACAATTTAGTGTCATCTGCAAATTTAATCACCTCCCTTGTTCCAATTTCCATATAATTTATAAATAAGTTAAATAGCATTGGTCCCAGTATAGATTCCTCTGGCACACTACTATTTACCCTCCTCAATTGAGAAAAATGGCCATTTAAGCCTACCCTTTGTTTTCTGTCCGATAACCAATTACCAATAATCCACAATTGAACATTGCCTCCTTTGCAATGGCTGTTTAATTTTCTCAGGAGCCTCTCATGAGGAACTTTATCAAAAGCTTTCTGGAAATCTAGACATACTACATCAACTGGCTCACCTTTATTCACATGTTTATTCACACTTTCAAAGAAGTCAAACAAATTGGTTTGCATCTTTGCTTTCCTGATTACTTAAACCAGCTTCTCTTAACTTTTACAGATACTTTTGTCTGTCTTGCTCTTTCTGCAATCTTTTGTTTGTGAAAGCTATCCTGTTTTTCCTTACCTTTTCAGTTACTACTTTTGAGAACCAAAGCAGCCTTCTTTTCCTCTTACCTTTATTTACTTTCTTTACAAAATGGTTTGTTGCCCTTACAATAGCTCTTTTCAGTTTTGCCTACTGCTTTCCTAGTTCTTTCAGATGTCCCCCATCTGAACAAAGTTAGTTTTTTTTAAGTCTAGAATCTTTACTTCTGAATGAGCCCTCTCTACACGTGTCTTAATATTAAACCAACCATGCAGTGATCACTGGATGCCAGATGATCACCCACAGAAACATTTTCCCCATTTGTAAGTCCAGTATGGCCTCATCCCATGTGGATTCCGTTACCAACTGCTGGAACAGTTCCCCTTGTAGAAAATCCAGAATCTCCCTACTTCTAGAAGACTCACACCACACCACACCAATGAGTAATAAAGCATGCAATTAGGCAAGCCCTTACCTCCTTCCCATTTGCTCCTCCATAATATGCTAAATCCTATTTTGGGGTTTTTAAAATGTCAAATAAAGCTGGAAAGCTACCTATTTAAACATGGCTCTAAGATTAGAGCATGAGAGGTGCTGAAATAGGTATAACAAACAAATGAGGATGCTCATTTTCACTAAGTCTATTAGTACACCTCAAGAAATGGGTGGATCCTTTTATACCTTGAAGTCTATATAAGGAAAAATTATGTTCTTACCTGTTAATTTTCTTTCCCTTAAACGCAGCAGATGAATCCAGAGACCAATGGGATAGCTCACATCTACCAGCAGGCGGAGATAGAGAAACTGATTAACAGGTGGTCCTATTGGCTGTCACTCCTCCTGTTTATCTAGTATAGCTCCTTGCCCAAGCATCCGTAACCATCAATAGGCATAGCATGTAAAAAACTTCTTTCCCATAACAAATCTCAAAATGCAATAATACAGAAAACAACCCGCCATAATAACAAACTGCGAAAGTTGCAAAAGAAAAAACCGAGAGACAATATCCAGAAAGGGTGGGGCTCTGGATTCATCTGCTGCGTCTAAGGGAAAGAAAATTAACAGGTAAGAACATCATTTTTCCTTCCCTAGCAACAGCAGCAGATGAATCCAGAGACCAATGGGATGTAGCAAAGCAATCCTCAATCTGGGTGGGAAGCAAACACCACCTCCGCAACAACCGAAGCACAAAACGCCCCTACCGCATGCGCCCCCAAATCCAAGCAGAAATGCGGAGAGAAAGCACTCTCGGAAGACCAATTAGCCGCGAGACAAATCTCCTCCAAGGAAAAAAACCTCTGGGCCGAGCCCAAGAAGTAGCCATCGTTCCGGCGGAATGGTCATGAAGTTCTTTCGCCACCCGCTTCCCTGCCAGCAAGCAAGCATAAAGAATGTCCTCCTGGACCCATTGAGCGATGGAGGCTTCGGACGCCGCCATACGTTTGAGGCGTCCCTTGAAGAATACAAAAAGGAGATATAAACAACTAAAAGTCGTTAGAAACCGAGCTCGCAGAGAACGCTACGTACGTATCAAAAAATGCAGTGAATAAAAGCACTGCTCCCAATTTCTCCTCCCAGGAAGAAGGAAGGAAAAGCGAGCATGACATAAAAGAAAGGATGACACCCCCCTAGAAAGAAATAGTGGTACCATCCGAACTGATATCCCATATTTTGGAAATCAGAAATAGGAATCCCCGTTGCACAAGGCCTGCAACATAGAAAACTGCAGAGCTGAAGCCATGGCCACAAGAAACCCCATGTTCAACGGCACAGCCCTTTAGAGTCCCAAAAGACAAGGATGAAATGAAGCCTTTGGTAAACTTAGAAGAAGTACGTGAAGATTGTACTCCAAACCGGGCTTTCTAAGAGGTGCATGAATATACCGCACTCTGTTTAGGAACTGAACTACATGAAGCTGAGAAGTAAGCGAAGAGCAATATACCTAGCCCTTGTAACAAGCCAAGAATGGCACCAGAAGCTGAAGGGAATTGCACGCTAAGCCCTCGGCAATACACTTGTGCCAAAAAGGAACTCTGGAGTGGTTCAAACGTTAAGAAGCACTCAAGAAAGGAAAAACCTCCAAAAGGAAGCAGAAGCCACAGGAGAAGACGTCCGTAGCACCTGGATAAGAGAAGAAACAACCTGCTTCGCATAATCCTTACACGTCAGCCAAGATTTTTCAAAAAACTAGGTCGTAATACTAAAGTAGTACAAATATCCATGTTGATCGGACCCTAGGCGAGCAAAGCCGGAGATACCCGGAAACTTCTTAGTCCGGCTGTCGAAAGACTCATCAAATCCACATAGTAAGGATGGCGCCGCCAATCCAGGGATTCTACAAATACTGTGCCCGGAAAGCGAGCTCGAGATGGCAAATCCAAGCCATCATCAGCCAGCGGAAAATACTGAAAAAGAGAAGGCAGAGGCGAGAAAGGAGCCATGCAGCTACCCCCTCTAACTCCCACACCCTGGGCCCGCCGAAGAAGCTAGGAATCTTAGAATTGAGAGACGAGACCATGAGGTCTAGGTCAAGGAGAGCTCACGTTCATAAATTATTATTGATACTCGAGGTCCCCACTTACCTCGGCTTTAGAAAATTAATTAAAACCTACCTATTCAGCAAACAAGACCCGAATTGTCCCCTCCTCCGACAATAACTCCCCGCCTCCCCACTCCGCCTCCCTCATGAGGCCTTCCCTTTTTTCCACATCCTCTGTCTAGTTCGATTAAAGCTGTAATTCTGATAAATAATTGTAAATCTGCCTGTCTAGGCAGATCTTAATCTAATTTGATGTAAACCGCCTTGAACTCGCTGGGTATGGCGGTATATAAGAATAAGAATAAACTAAACTAAAAGGAGCTAGAACGCCTGAGCCACAAATCTCAATATCCAGGATGCAGAAGATTACACTATTACTAACATGCACACTTTCCAGAGCGTACACAGCGCTGTACACTGTAACATACAAGAAATGGGCCATGCTCAGATTCCGCCGAGAGAAAGTCTATCCAAACTCTTATCCTGATCCATAAAAGGATCTGCCAACAGAAGACGAAGATGAGAGTCCACCCATTGAAGCAGACCAACTTCACCTGCCAACTGAGTACAACACCTACTGCCCAAGCTGTAGAGAAATACCCCCATCCTAATACTGACCAAAAGGACCCTCAGCGGCAATCCGGAAGAATGATCTGAAGTTCCAGAAAGGTAGCCTGACCCTGCTCAAGAATAGAAGAATGAACAAGTACTGAGTCGCCTCTGAAGACCAGAATCCTGGAGCTAAGGATGGAAGCCACCAAGCCCCCCAACCCGACAGCCCGGGATGGTCGGTGGTCATGAGCTAGTCCAGCAAAGACCGAGGCATGCCTTGAAAAGAGAAATCACGCTCAGCTACCAAATCATACAGAGCGATGCAGGAGGAGCATACCAAATAATTGGAGCCCTGAGATACCGGGAACCACCGGAACAAAAGCGACTGCTGTAGCGTAAGAAGGGGAAAGCAAGCCGAAGTTCCCGGTAGAGTCAGCAATATGGATCCCAGAAACTGTACAGAATCCCATACTCTTGGTCATGGTAAGCGAAGAAGAATACCAATCTGAGACCAAGACCCCACGCCCCAGTCTCCGGAAAGAAACACATATCTCTCCTATATGAATAAAAACATTACCCCGATATACCTATAAATAGTACAGGAGAAAAGAGCGCTGTGCAAATTCGAAGATGCACGTGTAAAGAACTGAGGAAAAGATACCACCCTTTTCGTGTCAGTCAAATGGCCCGACTGGAAGTCATCCAAATCAAGCAGGCAGTCCAGAAGAAATCAGATGAATTGCCTGGTAGCGCCAAAACGGTACCACTGCCCACATCACCTAAAACGTTCGTGAAGCCTTGGGTAGACGAAATGGCATGTGCCAAAACCGAAAGCACTGCTCCAAGAGAGGCAGGCAAACCAAGTGCCGATTCGGAGTCCATAGAGAAAATGTAAATATACTCCCAGGTTGTCTGCAGAAATGTGTAACCCCGAAAAACTAATTCAGCAGAATGGGATCCAGCCTGCCCAATGCCCCCGTCTCGGGCACCATGCAGTAAGTGGAACAACGTCCCTTAGTTCCCGAAGAACTACAAGAACTGTCCTGAGGACCGGTAACACTGAAAAGGGAAACACAAAACATAGAGACTCCAAGAACGAACTGGAAAACCTGAGGAGAATGCAAAGATGCAAGCATCCTGAAAAATCTTCACAGCCCTCTGACCTGACATTATAGTGTCTTCTCCCTCATGAGAAAGCCTGAAGAGTCATTGGAAGAAGTCAAGATCCCCTCAGAATGAAGGGATTCTCAGAATGAAGTGCAGAAGGTCAGGGAATGGCAGAATGAGACTGTAGGATCTGCAAGAAGATTCTCCTAGGAAAAATCAAGGTTCACAATGTAAAGAGGAATATACTGGAACCATGAAAACAGTACTAACCCCATGCAACATGAGCGAAATACGTATGTCCTTTAAAGTGAATACGTACTAGACTCAATCAAGATGCTGCATCTACCGCCCCGTGGAAAACAACAGCATCCTTACAGGTATCAGACAAAGCTCACATCGTTAATGAGAGCTTCAGGGATGAGGCTAATAGTCACATAGTGCGTGATCCTCCGCGGGTTTGATAGAATAGTTAACTGGCTCCTGGTTAAAAGGAGCTGTACAGCCCTTTCTGTCTGGTCGGGGGGCCCGTCTAGCATGTGCCATGAGAAAATGGTGACAGGAGAAACCAGCGTGATAAACATGGAAATCTGAAGTCCAGGCCCCCTCAGAAATAGAGCAAGAGAGTCATGGCCGCAGGAATATGCACAGTGTCATTATGCCCATAGAGACAGCCCGAACTTGGAAACTGCTTGTGCTACCTTTAGGCATAAATATCCTGTGCCACTACTAGACACATGCAGCTCAGCACAGAGGCCCAAATAAGGACAGTTACCAATAGACAAAGGCTCAATCTGCAGGGACCCCAAGAGAGACAATGAGATACCTGTGTGAAATACAGGGCACTATCTTACTGCTGATCTCACTGTGCCGTGAGTTGCCGTATGTCGCCCCAGTCTGGAGACAAACCGAGACTGGGTGACCTAGCACAGGTCAGAGTCTCTCTTGAGTGCTAACCCCAGAGTCCGATTAAACAAGCAGCTTCCTTCAAGGGAGTACAGCAGGAACACAGATATAGACATATAAAGCTGCCCAAGCTTGTCCCAAAGCTGGTGAAACACATACAACATGTCTGAACTGGAAAGGAGAGAAGCCCCGGCATACCCTGACCAAAGTCAGCTGGAAACAAACTACCGGAACGCTGCAGCTCTCCCGCCATCCGCCGGAGACCCATGCGCACGCCTGATTCTCGCTGACACGTGGCCGCTGCATCAACGCTCCTAGAAACATAGTCGGATTCGAGCCCCGCAAAATTTACCCTGCCACGGCTTGCATAGAAAGAAAATCAGACTCGGGGAATAACCAGAAGAACGGCCCACAGAGCCGGAAAAAACATATCCCATCTCATGCGCGCTGCTATAAACCGGCACCTGCACAATCAGCTGCACATGGCCGTGACAAACACTGATGAAAGAGAGCCTCAGAATAAACAGGACTACTGCTGCACTGAAACCCAACAATGAGAACAAGTACGAGCATGAAATCGCATCGCTACTGCTGCGCTGTAACCAACAAGGAAACAAAGCACGTGCATGCAAAGGGCGGGAAGTCCCGGCTCCCTCCACGGATTTCTAGTCATAAAACTTAGCCTCAATAAAATATCCATACCTTAAATGTATGATGACCGAACCCACAGTACTAAGAATCCCAAACAGAACCTGAAGTTCAAACAACCGTAAAAGCCAGACATACTCACAAGCTAGTTGTTAGGGCCATTTTTTTTTTTTTTTTTACAGAGAAGGGAAAGAAGAAAAAAATTGAGACCCAGTCAGACCCTCTAGCAATGGAGGGAGGGTGAGGCAGGGACAAGGGGGGGGCCCAAGTGTAACCTCTAAAGCCGGCACCGTTCAGCCGGACACCCCTGTCTCACTGAAGAGAAAATCTCAACAGGAGAAATAGCATTGCCAGCTCACTGAAGAGAAACCTCAACAGGAGAAACAGAATGGCAGTCTCACTGAAGAGAAACCTCAACAGGAGAAAATAAAGTTCCAGCCACAGCCAGAATTCAGGAGCTAGTTGAATAGCGACATTTTCCTGCTGGGAGATAGAGAATACTAGATAAACAGGAGGAGTGCCAGCCAATAGGACCACCTGTTAATCTGTTTCTCTATCTCCGCCTGCTGGTAGATGTGAGCTATCCCATTGGTCTCTGGATTCATCTGCTGCTGTTACTAGGGAAATGCAGTCTAACAAAGGGTTATAGTTAGTCCTATATAGGTCTAGAAGAAAAATGGATTCAAAAATATTTAAAGGAAATAACCTTATAAATTGGGTATAATGCAGCAGGCAATGTATGACATGCCCCCTAAATATTTAATTAAAAAATAAGCCTATACCCCAATAGTTGCCCATGCTCTTCAAGCAGGGCCATACGTACTTCCCCTGAGGTATCTGAGCCATGCACACCAATATAACATCCAAGTAAAGAGAATTTATGTTCAATGTCTTTTATTATGAACCCCTCAATCAACCTAGAGTCCCATGTGAACACAGCCAGTGGCTTAATACCCAGATTGAACAGTGCTGCTGAGCGTGGACACCCTTGCTAAATCTCAGATGTCTTGAGAAAAGACTGGATAATGCTCTGTGGACAAATTGCCACGCACAAGGGGAAAAATAAAGGCAGAAACTCATCCCAATAAGTCTCTTGGTAAATCCATCTTCTGTAAAAGTAGGTAAGGCCAGTGGACTTGGTCAAAGACCATGTTTGCATCCAGGACTACCACTGCTCTGGTTTTCATAACTATGTTCAGCCAGCAAGGAGCCTTTTTGATTAGTTCTGATTTTGAACTTGTGTCCCATTGAAATCAGTGAAGTGGGCCCCATTACGCATTATGAAAGGATTCAAAACTCCAGGATATTCAGAAATCCAGGACTAGCCTATAATATTCCTCTTAGAACTGTAACTTGGAAGCTTTGTGGAACCCTTGAGAAACACTTAGGAGTGGCAGCAGTAAGTGGTGATGCTATAATAGAAACACTTCAGAGAAATGGAGGTACACAAGCTGCACAAAATGGGGAACTGGAGGGCAACCGAGGAAGAGAGGGAGCAAATGCAAGGCAAAGCAGATGCTGAGACAGGAGGAAATGGCACAGGAGAGGGGTTGGGGTTGGGCTGCTGTAAGGAAGGTAGGCAGGTGCTGGACCTGTTGTGGGAGGGGCTGAAGGGAAGAGAAGAGAAGAGAAAAAGAGATACCATACTAAGCAGATGAAAGAAAAAGCAAAACTTTTAGTACTGTATAAGCCAGGGGTAGGCAATTCCAGTCCTTGAGAGCCGGAGCCAGGTCAGGTTTTCAGGATATCCACAATAAATATGCATGAGATAGATTTGCATCTCAAGGAGGCAGTGCATGCAAATCCATCTCATACATATTCATTGTGGATATCCTGAAAACCTGACCTGGCGTCGGGTCTCGAGGACTGGAATTGCCTACCCCAGGTATAAGCCAATGTGTAGTTTACGTTCTTCAACTGCTCATCAATTGACCTTACCTTCGGTTCATTTGCTTAGGTTAGTATCAACCCGTAATTCTGCCTTTTTTATTTAAGTCCCCATCTGAGATAAGTTGTGAGCTCTCTTATCCCAGATTTAGGACTCTCTTGGCTTATCTTTTTGGTCTAGCTTTTCCTTCATTATCATAGTTTAGGGTGGATGATGATCTTATAGTAACTACTAGACATTTTAATTTTTAAATTTTCTTCTTTTTCTGTTTTTATGGAAATGGCATTCCTTTCTTTAATAATATTTTGTAAATTGTGCTGATATTAAAGCAAAGTGCAGTCTATAAATAGTAATAAACATTATAAACATAATTCTGTGGCTGAAATTTGTTGCTCGATTTCAGCTGAAACCAAAACTAGCTTGGGCTCTGAATGGAAATAGCCCCCACTTCCCCTTCCCAACTTCTCCATACCTGAAAAGAAAGAGCCTCTCCCCTTCCACCTGTAGCCCTCCCTCCCCAATGCATATTTTTTCATTGGTGATCTAGTGGCTAGTTGGCATAGGAGCAATCCCAAGTTGATCCTCCCCCTGCTGGCTACACTGACAAAATGGCTGCCTTGACCTCCTGCTAATACTCTCTGTAAATAAGCCTCTTATTTTTTTTGTTTTCTTATAATAAGACACTTGTTGTTAATCCAAATGTGAATACATCACAGGACGTATGGAGGTGGAAGATGATATTTTCTTTCTCAAAGGACTCTCGGCCACAAGAGGGCATCCGCTCAAACTCAGGGGTGGGAAATTTCATGGAGACACCAGGAAGTATTTCTTCACGGAAAGAGTGGTTGATCATTGGAACAGGCTTCCGGTGCAGGCGATCTACTTTTCATCTCCATTGGGAGGAAGGGGTTTTCTGTACATTATCTCCAGTTTCTCTTACCTACCGTATATACTTGAATATAAACCAAGATTTTTGAGCCAAAAAATAGGGGTCTTGGTTTATATTCGAGCCACCTTCCAATGATGGTGCTTTTTTCCGCCCCACCCAATGACCAATACTGTTACCTCCCCACCCTCCCCTGATGACCGGCACTGTTATCCCCCACCCTGCCCTGATGACCGGCACTGTTATCCTCCATCCCCTTCTGATGACCGGCACTGATATCCTTCCCCCCTCCGATGACTGGCACTCCTATTCCCCACTACCCGCTCCCCCCTGTCCCAGACCAACATCGCACTTAAGGTGAGATGAAGGGCCTTGAACGTCTGCGCATGCTCAAGGGCTGCTGGCCCCTGCCCTCTCTGGGATTTTCAGAGTCCTCCAAGCCTTGAACATGCGCAGACAGACACTGAAGGCCCTTCACCAGCACAGAGCGAAGGCAATGGTTTCCAGAGCATCAAGCTTGTAAGTGCGATGTCAGTCTGGGGCAGGGGGGAGTGGGTAGTGGAGTATAGGATTGCCCAAGCCACTGTTCTTAGATACTCCAGCACTGCTGGTGGCCTCCTCTATACTTCCTGTTTCCGCTTGGGTGGACCACAGCAAAGGAACGGTGCAGAGGAGGCCATTGGGGGCAGTGCAAGAGATCACTCCCATACTGGTGATCTCTTTGTAGCTTTCATGGTGAGGGGGGTTCAGAACTGGGTGGAAGAACATTTGGTGGAATCAGGGTAGTGGGGAGGAAGAAAGAAAGAAGAGATGCTGAATGAAAGGGGCAGAGAGAAGAGGAATGGGGTACTATTGTTAGCAAAGCTCTATTTTGAGTATATCTAAGTATCCGTTGTATTTTTAACTATTTGCATTTTGCTGATTGTCCAGTCTTCTGTGTAAACCGCCTAGAAATCGTTTGGTTATGGCGGTATAGAAGAATAAAGTTATGTTATGTTGTGTTATGGATGAAGGGGAGAGGAAGGAGATGGTGGCATATGGATGGAAAGAAGGGGAAGAGATGGTGAGATGGAGGAAGAAAAATGGAAGAAAACTGATAAAAATCAGTATCAAAGAAGGATGTAGTGCAAAAAGTGAAGGAAAGGAAAGAAACGAAACAAATGCATAAGGAGGCTTTGGAAACAGCATTAAGAGCACAGATGGAGCAAGATGACCAGAAAAATTGCCAGATAACAAAGGTAGGAAAAATGTTTTTATTTTCAATTTAGTGATTGAAATAGGTCAATTTTGAAAATTTATATCTGTTGTTTTTATATTTTCTTTTGTGGTGTACTGTGTGCAGAGTCTGCATATACAGTATTAGTGTTTCATTTGTGTATTTGAAAAGGTTTTTTTTTCTGTTTTCTGCATGTGCAACTGAGGCCAGGTGTTCTGGTAGAGATAGAAGTCCAGAAACTCTGGTTGGTGTCGAGGCCCCAAGTAGGAAAATATTTGTTGGCTCTCGTTCAGCTTTTTTGGACTTGAAACAGCCCCAACTGAAAAATTTGTGATTACTTATGGCATAATCCCTTACCTAAATTAATTGTTTTAATTGGCTATTAATGGTGTAGTAATTGACTGTGCTGTTAGAAACCAATTAAAAGAAAAATAAGTAGGCACAACAAGGCGCCTATAAAACACAGCACTGGAATCGCGCTAAACGTCAAAAGAGGCAAGGTTATGGGCGGGCTTAATTTTCTGTGCTGCTAAACGTGATTTTACTTCAAAGGTAGGTGGCAAAAATGTAGGCCTGTAAAACCCTGGCCTATATTTCTGGTGCCTACCTTCGATGCAGGCCGAAAACAATGTCGTAATCTGAGTGACGTACAACCGGCACTGTTTTTTCAGGCGCCTGACAGTTACGGCGTTGTTTTTAGAATTTATTCAGAATCCGGGCCCTAGTCTCATGATTATATCTACCGCTAAGAATTCAAAATAGCCTTGTGAAATCTAGGAGATATTCCACTTACTCCTCAAAATAAATAAGGTTCTCTTTGTGCACTTCATGCTAACAGTTCTATTGACTTGGTCTCACTGACTCAGGTTTATAAACAGCTTCAGTCAGACCCTTTTCCAGCTGATCGTGCTTCTTTTACAAGGTTCATGGATTTCTTTTCAACTGCTAATATACAGATTTATAAAGGGAGTAGTGAACATAAAACCTACCATTTCAAAAACTCCAGTGGATTGGTGTTTGAACAAAGATTTATCTCAATTCATGAAACCTCCATTCAAACCAATAGATTCCACATCTTAACATGCTTTCCATGTGAGGAATTTATTCTTGTCATAATTACTTCATCCAGAAAAGTTGGTGAAATATAGGTTTTTGTACATTACCCATCATACATCAAAATATGTAACAAAAAAATTAGTTCTAAAGATGTACCACCGATTCCTTAATCTATAGTACAGTCCTTATTTTTACAAGTTTACATGCCCAAAAAGTGAAGAAAACTAGGCAGATGCATCCTACTAATGTACTCTATTAATGTACCCAAATAGTGATGTATCCATAATACGTCCAAGCAGTAGTACATCTCCTAACCACCCAAATCCATCTATGTGCCTTACTGATCCCCCAAACTCACTACTATAACCCATTGGTGACCTCAATTCACTAACATTCCCATTTAACCCACTCCAAACATACTGCCATATCCAATTAGCTCGTATAAGTTATTATCTTACCCTACAGTTCTCAAACCCTTTACCTCTTTTCATTAATCCCTCATTGACCCCCTAATAATGTACCCACAAAATTTCCAAACCCACTATAGCACCTGTTCTTCAAATCCATTCCATACCATACTGATACCTAAACTCATTAGTCTAACCCACTGATATACCTAATCCATTAGTGTATCCTGTTCATTCCTCAAGCTACTACTATACCCTTTGCCCCCGCCCTCACTCATTAATGCCCCATACCAAGTGACCATAGTAATAAGGGATAAATTTTAACACAGGGTTAAATGCATAGGTGGAAGAGGAAGAAGAAAGTACAGTATTGCTATTGAAAGCTAATTAAAAAATGTATTGAATTACCGTAGTCCAATAACAAAGTATCATTTCATCTTCTGTTTCAGTTTAGTTTTACAGTCAAACCTTGGTTTGCGAGTAACGCGGTTTGCGAGTGTTTTGCAAGACGAGCAAAACACTCAAGCAAACTTTAACTCACAAAACAAGCATGGACGCGACTCGGTGCATTGGGCTGGCTTCTTCACACAACTTGTTAGTTGAAGAGAAGCACATGAGCTTCCCCTGCCCAATACAACTTCTTCAAGATTGGAGTGCTTCTCCTGACATCGCCCTGGTAATTTTGCACGCCAGGTTTGAATGTTGGCGGCACGGTGATGATGATGTTCCCTGAGAGCACTTAAAAGTTTGAGGAGGGGAGAAACCAACTGCGCGAGCGCAGGCAGCTGCCGGGGGTAAGTGTGCAGCTGACATTCTTTCCAGAGTTGTGGGTTAAGCTTGGCACCAGAGCCAGGGAGGTGGGTTGGCAGCGAGGGGGCTGGTTTGTGCTTAGAGAGTAGAGAAAGAGGCAGGCTGGAGGTAGAGGAAGGATTTCTTGAGCAATAGTATACAGAGGGAGGAAGGAAAGCTGTTTGGTCGGGGCCAATGGTTGATGCTGTGTTCTCCGGTATGGGTGGATTAGATAAGGAAATCTGAGGTATTGAGGTTGGGGGTACTGCAGTAGATACTAAAAGTTTGGAGGGGAGGGTGAGCTTTTACAGTATTTGCAACATAGGCCTGTTTTGGGGATGTGGAATGAATCATCCAAGGTTTCATTACTTCCTATGGGGAAACTCGCTTTGATATACGAGCGCTTTGGATTATGAGCATTCTTCTGGAACAAATTATGCTCGCAAACCAAGGTACCACTGTATTTCTATTTATTACCAAGGATTTTGTGGCATGCAAAAAAAAAAGTATACTGTTGCTACTTATTTTTAAATCTGAATTTACAATATTACAACAAACAGAAAACTTGAAACAGAAAAATACATTCCATCATTTAGATATACTAGATTTAGAAAATATTGCATAACCAAATGCAAAAATTAAGAAAAAATACATATAACAAAAGTGCATTAATAACTAACCCCACTGATAGGAAAAAAAAAAAGGGAAAAGAGAGCCAAGAAAGAAAAAACTTGAAAAGTTGGACATCATTATCCAAGTGAAAGTAATTTCTTAAAAGGGCAGAAGAATTAAAGCATTATGACATTCAAAGAGACATTCACTTCATTGAAGCAGGTGAATTATTTTTGCTACAAGAGATAAGATAGCAGTAGGAGCATTTTGAGACTTGCAGATTGATAACCTGCTGACCAGTTAAATTGTTTATTTGGGGGCTATCCAGAGTTGGATGAAGGCGTAGGCAAACTAGGCACATGCCTCGGACCAAATGTTTAGGGGGACCTTGTCAGATGTGTCTGATGCCACCAATTGAAATCAACACTTCGGGTCCCATAATGTACCAGGTTAGGTTTGCAGAAATCCAGGACTGGGTTTCCCTTTTGAACTGGGTAATTTGGCTGCTTTCTTACTCTACCCATTACACTAGGGCTATTCAAATGGGTTCATAGGCCAGTTGGGTTTTCAGGATATCCCTAATGAATTTGCTTAACTCAAATTCTTAAAACCAGCTATTAAATATTTAATACAAATAAGTATTATCTGAATCAATTCAATTTTAATCTTATCTCCCACAGTTCATTTCATTACAATACTTTTACAACTTACCAATACTTAATTTATTAATAAATATCAGAATAATTTAGTCAGTGAACCCAATCCCCATCACTCACACTCACTTCTCAACTTTCACACACATATACAGTCATTGTGATTACTTTTATCTAAAACTGGAGTTCATTAGTCCATGATCATTTAGTCAGAGAGGCTTCAAACTGAGAGTTGCACAACAGTCTAGCACATAAAAATCACAGTTTCTTAAACACCATCGGCAGGCCTCTCTGTCCTCATGATGGTCCTGTTCTTCAATTCATAAAGCATTCAGCTCAACACAAGACTGTGTTTTGCCACCTGGCGTCTTCAGGAGTTGTGTTTGCATCACAACTTCACCAGTAAACTAAGCATGACTCAAGCAGGGACCCAGGGTTCGGCACAAGCCGGGATCAGCTGATAAGCAGGAAACACACCGTCTACCAGGAAATCAAACTGCATGGTTACTACTATGCTTGAGAGAGATTTGAATATAATGGGGGTGACAGTCATGCATAGTCCCCATGCTCATTCATAATTACTGTTATCCTATCCACAGCTATGCTCCGCACTTTTCTCTACTACTGGAGAAGTGAAATAATGGTGAGGGTGGGGGTTCCTGGTAATAGGGCCCACAAATATATGTTTGCCTAGGGCCCAATATAGTGTTAATCCAGCCTTGGGGCTATTTGCTAATTTTCAGAAGTACTTATCTGGCTATCAGTACTGAAAATTAGCATTTAGTGCCTTAGTGAAAGCCGGTTATTTGAAGGCATTCTGAGGGCAGAGTCGGCACTTGACCAGTTAAATGCTGATATTCAGTGCTTAAACGGCCAGAGAAACTAGACAAATGGGACTGCATAAAACACAGTCCTGTCTTTATTCAGGAACTCATGGCTGTTTCTGAATATTGACTTAACCGGCCATCATGTGTTAGCCGGATAGCATAAGCCAGATATTCAGGGCCAAAGTCCAGACATAGCCCAGCGTTGAATATCAAGGAATAATTCCAGTGACCCTCTGATTTCCCAAAAATTCTTTAAATTAATTGGTTCTACAAACACAATTCTTTTCCCTAAACTTAACAATATATTTACAGAGATATTGTAGGAAAAATGCTGCTCCCAAGCAGTGGTGTAGCCACAGGGGAAGTGGGGCTGGAGTCTCCCACTTTGGGCTCAGGCCCCCTCCAACCTGGTGGCAGGCAATATATGGCTAGCAGGCGTGCTTGAGTCCAGCCGTCTGAAGAGTTTATCTGCCTGAGTAGCAGGAAGTCAGCTGGGTGCTCGTGCTGATGCTGGCACTTCTGCACATACTCAGTTTATGTATTTAAAATGAAAAAGTGCTGGCATCAGAGGCTGGAGCAGTCTGCATGCTTCTCTGCTTGTTAGAAAGTACCTTCAGGGTTTACTGGCAAAACTTTGTCTAGTGGGACTTGAGTTCCCTATCAGCAAAGGTTTGATCTTGGGAGTAGGGGTGTGGCAACAGGGGTGGGGGGAGAGGGACTGAGATTAAATAGGTGGCTTGACCTCCACAGTCTACCCTGCCCAGCCCAATCAACTTCTGGCTACAACCCTGCTCCCAGGACTATCAAGGTTTGAGAATCAAAAAGTCTGTCCCCTTCAGTTGAGTTTCCCTAGAGAAGTCAGGAAGCAGAGAAATTTTGTGACCCCAAAACCAAACTGACAAACTGCACAGTAATGACTGCCTTAAACATAGCTCCCTCCACACCCAACTCACTAGCATCATACTTTGAGAATAAGCTAGAGAATATATTTGTACTATTTGATAATTTGGCAGACAATCAACTAGAGGATACTGTTTCTGAAAGCAATTCATTAGATATACCAGTGGACAGAATTTAATACTACCATAGCAACAGAATTAAAGACCTTGGGTGAATAGGCTAAGAACATAAGAATTGCCGCTACTAGGTCAGACCAGTGGTCCATTGTGCCCAGCAGTCTGCTCACGCCCTAACTGAGACTAGCTTTACCTGCGTACGTTCTGGTTCATCAGGAACTTGTCTAACTTTATCTTGAATCCCTGGAGGGTGTCCATCCCACCTATAATGAGATATGCTGGAAGAAGTACCTGAATTGGTTAGTTGAGATGATTAATTCTACAGTAAAGTAAGGATGGTTCTCAGAGGAATTCATGACAAAGTTGATAGAGTTTGCAGTCGCCACCCAACTAAAAGATTATATTTCAAAATGAAATTTACCATTACCCTCCCAACATGGGTTCAGAAACGTACTTGATTGATCTGCCATTGAGAGTTAGATCAGTATTAAACGCAGATTAACAAATGTTACTACTACAGTTCGATGTCTTGGCGGCATTTGACATGGTCAATCATACTCTACTGCTAAATAGACTAGCTGAAATAGGAATCTCAGAAATGGTATTACAGTGGTTCCAAGGCTTCCTAATGAAAAGACGATACAAAGTATTACAAGATGAAACCTACTCTGACTACTGGTCTCCACCATGCAGAGTACCGCAAGGATGTACCATCTCACCACTTTTATATTTATGACCACATTAAAATCGATAAGCCTCAGGCAAGGGTAATGGCTCTTCTCATACGCAGATGATATCTTTCTACTAACCGCTGCAAATCTGAACTAAGCAAGCATGACTACAATATTGTCCAGAATGCTAACTAAAGTGCAAGAATGGGTGGGGAGATACCATCTCAAACTAAACACTGAAAATACACACTTTTACGGTTTGGGCAACACATACACCTAATCCCATCTACTATTACTCTGACAACTGGAACCAGCTTCACATTGAGAAAACCTCCAAAGTATGAGGAGTCATTTTAGCTAGCTTGTTAAGTTTTGACAGCTTTAGTGATGATCGTATTTGCTGACCCGATGCAGAAAATTACATTACATTACATTAGTGAATTCTATTCCGCCTTTACCTTGCGGTTCAAGGCAGATTACATAAGAATTGTTATGATCTTAAGAAGTACATATTGATAAGATATTAAGAAGTACTTAAGGAATAGTTTGAACATTTTCTAATTTGCTAAGGAGTAGTTGGTAATGCAGGAGGAATTTGGAACATTATTGGTTGTGTTATATTGGTTTAATGTATTTTTTGAAGGTTTTGTAGTCTATGGTCGAAGTCAGCAGATTGGTGATTTGTTGGTCCAGTTTCGCTGCTCTGGTGGCCAGTAGGTTGTCATACATTTTTCTTCGCTTGACATTTTTGGTTGGCGGGTGTGTGAATATTGTGTGGGTTCTTCTTTGTCTGTTTGAGGTGGAATGAGTTAGTTGATTGTTCCAGTAGGTAGGGCTGTTTCCGTTTATAGCTTTGAATAGTAGGCAATGGAATTTGAAGTGTATTCTGGCTTGTATTGGAAGCCAGTGTGAGTCGTGGTATGCCTCTGTGATATGGTCATATATTTTCAACGAATAGATAAATCTTAGGGCTGTGTTTTGTATTGTTTGAAGTTGTTTCATTGTTGTAGTTGCTGGGCAGGGGAGATATAGTATGTTGCAGTAGTCTATTAGGCCTAGGATTAGTGATTGAACCACGAGTTGGAATTATTTTCTGTCGAAGAATTTTCAAACTTGTCTTAGGTTTCTCATAGTTGCGAATGATGTTTTTATAATTTTGTTGATTTGTAGTTGCATGGTACAGCCTCTGTCTATCAGCACTCCGAGAAGTTTTAGCGTGGGTTGAATGGGGTATGAGATCGAGTTTATTACTATGTTAGTCAAGGTTGGGGTTTTGCAGTTTTCAAGGAGGATGAAGTTTGTTTTGGCCAGGTTAAGTTTTAGTTTGTGTTCTTTCATCCATATTGCTACTGTTTCGAGTGTTCCGTGTATTGTGCCTATCATGGAGGGTTCAAGTTGGTCGAAGGGGAGGAGTATGGTGATATCATCTGCATAGCTGTAGGAGGTAATGCCTAGTTTGTCTAGGTAGGAGCTCACGGAGACAATGTATAGGTTGAAGAGTGTAGCAGACAGGGGTGATCCTTGTGGCACTCCACATGGGTTGGACCAAGGTTCTGATTTTTCTTTGTTTGTTTTGACTCTATAAGTTCTGGATTGTAGCAGTGGCGTACCTAGGGGGGGGGGCGGGGGGGGCGGGCCGCCCCGGGTACCAGCCCTAAGGGGGTGTTCCCGGCCCTGCCGTTCAGTCCCCCGCCACCCCCGAAGGACCGCTCGCCCCACTGACCTTCCTGCACCACCTGTGAAGCAGCCCGCAGCAGGATCGCGAAGTCAGCGTCAGCATCCCTGCGCTGCTTCCTGCGCCGCGATCCCGCCCCTCCTCTGACGTCAGAGGAGGGGCGGGACCGTGGCGCAGGAAGCAGCGCAGGGATCGCTGACGCTGACTTCGCGATCCTGCTGCGGCTGTTCATAGGTGGTGCGGGGAGGCCAGGGGGGCGAGCGGTCCTTCGGGGTGGGTCGGGGCATCAGGCCTTCAGGGTGGGGCGGGCGGGCAGGCAAGCAGGCTTTCAAGGGGGAGGGGGTGACAGGCAGGCAGGCAGGCCTTCAAGGGGGGACAGGCCTTCGGGGGGGGGGGGGCAGACCTTCAAGGGGTGCAGGCCTTCAAGGGGGGCAGGCAGGCCTTCGGGGGGGGTGTAGGCCTTTGGGGGGGTGCAGACCTTCAAGGGGGTGCAGGCCTTCAAGGGGGGGAACAGGCCTTCAAGGGGGGAAAGGCAGGCAGGCCTTCAAGGGGGGACAGGCCTACAAGGGGGGGGACAGGCCTACAAGGGGGGGGACAGGCCTACAAGGGGGGGGGACAGGCCTTCAAGGGGGGGTGCAGGCCTTCAAGGGGGGTGCAGGTCTTCAAGGGGGAGACAGGCCTTCAAGGAGGGGAAAGGCAGGCAGGCAGGCCTTAAAGGGGGGACAGGCCTACAAGGGGGGGACAGGCCTACAAGGGGGTGGGACAGGCCTTCAAGGGGGGGACAGGCCTTCGGGGGGTGCAGACCTTCAAGGGAGTGCAGGCCTTCGGGGGGGGGTGCAGTCCCTCAAGGGGGGGAAAGGCAGGCAGGCAGGCCTTCAAGGGGGGACAGGCCTACAAGGGGGGGAGAAGCTACAAGGGGGTGGTACAAGCCTTCAAGTGGGGGGACAGGCCTTCGGGGGGGGGGTGCAGACCTTCAAGGGAGGGCAGGCCTTCGAGGGGGGTGGTGCAGGCCTTCAAGGGGGTGCAGGCCTTCAATGGGGGACAGGCCTTCAAGGGGGGAAAGGCAGGCAGGCAGGCCTTCAAGGGGGGGACAGGCCTACAAGGGGGGGGGGAGAAGCTACAAGGGGGTGGGACAGGCCTTCAAGTGGGGGACAGGCCTTCGGGGGGGTGCAGGCCTTCGGAGGGTGCAGACCTTCAAGGGGGGGACAGGCAGGCAGGCCTTCAAGGGGGGGACAGGCCTACAAGGGGAAGGGACAGGCCTTCAAGGGGGGTGCAGGCCTTCAAGGTGGGACAGGCAGACCTTTAAGGGGGGACAGGCCTTTGGGGGGGGGACCATGATTTAGAAGTACACGGAGGGAAGGGGGTGTTCAAAGAGACATGCATATGCCAAACTTTGGGGGGGGGGAGAAATAATGGGTCTGAAAATAGAGGAGAGGGAGAGAGATGATGGACCATGGGATTTAGGGAGGGAAGGAACAGAAAGGGAGAGAAATTGGACACAAGGGATGGTGTGGAGGAGGGATAGAGATACTGGATAGGAGGGTAATTAGGAAAAGAAACGGAGAGATGGTGGACTCTGGGATGGTGGGGAAGGAGGGAGAGATGCCGGATGAAAGGGTATTTAAGAAAAGGTGGATCTGTGGAGGGAGATGAAAAAAAGGAAAGATACCAGACTTCCTGGGAAGGGAAGGGAAATGGAAAGGGAGGACAGAGTTGGCAGATGGATGGTTAGCATGCAGAAAGAAGGAGACCCTGGCAAGCAAGTTATCAGAAGAAAACCAGAGCCTTGGACCAACAAGATTTGAAATATAACCAGACAACAAAAGGTAGAAAAATTAATTTTATTTTCTGTTTTGTGATTATAACATGTCAGATTTGAAATGTGTATCCTGCCAGAGCTGGTGTTGGACTGCAAACGTGAGCTAGGATTTAACAGAAAGAGGAAAAGTCCTTTTTGTTTCTTTATTTTATTTACACCACAGCGCCAGTGTGGTTAGGAGAAGCCAAAGGGGGTGAAAAAGCTATAAAACCCACCAGGAGTTTTGAAAAAAATCACCCAACTGGGCAGGAAAATCGAATTGAAAAACCAATTCAATAGGGCTGAATCGAATCAAAATTTTTTTTTCCTGTATCTGGCAGCATTAGTTTGCGCTACTGTCTTAGACTTTAGGACCTGGGATTGGGGAGAGATGGCATCCTCAGTACTTTATAATGCAAGTGAAACGAGGATTTGGTCAGACTTTTGAAGGGTCTGCAGAAAAAAAATATTGTATAGGCCGGGGACATGAGACAGCAGGAAATGGGAACTTTTCTTCCTTCTATTTTTGTGAATGGAAAGGCTGAGGATGTCAGAGAGGTCAGTTAAAATATGTGCTTTATAAGAAAATATAATAATGTGTTTTATAAAGTTTATAGCATAGCTGGCCTACCCAGTGAGGTGTTCCTAGTGGTGATGGTGGCAGCGTGTCAATGTGTTGAGAGGAAGAGGTGGTCTGGGAAATTCTGCTGAGCAAACTCCGGGCCCATTTCCACCCCCCAGTTAGTCCACTCCACTCAACTGATTCACACACTGGTGGGTCTTTGGGTGTTGTTTTGGGATCTCTTCCAGTGGTTTATCTCCTTCTGGTCCAAGGAAGGAAACTTTGTTATCCTTAGCATTGACCTACAGAATATGTTTGTAACAGCGCTGCTTGTGTGGCATTAGGCTATGTAGTGATCGAAAGAAAAAAACAGACCTTTGCACATTTTTGCACTATATGGTGGGTGTATGAGGAGATTCACATTTCCTGCACAGCTAAGTCCATGTGAAGTTACCTTGTGCTGTATTTGACATCTAGCAAGGTCTCTGTTTGAAAGGAAAGATCTAAACTTAAAAATGAAGTGGCCAGAAGTTATGGTAAAAGCAGATAGTGTAGCTGGTTTTAAGAAAGATTTGGACAAATTCCTGGAGGAAAAGTCCATAATCTGTTATTAAGACATGGGGGAAGTGTCTGCTTGCCCTGGATCGGTAGCATGGAATGTTGCTACTCTTTGGGTTTTGACCAGGTATTAGTGTCCTGGATTGGCTACCATGAGAATGGGCTACTGGGCATGATGGACCATTGGTCTGACCCAGTTAGGCTATTCTTATGTTATGTTCTCATCTGTAGGGGCCTTTGTTTTCACTTCTTATTTTAATGTATTTTTTTTCTGGGAACTTATCAGTGTTTTTTATAATGGGAACAAAAATGGAAGAGAATTAATGTGTGTGGAATGGGGGGTAACTAATTTCTTCAGCTAAATAATTCAATCCACTTCAAACAGACATAGGAGAACTTGTGCACCATTCACATACCCTCCAACCAAAAACGTCAAAAGAAAAAAACTGTTCGACAACCTCCTAGCCATTCGAGCTGCAACACTCGACCCCCAACTCTACAACCAATTGATATCAACCACAGACTGCAAAACCTTCAAAAAGAAATAAAAACCCTTCTATTCAAAAAACACATAAAACCGAACTAACACAATCAGAACTGTCCCAAGCATCACCTGCAACTACTCCATATGTACTTCTAATGTCATGACAATTTAGACATAATTTATGTTATGTTATGTTTGGAATAATGGTTACATATATGAGGTTCAATAAAAGAAAATTTTCACTGCCTGTTTCTATTCTGACCATTTATTCCATTTCATGGTTATTGCAAAAAAAAAAAAAAAATTTTTTTACATGGGGGGGAGGGGGTGTCAAAAAATGATGGGCCCCGGGTGCCACATACCCTAGGTACGCCACTGGATTGTAGGAATCCTTTAAACCATGTTAGTACTTTTCCTGTAATTCCTATTGAGTCTAGAGTTTGTAAGAGCATGTCGTGGTCTACTAGATCAAAGGCTGCGGAGAGGTCTAGTTGTATGATCATCATTTTCTTGCCTGTGCAGAGGTGTTGTCTCGCGATGTCCATGAGTGTTCCTAGTAGGGTCTCAGTGCTGTAGTTGGTTCTGAAGCCAGACTGTGTGGGGTGGAGTAAGATGTGGTTTTCTAGGTATACGTTTAGGGCTTTAGCTACTAGGCCTTCCTTTAGTTTGACATACAGTGGGATTGAGGCTATGGGTCTGTAGTTGGATAGTTGGTCCGTTGATCCTTTGGGGTCTTTTAGGATTGGAGTTATGATGATTTCGTTGAGGTTTTGTGGGAACTGGACATCTGTGAGTAAGGTTTGAACATTGTAGGAGCAGAGTGCGGAATAGTGTACCGGAGGTTTTCAATAGGTATGGTGGGCAGTGGTTAAGTTCACAGGCTGCGTGACTGTATTTGTTATATAGTTTGTTGAAGTCTGATCATTGTATAGGTGAGAAATGGGACCAGGTTCTGTCTGCTGCTATTGATTCTTTTTCTGTGTGGGAAGTTGAGATTTCTTCTAGTTGAGTAGGTGTTCCATTAAATGTGGCTCTGATATTTGCGATCTTATTTTTGAAGAATGTGGCTAATAAGGTGGCTGAGGGAGGAGGAGTTGTTATTGGTCAAATATGGTGTGGTGTCTGTGAGTTCTTTTATTAACTGGAATAGCTTTTTTGTGTCTTGGGATAAGAACATAAGAAACGCCTTCACCGGATCAGACCCTAGGTCCATCTAGTCCGGCGACCCACACACGCGGAGGCCAAGCTAGGTGCTCCCTGATAGAGACCTTGATTACCCGTATCCCTCAATGTGATTTGCAAGAAGGTGTGAATCCTATTTGCTTTGTGTAGTATGTCTTTCTTTTTTCTTTCAGTTTTTGTTTGTATTTTTGGTGTAGTGTTCTCCATGCTGTTTTTTTGGAATCTTGGCTACTTTTTCTCCATTTTCTTTCTAGTTGTCTGCATTGTCTTTTGATTTGGAGTAGTTCATTGGCTTGCCATGTGGTTTTCATGCCTGATCACTCATTCTCCGATCCGACCATGCAAATAACCTCATTATTATTGAAATGCCATGTAAACTAGTAGAGCAACTGAGGCTCTAACATGGCTTCCCGATGCACTTTTAGTGATCCAAAAAAAGTGACTGGTCAAGACCAGTTGCTTACCTGTCTAACCACAGTTTAGCTCTTTTTTATTTAATGGGTACAGATGCTGTACATGTTACACATGCACAATATCTGCCCCATTAAAAAAGAAAAAATCCACACCCCCTCTGATGACTGCCATCCCTGCCATCCCCTCATGATGCACCGGGAACTGACCCCCTTCTGTGGCAGCGAAAATGGCAGGAGAGATCCCTACTACCTCTTGCCATGGTGACTTCACCCGCATGAGAAAAAATGGCAGAAGGGATGCCCGCTTCCTCCTGCCATGCCGACCACCTCCCCCTGTGGCAGCGAAATGGTAGGAGGGATGCCCACTCCCTCCTGCCACTGAAGGCCCACTTCTGTGCCAGGTGCTCTCCCAAAGTTTAAAGTTTAATAAAAATTTGATTGATCGCCTATCTTAAATTCTAGACGATATACAATAATATTAAAGAACGGGCATTACAAGTTTAAAATACTCAACCAAAAACTAATTATTAAAACAAAAACAGACAAACGATAGACAAAAGGGAGAAGTAGAACTACAATAAAGAAAATAGAACAAAAAAAGGAAAAAACAAGAGGGAGGGAGAGGAGTTTCATTCAAAGCTGCCTTCAAGGTGGACAAACTTGAAACGGTAGACCAGGCATGATCCCTACTGAAAAATACTATCACAGAAGCACAAAATCTCCACATTCCGAGGATCTCCAAAGAGGGGAGAACAAAAGGTAAGGGAGAACCGGCATGGCTTACCAGACAGGTGAGGGAAGCCATAAAAGAAAAGAAGGACTCTTTCAAAAAATGGAAACACATGAAAACAACCGAAGCATGGAAAAAACATAAAGATGATCAGAAGAAATGTCACAAGGCGGTGAGGGATGCCAAAAAGGACTATGAGGAAAAAATAGCGCAAGAGGCCAAAAACTTCAAACCCTTCTTTAGATACGTGAAAGGAAAAAAAACCCGCAAAAGAGGCGGTGGGACCCCTGGATGACCAGGGAAGAAAAGGGTACATCAAGGAAGATAAACAAATTGCAGACAAACTAAATTCCTTCTTTGCGTCCGTCTTTACGGAGGAGGATACCGCAAAAATACCAGAAGCAGTGAAAGTGTTTAGTGGAGTAATAGAAGACAGCCTCACCACAGTTGAAGTGGAGTTGGACCAGATATACTACCAGATCGACAAACTTAAAAGTGACAAATTCCCTGGACTGGATGGAATTCACCCGAGAGTTTTAAAGGAATTGAAGGCTGAAATCGGAGAGCTATTGCAAAAACTTGCCAATCTGACAATCAGAACTGGACAGATACCAGATGACTGGAAGATAGCGAAGGTCAAGACAATTTTCAAAAAAGGATTGAGAGGGGAACCGGGCAACTACAGACCTGTGAACCTTACGTCTGTCCCTGGAAAGATGGTTGAAGCACTGATCAAGGATAGCATAGTCCGGCACCTAGATACACACGACTTGCTGAAACCCAGTCAACATGGGTTCAGGAAAGGGAAATCATGTTTAACGAATTTACTTCAATTTTTTGAGACCGTGAACAAGCAAATTGATACTGGAATGCCGGTGGACATAATATATTTGGACTTCCAGAAAGCATTCGACAAAGTTCCACATGAAAGACTTCTCAGGAAACTACAAAGCCATGGAATAGAGGGAGATACACAAAGGTGGATAGGCAAATGGCTGGAAAACAGAAAGCAGAGAGTGGGCATAAATGGGAAGTTCTCAGACTGGGAGAAAGTGACTAGTGGTGTGCCCCAGGGCTCGGTACTTGGGCCGATCCTATTTAATATTTATATCAATGACCTGGAAGACGGAATATCCAGTGAGATCATTAAGTTTGCAGACGACACAAAGCTATGCCGGGCAATCAGATCGCTGGAGGATAGCGAGGAACTCCAGAGCGACTTGTATCAGTTAGAGAAATGGGCAGAGCAATGGCAGATGAAGTTCAACGTGGAGAAATGCAAAGTAATGCATTTAGGTAGTAAGAATAAGAAACACGAGTATAGAATGTCAGGCGCAACTCTGGGTAAGAGCGAACAAGAAAAGGACCTGGGTGTACTGATAGATAGGACCCTGAAGTCATCGGCACAATGTGCGGCAGCGGCAAAGAAAGCAAACAGAATGTTAGGCATGATAAAGAAAGGAATCACGAGTAAATCGGAGAAAGTCATAAATGCCGCTTTATAGAGCAATGGTCAGACCACACTTGGAATACTGTGTCCAACATTGGTCTCCTAACCTAAAGAAGGATATAAAACTGCTGAAGAGGGTGCAGAGACGAGCAACGAAGCTAATAAGAGGTATGGAGAACTTGGAATATGAGGAACGACTCAAGAAACTGGGACTGTTCTCCCTTGAGAAGAGGAGGCTGCGAGGGGACATGATCGAGACGTTCAAAATGCTGAAAGGCATCGATAAAACAGAGCAGGAAAATAAATTATTTACATTGTCCAACGCGACACGGACAAGAGGGCATGGTTTGAAGCTAAGGGGGGACAAGTCCAGGACAAATGTCAGGAAGTTCTGCTTCACGCAGCGAGTGGTAGACACCTGGAATGCTCTCCCAAAGGAGGTTATTAAGGAATCCACTGTGCTAGGATTCAAAGGCAAATTAGATGCACATCTCCTTACGAGAGGCATAGAGGGATATGGGTGACTAAAACTACATCAGGTGTATACCTGACTGGGCCTCCGCGTGTGCGGATCGCCGGACTCGATGGACCATGGGTCTGATCCAGAGATGGCAGTTCTTATGTTCTTATGTACAGATTAGAGAAAGGGTAATTAGCATCAGTGCTCAAATGCATCTCTAAATAGAAAACATTTTAAAGTTCCTTTAAATTTATCTAAGTTAGATTCCTCCCTGAGATGGGGGGGGGGGGGGCAGAGAGTTCCAGGTAAGGGGGGCAGTAACTGCAAAAGAGGTTGTACGGTGCATACAGAATGTCTTAAGCGAGGGGACAAAGTAAATTTTGGGAGGATGATCTAAGAACTCTAGAAGGGAGCATGAGGGATGAGTAATTTGTCGATGAAAGCTGGTTCTCTGGATTTATGTGTTTTAAAAGTGAGTAAAGCAATTTTGAAAGTAATTCTATGAGGGATGGAAAACAATGGACATTTTTACGCAGAGGGGTATCGTGATCATATTTCATAGAGTTGGTGATGATTTTGATGGAAGTATTTTGAATTAATTGAAGCCGTCTGATTTTCTTTTGCAATATTCCTTTGTAAAGAGAGTTGCAGTAATCAATTTTAGAAATTATAAACCATCCCCTACCCTCCCTCCCCCCCCCCAAAAAAAAAGGCAGGAGCCCATTCCCTCCTGCCACTGGATTCTCCCCTGAACCCCCTACCTCGTACCTTTTTTTGAAGATGGAATGACTCAGATGCCTTAGGCTCCTCCCCATGCATCACATGGGATGCAAAGGGAGGAGCCCAAGGTCCTGATTGGCTCAGACACCTATGGTCCCTCTCAAGTGGGCCTTAGGCTTCTGACTCCGTGAATCACATGATGCTCCAAGGAGAGAAGGCCTGCCATTTTGGATTGGTGGGCCTTGAAGATGGCGGGACCGTGCTTCCTTTCTGTTTCAATCTTCAAAAAAAGGTATGGAGGGGGGTTTAGGGGAGTATCCAATGGCAAGAAGGCATGGGCATTCCTCCTGCCTTTTTGGGGCAAGTCATCTAGTGCAGGAGTGGGCCCTCGGTCGCAGGAGGAAGTGGGCATTCCTCCTGCTGTTTTGCTGCTGTGGGGAGAGGTGGTCGGCATGGCAGGATGGATTGAGCAGCCCTTCTGTCATTTTTTCTTGTGCGGGGGGTCGCCATGGCATCCCTTCTGCAATTTTTTTTTCTTGCCGGGTGGCATGGCAGCAGGGAATGGGCATCCCTCCTGCTGATTTTCGCTAATGTGTGTTGAGGGGGGATTCCCTGTGCTGCATTCATCAGGGCTTGTCCGTGAGGGCCGTCATCGGGGGGGAGAACATAACATAAGAATTTGCCACTGCTGGGTCAGACCAGTGGTCCATCGTGCCCAGCAGTCCACTCCTGTGGTGGCCCCCAGGTCAAAGACCAGTCCTACCTGCTTACGCATTGGCTCAACAGGAACCCGTCCAACTTTGTCTTAAATCCATGGAGGGTGTTTTCCCCTATAACAGCCTCCAGAAGAGCGTTCCAGTTTTCCACCACTCTCTGGGTGAAGAACAACTTCCTCACATTTGTATGGAATCTATCCCCTTTCAACTTTAGAAAGTGCCCTCTCGTTCTCTCTACCTTGGAGAGGGTGAACAACCTGTCTTTATCTACTAAGTCTATTCCCTTCAGTATCTTGAATGTTTCTATCATGTCCCCTCTCAGTCTCCTCTTTTCAAGGGAGAAGAGGCCCAGTTTCTCTAATCTCTCACTGTACGGCAACTCCTCCAGCCCCTTTTTGTTTTCTTATTTTTAATGGGGCAAATATTGTGTGTGTAACACACACAGCATCTGTGCTCATTTAAAAAAAAAAGGTTTTCTGCCCCGAACAGCTGAGTTGCAGGAGGATTTCCCTTGCTTCTCTCCTGTTCGGCTTCGCCATTGCTGGTTCTGCGCAAGTGTGAGAGTCGCTCTTATAGTGATGAATCAGATGGGAGAGACAGAGATTACAACGAACCTCTGCATTAATCATTTGCATGCAAACTTTTTAGTGCATGAATAGCTCTTTTTGAATCGGCCAAAAATCGGATCACAGCAGACTCACACGGTCTTACCAATCCTCTTTAGTGCATCTGGGCCTTATTCCAAAAATCCTTTCGTACACTACAAAAACTAAGAAGGGTAAGACTCTACTTATTCCAACAGCACTATATGATACTAGTGCAGTCAACAATATTGTAACTTCTAGACTACTGCAATGTTCTAGTCTCAGGTATCTCTGTGAAATTAATGAAACACCCCCTGCCCCCACTAATACAAAACACTGCAGTAAAATTATTATACTACAAATCAAGATTTGACCATATCACAGCACTGTTTATAGAACTACAGTACATTGGTTACTGATGGTTTGAATTCTATTTTGTTTTCTATGCTGCCCTAAAAGCTTCCCAGATATGCTGAACTATTAGGTAGATCTGCGGACCAACATAACTAACAACCTGACCCTATCATTCCCAACTCTGAAAGATATAAAGTACAAGACATTTGATTGCAAATCATTCAACTATCACAAAGCAAAATCGTGGACTTGCTTCCCATCAAAATTCGCACAACCACAGCATTCACACAGTTTCGCAAAAATCTGAAAACACGGCTTTTTAAGAAATCCATACCAGGGGTCCAAAGAGACTCAGACTAATAATATAAGTCACCTGAAACAAAGACAATGTTAATGGTCAGCTGCTATTTATGATATATTACCTCAGACTGTATGTATAATTTGATAACTTTATGTAGCTTGTCTAATTCTTTGTAAGATATTTAACTCTATACAAAATTCTATGTAACAATATGCCTAGAATTCATAATTCATGAGGATTTGGCAGGATATAAGATTGCACATAATATAACATTACTTCTTTATAACAGAAATCTGAAAGTAATACCCATACACAGTTGGGATTCGAAGGCAAAAGAAATGATGAGGGTAGCTTTAGATAGCAAAGTTTGTGACTTATCTAAAAAGTCTGTCAAATTGAAAGTATCTGCTTCCCTTCCCCCACCTCCATTAGGACCACACCTCTTTCACCAACATACTAACTGGAACATCCAGATTATGAACAGAGGAAAACAAGGTGCATGGACATCTTTATGGCACCATTTTTAGAAAATGCCCACACAGATATTCTTGCAGAGCAGAAGGGCAACCTAGTAGTTAGCACAGTGGACTGTAAACCAGGGGACCGAGGTTCAAATCCCTCTTTAACTCTTGTAATTGACAGCCCTCCAGAAATAGAAAAATACCTACTGAATGTACACTACTCTAGTAGCCTTCAGGCTTGCAGGTGAGTTATATACTCTTATTCAGGTACGGTAAGTATTTTTGTTCATAGAGGGCTCAAAATAAAAGAAAATTAAGGTGGGATTTGAACCTGGGCCTCCTTGGTTTACAATCCACTACACTAAACACTAATCTACTCCTCAGACTTGTTTCCTGTTTTATTAAGAACTAGTTTTTTAGCCTGTTACATTAACGGGTGCTAGAATAGATGTGTAGACTTAGGCATTTCTTTCTTTCTATCTTTCTTTCTTTCTGTATGTCTGTCTTTCTCTCTCCCTGCCCCCTTTCTTTCTTTCTGTCTGTCTTTCTTTCTGTCTCTCTCCCTGCCCGTTGTTTGTCTTTCTTTCCCCCCTGTCAGTAGCCCTTCTCCCTTCTGTTTACCTCCCCCCTTGTCCAGCAGCACCCCTTCCCTGCTCCCACTGTACAGCAGTAGCCCTTCTCCCTTCTGTTTACCTCCCCCTTGTCCAGCAGCACCCCTTCCCTGCTCCCACTGTACAGCAGTAGCCCTTCTCCCTTCCGTTTACCTTCCCCCTGTCCAGCAGCACCCCTCACAATGCAGAAGAGCCGCAGTCATGTTCCCACATGCTGTCTGTGTGCCCTGATAGAGAAACCGCCGCTTTTTACCTTTCGTCACCTCATCTTCCATGTTGGTGTGAGTAAGAAGGGGGACACCACACCCACTATAATGCAACAGCCAGACCGGAAGAGCAGAAACCCCCTCTCCCCCACCCCCAGTCGCTCCACATGCATGCCCCCTACAGCCCGTAGCACATCAACCCCAGTGGCCAACTGCTGGCGCTCAGCGGTGTACTGCACAGGCACGGCGCCACGGATCACGGGCCCACAGAGTTCGAAGTGCGCATGCGCGCTAAGGGTTTTATTATAGCAGATGCCTATAATAACTGAAGCTGTTATGGAGCCTGGTATCTCCCTTCATTTTCACTTTCAGAGGAAGGGAAGGGGGACAGCAACCACTGGGGGGGATAAAGGAGGTGTTGTGTCTTAATTCCTCCAATGGACAGCTGTTCAATCATGTCTAGATATGGACATCTTTCTTTTAAGACTTAGATGTTTCTTCCCCTTCAGTAATCACTGGATGTCCTGATTTTGGACCCTTCATAGTCCCACTCACAACATGTCTCCTTGCTATTTGGACGTACAGCAGTGTCGCAAGTTCAGATCCTACCTTTTACAAAATTGGGATTTGGATGTTTCAAGCATATGTACATTTCTGCATTTTAAAATGTCTATATGCTTCAAAAATAATTGCCATAACATCAATAGAGATATTTAGGACTTCATTTCAATATATCAAATGGTGACAGTATTAGAGATTTTGGGAAATTTAAAAAAATGAAGGTTTAATCATCGCTCATTATTCTCCAACATATCCAGTTTCCTGTGAGTCACCATATTTCCTTTAAGCACAGCATTCTGCACTGATTGTAGATCTTCTTTCAATCCATCGTCTTGTCTTGACAATACTTCAATATGGGAGCATACCTGGGCTTCAAGAGATTGAGGCCCCTAGATTAAAATTGCCAAGTGTTTGCACCAGTCTGCTTAAGAGCTCCAATCTCTGACCAAATCTCTCTGAGTAATATCATCCACTGAAGTTGCTCCCTTCAGGCAATATGGGTCAGATTCTATAATTAGCACCTAAAAACATAGGCGCCTAAAGTAAGGTGCCTATCGCATGTCGTCACTTATGGGTGCCCATTACAGAATCGCGCTTAGCAACGCCTAACTTAAAACCAGAATGGGAAGTTTCATCACGTCCCTTTAAGAGTGGGCTGTTTCAGCAAGCCGAGTCAGTTCCCACATAGCTCACCTGAACAGGTGGCTTATGAAGAGGCTGACAGATGCTGTCCCCATGCTGTCTCAGATAACCTTTATGCTGAGTTGGCCCCCACCCAGCTCACCTGAATTGCTGAGGAGTCTGACAAATGCTGCTCCCCATTCTGTCTCAGCGGGAGGGTTTATTTATCTTTATTGAAGCACCAGTGGATGAGGGGGGCATTGCTCTCCTCTTTCAAACCTTGAAGCAATTAGGCCTGAAGCACCAGTGGGGGAGGTGAGGGGGCAATGCCCCCCTTTCTTTCACCAGACCAATTGGGCCTGAAGCACTAGTGGGAGGGTGGCGATGGACCTGCCCGGGAAGCCTTATTTCAGCTATCCAACTGGGACAAGCACCGGAGGTGAGGGGGCAAACCTTCTTTGATATGCCCCTCTTTCACCACATTTATCTGATGGAACGGCAGCTTCAGCAAGATAAGCACTGGGCACGCTGAAACGGCCATGCTGAACTGGTCGCAATGAAACAGCTGTACTGAACTTGCCATGATGAAACAGCTGTCCTAGACCCACTTAAAACATACACGCCTGTAAAATAGACCAGGGTTTTAAAGACCTGCATTATAGGCACCTAAGTCCTTTAAGAATTGCACCTAGCAGTGCCTAAGTCACTCTCTACCCCTAAACATGCATACCTTTCTGTTAAGCACCACAAGGCACCGTGCGATAGGCACCTGTCTTTTGTAGAATTTCGCCTATAGCCCAATTAATTTTTATTTTTTGCAATTATGAGCTTGTTAAAGCGCATAATTGAAGCTAATTTACTAATTAAAAGCCCCTAACTGTAGGCAGCTAACTTTAGGTACCCTTTATAGAATTGTCTTTATCTCTACTTACATCAGGACTAGACTAAACCTGAACAGCAGTTGGCTCTTCTGAACCCTCCATCAAAGGGGGATCTCTTCCCATTTGGAATAAAACTATAGGTTAGCAGCTCCAACTTCAAGAAAGCCTGTGGCAGACTCTTCAATATCCACAGTAATACGCTGCCGCTGCAGCCCGCCCTCACTTCCAAGGCTAGAGCTCAGCAAGTTTCCAATGCTGCCAAAAAAGGGTCCTTCCTTGCCTAGCTCTGGACCTCAGGTTCCTTCTATGCTTGCTAATGCAATAAAGTTTGCTGTGCCATGCTTGAAGGTAATGGTTCTGCAGGTGGAAGGAGTGTAGTTTTATCATGTTCTTCCCTCAGGCTTGTAACCCAGCAAAACACCACATTGCTCCTAACCACACATCTGCTCAGTCAGCTATCATGAACCCCTCCCCCCCCCCCCCCCCCGGTGCCTCATACTGTTGGTACTTTTTATTAGCATTGAAAAACTTCTACAAACAAGGTTTTAAATCTTACCTCAAGCAGAAGAGATTTATAAATCACATTTACAACCTAACTGCTAGTCTCTCTGACGGCTGTAGTTTCACTAAAGAAAAACAGCTGCAGTTTGTGCTGATCAGTACCTATGGGCCACAGTGGCAGATGCTTGTATAGAATATTGACTTGACAGTCTGGCAAATTTTTACTGATAACCTAACTTTTTTTACTTACATATCTTTACATAAGGCAAAAATGTGTAAAATACAAAAAAATAAATCCCTCAAGGTCAAAGTTGTAAATCAAACATGAGGTTTATTATCTGTCATACTGTCTCTTAGTCATGACTAATTTTTCACTCATCTTTTACAAAGCTGTGGTAGAAAATGGCCTTAGCGCACCCTTACATTAGTCTTTCCCATGTTCTAAGACCATTTTTACCACTGCTGAAAAATGGCCAATTTTTCCAATTTAGTGCCACATGCTAATGTTGTCATTTGTGTGCAGCAATTGCCAAAAAATTAATGTATGAGCCCATGCCGCCACCTGTAATGATCCCTTGCTAATCAGCATGTGGCAATGTAGATGTGTTAAACCAGGGGTGCCCACACTTTTTGGGCTTGCGAGCTACTTTTAAAATGACCACGTCAAAATGATCTACCAACAATAAAAATGCTAAACATATATATATTTATTTATTTATATATATATATACACACCGAGTGTACTTTGTATTTATGTTCAAATATTTTTTTACTATACAGCCCCCCTCCCCCGAAGGCCTGACCCCCCTGAAGGTCTGCACATTCCCCCTCAAAGGTTGACTCCCCCCCTGAAGGCCTGCACTACCCCTTGAAGGACTGCACTCCCCCCCCCCCCGAAGGCCTACCCTCCCCACATCCATTTACCTAATTCCAGCAAGGAGCAGTCTGCAGAGAGGATCGCTGGTACTTTAGCGATCCTTGCAGGTTGCCATAGGCCTCAGGAGCTGTCTTCCCTCTGCCCCAAGCCTGTCTCTGACTTAGAGGAGGGGCAGGACCACGGCAGAGGGAAGACAGCTCCTGAGGCCTATGGCAACCTGTAAGAATTGCTAAAGTACCACCTGCCACCGGCCGTCTCCCATTCGTCCCCTTTGGAGATCCCCACAGGATTAAGGAAGTTAAATTAATAGAATACTTAGGCACAGAAAAACAAAGAAATACTTCCAAGAACTGCCCCATAAGAACTGCCTGTCACAATGCTCATTAGTGGAACTGAATAAAAGACAAGTACAATGGATTTAGAAGGGGGACGATCCGCCCGGGTGCACGGCTTGGAGGGGTGCACAGCCGGCCAGGTCCGGGTCATCCTGCCTTTCTTTTCCCCCGGTCCGCGCTCGGGGCTTGCGCCTGCCTGGTCCCGCGCCGACACTCGAATGGTGCCGTCAACTCCCGCGAGTCTCGCGATAACCAACAGCACCATTTGGGCGGCGGGTGCGAGCCCCGTGCGCAAACCGGTGGAAAGGAAGGGCAGGAGGACCCGGACGGCTGTGCATCCCTCCAAGCCGTGCACCCGGGGCGGGGGCGAACCGCCCCACTTCGGTACGCCACTGATTAGGAGGCCAATTTTGGGGGTTTTAAAATTGTATATCGGGCAGCATTAGGCCTCGCTCTTACCTCAATCATTACAGGCGCTTCTATTTCTTGTGATGCGCTGAGCTCCGTCCCCCACCGATCTTCACCCCGCCCTTCCAGCACTCTGATTGGCCAGCGTTCTTTAAGAGGCGGGCCAGTCAGGAGGTGAAAAAAAGAGAAGGGAACCTGCTGTGCGATCGACTGGGGTCGCCTGAGCGAACGACCTGTCGATCGCGATCGACGCGTTGGGCACCCCTGTGTTAAACAATTAGCACAGAAATGCCTACTCTGCCCCAGACACATTTCTCCCAGAAAACATAAAAAATTTGTTTTAGCGCATGGCTTACACATGCATATTCAGAACTTACCATGGGATGCCTCACATATCCCACAGTAAACCCTTTTAAAACTGATTTGAGCACACACTAATATTGGTGTGACTGATTTGTTTCTAATATTTGTTTTCCTTAGGTTTACAGCTACAAATCTCCTTTAACTTCTGCAGCTTATCTATAGTAGAGCTATCTATAGGCAAATTAGGCATTTGGATTAGAGCACCAGATTTTGCAGGGTGGCAGAAAGTGCTCCCTGAAAAACCTTTGCGGATGCAGAAGCATAAAACCTGTGAGGGAATCTGTGGGACCGTTGGATGATCAAGGAGCAAAAGAGGCCCTCAGGGAAGATAAGGCTATAGCGGAAAGACTGAATGAATTCTTTGCTTTGGTTTTTACGGAAGAAGATGTAAGAGATCAACCTGAACCGGAAATGGTTTTCAAGGGTGATGATGTGGAGGAACTGAAAGAAATCTCAGTGAATCTGGAAGGTGTCCTAAGCCAAATCGACAAGTTAAAAAGTGATAAATTACCTGGACCAGATGGTATACATCACAGGGTACTAAAAGAACTCAAACATGAAATTGCTGGCCTGCTGTTAGTGATCTGTAACCTGTTACTAAAATTGTCTGTAGTACCTGAAGATTGGCGGGTGAACAATGTTACACCAATTTTTTAAAAGGGCTCCAGGATTTTTTTTACTATTTTGTTTGTATTTGAAATTTAATAAATATGATTTACATTTAAAAAAGGGCTCCAGGAGATATCTGGGAAATTACAGATCGGTAAGCCTCACTTCAGTGCTGGGCAAAATGGTAGAAACAATTATAAAAAATAAAATTGTGGAACATGTAGATTAACATGAGTTAATGACAGAGTCAGCATGGGTTCATCCAAGGGATTTCTTACCTCACCAATTTGCTTCACTTCTTTGAAGGTGTACTGGAGTACTGCATTCAATACTGGTCGCTGTACCTTAAGAAGGATATGGCGATACTCGAGAGGGTTCAGAAAAGAGCAACAAGGATGATAAAGGTCATGGAAAACCTTCCATATGCTGAAAGGCTAGAGAAGCTGGAGCTCTTTTCCCTAGAAAAGCGGAGACTTAGAGGGGACATGATAGAAACTTGTAAAATCTTAAAGGGGATAGAGAAGGTGGAGAGGGACAGATTCTTCAGACTAGTGGGGGCAACAAAAACAAGAGGGCATTCAAAAAAACTGAAAGGTGAAAGATTCAGAACAAATGCTAGGAAGTTCTTCTTCACTCAAAGGGTGGTGGATGCCTGGAATGCGCTTCCAGAGGAGGCGGTAGGGCAAAGTACGCTTTTGGGTTTCAAAAAGGGACTAGATGATTTCCTGAAGGAAAAAGGGATTGAAGGGTATAGTTAGATGGTTATTATACAAGCTAACAAACAATTAGGGAATAAAATGTTTTTAGGTGGAAGATCAACTACAGGTCAAGGACCTGGGGGGGCCGCCGCGAGAGCAGACTGCTGGGCGTGATGGACCCATGGTCTGACTCAGCAGAGGCGATACTTATGTTCTTATGAATAAACATGTGGATAAAGGTGATAGTGTATCTAGATTTTCAGAAAGCTTTTGATAAAGTTCCTCATGAGAGGTTCCTGAGAAAATTAAAGTGTCATGGGATAGGTTGCAAAATTCAGTTGTGGATTAGGAATTGGTTATTGGATAGAAAACAGAGGGTAGGGTTATATGGTCATTTTTCTCAATGGCGGAAAGTAAACAGTGGAGTGCCGCAGGGGTCTGTACTGGAACCGGTGCTATTTAACTTATTTATAAATGATATGGAAATTAGAACGACAAGTGAGATGATTAAATTTGCAGATGACACTAAACTGTTCAAATGCATGCGGATTGTGAAAAATTGCAGGCGGACCTTAGGAAATTAGAAGACTGGGCATCCAAATGGCAGATGAAATTGAATGTGGACAAATGCTAAGTGATGCACATTGGAAAGAATAACCCTAATCACAGTTACCGGATGCTAGGGGCCACCTTGGGGATTAGCGCCCAAGAAAAGGATCTGAGTATCATCGTAGACAATACGATGAAACCTGCCCAATGTGCGACGGAGGCCAAAAAAACAAACAGGATGCTAGGAATTATTAAAAAAAGGGATGGTTAACAAGACTAAGAATATTATAATGCCCCTGTATCGCTCCATGGTGCAACCTCATCTGGAGTATTACGTTCAATTCTGGTCTCCTTATCTCAAGAAAGATATAGTGGTGCTAGAAAAGGTTCAAAGAACAACCAAGATGATAAAGGGAATGGAACTCCTCTCATATGAGGAAAGACTAAAACGGTTAGGGCCCTTCAGCTTTGAAAGAGACGGCTGAGGGGAGATATGATTGAAGCCTACAAAATCCTGAATGGAGTAGAACGTGTACAAGTGGATCAATTTTTCACTCCGTCAAAAATTACAAAGACTAGGACCACTCGAAGTTAGAGGGAAATACTTTTAAAACCAATAGGAAGGGATTTTTTTTTTCACTCAGAGAATAGTTAAGCTCTGGAATGTGTTGCCAGAGGTTGTGATAAGAGTGGATAGCGTAGCTGGTTTTAAGAAAGGTTTGGACAAGTTCCTGGAGGAAAAGTCCATAGTCTGTTATTGAGAAAGACATGGGGGAAGCCACTGCTTGCCCTGAATCGGTAGCATGGAATATTGCTACTCCTTGGGTTTTGGCCAGGTATTAGTGGATTGGCTACCGTGAGACCGGGCTACTGGGCTTGATGGACCATTGTTCTGACCCAGTAAGGCTATTCATATGTTCTTATGCAGATCTCTTATCATCTATCCTTTCCATTGCCATCTCAGTGTAGCTGCCACTTCTCCCCAGGAATTGGCAGCAATGAGAATGATAATAAACCAGGAAAGAGACAATGACATGGCATCTCTAAACAACTGTGTGCTGGGCTCTGAAAATCCAGCAGATCTTGTACTTTCCTAAGCAAATTTTGTTTGCTTCGGGGTGGAACCAAATAGATTTTGGAAAAAAATTGCAGAGGGATTCAGAGATTTCATGCTACACTTCTTTCCTGACTTCTTGCCATTGCTGCTGCTGCTGCTGCTGCAGCAGCAGATCCTGGAGGAATAGGTGGCTTGCCAAGGGTCACAAGGAGCTATAGTGTGAATTAAACCCAGTTCCCCTAGTTCTGAGCCCACTTCACTAGCCATTAGGTTACTCTTCAACCCCTGTACGAATGTCATGTTCTGCTGTCTAAAAATATATATATAATTCAAAATGCATTAAAGTAGGAGTATATTTTACTGATCTACACTTAAACCAGCTGAATAGGTTTTAAGATTTGCTATAATACAATTTTCACAATAATATGCAAATCACTCCAGTTCTTAAATAGATGTTCTCATATCCATAACTTTGCAATGAAGTGTTCTGAGTAACATTGAAGATTTATCAGAAGTGTTTAAAGAGCCATCAGAAGCGGCACTCCAGATATGCAATATCAAATTCAAGGAGCTCTTTGCCGCTAACGCTTCCTCATAGGCTCATACACTACTGAATCATAAATAGCAATCATATTAGTAACTTATATGTTATCAGATTCTCAAATCCAGTGGAGATGCCTTTAGCCAGTGGAGTGCCTTTAGCAAAGGAGTTACGTAATAATAATAATATAACTTTATTTTTTTCTATACCGCCACAATATTACGACTTCTAGGCGGTTTACAGTGAAGAGAGCTGGACAATCAGCGAATTACAGAATACAAATAGTGTGGAATTACAGAATACAATTAGTAAAATACAATACAATACAATTAGTACAATACACATATTTCTCAAGTTAGTGCTGTCTTAATTTCTTTCCGAAATGCGCCGTAGGTCAACCTAGCTCTTTTGATGTAGTTGCCTAGCCAGGTCTGCTGTTAAATTTTGCTGCTGTATTTTCAATGAGTTGCAATCTTTTTAGGTTGCATTTACTTAAACATATGTAAAGTGAATTAGCATAGCCTAGTTTTGAACTAGAACTCTAGCATAGCCTAGTTTTGAACTAGAACTCTAAAGTGTTGTTGGAATAATAGATAACGAACCCATCTGAGCATCCGGAGACTGAAAAAGTATATTTTTTTTCGTCACATTGATTATTTGAAGGGAGAAAGAAAATGTGGAATTCAAAATGAAACCCAAAACTTTGGAAGTAAACTCAATCTTCAATAAATCTCCTGAATTCAGTTGTATAGATGAAGGTAATAATTCTATCTTAGGCCCAAACCACAGTAATTTTGTTGATGTAGTATTTAATTTCATATGAACCAAAGAAGCCCAATCCTGGATTCTTGAAATACATGAGTTGATATTAGCTGTTACATTATTAAGGGCTCCTTTTACAAAGCCGCGCTAAGGCCATGCGCGGAATAGCACGCACTAGTCACTACCGCCTCCTTTTGAGCAGGTGGTAGATTTCCGGCTAGCGCGTGCTAATCCGGTACGTGCGATAAAACCGCTAGCGCAGCTTTGTTAAAGGAGCCCTAAGAGAAGGATCTACTTCAAGCAGGATAAAGATGTCATCTGCATAAGTGTATATTGATTAAATTGAAAATAGTTTCAGATATTGTAGTGTCATCATGTAAACAAAATGGGAGACGAAGGTGATCCCTTTGGCACTCCACAGACAGGGGACCAGGATGAAGAAAATTTGCCTTCATTATGTACTTGATATGATCTTAATGTTAAAAATCCTGTAAACCAGTCTAAAATTTGCCCATCAATACCGATGTTGGCCAATAGAAAGATCAAAATATTATGGTTCACAACATAGAAAGCAGCTGACAAGTCAAACTGCAGCTTGATAGCATAACGACCTTGAGACAAAAGACCCTGAGTCTTTGTGATAAGAAAAATCAATAAAGTTTCTGTGTTAAAGTTTGAACAAAAACTATGTTGGAGAGGAAGTAAAATTGAAAATAGATCCAAATATTCTGAAAGCTGTATAGATACTATAGATTAAATCATCTTTGTTAATATAGGTATATTTGCTATGGGTCGGTAATTAGCGGAAATGGTCGGATCTAAATTGATATTTTTCAATAGCGGAGAGAGTACAATACGACGCATGCCTTTTGAGAAATAAGGGCTCCTTTTAGAAAGGTGCGTTAGGGCCTTAACGCGCAGAATAGTGCATGCTAAAATGTCGCACGCGCTAGCCACTACCACTACCTTAGTAAAAGGAGCCCTAAGTCTTTGAAAGCAAATGATTTATCAAAGCTGTTAGCCAAGAGAGAGGGCAGGTTGGGGAATACAGCCAAAAAGATAAGCTAGAAAAGGACCAATCAGACATTTTTTTTTTTCCAAACCTCATACATAAGTTCGCCATTTGCTTCTCCGTAATTGAATCAAAGGAACTCCATTGTCTATTTACTGATATATTATTAGTGGGTTGTTCAGGATTTAGGGGTCCTTTTATTAAGCTGCAGTAGGGGTTTAACGCGCATAATACCGCGCATTAAACCGCCTGCTGCGCTAGCCACTAACATCTGCATTGAGCAAGCAGTTTTATAGTCAGCCACGGGGATTAGTGCGTGATGAAATGTCCGATGCGCTAACCCCACTAGCGCGGCTTGATAAAAGGACCCCTTAAAGTAATAAGTAACTCAGTACCATTAGAAAAAGAGGAGATTATTTTCAAGATTTTATCGTTGAAGAAAGAAGCCAATGCGTCTACTAAAGGTTTTTGGATGTTATTACATCATTCTGCTTCATTGATAACTGACTTCCAAAGAGTAAATAGAGCTTTATTTTGATCTTTCCGCGATATTAATTTTGTTACCGTAATAGTTCTTCCTAGCTTTATTAATCTCATAATTGTATTCTTTTATTGTTGATCTTGTCCACTTCTAAATTATTTTTTTCTCCACTCTGCTCCCTAATCCAGCCCCTCTTCTCCTGTTGCCCTTCCCCCGGCCCTCCTGCACCCCCTTGCTGTCTCCACAGCTCCATTTTTTGTCTATAAATTAAGCCCTGATTGAAACCAAAATTTTTGTAGACCAGAAAGGCACCTAAATAAACATACTGAAAGTGATTTCTTAAAGCAGGAAAGCCTTCTGCCAGTTAAATTACTGTATTCAGGGACTGTATTTACTGTATTTAGGGACATTTAACCAACATATGAGTGTCAGACTAAGGAAGGCCACAGGGGCCACAGCCTCCCCAAAGATTGTCAGTCACTGGTTGGTTATGGCTCCACTACCTTACCCACCTCCTCCTGGCACTGTACTTTTAAATTTTTGGGCAGCCGCCGCGCAGCGTCAACGAGCAGGCCTGCCCCTGGAAGAAGAATGAAGGGTTCTGTGGCAGGCCTGCTGATTGACGCTGTGCGGCGGCTGCCCAAAGATTTAAAAGTACATTGCCAGGAGGAGGTGTGGGGGGGGGGCAGAGTTGGCAGCTGGTGAGAGATCGTGCCTCAGGACTTCGTGGTCCCTCCCACAAAACAAAATAGCGTTCCGCTACCTATGACCAACAGTGCCACTGAATATTTTTTTTTTTTTTTTTTATTCAATTTTTTCTATACCGTTCTCCCAGGGGAGTTCAGAACGGTTTACATGAATTTATTCAGGTACTCAAGCATTTTTCCCTGTCTGTCCCGGCGGGCTCACAATCTACCTAATGTACCTGGGGCATATCAGCACTTACTGCTATTGCCGTGTCCAATTAGTGCCAAAGCAGTTAGTTGACTGAACTTGGGTAGAGCCTGCATTTAATACGTAAGTTAGTGATGATATTCAGGCTGCTAATCAGTTAAGTAAACACCTAAAGTTAGAAAAGCAAAAAAAAAAAGCTGTTCTAACTTTGGCCACCGTTCTAATCTGTCGAGTTAATTTCTGGATAGTGGACTAAGGGATTCCTGCTGCCCCCTCCCTCTCCCCTGATCTGCCCTCCTTCACCTCCAAAGGTAAGAAGCCCCCACCCCCTCTGCTTGTAGGCCCCCAGCGGTCCACTTTTGCTAGCCCAGGTAGTCATAGGAGATGGGATCCTAACAAATTTATATAGAAAAAAGGTTGAGAATATCTTAACTAAATATGTGAAGGAAAATATTTAAAACCTTGATTTTTAATTTAAAAAATGTGCTTTTTTGTACTGTATATTAAGTTGCATCCAATCATATTCAATACAATACAATACAGTGTCTTATATGCTGCAATTTTCTGCAAGGAATCTATGCAGTTTACAATAAGATTTAGATCAAGTTCTTAAGTTACACTGTTAGGAGAAGCAATGGTTTAGGAGGAAGGAGTGAAGGGCAAGATTTATTCAGATTTATCGTAGCATCTTATATTTTTAAAAAAATGCTAGTGTAGAATTTTCTATCTCTTTTGGCACAAACCTAAGAGCCTTCCTTATGGTTATTCAGCCCCTTTTTTGTGTATATGTGTATATATTGTTTGTGTGAAGGTGTCGGAGGTTAACCTAATGCCACGTTAGTCATGAGGTATTTTCAATAGACACTAACAATGTAGGTAGCAGAGCATTCTTTTGCTGTAATGAAGGGACATCCATCAAAGCTAGAACTGAAGAGCCGAGTTCAAAGAGAGTGAAGTCATTTCTGAAGTTATCTAATGTTCTAAAACCTTGGGGAAAATGTTTCTCTTGTTCTGCATCACAGTGTGATTCTTTGTTTTGCTGCCCACATTGTATTACTGCCTATTGAAAAATAAGTGAAAATGATAATGAATTCATAGGTTATATTAGGCCAGCCTCTTCAGTGCCTTAGTACAAACACAATGTGAGGTTTTCAGAAGGAAATGTTTTCATAGATAAATTCAAAGACATTTTTGGTAGATTTCCAGTTTCATTATATGACATAGTCTGCAGGGTTTTTTTTTTTTCTTTGAAAATATGAAAAGTGAAAATGTGTGCTCTAAATAATATTGAAGTGATATAACTTGAAAAATACTGTAAATCCTTGGTTAATAAACCAGATAGATTGGTTAACGCAATTCTATTGTTTTGGGGTTTTGTTTTGGTTTTTTTTAGAACTGATGAATTGATTCAGAAGACAATACGTGAAAAATTTGCCCAGTGCACTGTACTGACAATTGCACATAGATTGAATACAGTTATTGACAGTGACAGGATCATGGTAAGGAATAACATTGTCTGCGATGAAATTTCATGTTGCTTTTTTATGTTAAATCTTTTTTATTGAGAAAATATAAACAATTCCACAAAATAATACAGAAACAAAAGTAAGTAGGCATGCCATGAACAATAACCCCCATAACATCCCCCAAATAAAAACAAAATCCCCATCCCCCTAGGTACCAAATACAAGGACTCGGAAATCTAGTCAATACGTGTAGGAGCGCCATTGGCCCCTCCCCTTTTAAGGGGGAGCTCCAATGGATGCCATCGGGGGTGGGCTGAGCTAACTCTCGCCACTGCCCCTTCTCCTCCTGTCCTACCTCCTTGTCTCCTGATTTCCCCTCCGAGCTTCTCCTGCCCTCTGCTCGTTCCCTGCTCATCTCCTTTCCTCCTCCTTCCTCTTCTTTGAACTGCTTACAGATTTCCTTGTAAATGTTATGTTAATTATCAAGGAGCTAAATATATTTTCTTTGAGTCTTCACAGTTGTTAAGATTTATAACTAGTAAAAATGTGATTTCTAGGGGCCCCTCTGTGGACATACAGGAGGAAGGCTCATGAATAGATTCTGGGTGGTAATCAGAGGTGCTGGGGTTTTTTCCCCCTTATGTACTCTTTCTGATTTTGACAAATGTCCGACTTTTTTATGCTTGCTCCCTCATATATTGTGGACTAATTAACAGAGCAAATGAAAATATTTTCCTTTTTATTAATTTTTGATATTTCTTGTAGTATTTGAATTTATTTCTGTTTATTTCTAATAATTGTGATCAAGAATATGTAATATTGAAATGCTAATAAAGAACTAATAAAGGAATGTTATAATGCCTCTGTATCACTCAATGGTTTGACTCCCCACATTGCATTCAGTTCTGGTCTCCTTATTTCAAAAAAGAAATAGCAGCACTAGAAAAGGTTCAAAGAAGAGCAACCAAAATGACAAAGGGGATGGAACTCCTCTTGTATGAGAAAAGACTGAAGTGGTTAGGGCTTTTCAGCTTGGAAAAGAGACAGCTGAGTGGAGATATGATTGAAGTCTACAAAATCCTGAGTGGTGTAGAACGGGTACAAGTGGATAGATTTTTTATTACATCAAGATTTACAAAGACTAAGGAACACTTGATGAAGTTACAGAGTAATACATTTAAAACCAATAGGAGGAAATAGTTTTTCACTCCAAGAATAGTTAAGCTCTGGGACACATTGCCAGAGGATGTGGTAAGAGCAGTTAATGAGGCTGATTTAAAAGAAAAGTTTGGATAGGTTCCTGGAGGAAAAGTCCTTGATCGGTGGCATGGAACGTTTCTACTATTTGGGTTTTTGCCAGGTACTTTTGACTTGAATTGGCCTCTGTGAAGATGGGATATTGAGTTGGATCAGGGGTCTTAAAGTCCCTCCTCGATGGCCGGAATGCAGTCGGGTTTTCAGGATTTCCCCAATGAATATGCATGAGATCTATTAGCATACAATGAAAGCAGTGCATGCAAATAGATATCATGCATATTCATTGGGGAAATCCTGAAAACCCGACTGGATTGCGGCCCTTGAGGAGAGACTTTGAGACCCCTGGGTTAGATGGACCATTGGTTTGTCCCATTAAGGCTATTCTGATGTTCTTATATTTCTTGTAAATCACTGATGCCTATGAAGTTGGATCATATGTTTCAAGAATATTTAGGTGCGACAGTGTGTGGCGATTGAAGCGTAGACAGTTTGCTCATTTCTAAATGTTGGTGGTGTTAGGAGTATGACTGTATACTGGGAAATCAAATCATGGTCATGCGTGTATTAATAAAGCCAGTCATGTATTGTGTGGTTCAGAGTAGGAGTTGGCCTAAAAAGGGATTTCCAAAAATTTAGCTCATGTTTTATTCATAGGGGATGCAGTTATTTTCATTCTGGTGTCATTGAATGTAGGAAACATAATGAGCAAATTGTGATGTCAGCTCAGTGTAATGGAATGAAAGGTATTGTTTCTTAGTTTTGCTATAACTTTGGTCAAGAGAAGAATACATTTCAGTTATTTACCATAGATAAATAACAACCATTCATGAAAATATCATGTTTCCCTGAAAATAAGGCAGTGTCATTTTAATTTTGGGTCCAAAAAATGCATTAGGGCTTTTTTCAAGGGATGTCAAATTATTTTTCATGTTCAACAATAATAATAATAATAATTTTATTTCTTATATACCGCCCAACCAGAAGATCCGGGTGGTTCACAGCAAGAGAACTGAGGCATTTCAGCGAAGATGCAAGATACAGTAGGAATCATCTCTCCCTTCCTCTCCTTCACCCCAATTCTTCCTCTTTCGTTCCCCCCCCCCCATGTGCAGCATCTTTCCTCCCCACTCACCCATTCCCTTATGCAGTATCTTTCTATCCCTCCCTCCCAACCCCCTGTGCAGCAGAACACCAAGAGCCATAACTGAGGGCCATGTTGCCTGGGAAGGAGGGGGTTCTTGCAGCATACTGCAATGGAAGAGGGCTCCAGGAGAGTGCCTATGCTGCTAGGGATTTAGATGCTTTGGGGGGAGAGATGCCTATGCTGCCAAGAGTTTGGATACTATTTTGGGGGGGCTATGTTATTAGAGGGTTTAGTCAGGGTCAGTATTGCTGCTGGGAGAGCTAGGTGTGCTTTCAGGGAACACTTATATTGGGATGGGGGCCACCTATTAGGGAGGCTATAGAAGCTAGAATTGGAATTCTTTACAGAGGGAACAGCAATTTTAGAAAGCTGCAGCCATATGTTTGTGGAGGGGAAAAATATATTTCTGTTCTCCATGTCCAGCTTTCTAAAATTGCTGCTTCCTCTGCAATTGGAGGGACTTGGACGTGCAATTCTGCTCCTGTTATACAAATGGCTTAATATTTGGCAGATCCTTTTGTAAAATAGTATAGGAATTCCATATTTCCTTAGTTGGACATTTGAATTCCCCTCTACATGACCTGTTTAAAATCTACCCCCACATCAATCTATAAAGTATGAAGATAATTTGCAACACAGTCCGAGCTTAGAGCAAATATTCTAGTTTGGAGAATAAAGAGAGTTTTATCACCACTTAGTATATTAAGCCCAATTTTGTATAAATAGTATAGTGTCCAGGCATTCATAATTTACAGTGTGTTTTACAAAAGGCTCACTCAATGAACAGCAAAGACTTTGTAACATATATACAGTATAAGGCCCTGGAGAAAACAGACCAAAACAAGCAAGCTCAAAAAGAGAATGGCATCACTCAGGCTCTGGTCTATGTAATTCTGTGAGGATAAGCAGGATGGAGAAATTACCAGGAATGGATGACATCACCAACAAAGCCCATGTGCACGTACTACCCAGCATTCCTCAAAAAAGAAACGATTGGCTGACAGCACCACACTGCACATTCCTGGGTGCCTTCTCACCCAACCACTTCACATGGGACCCTCTGTTCTTTAGTTTCCACAGAGCTGATTAGGCATGTCTGTTCCCATCTTGCTGCATGATTCTCTGAAGAGACTTTTTTTGTCCTGTCTTCCTGCCTCATGGATTAGTGTTTTTGCACAGGGCCATTGTATTCTTTATTCAAGCAGTAGGAAAGCCCAGGTGCTGACTCCGTTCCCTAACTTCAGCGTCGGTGAGGCATTATAATGAGGTGCTTCACCGACACTGAGGTTGGGGAATGGAGCCAGCACCTGGGCTTTCCTGCTGCTTGAATAACTGAAATGGTTTCTCGCACACAAGCTATTGCTTTTTATTAAAGCAGTAACTAGTCGAAGAGACTCCTGAGGCAGGCCTGCTTGGCCGAAACATATACATGTCGAGTCATTGAGCCATTGGATGAATTATTGGGTTATTGGACGAATAAAGACATTTGATCCATCAGATGAGTTGAAGGACACTCTATTTGTGCACATCATTCTGATTAGGACAATTCCACTCTGTTCTTGCATATTTGAATTTGTGGTTTTGTTTCCCCTGTTTTATTCCATGCTTTAATCACTACACCACACACTCCCACTAGTCTATATCATGCCTGCCCTTTAATTAAATACAAACAGGAAATATCTCTCTCTATACTACTATCTCTTGTTATTTATGCACAATTGGGTAAGTATAAAAATCTAGTAATAATGATTTTTTTTATGTGTTCTCACAAGGGTCCTCTCCAAGTTATCATCCCGTGCTTGCAGTTCCTGGGAATAATCTCCTCTGGGTTTAGCAGAGGGCTACCTACAGCATGTTCTGACAATCTCTAGTGAATCTCATTGGTTTGCATTCACACAATCAAGCTGTAGTTTTTTGTTTCAGTTTTGGTCGAAATCAGGCGATAACCTTTGGCTGCAGTTTTGGCCAAAAGTAATTAGTTTCGGTGGCAGTTTTGGTTTCAGCCGAAACTCTTTTTATCGGCTTTTATCTTACTTAGGTGCTAATGGTAGATAAAAATGTGAAGAAAATTCTTACCGTAGTAAAGAATTTACCTCTCGGGTACTTCCCCTTTTATCTGTCTTGGTGGGGCAGGTTAGAAGTATTTAAAACAATTATTGCTTCTAATTTATATATTTTCGATGTGCCACCTTCCATTTCTTTCCAAATTGTTACAGAAGAAAAGCAACACCTAAAATTGCATCACACAAAATGAAACATTAAAAATAAGGAGGGGGTAAATTCTATGAAGATCTGGAAAATTTACCCCTCCTTACTATTTCATTATGTCACCCTGTTTTTTGTTTGTTTTTTTGCTAAGACAAGGTAGCTACAAGTCTTAGAATGAGGAAATAAAGACTCGGCTTGTTTGGTTACAACTGGAAACGGCTATATTGGTGCTGTATCCCATTGCACTAGTTTCAAATATGTGACTTCTCTCAGATTGAAAAGATGAGTTGGTGCTGTTGGCAGAGATGCATTTCGGAAACTAGAAGCTGCATTTCATTGCAGGACAGCTGGTCTAACAAGATGCTCTTCTGGAGTGATGCCCAATTAAAAATTGAAGATTTTTTGATCAGTTAGAAAAATTGGCAAAGATATAGCATCTGGTCTATAAGCAACTTTTATACCAGAGTAAAGTTAAACCTTTTCTGGAGTGTTGCATCAAGGATTTGCTTACCACAAAAAAAATTTATTTTATCAATGGACATAATTGCAGCATTGTGTTAATACCAGTAAAGTTGAGGAAAATTCAGTTGAAACACCAGGGAAACCCAGTTCAAATTCCACTGTTGCTCCTAGCGATCTTGGGAAAATCACTTAACCCTCCATTGCCTCAGGTACAAACTAAGTAGGCGGTTCTATAACTTGGTGCCTCCAGTTAGGTACACTGATGCCATATGCGGAGCACCTATTCTATAATGGAAGTATTCAAATCCAAGCGAAAAGCCTATTTTTTCAAAGCTGCCTTCAACTCCTAATTCCCACTCACCATAATGTTATCTTTGCAAGAAACTCCCCAACCCCTATATGTCCTGTGTCTGTCCAATTAGATTGTAAGCTCTTCTGAACATGAACCACCTATTGCGTGTTGATTGTACAGAGCTGCATACGCTTTTCAGCGCTATAGAAATGATAAATAGTAGTAGTAGTAGTAGCAGCAGCAGCAGTAGTGGTGTGCTTTAATGCAGTTATAGGGTATTAGCATAAACCTGATTTGGTGCACCTAAATTAAGGCACAACCATATGATAGGATGATGGCAAGCAGAAATGAGCGCACCTATGTGCACATGTAAAGAGCATAACTTAATAGTATTCTATATATTTGAGACATGCCCACATCCCTTTGCAGTTGTGCACTATAACACTTCCACACTACCCTATAGAATGATGCATAGAGAACATATACAGTATATACTATTGAATTTTTTGATTCAATTCGATTTTCCTGCCCAAATAAGTGTTTTGGGTTTTTTTAAACGTTCTGGCGAGTTTATTTTATAACCTTTCCACCCACCCCTCCCCCTTTTTCCCTCTCCAACCCCATGCCTGCGCTGTGCTGTAAACAAAATAAACAAAAAAGACTTTTCCTCTCTCTGATAGGTCCTAGCTCACACGTGCTGTCTAACACCAGCTCTGGCAGGATACACATTTCAAATCTGACATATTGTAATCACAAAATAGAAAATAAAATTATTTTTTTCTACCTTTCACTGCCATATCCAGCGTTTGTTTCTTTCCCACTGTCTACCATGGAGCATAGTGGGTGTGACAGAGGGCCCAGTGGACTTGTGTGCCTAGGGGCCCTTCAATGAATTAATCCTGCCTTGATGCCACCAGTGAAAAAAGTAACTGCATCAGGAGATAGAACTCGTTAGGGCTTTTTTTGGCAGCTAATATTTGACAAGAAGATATCGTGTGCTAATGTCTGCTTCATAAAGACTCTTCCAAAATTTCAGTTCATTTACCCCATCCCCTTTACAAAACCATAGCATGATTTTTAGTGCCAGCCATAGTGGTAACAGCTCTGACGCTCACAGAATTCCTATGAGCGTCGGAGCTGTTACTGCTGCAGCCAGTGCTAAAGGACATGCTACGGTTTTGTAAAACGGGGGGTGGGGTGGGGAGGAGGGAGTTTACTGTGTTAAGGACAGATTACGTGGGAAAAATGATTTTGACTTGTTCATTATAGACCAGTGGTTCCCAACCCTGTCCTGGAGGACCACCTGCCAATCAGGTTTTCAGGATAGCCCTAATGAATATGCATGGAGCAGATTTGCATGCCTGTCACCTCCATTATATGCAAATCTCTTTCATGCATATTCATTAGGGTTATCCCAAAAACCCGACTGGCTGATAGTCCTCCAGTACAGGGTTGAAAACTACTGTTATAGACTAACCTCATTTAGGCAGCGCTACAAAAAAGTGATTTAATGTCTAACAATACTTTCCTTATCTCTGGTCAAGATCAGTTAGTATATATATTAATCCTAACAGATTCTGTTCACTTCTTTTTCTTTGATGCAGTCTAACTTTATACGAGTATATATAAACTCATCCATTAAATTATCATTAAGAATTTTCTTTTTTCTTGCTAGTAAGTTTGTCTACAGAAAAATCATCTTTTCTTAAGAAACGTTGCTGGCCAATTGTTTAAACTTTCTAAACATTTGTTCAGCATGTGTGGTGGTTTTATCTGCATCATCAGATTGTCATCCGTACAGCAAACACATATTTTGATCTACTAGAATGCTCATGTTTCAGTCCCTGGAAAGTACACAATCGATTTTAAATTTTATACAAAACCACATCAAAACCTAATTTCAAGGCGAGAACAGCCAGTCTTCAGCCTATTTTAAATGCAGTATGAGGCTTTACGATGTCTTGCTGCAAAATGCTTTCTTGTAATTGGTTCATGTGGGCTGTTTTAACAGGTTTTGGATGCAGGAAGGATAAAAGAATATGATGAGCCATACATTTTACTGCAGAATAAAGAGAGTCTGTTTTACAAGATGGTGCAACAAGTGGGCATGGCTGAAGCAGCCTCCTTAATGGAAACAGCAAAGCAGGTAGGCATTTATATAAAGACGTATAATTAAGGTTGTTTCAGTCGTTCACGTCTAACAGCACTGCATTTTAATTCAGATGTTTACTTGGAGAAAAATATACAGTAGCAGCACTTAATCAGGTTTTGAATCCCAACTAGCCAAGGCCCAGGTCTTTTGACTGCTTCCTAAAGTGGGTAAAATAGTTGATTAGTTTCCAAAGGTTAGCCGGTCGATATTCAGCTGATGGTGGACAGTGTTGTTGTGTCCATTACTGGTGATCAAACCAGAAATTCCATGCCAGGCCCTTTGTGGGCTTTGATATTGAATTTCAGGCTTTTTAAAAAAAAATCTGTCTAGCGCAGGGATCTCGAAGTCCCTCCTTGAGGGCCGCAATACAGTCGGGTTTTCAGGATTTCCCCAATGAATATGCATGAGATGTATGTACATGCACTGCTTTCAATGCATATTCATTGGGGAAATCCTGAAAACCCGACTGGATTGCGGCCCTCAAGGAGGGACTTTGATATCCCTGGTCTAGCGCATGACCCAGTTAAGTTAATATTCAGACCTAGCCAGCCATGGGTTAGTGCAAAAAAACAGGACAATTATTTATGAGGTCCTATTTATGTGCTAAATCTGACCAATTAAATCTGAATATCGGGGCCTAACCAGACTCTACTCCTGGAATACTCCCGCCATAGCTGGCTTTAAATTTGGTGCTATCCAGTAATATTCAGTGAGGATGACTGGTTAAGTGCTGCTGAAAATGACTGGAAAGCTGTGACTGAGCATGTTAACTAGTCAGCAGCTATTTCCAGCTGATTAGCTCAATTTGAATATTGTATGTGTGTAATACTTTATATATAATGTTGAACATATATAAGAGGGAATGCAATAATGTTTCATATTTGGTAGACCTATGCAGTAGATATCTTGGGAGACACTTTGAGGGGAATTTTCGATATGACGTCCAAATCTGAGTTCAGACATTTTGCGGGACACTCACAAAAATCCAGTAGCAAACATGGAAAAAAAAAATCTATAATTTTATTTTGAAAACTGCCATTTCTCAGATGTGCTTGTCCTCGGTGCATCTATCTTTATGAACCATTTTTGAAAAAAACATGTCCAGATGAAAAACGCACAAAACAAGCCATTGGAATGTAGTACGGGCCAGAAGTTTTAGTAGATTGGTCATACTGACGTCCCAACAGAGCAGTGGGGCACTTTAAGGGTACTGTAGTGAACTTTACGTAAAAAGGCCCAGGTACTCATCTCATCTTAACCCCTTATGGTGAGCCCTCTAAAGCCCACCCAAAGCTAATTGACCCAACTGTACACCACATCAACAATAGCCCTTATCCTGCAGCCAGGGCAGGATTAATTTGTCGAGTGCCCCTAGGCACACAAGTACACTGGGCCCCCTGCCCCGTTCCACCCCACCATGCGCCTAGGCGGAAACAGGAAGCTGTGTCAGAGGGAAGCTTTGGGCAAGCAGCACCACTTGCACAATTACAGTTCCCATTGCCTTTCTTACCCACGTTGATTGCTTGTCTTACTTTCCATCAATGAGGGGGGTACATTGCCAAACAGGATGGGGCCCGCATTGCTGATTGGGGGGGGAGGCCCGTGTTGCCAATCGATGCTAGAGGGGTCCATCGCCGTTAGCAAAAAACAATGTTCATGCCCTCTGTCATCAGGCCCCCCTGACCATTTTGGGCCCTAGGCACGTGACTACTTGGCCTGTTGGTTAATCCTGCCCTGCCTGCAGCTGTCACCTATATGTAGGTATAGTGGGATTTGGAAGGCTCCACATAGTGCACTACATAAGTGTAATAATTAGAGTTGGGTATGGGTCTGAATCCCCATCTCTATGGTTGACTACACCGTCTACTAGGCTACTCCAAGAATCTGCTTGCTGCTATATTAGAACTGGCTATAACATCCGAGCTATCATGCAGGCAGGTATGTACCTTTTCATGCACATCTTTGTGGGGTGTGAAGGGGTCAATGATCACTGGAGGAGTGTAGGGAGTCATGTTTTCATTATCTGGTCAATTTGGGCACCTTTTTGGCACTTATTCATTGTTAAAACAGGTCTAGCCCCAAACGTCCAAATTGTGCTCTGGGCGTTATCTAAAATGTTCAATTTATTGTAAATAAAACTATCCAAATCATAAGCCCAGCCATGCCATGCCTCCGATATGCCTCTTTCAAATTTAGACGTACTGCAGACAACCACCGTAGAAATCCATCTAGAAAATAGGTTTTGAAAATAGCGAATTGGGAGGGTTTGACAACAAAAACCTCCATCTGCCCATTTATGCCACTTTATGGTTGTTTTTCTTCTTTAAAACATCGTTATGGTGGGAGAGAGTGGAGCTGATATCTAAGCCTATCTGAAGCATCTGAGCTGACCATAGGGCAATATTGCAGGAGTGGGAAGGGTGTCAGATCACCTGGGGATGATTTGGTTTATATACCTGAGATGGAGTTAGAGTGGGGAAAATATTTCAATTCAATTCAATGTCAATTCAAAGCGGTTTGCATGAGCTTCTGTAAAAGGTGTTACAATACAGAATCATTAATACCAGCATTTGATACCATTGACCATACTCTTTTAATACATAGGCTTCAGTCCATTGGTGTGACTGACCAAGTCCTGTGCTGGTTCAAATCTTACTTTGAAAACCGTTCCTCTATTGTCTCCTTTAATAATACTAATTCTAACAGTTTCTCATTACCCTATGGCATCCCTCAAGGTTCAATACTTTCACCAATTTTATTTAATATCTTTCTCGCTCCACTTATGACTTTATGTCAATCCATTGGTTTCTCGGTATTCGCCTATGCCGATGATATACAATTATTACATCCAATCGATCCCAATAATACACAGGAAATAGTAGCAATAAACAACAAACTGGATCAAATTCACCAATGATTGGATCTAACAAACTATCTTTAAATATTCAAAAAACCAACCTGATGCTCTCTCCATGGAAGGACTGCTGCACATTGCCTACTCCAATTTCTATTAAAGGCACTCCACTACAGATACATCAAAACATTAGGATCTTAGGTATAACATTTGACAATAGATGATCATACCACGACCACATAAGTAATGTGGTCAAATCTACTTTTTTCAGACTACGCCAAATTCGTTCTGTTGCCAAATTTTTATGCGCAAAATCTCTCAATATTCTAATACATTCGTTAGTCATTTCCAAACTTGATTACTGCAATGCCTTATTCAAAGGCTTGTCACAAAAAGAAATCCGACATCTTCAAATAGTTCAGAACGCCGCTATTAAAATTATTCACAAAGCAAAAAAATTTGACCACGTCACACCTTTACTTAAGGAATCACATTGGCTCCCTATTGCACACCGCATTTTATATAAAATTTGCTTACAAACTTTTAAAACTTTAATATTCCAAACCCTCGCTTTTATCTTTAAAGTTTTAATTCCATACACTACTTCAAGAACATTGAGATCTCAGGACCAACATTTATTGGCCATTCCCTCATTAAGAGTCAACAATACGAGACGCCTCACTATTTTCTCAGTGACTGCTCCCCAGTCTTGGAATGATCTCCCACTTTATTTAAGAAAAGAAAAGAACCTAGACAAATTCAAGACTCAACTTAAAAGTTTCCTTTTTATCGATGCTTTTAGCGAATAAATGATCCCTTTTACTTATTATTGCTTTATTTTTAAGTCCCTCTTCCCACCTAATGTTTTTACCTTTGTATTTTGAATTTGATATAGATTGTAACCATTAAAGAACTTTCCTATTGTTCCCATATCGTATTTAGAAATTAATATTTTATTTTGGTTGTGGTTTATTTTCAAAATATTGTTTGTTTATGTAATTTTCTATGTTTTTAAACATTTGTACTATTTTGTACATCGCCTAGAATGTAGATTAGGCGATTAATCAAACTATTTAATAAACTTGGAAACTTGGCATAATCAAGCAATCATCCTACTGATGTTACCGGCACATCGATTGTCCTACTTATATGTATATGTTCATACCAAATCAATCGTCCTACCTATCTCCACATCTAATATTAGGTTTACTGTTGTAGCTAAGTACACAATATTTACACACCTCCTAAGGAGTTTGGCCTATTCAACTAAATGTCATGAATAATAAAACCCTAAGCGCGCATATGCACTCCTACCTGCGTGTTCCGTGATCCGTAGCTGGCAGAATGTTAAAGAGTGCGGTGCGGGTGCGTGGATACGTTCGGAACTGACATCGAGGAGAGGAGGGGGCGGCAACCAAACTACGGAGCTAGGGGAGGGAAGGCCACAACCACTGCCGCTCCCTGGTCACACGGTCTTCTCCTTTGCCTCCACTCTCCCCTCTGGGTCAGAGCAACGTTGCAGCTCGCAGGAGCCGTGCTCTCTGCCCCCCCCCCCCCGGTGGCAAATCATCACTCCTTACCTCTGAATTTCAGTTCATTGGGCGGGTCGAGGATGAGGATTTGTTTATTCACTGCCATGGCGCTGGAGGCTGGTGGCGCTACCGCAGAGAAAGGGGGTGGGGTGGGGGGCGGCCAAAGGAAGGAGAGCAGGGCGTAGGCGGGGAACAGGAAGGAGGGAAAGAGATAGACAGATACACAGACAGCAGCCAAGGAGAGAGAGACAGAAAGACAGACAGTGGCCAAGGAGAGAGACAGAAAGATAGACAGACAGCAGCCAAGGAGAGAGAGACAGAGACAGAAAGACACACAGACATACGGACAGCAGCCAAGGAGAGAGAAAAAGAGACAGAAAGACAGACAGCGGCCAAGGAGATAGAGGCAGAAAGACACACAGACACAGCCAAGGAGAGAGAGAGAGAGACAGAAAGACAGACAGACAGCGGCCAAGGAGAGAGAGAGAAAGACAGCCAGCGGCAAATGAGAGAGAGAGACAGACACACAGACAGTGGCCAAGGAGAGAAAGAGACAGAAAGACAGACAGACAGCAGCCAAGGAGAGAGAGACAGAAAGACACACAGACAGAGACAGAAAGACAGACAGACAGCAGCCAAGGAGAGAGAAAAAGAGACAGAAAGACAGACACACAGAAAACGACCGAGGGAGACAGAAAGACAGACAGACAGCGGCCAAGAAAAGAGAGAGACAGAAAGACACACAGATAGTGGTCAAGGAGAGACACAGAAAGACAGACAGAGAGCGGCCAAGGAGAGAGAGAGACAGAAAGACAGACAGACACATCTATTCTAGCACCCGTTAATGTAATGGGCTTAAAGACTAGTTGTCTTTATACATTTACACCACTGAATGGAAGTAAGGAAGAGGTAGGATTAAGAAAGGATTGGACAATTTCCTGTTGGAAAAGGGGATAGAGGGGTATAGATAGAGGATTACTGCACAGGTCCTGGACCTGTTGGGCCGCCGCGTGAGCGGACTGCTGGGCACGATGGACCTCGGGTCTGACCCGGCAGAGGCATTGCTTATGTTCTTATGTTCTTATGTAGGGAACTACAGGCTGGTAAGTCTGACTTCTGTAGTAAATCTAACTAGTCTAGATCTAGTTAGATCTGATGCCATGCCCTGCTTTAGTGGCATTCCCCTGGGTTCAGTACTGTCTCCCAACACTTTTTGCTTCTTCTTTTTGGGCAGACTGAATGGACTATTCGAGTCTTTATCTGCCGTCATCTAATATGTATGTTACTATGTATCTGTATTGTGTTTTATTTTATCTTTCAAGTATTATCTTCCTCAGTCTAGTTTTCTGGGCTTCAGCCCTTGGTCTATTTATATCCTATCATGTTCTTCCAATTGAGGTCCTGATTGGGGGAGAGGGAGGAGGGGCTAGCTTAGCAGGGTTTAAAAAAGGCTTGGCTAATTTCCTAAAGGAAAGTCCATAAGCCATTATGAAGATGTACTTGGGAAAATCCACTGCTTATTTCTAAGATAAGCAGCAAAAAATCTGTCTTACTCTTTTGATATCTTACCAGGTACTTGTGACCTAGAATGGCCACTGTTAGAAATAGGATACTGGGCTTGATGGACCTTTAGTCTGTCCCAATATAGCAACTCTTATGTTTTTAATCTTCTTCAGCTTCTTTTTACATTGTAGCTTTATGTTTGTTTATGAAAAAAAAAAAAAAAGCTTGATATACTGCTCAGCTTTCTCAGACCAAGGTGGTTTACAAAGTAAAATACATAAAATATTAGAAGAAAATAACTTTATTTCATTATCTCCCTCAACTACATAAAAAGCTTGTCACAGAAGCTTGAAAATGTGTCTTCACAAATATTCATTCATAAATGAAAAGTACATAATCAGACATCACAGTCTGACTGTGCCCCCATATTATATATTATAAAAGTATATTAGAGCATATTCAGGAAAGTGTGATTTTTTTTTTTAAGATCTAGTTCCTGTCATGTGTCAGTGTTGAAAAGAGAATAAATTTTTTTCCACTTTATAAAAACACACACACACAAACAAAACTTTTTGTGTTTATCTTTTTTTTTTTTTTTAATATAATGACTCCGTTTGATGTTCTTTTTTATTCACCCAAGCATATTTCCAGATAAGGGTGCACAAGTCTTAACATTTTTTCATTTTGTTATGCACATCTGTCAAGGAATGGAGATACGATACAGGTCCTAACAACTAGCAATTGTGGAAAAGTGAAACTTGACAGTAATTCATTTCTTTTTATATTCTGATTATACACTTATCAGGAAAGCTGTATCTTGTCTGGTGCAGCTAGAAATTGGTAGAATTCAGGAATTCAAAGGCATAGGCACAGAACTCTCCTATTTGGTATCATCTTACATTTGTGAGAAGTTGCGTGGTGGAGCCATTGTTCAAGCTTTTACTTCTTTCATTATTTTGGTGCGCTATCCACAGATCGCATTTCTATGAGCCCTATAAAGGCTTTGCAGCACAAATTAAACACCGGGACATTTCATACATATACTTTGGAGTTTCAATGCTTGTCAATCACAGTTTGTGAAATATGGGGATTACAACCTTACAGTAACATCCAAATCCATTGTGCTCATTTTATGTGAGAAAATGAGAAACCCTTACACTGACGCTAGATTTCTCAGTTTCTTTGTCACCCTGTTTTTAATTTATCTCCGTGTTTCGAGCCAGTAAAATGATTTCAGTTATCACTTCAATTGTAGTGATAACTTAGATCAACTTGCACTATCAGGACTAGAGCAGATCCTCTGGCCTATAGGCTCAGACAGGCCTCAGGGTGAAGATAGAAGGAGCAAGCATGCAAGGTCTCAAAAGAAGTGAGCTTCATTTCAGTAAAATCAGTTCACCTGGCAAGATCTAGTGTATCTGTTTTCTGAGGCAAACTTCCATTCACTCCCATTGTCTATGTGTCTGTCTTAAATATGAGTTATAGAAATGTTCCTTAAAGGATAATATTGTGAAGAGCCCCACCTAGTTTTGGGTAGCAGAGAAGTATATAAATGGCAATATTACAGCCATTTATGCATATAAGTAGCATCTAAAAGTACACAAGACAAGCATTTACACCAGCCATAGGGCTAGTAACTGGTGTAAGTGATTGTGCCATTTGCACTAGTATTCTATGAAAAAAAGTAGTTGTCTTTATTGTGCTAAACAGAATGAGCATGAAACAGGCAGGGGTGTAGCCAGAGGTTGATGTTAGGGGATGCCCAGGGGCGAATTGAAGGGGCCAAGCATTTCTGAATCTGCCTTCTCTCTGTTGTCACCACTGGAACCCTGCACATGCTTTCTGAGAAGGGAAGCAAGCAGGCTACTCCAGCCTCTGACGCCAGCAAATATATGAACTGAGCATGTGCGGAAGTGCTGGCATCGGTGGCTAGAGCACCCTTACGACTTCCTGCTGCTCAGGCAACAAGAGAAGGACTCCGGCAGTGAAACTTTGACTGGCGGGTCTTGAGCACCCCTGCCAACTATATATTGGCTACCACAATTTTGGAGGGGGCCTGAGTCCAGTGTAAGGAGGTCAGGCCTCCTGCTAGCTTTTCGCCACTGGACATAGGCACCTGTATACCCTCTTATCCTATAAACCCTGTTACAGGATTAGCCTTTAGCCATGCATTTTATATGTTAGAATCCTTTATTACATGTTTCAGTTAATTAACATAAAATATGCTAATCTTTTTTATTTTTCCCTCTCTAGCTATATTTTCGGAAGAATTACCCAGAAGTTGTTTCTAACAATCAGCTTGGTACAGACACTTCAAAAGACATTTCCACACCATATATTATTTTTGAGACTGCACTATGATTCCAAAAGGGAAGAAAAGCAAACAAGATCTACCAGCATTTTGATGGTTTGTTGCAGTATACGACTGGGTTATATTTTCTTAATATAGAAAAAACATTGTATAGTATAATTTTTCTTCTGTGCAAATTTCACTCGTGGAGAAAAATCCAATTGTAATTTTTTATTTGCCAGTTGTTTTTAAAATGTTTGAGTTTAATTTTTATTTTAAAAGAATCTTAATGAGAGAAAAATGAAACGCTATTTCATTTTAGGAAGTGTTATATGGCATGCCTTAGTTTCTTATAGAAGGATTTTAATAGATATCTACTGTATAGTAGACTTTGTTTTGTATGCATGTGCCACAAACAGTGTATTTCCAACATCTTTTAAGATTTTCCAGATAAAGCACAAATAATATAAAGCCTGCAGTTCTAAAATGTGAACAGCAGCAGCTCCAACTGTCTTCTGAAACTCCCACCCCAGCACCCAGTCCCGGGCTCAGTGGATCATGGTAGGCCTAGCTCAGTACCCTGTTATCTGTAGCAGCTAGGACTCTGCCCAACTGTTTCCATCACGTATATGAACTGATCTGTGTCTAATGAAAAGCTGTCAGTGTCTGAATGTATATTATTGTCCATGTATAAATCTTTTTACAGGGGGCATTAAGAAATAAGAGCAAACCTAGGAACTCTTTTCCAAACTGCAGTAGAAAGTGGCCTTTGTGCATCCTTACATGAGTTATATCTATGTGCTATGGCCATTTTTACCGTTGAAATAAAATGGCTGATCTTTCTATTTTCCATATTCATGGCCACTAGCTAATTTTCCCATTAGCACGTGAGCTCCTAACATTACCTGTTTTTTGGGCTCTAGGGAATCGCGTGCTAAACCTACGCTAATCAGTTAATGCACAGCAGTGCCCACACGCAGAACAAACCCACTCTCTGCCCCCAGACCTGCCCCAATGCTAAAAATAAAAAATCAATTTTATTTTTCAGCGCCTGGATAGCATATATATATATATATCCAAACATTACCACAGAATACCTTAGGGCTCCTTTTACTAAGGTGCACTAGCGTTTTTAGCGCACGCAACAAGATTAGCGTGCACTATAGCGCACGCTAGCTGAAAAATTACCACCTGCTTTAAAGGAGGCGGTAGCGGCTAGCACACATGGCATTTTAGCGCGTGCTAAAACCGCTAGCGAGCCTTTGTAAAAGGAGCCCATAGTGTGCCCTGTGGTAAGCCATTTTTTGCTGCAGTTACCTTAGCCAATTTTTGTGGTTTTGACGACATTTTTATGGTAAAAAGGGCTTGCAGATGCCTAAAAATTGATTTTTTTTGTGAAATATCATTATTTTTTTTTAAAAAAATCAAACTTCTGGCTTATGGACAGTGTGGCAAGTGAATCTTCTCGTCAATCTGGCAACGACGCTAATGAATGAATGTCGGAACCAGTTTGTTTACATAAAGGCAGTATCATATGGAATCCGTACATATCAAATTTAGAACTGTAGACTATCCCAATCAAAATTGATAGGATTTTAAAGTTATGGGACAAATATGTCCCTTGGTCCTGAAAGGGTTAATCATGTTAGTGCTTACTGCAGCTTTGAAATAATACAGAGCAGCCACTGAAATTGAAATTTCTGTTAAAAATCTTAACCAAGTCAGAGGGCTCTTTTACAATGTTGTCTGGCTGATGTATGTTCTTAAACAACGCGGACAAATAATATTTCTAAAATTTTCATTGCCATGATTTTTTTTTAAGGAAAGGGCAGTAAATTTGATTTTGTTTTATGTGTCTGTATATAGTGAACAAAGCCTTTCACATACTGAAGAGTTTGCATGGATGACTCAGAGATCTACAAAATATTCATGTTTTAATAAGAGGTTGGGTGATTCCATATCATTTCAGGATTTTTTTAACCAAGCAGTTATAAGTAACATCAAATAGGTGTGAAAGCAGCATTGAGCAACTCAAGATTAACATTTTGGTATTGTGACAAATGTTAAAAGGCACTTAGTTTTGAATCTTATGCTCTTTACCAGTTTTTTGATCATGTTTTTCATTTCAGATAGATGTGAACATTTAGATATTCTTCCTGAAACCCAAATGATGAAGTGTAAAAAGAAAATAAAAGATTTGAAAAGATAACTACAAGAATATGCAATGTGACTGAACTCAAAAGCTTTTTTATATGCGATTGGCTCAGTCTCTGTTGCAGTTCAATATGGAGGATCTGGATTTGATTTCTGGGTAGGACTTTGCTAAGCTGAAGATTCTGTGACAACAGTTACTAGATGGGAGCAGCAGAACAGGAAAGAGAGAGAGAAGCCTGACCATTGTACAACAGTGACATCCAGTGGTTGGAGTTAGGGCTCACAATTGCCCATTTTCAGAGGGGAGTGTGAAATGTGGCCTCTAGCTGAGAATTATCATTGCAGTGAGTGGGCTGAGGGAACTTAGATGAAATATGAAATAGGGAAAAGATCCCATGAACTTGCAAATAAAGGCTTGTGTCACCAGATCTTAGCTCTGGTTCTGATTCAGACCCTGTCAGTGTGGGAAACTGCAAGGGCAAAACAAGTTTATTTATAAACAATAGCTGGAGATAGCTTATCCCTTCTGGTGTCACATAAATATGAAGAATGTCTTATGTGTAACTATAGACTACATACTCTAGGACAGGGGTCTCAAAGTCCCTCCTTGAGGGCCGCAATCCAGTTGGGTTTTTGGGATTTCCTCAATGAATATACATGAGCTCTATGTGCATGGATTGCTTTCAATGCATATTCATTGGGGAAATCCAGAAAACCCGACTGGATTGCGGCCCTCAAGAGGGACTTTGAGATCCCTGCTCTTGGACTTTTGAAGAAGATATAGGCATGGATGTTTGGAAGGACACTTTTTCCTTAGTATTCCAACTAAAAATCTATAGTGCAAAACCAATTCATTAACTGTGCTGCTTTACTCTCTAAGGGGCCTAATGAGGAAGGGGGCATGGAACTGGTAGATAAAGCACACTTTCCCGTAGCAGGTGTTATCTGAGGACAGCAGGCCGATATTCTCTTATGGATCCCGGTACAGATGCCATCACTGTAAAAAAATTCTTGTTGTTCCTGTTCTTCGGTTGTACCCTTTCTAATAAAAATGATTACCAAATAAAAAAAAAATTCTTAGTCTTGAAACTACCCATACCATGCATTCGCTGGTGCCTTCCCACTCAACATCGGCTCATGGGACCATCAATTCAGTAAAGAAGGTAAGAAACCAACTAGGGGAGGTGGGAGGGTTGTGAGAATATCTGCCTACTGTTTTCAGATAACACCTGTTACAGGTAAGTAACTGTGCTTTATCCCAGGACAAGAAGGCAGTATATTCTCACATGTGGGACTCCCTAGCTGCCGGATCATAATTCTGAGCTTGACGAAATCAAAAAATGGTTGGAGGGAAGTTAGTATCTAAATGGAGAATACATTTTGCAGAACTGCTTGGCCAAACTGACTCTTCCATCTGGAATGATTCTTCAAACAGTAGTGGGATGTGAAGGTATGAATTGAGGACCAAGTGGCTGCTTTACATATGTCCTCAATGGGGTTGTAATGTAGATGGGCTACTGAAGTTCTCATTGCTCTTACTTTATATACAGTGACATGACCCTCCAGTGTCAGCCCAGCCCAAGCATAGTAGAAGGAGATATAGTCAGATAGCCATGTGGAGATAGTTCTCTTGGTGACAGGGGCTCCAAGTCTATTAGGATCGAAGGACAAGAACAGTTGAATAGAAGTTCTATGAGGCTTAGTCTGATCTAAGTAATAATCAAAAACACATTTACAGTCTAATGTGTGGCAAGCAGCTTCACTTGGATGAGAGTGTGGTCTTGGAAAGAAGACAGGAAGAACTATGGACTGGTTCAGATGAAATTCCGAGATGACCTTTGGGAGGAACTTCAGATCAGCACGAAGAACTACCCTATCGTGGTAGAATGTTATATAAGATGGACCCGATACATGTGCTTGAAGTTCACTTAGTGGACAGGTAGATGTCATGTAGACTAAGAATATTACTTTCCGAGTAAGATGTTTGAAAGAAGAATATTCAAGTGGTTAAAAGGGTGGAGCACCTAGCAATACACACAGCATATAGAATACCATCATTGATGTGGTAGAAGTGGTCATGCCTAAATTTTGGTACACCAGATCAGATTAGTGTTAGTATTTTTAATGGGTTAGGTATGTCCTAATGCCATTATAGACCAGGTGCTAAATGCACCCCTTTCTGGCACCTTAATTTAAGAACTTTATACAATTGCCACCCTAGAGCTGAACAATTTGAATGGCCAGAGTTGGTCTATCAGATTGGCCAGTGAAATATTTTCAGAGAACAGTCTCAGAACATAAAATTGTATAAATGTTTCAGTCAGGCTGTGTCTGAATAGAAATGTGTGAAATGATTAAATTATTTATGATGTATTTTTCTTAAAGGAATTTAAATGTGATCATTTTGAAAGCAGCCATTTTCCCTTTCCCAACTTGCTTCAAAATTGTGATAAAATTCCCAGTAGGGCAAATAAAAACATATTTTGTCCTTAAATCTACTTTAATTTTTTATATATAAGCATAAAAACATGCAAAACATTTATTTTTTGGAAACAACTGGGATTTAATTATGCTACACTGATTGTAATCTTGAGGATTTTCAACAATTCCTACAAATAAACAGAATTGTATATTTGCAAAAATGGGCATGTGATTGCTTTACAATTTATGTACTGTATAGCCAAACAAAAGTTGATCAGATATTTGTTAAATTTCTCTTGACATTTGAATTGAAAAGGTATACATAGAGCTGCAAATTTTAGTTGTTGAATAAATACTTGCTTAAAATCTTGTTTATATATAAATGTTGTTTAATGAATCTTTTTTCAGGGTCACTGTTTTCAGATAGTTAACTTGAAAACATTGTATACTAGTCTGTGCTGTATCGTATTTAAATTTAGCATATATATTTTTTTACTCAATATTTGATTTCAGTCAGTATACATGCAGCTCCTTAGTATTAAAAGATATGATAACATAAGCACTTTTTAAATCGATCTTAGAGTATTTTCTTCCAAATCACACTAGGAGGGTTCTTCAATAAAGTATCCACCACAGTAAACATATGATCCACCCCCTAACCACACCTACTTTCTGATAGGCACCTTGGAGCAAGCTGGTAGGTGCCTATCATCCAATTAAGTGCAATTTATGTCAGTTATGAGGTGCTGATTTTTAATTATTGGTGCTAGGTGCGCCAATCTGGGCCATAGTTTCTTTTATAGAACACTAGCCTAATCAACCTAAATGCACCTACATTTAGCCACATCATCTTACACCAAGGGCTCCTTTTATCAAGGTGCGGTAGGCGGTTAACGCGCGGAATATCGCGCGTTCAAACCGCCTGCCGCACTAGTCACTAACGCCTCCATTGCCGAGGCGTTAGTTTTTAGGCTTGCCGTGTGAGTTAGCGCGTGATGAAATGTCCGACGCACTAACCCCCGTAGCGCGCCTTGATAAAAGGAGCCCCAAGTCTACAGCTGCTATAAATGTTAGTGCTTAAATGCTGCTCTTCATGCGTAATTGTTGGCTCTGCTCTACCCCACTAAGCAGCCTCCTTACATTTACATGATAAAGCATTTGTGTGTATCTTATAAGATACTCCTAAGCATACAGCTTGCCCATACACATGTAGGTATGCATATATACACATATGTGCTGGTATTCTATGAAAATATCTATGTAGTTGGTACTGTCTTATAGAATTAGTGGAACAACTATGATAGCTGGCCACATGGATCTTTTCCCCACAAGGTTTATTAAATGAATTTACAAAATATGTTTTTTACCTCTTTTTACTCTTTATAAAAAAAAAACTAGTCTTTAAGCCCGTTACATTAATGGGTGCTAGAATAGATGTGTCTGTCTGTCTGTGTTTATTTATCTCTCCTTGGCCGCTGTCTGTATCCTTCTGTCTCCCCCCCCCCCCCGAGCAAAGCTGTCTGTCCCCAGCACACCTCCCCCCCAAAGCAGCCCCCTTTCCGTCTTCCTATCTCTCCATGGCCCCTTCTGTCTTCCCCCCCAGAGCAAAGCTGTTTGCCCCAAGCACACTCCTCCCCCTAAAGCAGCCCCCTTTCCCTCTCCCTGTCTCTCCAGGGCCCCTTCTGTCTTCCCCCTCAGAGCAAAGCTGTCTGTCCCCAGCACACCTCCCCCCAAAGCAGCCCCCTTTCCCTCTCCCTATCTCTCCATGGCCCCTTCTGTCTCCTCCCAGAGCAAAGCTGTCTGTCCCCAGCACACCTCCCCTCCAAAGCAGCCCCCTTTCCCTCTCCCTATCCATGGCCCCTTCTGTCTCCCCCCCAGCACACCCCTCCCCCCCAAAGCAGCCCCCTTTCCCTTTTCCTCTCCCCCTGGCTCCCCTTCTTACCCTCCCTCCATCCCGGCGTCTTCTGGCCTGCTCCTCTTCAAAGCAGCCTACGATCATGGTGGCCGGCTTTAGCGAACCTAGCAGGCCGCTCTCCAACTCGGTAGCACGTTCCCTCTGACGCGATCCCGTGCATCAGAGGGAGCGTGCTATTGAGGTTGGAGAGCGGCCTGCGAGGTTCTTTAAAGCTGGCCACAATCACAGGCTGCTCTGAAGAGGAGGATCAACGGTGGCGGCGGCAGCGGTGAGTGAGGGCGGGAGGTGTGTTCCCTGCCGAGGACACGGGCAGGGAGAGAGCACAGTCGCGCGCCTTCAGCCACCACACACGCCTCCAACCCCTGCAAGCGCCGTGAGGTGTCAAATAGAATACTGCCACAGAAGCATACCTCACGGTGCCAGGAATCACGAATTTTCAAGAGCGCATGAGCGCTCTAGGGTTTTATTATTTTAGATATGTAATGTTGAACTGTTACAGGATGGCAAAGGAGAGATGGTATATACCAAAATAAGGGAACTTTCAGAGTTCAGTAGCCAAATTACATTAAGAAAGACAGAAACATGATGGCAGATAAAGGCCATTTAAATGGCCCATCTAGCCTGTCCATCCACAGTAACCAGTATTTATAATTCTGAAGGAAAGTTAAAACCTGGTGATTTTGTCAAGATTTTCCATGAGATAATTAGGAATAGTATGACAAGTATCAGGAATAGGATTTAGAAAATAAAGAATTGACTTTGGAGAATATTAAGGGGAAATGGATCTAGAGGTTGATGTAGGTATTGGGTGGGTAAGACTGTGTTATTGAGATTGTTTGTTTTTGTTGTTTGAATATTGTATTGCGACTGGCTTTTGTCTTTATTTTGTAGAAATGAAAATGGGGGGAAAAAAATATCTGGATAGGATGATGACCACACAAGCACTATTCCCCAGATTCTATACATGGCTTCCAAATTTGAATCAATATAAACAAGAAGCAGACCACACACAATGTGGATAGCAGACAATTTATTGAAGAATAGATAAGTTAAACATTTGCGCAACATGGTCACACTTCACTGAAAACCAGGCTACATCAGGGGCTTATAGCTAGAGGGAACTATTGAAAGGCACTTCCCTCTAGAGCAGCAGTCTCAAACTCAAACCCTTTGCAGGGCCACATTTTGGATTTGTAGGTACTTAGAGGGCCTCAGAAAAAAAATAGTTAATGTCTTATTAAAGAAATGACAATTTTGCATGAGGTAAAACTATAAATCTTTCCTTTTGGCTAAGTCTTAATAATAATATTGTAATTTTTACCTAAAAAGACATATGATCAAGAAATTGTTTTATTTTACTTTTCTGATTATGACAAACATACCGAGGGCCTCAAAATTGTACCTGGTGGACCGCATGTGGCCCCAGGGCCGCGAGTTTGAGACCCCTGCTCTAGAGTTAGCAAAGCTTGGCAAAATAGCCACACTACTGTAATCACAGCAAGGATCCACACATGGACTGAGTGATTTTCGGTCCAGGAATAAGCTATAGTAAATGAATCACATAGCTCAAAATGGGCAAAAATGGACTGAGTGAGTTTTGGAACAATGCTCTTCAATTGCCTATTAACAATCAATTATTGATATTAATTGGCTCTAATTTGGATTGGTATGTGAATCTGACTGCGTGCAATTTTATAAAGATGCTCATCCAAATCCTCTTGCATGCAACCTAAAATGGGGCATGGTTACAGGACGGTCAGTGGCATTCCAAAGAATTATGTGCAGTATTATAGAAATTGGGGGCTGTGCGCCCAAGTTGCACACTAAGATTTAAACCAGTTTCAGCCAAAATGGGCACCAGACTACACACTAAGCATATTCTATAAAGGGCATTCAACCCAGAGCGACCTTTATAGAATAATGCTGAGCACAAATTTTCCCTGGTGCTGTTTACTAAGTCTGGTCCTATCTGTTTAGGCCTGAATATCACCACTTTCAATCATTTGAAAGCTCGCTGTCACTATTTCCCTACCATCTCCCCTTATCATATGGATGGTATCAGTTATTCAGGTAGAGTTTTGGCCTGATAAAGGCTGAAAATCCATGGATAAGTCAGTCATGTATTCACTGACTGCCAGGATGAATCTCTTTATAAAGGCAGTTAATAAAGCCAAATAAATAAACATATAATACCTTTGAATGAATATTGGGCCATATATTTATTTTTTCTTTATTTAAAAAATTCTTAAATACCACAAATCTAAGCAGATTACTATATACATAAGTAGAATAGTTATAACATTAAAACATACTACTCTTCAAGACACAGTATTCAAAAACCTGAACAATATGTAAAATTTTTGTTTTAATTCATAAAAATGCCTGAGGAAACAGATGTGCTTTTAAAAGCTTTCTAAATAAACTCAAGGACTCAAACTTTCTCAGTTCTTTGGGAAGGGAGTTCAATAACAGGCCCCGTGACCATAAAGATCAAGTCCCTATACATCTCCAATCTAATTTGCTTAAAACCTGGAACATCAAATATGTTTATATTCATTTTGGTGTGTCCCGCCTCCTTTAATTTGTGTTGACTTGAGGAACAAGGCTCACCACCCCATTTTTGTGAATCAGTTCATGTGCAAAGGCTAAATGTACACCCTGAAATGGTACATACTGGAGTAGATAAATACCACGGATGTTCTAAAATTACCCCCTCCCCTTTTTTACAAAACCGCACAAGAGGTTTTTAGCCCTGGCTGGCGCGCTGAATGCACTGCTCTGATAGTCATAGAGTTCCTACGAGCATCAGAGCAGCGCAGGGCATTCTGCACGCAGGCTGGCACTAAAAACCTCTGCTGTGATGTTGTAAAAGTATGGGCGGTAAGTGTGTAATTCGATAGGCTTGATTGATGATGGGTTGCACATCCATGGTCTTTCATTTTGGATATTTCCTCAGGAGAACTATACATATACATTTACATATGTTATTTGAGGTGCACAATATTAGAGCTAAAAAAAAAGCTCAGACATTTTGAATTTTCAAAAGTGTATGCAAGCATTAACCCTGCTTCCAGAAAAGCCTCCTTGAATAGGTAAGCCTGTGCACATATAATTTTGGTAAAGCAGTGCTTTCTTGCTCAAATAGCTTTGGAAATTTCCCCCTGTATTTTTTTTTAACTTACAGTCAATAAAACGATGCTTAATGTTCCTGAAAAATACCTATCACAGCAGCCGTGTAGTAAAATAATCCATCAGCCTTTTCATCATTCAAGACATACATTCAAATCTATCAGAGGTTACAAGGAAAGAGGGGCAAATGGTCTGAAAATTATGCCTAGAGAGCATTTAAAACTACGATTTAGTTTGGCATAGACCTACCAATCTGCTCAGTACAAACCCAGGACCCACTGGGGTGTTTGGTACAGCTGTGTCAGCAAACACCTGCTCCTAATATAGCATATCTACTTTCATTCAATGCAATCTTTTGCTTCTCTGTGCCCTAATTAGATTTACAGTGCTACCAAAAGGTGACAATATATGTATATATTTTGTTTAATTGTATTACCCAGCAGCTCAATGTGAGATCAAAGTTTGTGTTATTATATCCTGTTTATGTGCTATATCACTAGTTCCCAAACCTGTCCCCAGCCAGTCAGGTTTTTAGGATGTTCACAATGAATATTCATGAGAGAGATCTGCATGCAGTGGAGGCCGTACATGCAAATCTCTCTCATAAATATTCATTGTGGATATCCTGAAAACCTAACTGGTTGGGGACCCTCTAGGACCAGTTTACGAAGCACTGTACGATACCCCTAATTCTATATATTGCTCTCAAAATTGTGCATGCAATTTATTTGCTTATCCCCCCCCCCCTTTTTTTTTTTTTTTAACAAAACTATGAAAGCAGTTTTTAGCGCAGGCCAGCACATTGAATGCTCTGCACTGCTCCTGACGCTCAGAGTTCCTATGAGTGTCGGGAACAGCACAGAGCACTCAGCGCGCCGGCCTGTGCTAAAAACCACTTTTGCAGTTTTGTAAAAGGCGGGGATTAATTAGCCAATTAGCACTGATAATTTGGTGCTAACACTCGGGGCTCCTTTTACGAAGGTGCACTAGCGTTTGTAGCGCACGCATCGGATTAGCTGAAAAACTACCACCTGCTCAAGAGGAGGCGTAGTGGCTAGCGCGCGCTATGGCCCTAACGCGCCTTCGTAAAAGGAGCCCTCATTCCTAACTGGCAATAATTGGAATTTACACACACATCCTTATAGTTGCTCTTCTAGAACGATGCGCATGTCAATTTTTCCACGTGGCTGTGACAAGAGGGCTTGCGTGCATCAGGAGCATTTCTAGGATTTGGGCACAGTTATAGAATTCAGTTGATCCACACTTAATTTAGGCATGGGAATTTATACCAGAGCTCAATTGGTATAGATCCTCTCACCCAAAATTGGGCACAGATCCTTGCGCTAAGTGATATTCTATAAATGTCACTCAGCTTTGAGCCACACAACAATGATTACTGTATAGTAACTGTGATTCTATTACAAAATTATTCTGAAAGTTACTGTGCCAAAAGTGGGAGAACACTGATGAGTGCAGTAGAGAGAAAGCCTCAAAAACACCATGTAGCACATTTCACTAACATTGTGACAAGTAGCCTTAATACTACGGTATCATAAATCACTTAAACTGGTTGAAACTAGATTGTTTAAAGAACAGGCATATACCGTATATCTTTTTTTAATCTTTATTAAGTTTTCAAAGCTAACAAAAAGTGCAAAACAATATACGTACATATATTAATAATCATAATAATCACAATACAGAAAGAATGAAACCCTCTCTCCCTTCCAGCATTTTCAGTCAGGGAATAAAACCAAACAAAAGAGATATCACCCCCCCTCCCACCCTCCCCTGGATGTGTGTGCTAAAACAACAGAAAATAAAGATAAAAAAAACAACTGTAACGAAGCCACAAAAGTCGTCATTGGACCCCAAACTAATTTGAATAACTTATTATGCCCCAGCATGTCAGCGTTCATCTTCTCATACTTACAACATAAGCATAAATTCGCCCACCAAAAAAGTAAAACTAAGGTGATCCCAATTTTTCCAATTGCGCGTAACCATTTGCATGGCTATCCCAGTCATAAGGAAAAGCCGACATTTATATCTGTCCAATGGGAGTTTAAGATGCAATATCATCCCACATATGACTACATCATATGTCAATGGAATCGATGACTCCAGTATGGTATTAATCTGGTCCCATATTGAACTCCAAAAGTTTAGTGTCAAAGGACAATAGAACAACAAATGATCCAGTGTCCCTATGTCTAGATGACAGTGCCAGCATCTATTAGATTTAGAACTATCTAATTTCTGCAAATGAACAGGGGTCCAGAAACTTCTATGTAACAAAAAAAACCCAACATGTTTGTCTCATAGATGCTGACGCTGTACATATATACCATATATCTTTAATTAGAGAGCAAACCAGTCTCATTTTTTGAAGAAAAAATTCTCTATAGTGATCAAGTTTCAAGTTTATTAGGTTTTTATATACCGCCTATCAAGGTTATCTAAGCGGTTTTACAATCAGGTACTCAAACATTTTCCCTATCTGTTCCGGTGGGCTCACAATCTATCTAACGTACCTGGGGCTATGGAGGACTGAGTGATTTGCCCAGGGTCACTCATTCCGGTCAAGCTCAAGAGCCCTCAGAAGCTGCACTCTTAAGTACACAAAGGGCTAGATTCACTAAGCCCACCGATCAAGTTCCAACCACTTAGCGACCCCTTTGCAACCTGATTTCCCTCTGATCCGATTAACTAACCTCTGTCCCGATCATCCTCCTATCCATGCATGCAAATGAGGGGGAACGGCATTCAAATGTAGGCAGGCAGCAATTCACTAAAAAAAAAAAACAACTGCAACACCAACTGGCCTGGCTGATCAACAAACAAGCGATTGCTGGGGACTAATTGTTCAGTGGTTTCCGACTGAATCTTCTGTTTTCTGCCGCGATTCTCCAGCTCTCTTGTCATCCTGCTCTCTTCTGCTCTGACTCTCTGCCCCGAATCTCCTGCGCTTTCTGTCCCCAACTCTCCTGCTCTCTGCCCCAAGTGCTGCCCTGCTTCTGCCCCAGCCTTCCACCGCAGTGCGAGACAATGTTTTAGGGTCAAACAATTTTTATTGATGCAAACAACATCAAATACAACATAAGGGCACCCCAAGGTGCATAATACAACAATAATGCATCAAATAAAATAAAATAAGAAGTATGTATATCTAAAACATAACAGCAAATTAACACAGATTCTTATTAACTTAAAATAAGAAAAGGAAAAATAAAACATTCAATCCTCCCTCCCCACCAAATCCCCACCTTTTCTATACTTGATAATATGTTCGAACCTATTCAATACCCACCACCTCCCCTCTCCAAACACTCCCCCCCCCCCATGGTACTCTTTATTTCACCTAACTAGAACACACCAATACAATCTAGGACACCCATCTTAAGACCGCACTACGGCCTTTGGGATGTAAGGTTTGCAGATAAGGCTCCCATATATGCATGAACAACATCTTTCGCTTGTTAGGCCTTCCAGCATCTCTCGCCTCCCAGCTGGCCAACTGATGTAACTGATTCCACCAATGCCAAACCTTCGGGGGATCAGGGACTGTCCAATATTGAAGAATACACTCATCTTCCTACAAAGCACCCGATGCCCCCTAGGCAAATGACTAAAAACCTCTGGCAAATCCAAAATAAAATGGGTCGAAAAACTACATAATGATCTTCCGATTATTTTTGACGTATAAGATATTATTCGTTTCCAAACATTTTGTATAATGGGACAAGTCCAAAATGCATGTCCCAAGGTATGATCCCCTATCCCACATTTATGACACAATGGTGTAGGGCAGGGAGACTTTGAGACCCCTGGTGTAAGGAGACCTCCACTATAATATAATTGTGTGCGAGTGTAATAAGTACGTAAGATCACCCTATAATACATTTCTCTTAACCATGCACACGGGGTCACCCCATGTGTCGCCCCTAAGGTTCGGGCTATATCCCAATGTTCCAAATTAAGTTGTAGTTCTCTTTCCCATTTACCCCTAATATTCCTGTAGTCCTTTCCAGGTTGCAACTTTTGCAAACTAGCATGTATACAAGATACCGAAAGAGACACACCCTCCTCCTGAGTAAACAACTCCCGTAATTTAGCCCCCATATGCAATCGCAATTGTGCTCTGTTGAGGGATCCCATATAGTGCTCCACTTGAAAACACACAAACTGTGCACCCCAGGTCTTCCCCACCTTAGCTAACAATTCTGCACGGGTCAACAGCTCCCTTTCATCCCCCAATATATGTTCCAAACTTAAAACTCCTCATGCTCCCCATAACCGATACTCTCTAGAGTCCCTTCCCGGAGGAAAGGCCGGATTACCTTGCAAAGGCAAAAGATCTGAAACCGACGGATCACCTCCCAAGGCATGCACAAGCCATCGCCATGCCACTTGTAATGTATTAAATAATAAACTTGAACAAATAGAAGAGGGCAATGCCCTTCGGGAACTATGAAGTAACACAAACACATTACAAGGAGCAAAAAACACCCGTTCCATCTGAAGAGGGGTGTAAATGTTGGTCATATTCACCCAATCTCCCAAATGGCGAAGCAGACATGCATAATTATGAATTCACATATCTGGTAATCCTAACCCCCCCTTTTCCAATTCTCAAACAAATGATTCAACTGTAATTTAGGTTTCTTGGCCATCCAACAGAAACAAGAAACCTTTAAAGTTAAAAGTTAAAAAAAGGGTCGCTGCTGTTTAAGAATGCACAGACCATCTATAGATGGTCCGTGCATGCGTCAGGATTGATACAGAATGATCCAGGCAATCGGTTGAAGGCGTGATTCCAATCGCCCTCATTTGCATGAAAGTGATTTGTGAATCAGCCCCTCCGGACACGGATCGGATTGGATCCTTCAAGGATCGGATCTGATCCATGCCCTTAGTGAATCTGGAGTACTAAAACCTATGGAGTTTTTGCCGTTAAAAAGAGCCCAAGAGCTTGTCTCGATGGGTGACTATAACAATGGGCTAGATGGCCAAGTAGTCACCCATGCTGAGACAGTTTGCAAGGGCATGGGGAGGTAATAGGGTAAGAGGATAGGAGGTAGAAAGGAGGGACTTGGTTTCCCACCAGGAAGGGATTGGTTGAGCAAGGGGAAGCAGGGCATGATAGGAGGGGAGGTAGAGATTGCATGCCTCCGAGGAACAGCGTGCAACCCTGCCCCTCGGAGGCAACTTTCCTGCCCACCCTCCCCTTAGGGTTTGCTCAGGGATTTGGGGGATTTCAGGTTGTCGCAGTGGCGGTAACCTGAGCTACAAGGTTATGGCTCATCAGATAAGCAGGTGTTTGGCAGTCAGCTCAGTTGAGTGGTGATGCCGTGGGTCAGGTGACCCTGAAAGGGGGGGAGCATGGCGGGCCATGCCTACACCCCTAGGCTCATCAGGGGAGGAGCGTTAAGGGGAAGGGAGCTCAAGTGAACAAATATGTCTTGAAGCCTGTGGCACGGAAAAGGGGCATGGAGATCCATGCCACCCCCTAGGCTCTTGCTGATATGACAAGGTTAGGGGAATACAATTGTGAGTTTTATAAAATTGCAATGTCTTGTAGCTCGGGGTGAAGCAATTGTTCATTGCTTATTGGTAGTCCCAATAAACAAAGCTGCAGCCTGATTATTACCATCAATAAAATGTCTGTGTTTTATTTATCATTGACATTATTGCTGAGGATATAAGTGCGTGAGTACAGCAAGGGGGTTTTATAATCATGGGATTGGTGATGGGTTAGAGGGGGTGTGAGGGGACGACAACTTGGCCATTCCAGATCCATATGTTATGCTTCCACATCGGCTCATATATATAATTTTTCAAAAAGACTTTCATATATTTCTTATATAACTTACTACTTTAGTCGTTAGTTTGAGTTTGAAACATCTGAAAAATTCTGATGTGGCATTTAGCCTAACGATTACCCTTAGGTACTAGATTGCACTGTCGCCAACATGCATGTTTCGTATGCAAATAACTGCTTCAGGGCATGGTATTCTACAAACAGAAAGAGAAGCAATTACTAAATCTCTATCAGGTAAACAGTTATAATTACAAACAAAAAGCTTTTACTTACTTGAATATTTCTAGGTTTTATATTGCAGGTACAAACTCTCACTTCAGCGAACACCATTTGAAGGGAGCCTTCCGCCCACTCCACATCATAAAGGACGTGAAACTAATTGTTTGGCTATATTTAATGAATTGGAGTGAAAAAATGAATGAACCTTTCAGTAATTCACAATATTTTTATAGTTTTAAGTTAGGGAATTCCAATCCAATTCTGCATTAAGCCCCTTAGGTTCCAATACTATCATAGACATTTAAAAAAACTCCACTCATAAATTACCTTTCATATCTCACAAGAGAACATTCCACTAGTGTGTACACTACAAAAAAAAAAAAAGCGCAAAACTTAAGGCTCCTTTTACTAAGCTCTGCTAGCGGTTTTAGCGCGCAATGCCATGCGCACTAGATGCTAACGCCTTCATGCTGGCGTTTTTCCGCCTAGCGTGGGGAGGCAGCGTGCGCTAAAAACACTACCGCAGCTTAGTAAGGAGCCCTTAGTCGTCGGTTGAATTCTTCAAACGTTCCCTGAAAATCAATGCTGACACCAACAAGCTTCTCAGCTTTCTTTCCAAACTTCACTCTTGCAGCTCAAATTATCAACTTAAGTATTTTATAATCTCCCAACAAGAATCTTGTTTCACCAGCAATACTGGCTGCATCAGGGGAAATTGTAATTTTTTTCAGTGCACAGACAGCTCACAGCAGGCTCTGCATTAATAATAATAATAATAATAACAACTTTATTTTTTCTATACCGCCATAATCTTGTGACTTCTAGGCGGTTTACAGTGAAGAGAGCTGTACAATCAGCGAATTACAGGGTAAGAATAGGTAGGATGTCACTGAGTAGTCAGTGATTACAGGGTACAAATAGGTTACAGTATAATCTTAACATGTTCCATCGAAGGGGCTGGATGGTCAGCGAATTACAGAATACAAATGGTGAGGAAGACACTGAACAGTCAAGTGAAGAACAGAATACCGTTAGTGAAGAAGCGTAATATCAGCATGAAGAGAAAAGCTTTAAAAAAAAAAAAAAGGGGGGGGGGGGCATTGTCTGGCTAGGAATTAAATCTATTGAACAGAGCGGTCATGATTTCTTTCCGAAACGCCAGGGAAATCAATTTCCAGTGTCATTTATAGACTAGCACTTAGCATGTTATTTTTTTGGGGGGTGTCCAAATTTGGATACCATTTATAATTGAATCCTATATATACAAATGTTTCATTAAAATAGTTCTAAAGTGAATATTGTTTTCCCTGTATAAACAGGGTGATCCTCCGCCCTCTCAACTAGTTTATAAATTTTGGTTCAAGGTAATTTTCATTAAGAGGGCAACAGTTAATGCCAAACTCAAAACCATAGCTTATGCCAAAATCAGTGCTACAATGATAGACTCCTCATTATGACTGGAGTTGCTCTGCAAATGATTACAAGGAAGCAATGGGACCGTTTAAATCTTCCATTTTGGTGGGAGACATTTTGCATGTACTATATGGGTTTGAGAAAATGTTAGCAGAAAAATCGGTGAATCCCGAAGGTTCAAAGAGATTTGGGGTCCATTAGAGTCTTATATCAAACATCGATTTTATTGTGTCTACCAGATTCAAGATATTTTAATCACTTTTCATACACATCCAGGACGGGAGGGAAGGGTTGGAAGGGAGGGTTGTTTCATGTTTTCATGCATAGTATGTAAATGCTTTTTGATGATATTACTGTTACATAAATTGTTGCACTTTGTATAAGCTGTTTTTATAAAATCAATAAACAGTTATAAAAATGAAATGCTGCAATGAAAACCTATGCCCCAGCCCACCTTCCCCCAGCACCAGCATTATGACATGTATCATACCCCCCTACCCCCAGCAAAGAGGCAGCCAATTACTTCTGGCACTTATCAGGGATTTTGGTGGTAATAGTACAGAAGTAAAGATTATTCTAGCCTCGAGACGAATACCAGGAGCTGGAGGCAGGAAATACTAAAGCAAAGGTAGGCATCCCAAATCTGAGGTTTATTGCAGTTACAAAGTCTTCCAAGAAGTGTATCTAGTACAAAAAGGCAAACAATGATTTTGTAGGGGTTTTTTTGTTTGTTTGTTTTTTAACAAAGAAGCAAGCAAATACATGACTTGGCAATAAAATAGGGCTGATTGAGCAGTGAAGAAGCCCAGAAACAGGGCAAAAATGGGCTGATTCCTGCTGGGTCAATTCAAAAATGAGCTAAGAATACTAGAAATACAAGACAAAGCTAGGAATAGGTTGATTTAGGGCCAGACCCGCCTAGCTCTTCCTGGAAGACAGGTGCTGCATAACCAGAAGGTCATGGGTTTGAGGCTGACTCATCCCTGATAATTCTTAACATGCATCAATAACAATAGTCTAGATTCCTGTAACATTCAAATATCTATGAATATTTTTGGACTTCAGTAGAAATACTCAGTGGTTTGTTTTCTCATGTACCCCTGAAATTTATACTCACACTTCATCATGGTCCTTTTAGCCATTTAAATGTACTCATCTGTGTTTATTTGTCAGTCTAGGGAATTTTTTCTGACGAGTCATATTTCACTTCACACTGTTTCAAGGAACACCCCATACAAAAAAAGCATATTTTAAGGCTAAATCATACAATTACTATCAAACTATTTATGTGTTATAAATCAATCATTAAAACAAAATTACCATTAATTAACCTAGCCCGACCTCCAAACTCTGCTTTTATTCCAATTGAGATGGCTATGGTATCTCTAGTGCAACCCTTAAATACTATTACCTGACTTAAATCCAATACAAAACCCCAGTTGCTTAAACTAATGTAATCTTTATATTTAAATCTGAAGATGTTAGTTATGAGCGTTGGAGCATTTACTTCACTGACCTACAGTAGAAATCTTTACTGCAGTTTTGTAAAAGGGGGCCAAATATAGTAACATAGTAACATAGTAGATGACGGCAGATAAAGACCCGAATGGTCCATCCAGTCTGCCCAACCTGATTCAATTTAAATTTTTTTTTTTTTTTTTAAATTTTTCTTCTTAGCTATTTCTGGGCAAGAATCCAAAGCTTTACCAGGTACTGTGTTTGGGTTCCAACTGCCAAAATCTCTGTTAAGACTTTCTCCAGCCCATCTACACCCTCCCAGCCATTGAAGCCCTCCCCTGCCCATCCTTCACCAAACGGCCATACACAGACACAGACCATGCAAGTCTGTTCAGTAACTGGCCTAGTTCAATATTTAATATTATTTTCTGATTCTAAATCTTCTGTGTTCATCCCACGCTTCTTTGAACTCAGTCACAGTTTTACTCTCCACCACCTCTCTCGGGAGCGCATTCCAAGCATCCACTACCCTCTCCGTAAAGTAGAATTTCCTAACATTGCCCCTGAATCTACCACCCCTCAACCTCAAATTATGTCCTCTGGTTTTACCATTTTCCTTTCTCTGGAAAATATTTTGTTCTACGTTAATACCCTTCAAGTATTTGAACGTCTGAATCATATCTCCCCTGTCTCTCCTTTCCTCTAGGGTATACATATTCAGGGCTTCCAGTCTCTCCTCACACGTCTTCTGGCGCAAGCCTCCTATCATTTTCGTCGCCCTCCTCTGGACCGCCTCAAGTCTTCTTACGTCTTTCGCCAGATACGGTCTCCAAAACTGAACACAATACTCCAAGTGGGGCCTCACCAATGACCTGTACAGGGGCATCAACACCTTCTTCCTTCTATTGACTACGCCTCTCTTTATACAGCCCAGCATCCTTCTGGCAGCAGCCACTGCCTTGTCACACTGTTTTTTCGCCTTTAGATCTTCAGACACTATCACCCCAAGGTCCCTCTCCCCGTCTGTGCATATCAGCTTCTCTCCTCCCAGCATATACGGTTCCTTCCTATTATTAATCCCCAAATGCATTACTCTGCATTTCTTTGCATTGAATTTTAGTTGCCAGGCATTAGACCATTCCTCTAACTTTTGCAGATCCTTTTTCATATTTTCCACTCCCTCTTCGGTGTCTACTCTGTTACAAATCTTGGTATCATCTGCAAAAAGGCACACTTTTCCTTTTAACCCTTCAGCAATGTCTAACCCTTCAGCAATGTCTAACCCTTCAGCATATCTCCCCTCTCCCACCTTTCCTCCAAAGTATACAGATTGAGATCTATAAGTCTGTCTCCATATGCCTTAAGACGAAGACCACGCACCATTTTAGCATCCTTCCTCTGGACCGACTCCATCCTTTTTATATCTTTTTGAAGGTGAGGCCTCCAGAATTGTACACAATGTTCTAAATGAGGTCTCACCAAAGTCTTATACAGGGGCATCAATACCTCCTTTTTCCTACTGGCCATTCCTCTTCCTATGCAACTTAGCATCCTTCTAGCTTTCACTGTCACCTTTTCAATCTGTTTGGCCATCTTAAGATCATCACATATAATCACACCCAAGTCCTGTTCTTCTGTTGTGCACATAAGTTCTTCACTCCATAAACTGTACCATTCCTTCAGGTTTTTGCAGCCCACATGCATGATATAGATTTCCTATATTCTTCATGGTGAATTTCACAAAAAGATAGGACCATCAGGGCATTACTTTTCAAGGAATGTAAGTTCCGTGTTTGCCAATAAATACAAAGGGAGTCTAACAAAACTGGAGATTTCCTGCCAGCCAATGTTTTAAAAACAAGTAGCAACAGTTTATAGCTTCTTTATAAAGTACTTGTTTTCCACTCTAAGTTCAAATAATTAAATCTCGACATGGAGCTCATTTGTTCACACTTACAGTTTATAATGAATACGAAACTCAATTGGCAACTGGTGCAATTCTTTAAGAACAGGAGTGATGTGTTGAAATCTAGAAATTCCAGTAATTAACCTTGCCACAGAGTTCAGAGCAGCCTGTAAAGATCTCAACTATTTCTTAGGAACACCCATTAGCAAGGAATTACAAATCAAAACGTGGAAAAATAACCAAACGAAAATTAAAACTGGTTAACACTGACTTCATAGGGCTCAAAAGCCTCCGCTTAAAAAATAAATTTTTAACAATATAAGACAGTGGATACTTCTTTGAAGATTAAAAAAAAAAAAAAAGCATGTTTCTTATGATTCCCAACCCTGTCCTGGAGGACCACCAGGCCAGTCAGGTTTTCAGGATAGCCCTAATGAATATGCATGAGAGAGAACTGCATATAATGAAGGTGCCAGGCACGCAAATCTGCTCTATGCATATTCATTAGAGCTATCCTGAAAACAAGACTGGCCTGGTGGACCTCCAGGACAGGGTTGGGAACCACTGATATAAGAAACATGCTTTTTTTAAAATCTTCAACGAAGTATCCAAATATATTCCTAAACTTTTAAGTGTATTTACAAATTAAATCATCACTTCCTTAAATGTAACCAGTGTTACATAGAAACATAGAAACTTGATGGCAGATAAAGGCCAAATGGCCCATCCAGTCTACTCATCCACAGTAACCATTATCTCGGAAAATCATGAATAAATGACTCAAAAGCAAAATCATTTTCATCTTCTCCACATTCAATTTGAGATGATTATCATACAGCCAATTACTGATCTTATCTAAAGAGAAATTCAAGAAACCATGCAACCACAAATAAATAAAACAATAAAGAAATCTTTCGCAGTTATGAGAAACCTTAGACAAGTCCCAAAATTCTTCAAAAGAACACAATTCCAGCTCATAGTACAATCCCTAATCCTAGACCTAATGGACTACTGCAACATCCTCTACCATCTCTTGCCCTGCAACAATGATTAAACAATTACAAACAATTCAAAATACAGCTCTAAGACTTGTCTACTCACTGAGGAAACACTACCACATTACAGAGGCATACATCAACTCACACTGGCTTCCAATACAGGAAAGAATACTATTTAAATTCTACTGTATACTATTTAAAACTATAAACGGAGACAGCCCAACCTACTTGAACAACCGCCTCATCCAAAGTACTTCAACCAGACATAGAAAAACACACACCCTATTCACACACCCCCAATCAAAGAAGTAAAACGGAAAAAACTATATGACGGCCTACTAGCCATTCAAGCAGCAAAATTAGATAACCAAATCGCCAATCTACTGATAACAACCCCAGACTACAAGATGTTCAGAAAGGAAATAAAAACTATACTCTTCAAGAAATCCCTGAAAAAGACTTAATATCACGAGTACCTTCCTTCTTCTCATCTTCTCCCTAATTCACTGATACCACCTGACCCACTCTTGGTAATCTTACTTTGTAACCCTCCATCTATAACTCTTTTTGTAATCCGCCTTGAACCGCAAGGTAATGGCAGAATAGAAATCTCTAATGTAATGGGAGTAATCATCCGGGAAGATATGAAAGCTGCCAATCAGGTGAAGAAAGCTTCAACAAAGGCTAGACAAATGCTGGGTTGCATCAGAAGGACCTTCATCAGCCGAAAGCCTGAAGTCATACTTCCGTTATACAGATCCATGGTGAGACCTCACCTGGAGTACTGTGTTCAGTTTTGGAGGCCACATTATCAAAAAGATGTGAAGAGAATGGAGTCGATTCAGCGAATGGCCACTAGGATGGTCTCAGGACTTAAAGATCTCCCATATGAAGAACGTCTGAGCAGGCTGCGATTATATTCTCTCGAAGAGCGCAGAGAAAAGGGGGACATGATAGAAACATTTAAATGCATCATGGGCCGCATTGAGGTGGAGGAAGAAATCTTTTTTCTTACGAGTCCCACGGCGACAAGAGGGCATCCGCTAAAACTCGGAGGGGGGGGGCGGAGATTTCATGGGGACACCAGGAAATACTTCTTCACCGAAAGGGTAATTGATCGATAGAATGGTCTTCCACGTCAGGTAGTCAAGGCCAGTAACATGCTTGACTTCAAGGGATGATGGGACAGACAGGTGGGGGTCGCTCCAGAGGAATGCTTAAAAGATGGATTCTCGAGGGATGGAGGGTTCTTGAGTGGGCAGACTTGTTGGGCAGTCGGCCCTTTTCTGCCGTCATACTCTATGTTTCTATGTAAATCTAATGTTTCAACATGACTTGGCAAAATCTTAAATACAAACTAAATATCATCAGCATAAAGACGATATTCAACTCCCAAAAATTTCAACACTGTGCCAAATGGCATGAGAAAAGTATTAAATAATGTTGCAGAATGAAATGAACCCTGACAAACACTATGGGCCTCTTCTATCAAACTGCGCTAGCAGTTTTTAGCGCAGAGAGCCGCACTGCTCCCGACGATGCTCATAGGAACTCTATGAGCATCGGGAGCAGCACGGGCCATTCGGCATGGCTCACCATGCTACAAACTGCTAGTGCAGTTTGATAGAAGAGGCCTTATGTTTCATTAACAAATACTCCAAATAATTTTTCCCATCCGACACACAAAAATAACAACTGTCCAAAAAAAGATTTAAACCAATTGAACACTGTACCAGTAATCCCAATTTTGCTCAGTCTGTGCAATAAAATATCATGATTAACTGTATCAAATACAGATGATACATCTAAGGACACTAAAACAAAACTGTCACCTCTATCAAACCCAGTATGAACAGTATATAACAGAGAGACAAGTAATGATTCTGTGTCATGATCGTCCCTGAAGCTAAATTGGAATTTATCCAGAATCTGATTTTCAGTCAGAAATTCAGTTAACTGAAGAAGAACACTTTTCTCAACAATCTTAGCTCAAAAAAGTAGATTGGAGATGGGATGGTAATTGTTTACATTTGACATATCCAGAGTTGGACTCTTATAATAAGTAAGTAACCACTGCTTTTGTTAATGCTTGCGGTATACGTCCCTCTTCAAAGATCTTATTCAGAATCACACAGATCACATTCAAAGTGACATCCTTTAAATGCTTTATCAATTACGGATGACGCGCATTGAGGGGGCAATATGAATTACACTTTTTAATAAGGAAGACACTTGTTCATAATTCAAAACACTGAACTCAGACCAATTATTACATGTGTCGGGTACCAGTTGCATGTCAGATGTAGTAAACACCCCCTCAAAATGAGATGTTCTTTTCTCAGCTTTCTGAACTAAACCTGTAGCCATATCATGCACAGTTAAAAAACTCTCAGCAGTCTTATTTAAGATATCCTGGGAAGTTCCTAAAGTATCTAGACAACTGATCCTCTCTTCTCTCTCCCCTCTATAGCGATTAACTTGTTCTATTGATCACTCTCTCCTCAAAAATGGATTTCCTGTCCTATTAACCCTCTTTCTTCCTCCCCTTTTAAAGTCAATCAATTTGTACCTTTGCTTAATCTTTGTAAACCACATAGAACTTCATGGTATTGCGGTATATAAGCTGTTGTTATTATTATTATTATTAATTTGGCCACAGTCTTAAACAACGCCTTCATTTGAGACGGAGATTCCCCAATTCTCATATTATAAAACCTTTTTTGTCTCTATAAATTTAAAACAATAAGATTGCTGACATTCTTTATAAGCATCCAAATTTGATTGACAGGGCATCCTTCACCACTCTCTTTCTGCCTTCCTAACTACCCGTTTACTCATTGTCAAATCATCATTATATCAAGGCACAAAGTTATTTCTAAACAGAATCACAGATTTATTTGGAGCTGTGGTGGGACATTTCCAATAGGATGTCTAAGCCTGAGTTTGGACATTTTGGGAAAGACATCCAGAAATCCAGTAGAGAAAATGTCTATTCTAAAATCAGCAAGATGCCTATCTTTTTTTTATTTTTTTTAAATGACCTATGTAGATGTTTTGGTCCTTAGTACATCTATCTTTTTTGGCTATTCTCGAAAATAAATACGTCCACATGAAAAACGCAGAAAAGAAAGTTTTTCAGACCTCAAAGCAGCTAGCATTCTTAGCGAACTGTTCACAGAGAGCTCAGCACAGCAGAGGGGCACTCTAGGGGCTACTGCAGTGACTGTCATATTTCAAAGTCCTAGGCACACGTCACTATAAACTGCTTACATTGTATGGCGAGCCCTCCAAAACTTACTGTACCCACCTGTACACCACAACAATAGCCCTTATGCCTGCAAGTGCCATCTTAATGTAGGTACTGTAGGTTTTGGAGGGCTCCCCATACAATATAAGCAAGATATGGTGACATTTGTACCTGGAACTTTTAACGTGAAATTCACTGCAGTAACCCTTAACAGTGCCCCACTGCTCTCTGGGCTCAAATGCCTGTATTAACATCTGAAGCTGCTTGGGCTGAGAATGTTTCAGCACCCTCTTCTAATACAGGCTAGATGTTGTTATTTTTTTTTTTTTTTTTTTACATCTTTGGGTGGTGAGAGGGAGTCGGTGACCACTGAGGGAGTAAGAGGGGGTCATGCCTTACTCCCTCCAGTGGTCATCCAGTCAGTTTGGGTACCTTTTTAGCATTTAGATGCTTTTAAAACAGATCTAGGTCCAAATGTCTAAAAAGATTTGATTATGCCTGATGAGCATCCAAGTCCTAAGCCCACCCAAAACACACCTCTAGCATGCCCCATTAAGATTTGGATGCACTGGAGACAAAACAACCATAAAGACATCTAGAAAGTCTGTTTTGAGAATGTCTACTTGGACATTTTGACTAATTAGATGTTCAAGTACTGGTTTATGCTGTCTTTTGGATGACTATCGTTTTTGAAAATGAGCCCAGTTCGTTTGCAAAAGTTAGACAATTCTAAATCTAATAGATGCTGGCACTGTTATCTAGACATTGGGACAGTGGATCATCTATTGTTCTATTGTCCTTTGATACTCAACTTTTGGAAGTCAATATGGGGACAGATTAATATTATACTGGAATCAACATTTCCATTGACATATATGGAACATTACTGCATATTAAGGCCCCCATGGACCGCTATAAATGCCGGCTTTTCCTAATTATGACAGGGATAGCCATGCAAATGGTAACTCACAATTGGAAAAATTACGATTGCCTTAATTTTCCTTTTTGGTGGGCGAGTTTATGCTCAAGCTATAGATATAAGAAAATGAATGCTGATATGTTGGAGCATAGCAATTTATTTAAACTGTTTGAGAATCTTTGGCAGTCGACAGGAAAACAATGCTTTGATGCTTTTGCCACTGGCCCTGAAGCAGTGAACTAAGAGTAATATTCACGAAACGCTGGCTGCGTTGGAAAATGCTAAGATAAGTGGTTCAGCTGTCAAATATTTTTCTAACCAAGGGAGGACTGTATTTATAAAAACTTATGAGATAGATTTTAGAATTAAGTTATTGCAAAAATTTAAATAAACTAAGTTATTATAAGAGCTAAAATAAAAATCTGATAAAAATTTAGATTAAGTACGGTATTAAAGAAGAACTTAGGATAATTAGTATAATGTCAGGATTTTGCCGATGACTGGAGCATGGAGTAGAAAATATTACGCTGACTGTTCGGTCTGTGATAAGACTGTGCGTAGGCTCCAATTCTGAGGCTTTTTTTCCTGAAAAATCAACTATTAAGAGTTATGATATAGTTGTGATATAGAATACTGTTGATACACCTCCTATCTAGAGTGGTATATATTATATAGTGTAGTACAGTGGGTTAAATCTATGCCATCTAAAGTAGAAGCTGTCCAGACAGTACAATGCCCCAAAACTAAGAAACTTCTTTGACATATCTTAGGAATGATAGGATATTATAGAAAGTTCATACCCAACTTTGCTGACGACTGTTTAACTGACTTGTTACAGAAGTCTCAACCTACTTGTATGTTACAATGGGATGAGAAAGCTGATAGGGCATTCATACAGCTCAAAGAAGCTCTATGCCAGGTACCTGTCCTAAAAAATGTAAACTTCAGTCAAGAATTCATCCTACGAGTGGATACACTGGGAGAAGGCATGGCCGATGTTCTGAGTCAGGGCATGGGAGAGAATGAGCACCCTATTCTTTATCTTAGCTGCACAGTAGAGGCCCTCCAATATTGTCTCTTAGGAAGACAATTCACATTAATCATGGATCATGCCCCGCTGAGTCGGCTTCACCAAATGAAGAATGATAATTCTCATTTAATGTGCTGGTACCTAATGTTACAGGTTTATCATTTCAGGGTAGAACAGTGGGCTGGGAAAGCACACATCAGTGTGGACTTTTTGTCTTGGGAAGTGGGCTCCTCAATACCAAGCGCTCAACTGCACATGCTTGAGTTGAGGGAGATGGCATGTCACAGGGGACTACAGTAACTGGAATGCTTAAAAAAAGGCAATGAGCAAAAGGAGAAGGAGCCATGAGGCACTGGGGAAATGCATTTGCATTTTAATTTACCTACAAGAGGCATGTATCCTGACAGGAAAGAACCTTTCCCCCTCTTTTACTAAGGTGCGCTAACGTGTCCATAGACTAACATGCACGCGTTAGCATTTAGTGCACACTAATTCAATTAGCATGCGCTAATCAGTTAGCGCACCTTAGTAAAAGAGGGCCCAGAATAGGAAGGGGGAAGAAGCCCAGAATAGGAAGGGGGAAGCCCAGAATAGGAAGGGGAAGAAGATGAGGCCTAATAGGGGTATTGGGAAGCTCATCCACATATAGAATGGGGGGGTTATTTAACTGGACTTTGGGCTCACATTAACTGTCCATGGGAGTGGGAATTAAGACCCCCTGCCCCAGGTGGAGGAATGCTGGCAACTTTCAGGGGGAGGAATGCTGGCATAAGCCTAACCCCTGGTAAGCCAGAGTGACCAGAGTAACAAGAAGTGAGCAGTAGAGTAACTGGGAGTGACCGGGAGGACCAGAATCATCAGCAAATGCACATGCTGCTAGGTGCCATAATTGAGGATGCCTAGTAGTGCCTAACTAAAATCCGCACATAACCTAAATTAAATCAATTAGCTTAAATGGAGCGGTAATTGACTGTGCCATTGAAGTTAATTGAATAATTAATTTTTTAAAATTAAATTTAAAAGTTAGGCATGGAAATCGGTGTGACTCCTAGCGACACCTAAGTCAAGACGCCTGACGCCTAATGCATACCTGAAAAGTAGGTGTGGTTAGAGGCAAAGAATAGGTGTAGTTGACTTAGGCATTGCTAGGCATCAGAGTTAGGTGCTGGTAAATTAAGCTCGGTAAAATATGACCTTATATACTGGCACCTATCTCCAGGATGCCTAGTGGTGCCTAAAGCATGCCTAGGCAGGATTCTATAAAAGGTGCCTAGTGCTTGATTGACAACTGTGCTGAGTGGTGCCGTTTATGGAATCTGGCCCTAAATGTTTAAAGACATATAAAAATCTTATAAATTAAAGGTAGTAAATAGCAGAAATACTAGCGACATTTATGGTAGTGATAAGAAATTTGGTAGTGATGAGATTAAATAAAAATAAAAATGAATAAGACTATAAAAGCAAAACGATACAAATGTATTGCGGTATCAAAAATGTAAGAGGCACAAGCTCTAAAACAAAGTATGCAAAAAATTATCAAAGGCAGCACAGCAAAATCTAAACAACCTGAATTTCGTGATATCACTAACAACAAAGAAATGACAAGGTAGGAAGGAGTTCAATGACTTACTGAAAACACTGTGATAATTCTGATGTCACAAACGCAGGAACAGTGATTTAAAATACAAAGGGGCTGCAGCATGTAATCTGCCCTGAATAACGTCTCATATGCAAAGGTCAAAATGCAAATTATACAAAGTGATCTAAATTATAAAATAAACAGGATGTACAAAAGTGACATAAAAAATTGGTAATGAGAACAGAGGAAGGCCTCAATCTGGAAAAGCAAAACATAACCAAACAAATTTGAATCATGAGACAGTGCAATATCAAGAAAATAGAACTATATGTGCTGGCACTGGGAAATCAGAACCATACATGTGAGAGAATAAGAAAACACGAAAAGGGGATGAACCAGTTGTGAGTACAGTGTAAAATTAATTACATAAATTAAGCCCAAACTAATACATAATTGGTACAGTGCTGATAACAATACAGCAAAAAAAGTTAATCTGACATGTGAAAGAGCAAGAGAAAGGGATGAACCAATTATGAGTGCAAAGTGAAATTAATTACATAAATAAAACCAAAACCAACTAACTCCCCTCCCCCCCCTTTTGCTAAGCTGCGGTAGAGGCTTCTACCGTGGCCCGGAACGCTAAATGCTCTGATGCTCATAGAATTCCTATGCGCATCGGAGCAGCGTCAGAGCAACTTCTACTGCAGCTTAGTAAAAGTGTGTGTGTGTGTGTGTGTGTGTGGTGGGGGGGGGGGGGTTGTAAATAATACTCCCCTAGTGTCATCCATCTTTTATATGCTATCGATGGGAGATCCTGAAATATTTAATTAATTAATTAAAAAATTTATATACCATATACAACTATGCGGTTTCCATTTTACATACATAAAAATCTTGTTTCCCTCCGATTAGCACAAATAACATAGACATGTCTAAAGTTACACCCCTCCCCCGATCCAGCAGGGGAGAACACTTCAAAAGAAGCGGTGCCAACGGCTCACCGAGACCAGCAGCAGTATCTGGAGCCCCTCTCCAGCAGGGCACCTGATCACAGTTACACCCCTCCCCCGATCCAGCAGGGGAGAATACTTTAAATATATATTTTTTATTTCTCTTGATACTTATTTTTTATCTCTATTTTTTATTTATTTTACTTATTTATTTTTAATTCTATCTTTAAATTTATTTACCGTATTTTCACTCATATACCGCGCACCCGTGTAAAATGCGCACACGGGTATAGCGCACGGGGAACACAAATTTATGTAAAGAAATTTTTATATACCGCGCACACCCGTATACCACGCATGCCGCCCCGACTCTCTCGTCACCGCCCGGTTCTCCTTTCGCCCGCCCCGACTCTCCTCTTGCCACCCCGACTCTCCTTTCGCCTGCCCCGACTCTCCTCTCCCCCTTGAAGTCCTGTCCCCACTCTGAAAGCCTGATGCCCCCCCCGACGTCCGATTCACCCCCCCCGCAGGACCGCTCGCACCCCCACCCCGAAGGACCGCTCGCACCCCCACAGCCTCCCCACCCCCATCCCCCATCATGAAGAAGCTCCTACCGTTGTCCTGCTGCTTCCTCTGCCGGCGGTCCCGCCCTTCTGTGAGCCCTGCGTCTGCTGCTTCCTCTTCCGACGGTCCCGGCCCTTCTGTGAGCCCTGCGTCTGCTGCTTCCTCTTCCGGCGGTCCCGGCCCTTCTGTGAGCCCTGCGCCTGCGCTGCTTCCTCTTCCGGCGGTCCCGCCCTTTCTCTGACGTCATTAGCGGTATATAAGAATTAAATTAAAATTAAATTAAATTAATTGTCTGTTATAATAGGGATAGAGCACAAATTTAATCAATTCAAAAATACAAGCAAGCTTTAAATCATACATTGATGTCAGAAAAATTCTAAAAGGCAATTATCAACTGAAATATTTCTTAGCATAAGGATATTGGAATTACCGGATCCAAGATGGTGTCAGACTGGATGTGCTGAGGAGCCGCTCTGAGGATTGCCTCTCCAATACAACATTTCTAACAGACCCCAGGCAGTTATTGCTTACCAGATACCTAAACGGAGGGGTCATAGTGCCGCTGGTGCCTCGCGGCCCACTGTTACCCCCACAGCTGGCGATATCGGGGAGCTCCTCAGACAGATGCAGGGAGCTTTTTTGGCGTCGGAGAGGGGCCCGCAGAGGAACAGCGGTGAGAGCGAGGCCGTGGCAGTTCCTCCGGGATTAGAAACATCTTTAAGCCCCGACGTTATGGCGCCACCCCCGCAGCCTCAGCTAAGCAGTGTTCATTTTGTTCAATTCTTTTCTTTGTTCTCGCTAAGGAATCTTGGATCCCATAATTTGAGGACTTGAGCATATTAGTTATAATGATCTTAATGTTGTTGAAGTATTTCTTGTTCTATGTAGAATTACTAATCTTGCTTTCTATACAAGTTACTCTTGATTAAATGATTTAAAAATCAATAAATATACTTAACATTACCTTAGCATAAGAAGGCATTGGCAAATAATTGAGTTTTCAGCAATTTCTTAAAATTCCTCCTCCCCATCGAAAACTGCAAGGCATTCCATAGTTCTACGCCAGCCACAGATATCATTGATGCTCTGATCCTAGCATGCATAGTCGACATTCTACCCTCCAAACTTAATTTCATCCCATTTACGTCTCTAAGCACATATGTCTATGGTTTCTCATAGATTGACTAAACTAACACTACTGTTGAAAAAAGCTAGCAGGGTGGGCATGCCTAAACATTACATTGTAAAATCACCTATTAGATCAGGGGTCTCAAAGTCCCTCCTTGAGGGCCGCAATCCAGACGGGTTTTCAGGATTTCCCCAATGAATATGCATGAGATCTATGTGCATGCACTGCTTTCAATGCATATTCATTGGGAAAATCCTGAAAACCCGACTGGATTGCGGCCCTCAAGGAAGGACTTTGAGATCCCTGTATTAGATGGAGAAAAAAGCTTCAGAAACAACAGCAGCGATAATATAGCTTGAATGCTAATAATATTTCAGATACTGCTTGCATCAAATCATAGGCATAGAAAAACCTCCACCTTTTCCAAATTCAGTCCATCTTGCAATGTACATAGGCAACTCACAACCTATAGCAATGAGCTTATCAGAACGGCTCCACCAGAGAATCTTCACTGCAGCCTTCCAATGCTGCAACTTCATTAAAAAAAAGTAGGGCAATATCAGAAGTAGAGCTGTATCCAACAGAAGAACCCAACAAGAATTCTTGCTTCTCGGGACACATTGGCTTCTTCGGTGGAATGATCACATCTCCTGTGCCGTGACATTCTTATTTAAGCAGGCGCCATGATGGATTTCATTAGTCCAGTTATCACCTTCCAGATGACTTCCGCCAGTGCTCTCTGCACTGAATATACTAGGAACTCCAGCACTCTGAACTCTGGCACTTTGCCCGGGTTTTGAAAAGCTTTTTCTTTGGGACCACATTGGGTCACCCAAATTTGGATGCAAATCCCAGAATTGTGTATAAATTAGCTTATCAATTAGGCACTATCAATTACTGGAGTTTTATAAGTGGCAGTAATTAGGATTTATGCACAAAACTGCCCAATTTTATTACACTTAAATTTTATAGCATGCAACTCAAAGGGGGTGTGGCCATGGGAGAGGCATGGGTGGATCAGGGGTCTCATATTTGGTTAATAGACTTCAGCAAATTGTCTTTAAGGATTATTGCTCTGATAAGAAATCAGTTTTTGCCATACCACAAGCTCTTCTGTTTAATGCCTATTTGAAGTTACTGGTGATATTAATAGAGAAGCTTGGCCAATATTTTTATATGTAAGAAGATAAAATCCAATTATTCCTGTGGCTTGAGACCAGGCAGCTATGTTTGACTGACAAGTATAGTACATATTTGTATATAATCTCTAATTATATATGAAAAGTGTGTGTTGAGAGATAGATGAATGCAGCTACCTTTAGCAGTGTTTATGTAGCTGGTGGAGTTGTATAGTGGAAGGGTTCTAACCCAGTCCCCGGGACACATCTAACTATCCACAATGATTATGCACTGCCTCCATTGTATGCATATATCTCTCATGCATAGGCAGCGGAATGCTTTTTTGTTTAGGGGGGCCCAAAAGCTGTGCCCCAGACCCACCCAAATTGCACCCCTGACTCCACCCCATAATAAAAATACTAATTGTAATGCAATTTATTCTATCCAGTTTTCATATGCACACAATATAATCGTATTAATACATAATGGTAACCACAAAATTAGAAAAACACAAAGCACAATGTACGCAGAGAAAATGTTGAATATCATTTTTTATTTGGGTTTTCTTTAAAGATGTCAAGGCAGATGACTTTAAAATATGCAATGCCACCTCAGTAACAACTATAGAAAAATAGACAAATATAGTGCAAAATATAGACAGCAGATATAAATTCTCAAAACTGACACATTTTGATCACTAAATTGAAAATAAAATCATTTCTCTTACCTTTGTTGTCTGGTGATTTCACGACTCTGGTTGCACTTCCTTCTCACTGTGCATCCAATATTTCTTTCTTTCTTTCTTTCTTATCCAACATTTCTTTCACAATCCAGCCCATCCCCTTTGGGTCCAGGTCTCTCTCTCTTTTCCCTCTGCTTACCCTCCCCAGATCCAGTGTCAGTTCTCCTTTGTACCTACCACCACCTTTGTTCTAGGTCTCCCTCACTCTCCCTCCTCTGTTATGATCTTCCATGTCTCTGTTCTTCCTCAGGGTCTATCCCCCTCTGTCTGCACCTCCCGTAGTACAGCATCTGCCTCCTGTCTTTCCCCTTTGGTTCAGGCCTCTCTCTCTTTCTTCTGCTTACAACCCCTCCCTCCCTGTCTCCCTCTCTCTCCCTCCTCTGTTATGATCTTGCATCTCTCTCTGTTCTTCCCCAGGGTCTCTCCCCCTCTGTCTCTTCTGTCTGCACCTTCCATAATCTAGCATCTGCCTCCTGTCTTTCCCCTTTGATCCAGGCCTCTCTCTCTCTGTCTTTCTTCTGCTTACAACCCCCTCCCTCTCTCTCCCTCCTCTGTTATGATCTTCCATCTCTTTGTTCTTCCTCAGGGTCTCTCCCCCTCTGTCTGCATCTCCCATAGTCCAGCATCTGCCTCCTGTCTCCCCCCCCCCTTTGGACCAGGCCTCTCTCTCTGTCTTTCTTCTGTTTATATCCCCCTCCCTGTCTCTCCCTCCTCTGTTATGATCTTCCATCTCTTTGTTCTTCCTCAGGCTCTCTCCCTCTCTGTCTCTTCTGTCTGCACCTCTGCCTCCTGTCTTTACCCTTTGGTCCAGGCCTCTCTCTCTCTCTGTCTTTTTTCTGCTTACAACTTCCCTCCCCCTCCTCTGTTATGATCTTCCATTTCTCTGTTCTTCCTCAGGGTCTCTCCCCCTCTGTCTGCACCTCCCATAGTCCAGCATCTGCCTCCTGTCTTCCCCTTATGTCCAGGCCTCTCTCTCTGTCTTTCTTCTGCTTACAAACCCCTCCCCCCCCGGTCTTTCTCTGCCTCTCTCTCTCTCCTTCCTTCCTTCCTTCCTTCCTTCCTCTCTCCTTCCTATGTCCCCTTCACTGCCTTCCAGCCTTTGTACCACCCCCTCCCCTGAAACCAACCTGCCTGACTGCTTCCCACCCTCACAAAAGCCTGGCCTACCCGCCGCCGATTCTTCCTTCCACCCGATCCACCAGTCTACTTCCCTCCCTCCCTGCCACGCTGAAGCCTAGCCTTCCCGCTGCCGATTCTTCTCTCCTCTCATGGTCCACCGCCACTCACTGCCCGCTGCTACAGCAAATCCAAGAAGGGAAGAGCCAGGCATGTGCAGCGGCACCAGCCCACATGCCTTCCCCCGATGTCAATTCTGACATCAGAGGGAAGATCCAGGCCAGCCATTGGGTAACAATGTCAACTTTTAATTTGGTTTACTTTTATTCTGTTTCCCTGAGTCCATTATTTTCATGATAAAATTGAACCTCCTAGAATGTCCCTGAATAAAATCTTTGTCTGTCTAACTTGTTGGTTAGGAAAAAGAATTATGCAGTCAGTGATGGTAAAAGGGTATTTTTAAAATCCTAGGCAAATTTGGGTAACTCTCAAATTTGCCTAGGATAACTCTTTTGAACATCGCCTCTCTGCTTTTTTTTTTTTTCAATTATAGGCTTAATGCTGAGTGTTCATCATGAAGCTGATTCTGCATTCTGTCTATAATCAAAGGTGTACAAAAAGCTTATGGGTTGCTTTTCAAGTCCCTCCTCCCTTCCAAAAAAGACCTTTTAATTAAAGTTTTATTCCTCAACTAAGCGACTATACTTTATAAGCCACTCCTTAGCTAATGACTCCTTCGGATGGAATTCCAAGCATTAAAACTTACTCAAAGGTTTGAAGGTTACTATGATGATTGAATAATAACATTATTTATAATATACATTAGTCTTTTGAGATTGTTTTTATAGGGTGAGGTCAGATCAATTGGTCATAACATACAATTTAAGGAAAAGTATACATGGCATATCAAAGTTTTATACTAAGCCCTTTCTATTGTACTATTGTGGAAACAGAACTAATAGATCTACGAGTCAATGTTGTCTCAGACCAGGGAAGTCAATTAAACATGCATGATACACTCCTAAGTGTTACCCTTTGACTGATAGACTGAGGTTAGTAGTTATGATTGACAGTAAAGCAAAGCTTAGTGGTTAGGGCTGCAGCCTCAGCACCCTGAGGTTGGAAGTTCAAGCACAACGCTGCCCCATGTGATCCTGGGCAAGTCACTTAACATTCCATCGCCCCAGGTAGATTAGTCAGATTGTGAGCCCGCCAGGACAGATAGGAGATACTTGAGTGATTGAATGTAAACCACTTAGGTCTATGAATACTAAAAATAAATTAAGAGTTCAAACACTGAAATGAGTGAGATCAAATAATAGGAAATAAATTTGACCATGCCCTTAAGGAACTGGATTGTGCTTATTGACTTTATAAAAGGATGGGGGTATCCTGAGAGCAGCCTTGAAATAGGGGATCTGAAGCTGTAAATTTTTTCTTCCTGAGCCCTGGAAGACTAGCCCAGTGCTGGGATGAGAAGCACGAGGAGCAATTTAACTTTCATAAGTGTTCCTATCAGTGGCATAGCTAGAACTGGGTAGATCATGGGCAGAAATACTAAGATAAGCCCTATAAGCCATCCCTCCCAAGATAGTTGAGGCCAACCCTTTCAAAGCTCCAGTAACAAAAACCCTGCAAAACCCCAAAACATTCCAGAACAATATGCGAGGGTCATTTCATAAATAATGCACACTATTTTTTTTAATTTACATGTTTTATTTTATTTTATTTTTTCAAGTATTTTTTTACAATCCTTCAATATACCGTAGTCTCCCTGCTTTGCAATGACCGAGTCCCAACATCCGGGAAGTTTCATTATTCCATCCAAGACACCGTTTTGTTCAGGTGCTCAGGTAACTCTATCTTCAATAACTTCCTAAAGTTTAATAAAGTTGCTACTTTCTTTACTTCAAGAGGTAGATCGTTCCATAATACTGCACCCTGACATGCTAACACTGTTCATCGACAGACCCCAGATTTCACCTGTTTCAAGGAGGGTACCTCCAAGCAGGGCAGGATTAATTCGTTGAGGGCCCCTAGGCACACAAGTATACTGGCCTCCTAGCCCTGCCCCGCCCATGCCCCACCTCACTCCGCCCCTGTCCCGCCCCATTTATTTACCTGTTTTCTTCTTTACTTCTTTATTTCCACTTGTATTTCTTTTTTTCTTTTATTATAAAATTCAAAAAAACAACAAAGATTACCATACCAGTGCCAGTGTACAGTTTTAGTTCTATGCAAGCCCCAAGCATCTCTGAACAAACCCCCCCTTCCTTCCCTTCCCTTCCCACCTACTTGCCTAGGACTTTAAATCTGAACTCTTTCCATATGTATATAAAAGTGTTCAAATGCATAAGTCTATATTAATAACCAAATTTGCAACTCCTCTCAACTGCCTCACTCTATGTCGTCCAACTTTAACCCATATGTATGTATAAACAACCAAATTTGTATCTCCTCTGGTGTGTTCTACATGTATGTTAATTCGTAACAAAACAACAAGGCAAGCAGTCCATCAAAGAATCCAACGTGGAACAAAAGAAGATCGGCAGACAATAAGGAGATTCAAATCAGGTTTATTCAAGGTGCTCCCAGGAACCATGCCTGATGCATTTCGCCAAACAAGGCTGGTCAATGCTAACAGAAAACCATGTCTTTCATACACACAGGACAAAGAACCACCCTCACCCAGTATGGAATAAATAATCACAAGCTAACCCCCCCCCCCCCCATTTTTTCAAAAGTACGGAAGAGATTTTTAGCACTGGCTGGCAGGCTGAATGCTCTGCACTGTTCTGACGATCATCGGAGCAGTGCAGAGCATTCAGCATGCTGGCTTGTGTTACTGTTGATCCTCTGATTGCAAATTCCTCACCAGTTGATATTCAGTAAAGATGCTGATGGACATTGTAAATGAACTAATTTACTGAATAGATCAAACAAATCACCTTTAATTCAATAACTGTGAAATAAGGAACCACAGTTTAGTAATATACATATGAAGACAAAAATCTAACCTGGAAACTTCAAGAAGTCAGACTCTTCAACAGAGGTGGACTGAGAGAGATCTGAGCCCCTAGGGAACGAAGCTCCTGGGCACCACTCCCAAGACTGCTGAGCCACCCCCACCCCTGGCTTCTCTCTTTCTTCCCTCAGTTCTACCCCTACCAGTCCATCATTTTATTCTCTTCCTTTCCCCTACACCCGCTGAGGTACATAACTTCTATCTTTCTTTACCCCCTGGCCATCATCTTTCCCTCTTTCTCTCCCTCCACTCCCTGCCCTGGTCTACCTTGAATGGTGTCTTCCATGAGGTGCCTGCAAGTGGCAGCAATTCACAGATACTGCCAGTGGCCTACTTGGAGCTTTTCTTCTAAATCAAACTACTCCTCAGGCAAAACGTCTGGCTTCCACAGGGTAGCTTGCACCTTAGCCATCTCTTTTCCAGGCTGAAGAGCCCTAACCTTTTTAATCTTTCCTCATACGAGAGGAGTTCCATCCCCTTTATCATCTTGGTCACTCTTCTTTAAACCTTTTCTAGTGCTGCTATATCTTTCTTGAAATAAGGAGAGCAGAATTGAATGCAGTACTCCAGGTGAGGTCGCACTATGGAGCAATAGAGAGGCATTATAACATTCTTAGACTTGTTAACCACATCCCTTTTTTAATAATTTCTAGCATCTTGTTTGCTTTTTTGGCCTCAGCCGCACATTGGGTGGAAGGTTTCATTACATTGTCTACAATGAGACCCTGATTCTTTTCTTGGACGCTAACCTCCAAGGTGGACCCTAGCATCTGGTAACTGTGATTTGCATTATTCTTCCCAATGTGCATCACTTTGCATTTGTCCACATTACATTTTATCTGCCACTTTGATGCCCAGTCTTCCAATTTCCTAAGGTCTGCCTGCAATTTTTCACAAACTGCATGTGTTTTAACAACTTTGAAAAGTTTAGTGTCATCTGCAGATTTAATCACCTCACTCGTTCCAATTTCCCGATGATATTTAAATAATTTAAATAGCACCAGTTGACACGCATGTGTTTCGGCCTAACCATCCTGCATCAGGAGTCTGAACAGAAGTATATTACTTATTTAGCTACCCTCTATTCTCTCTTTTTTAAAAAAAATTTCTTTATTCATTTTAAAGCCATAAGTAAGTGCAAAATAAAATACAATCATGTTCTTATAATTCTATAAAAGCACTTAAATACAATTACAATTATAATCTATGACAAAAAGATTATCACCCCCCTATAATTATATCTAAGAACTACACTCAAATTGAGAATTGAAAAATACATTCCAACCCGCCCTCCCACCCACCCACCCTGAACGTATATGACCAAATGGCATAATCAACAATCACTCTTTGCAAAATTTTGTCAATGCCTCTTGAAATATGGACACACTGTTACATGTCACTCACTCGTTGTCTTCCCATTGAACCCACTTTGTTTCACCTGCGTGCTAAACCCAAAAATTTCAAATACATAACGCTTTGGCTTGTGCAGGGCTGTGCTGGGCGTCCAGAGTGTCTTTCTCCTCTGATGGTGGTAACCAGCGTTTTGCTATTGGCTGTGTCAGAGGGGTGCAGAGTGCCAGGAGCCCCTCTTAATTTCAGCCACTTTTCCCCTGCTGCTATCTCGTGTTGGTGGGTCCGCGCTCCTGTCTACCACGGCCCACTGGTGTTGTCGAGGGATCGCTTTTGGTTGGCAGGGCCCGCCTGGATGTTGTACAGCCGGATACTTTTGACTGGATGTGCCCTTCATCACCTCCTTTGGCTCCCCAACTGTTGGTGCCTGGGGAATGTGCTGTGGCTCGGTAGGGAACATGTTGCTGCGGCGGCGGCAGGGCTCCAATTTCAATCCTGGAGGGAGGAAAATGGAGCACACTCTCTTCCACCAATCGGACGTCTGTTTCATTGGTGATGTACAAGCACAAGGGCCAATGAGGAAGAGCGCCGACCCCAACCATTCATGCGTCCTCATGCATTCTCTCTGCCGCAAGAAGGAACAGCGGGCCAAATCTTGCCCAGGGGCCACAATTTGACATGTCTGCTCTAGACCGACTCTCTGCTCTGTATTGACATCTGAGTAGCCATTTTCCAAGAATGCTGCTATACAGACGTCCATGTCCCTTATATTCCCCAATTCAAAATTTGGACATTTCAGTTTGTAAATGAATGTCCATTGTGGCGGGAGAAGGCTAAGGTACACGACCCACCCTCTACAAAGCACCAGGCCGAGCGATCTCTGGAGTGGGTGAATTGGGATTAGAGACAAAAATAAACAGTGTGATCCAAAATCAAATTCACTTTGTCTCGCTTATTTATTTTACCCCTTTAGGACATCAAAGGCTAAACAAAAGAGTTCACTCTAGTGCACCTGCACAGTTCTAACTTAGCTCAGAATACTTCAGCTTTATGTTCACACTTAGTCCAAAAATCAGAACATGCAAAATAAACAGCCATTCAAATACAATTCCTAAACATTGCTGCTTCTTGCAATTCTTTAAGCTGTACAAATTCCTCCTTGGTTGCCTGCTTCAAGACTGTCACAGTCCAGTCCCCTGGGGCTATAGGGTTTGGCTCTTCTCTGGAATAATATGAGGCTTCTGGCTTACTCTCAAATCTCTGGAGTCACACGGCTTCTTCCTAACATTACTGAAAATTCTTCTATATTCTCTCAATATCAAACTGTAGTAGTATTATAAGTAATTCTGGATCAACCGCCTCATTTGCTGTGGTATCAGCAGCTGTTCACTGAACCCTAATTTTAGCTCTAGGTTCAGTGTGAAGGGACTATCCTTCCATTAAGATAGTAATCTCTCCTATAATTCCCTCATAGGAGGTTTAAGTTACTTTCTCTGAGCACTGCACACAGAGCATAGCAGAACGGAAAGGAAAGGGTTACTAATTCTCCCTCCCTCTACACTGCAGCTTCTCAGGGCACATCACAGAAAAGATTTCTTTCAGCTTGTTAGCTTTTACTTTCTTCCTTTAAAACTAGCCTTGCACTTAGCACAGCTTAATAATGTGCTCCTTATCCAGTATAAGACAAGAAAACTCATAGCCACACTCAATTCAGTTCTAGGGGAAAATGTATTTCTCACAAAGTGTGATCTAAACAGCTCTCACATGGCTTCCCCCGGTTCCCATAACATTTCTGTCTCATTTCCTGTACTAACAGAAACATTCTCTTCAATATCCATACATTCTTCTACCGCTGGCACTGCCTCACTTTTTCCTGATTCAGAAATCATTTCTACATTTTGGAACTTTTTTTAAAAATCTTTATTGATTTTCCAAACTTCAATAGTGCAATACATAAATATATCACATATAATAAGTCAATATAAGCACATTTAACTTACAAATTTACATAACCAACCATTTTCACCTACCCACCTAATGATAATTTAATAAAACACAGAAGCACAGATTTCCCCAATAACCTTACCCTATTCAATTAGTCATATCCTTCCATCCTCCCACCCATCCCAAGTGTAAATATTCAGAGATCAAATTATGACAGAAATAACTCCCCTCCTCCCAACCTTCCCTGGATGTGTACCAAAATAAACAAAAACTGACTCACAATCAAAGACTTTTGCATATGGTTCCTAACCTGTGCAGATTCCCTAGCCCCATTGTGCCTCAGATGGCAGTAATATCTCCTCCAGCTTTTCTCCTATTACTGGCTTTTGCCAAGGGTTGTGGCTAGCTGCCCTCTTCCTTAGGTTTCCAGTGTGTAATGCAGCTACCTACCTCTCCCTGTTTCCCTACCTGTTTAATCAGGCCCACAGGTAAAACAGGTGCTGTCATGGGCTTAGGCTCAGAGTACTTCTCTGCTTGCCTCAGAACATTCTGCTGTAGCTTTGTAGCAGCCATTTTTGATCTGCCTGGGTTCCACTCTTCAGTAGCAAGGAGATTGTGCTAAAATACAATTGCAAATCCATGAAGAATTTGACGGTTTATACCAGTGAGGACGCTGCGAAACAGGAGTACTTACTGTTGGGAGGATTATGTTTGTGGCGTTTGAAGAAGGAAGTGTGTTTTGCCACGGATTCAGATAAGTGCCATTTTCACGCCGCTAATGTGTTGGACAATATAATGGACTTTAAACTAGCTCATATATTTTCAAACAGGCTCAGACCTAGGGGAGGGGCCTTAGGTGCCTAAGCCAATCGGGACCTTAGGTTCCTCCCAGTATATCCAGGATGCACCGGGAGGGGGAAGGGCCACCATTTTGACGAGGCAACCCTTCAAGTCAGGAGGGAGTGGGCATCCCTCCTGCCTGATTTTTAACAAAAGGTATTTGGGGGGGGGACAGTGTTGGGGGTAGAGGGTTCTCGATCTGGGGGGTCTCACCATGGATCTGTGCAACGGCATTATGACTTCGGGCTTCCGGCTGACGAAACTTCTGCGGATACAACCCATCATTTGTCTAGCCTTGGATGAAGCCTTCTCCACTTGATTGGCAGTTTTCATATCTTCACTAATGATCACTCCTAAATCTCATTCTGCTGTAGTCCTAACTAAGGTCTCACCATTTAGGGTGTAAGTTCTGCACGGATTTCTGCTGCCAAGGTGCATGACCTTACATTTTTTAGCATTGAAGCTTAGCTGCCAAGTCGAGGACCAATGTTCCAGTAAGAGTAGGTCCCGCGTCATACTGTCGGGCAAAGTGCTTTTACCTACTATGTTGCATAGTTTGGCGTCATCGGCGAATAATGTTATTTTACCTTGAAGTCCCTGAGTCAGGTCTCCTATGAATATGTTAAAGAGGATTGGGCCCTTGAATTTATCAGGTATTTAAGCATTTATATACCACTTATAGTCTAAGTGGTTTACATTCAGGTACTCAAGCATTTTTCCCTGTCTGCCCCGGTGGGTTCACAATCTATCTAATGTACCTGGGGCAATGGGGGATTAAGTGATTTGCCCAGGGTCACAAAGAGCAACACAGGATTTGAACCCCATACTTTAGGGTGCTGAGGCTGTAGCTCTAACCACTGTGTCACACACTCCTCAGGTAATAGATCAAAAGTGAACATTTTGGGAATAGCTGTGGACTTTGCACTTATTATTTAAGTGCATATCAATTTTTTGATGAAGCTTTCATTTTTTCAGCTCAGAGTGGTTATTCAGTCAGTTGTCATGGGAAGATTGGGTTATGCTCATTCATTATCAGTGGAAACATACAGGATAAGAAACAGATAAAACAGGTCTAGTGCGTTCAAAACACAGCAGATCACATCATGTTAGACCTTAAATTAGAAGATCTGGCTTCCCCAGCCCTTTATAATTTATATGCTTTTAATAATGCATTTATTGATGTCCATATTTGGGCACAGATTGAAAATGTGTTTGCAAATTATTTAGCTAACAAGTCATTAACTAGCAATAAATCGATGTTATCAATTTTTGCATTTAATTGCCATCAATTAGATATTGTGCACACATTTTATTGCACGTTATTCCATAACCCTATGCTCCTAATTCCTTTAGCGCGCAACTCAAAAGAGGGTGTGGTCATGGGGCATGGTAGGGGTATTCTAAAATTTGTACGTGGACTTTTAGAATACCAACATTCCCACACCTAAATTCTAAGTGCTGGGTACCAGCATTAATACCAGGTTTTACCTGTAAGCATGATTCTATAAAGAGTGCTCAACCTGGAATGTACTTTATGGAACATTGCTCTGCATCTAGAGTATGACACGGGGACAAAATTCCCTAACCCCAAGGGATCTCTCTATCCTTGTTCTGTCCCCGCGAGCTCTGCCCCTGCTCCACTCCTACAAGCTCTGTCCTTGTCTGCACAAGCCTCAAACACTTCAAAATCATAAGTGTTCAAGGCTTGTGCAGTTAAAGCAGAGCTTGCAAGAATGGAACAGGGACGGGACAGAGACAAATTTGCCCTTGTGTCATTCTCTACGATGTTCTGCATTGATTTGTTTTTCTGGCATCTAAATTTGGGCACTGTTTACTTAATCTAGGCCAATATATATTGCATGTTACCACGTATTTGTGTGTTCCTTAAGCGCCTTGAGCCAATATTTGTGTTGAATGAGTGAATGAGTAAAATATAAATGGCAGTAAATAATAAATGAAATAAACCCAAAGGGAAGAAAAGAGAGCCATTCCTGCACCCCCACTCTTACCATCTCTGTCACCTTCATTTTGATAATCTCCCTCCTAGCTATGTCCTCCATCTTTTTTCACCCCTCTGTTTTTCTGTCATCCCTTATTGTCCTGTCTTTTCTCTTCTTCCTCTTTGCCACTCCCTTTCTCACTTTGTTACTCTGTTTTCAATCAGTGATGTACCCTTCCACCTCTCTAACCTTTTGATATGTCAGCAACTACCAGCACTGCCACCTCAATCACTCCTTGAGCCAATCATTTTATTTAAATTTTGAACTGTATCATAGCATACTGTTTAATCAATATACAGTTAAAGCAATGTATTTATTTTAGTATTTATACACCACTTATAGCCTAAGCAGTTTACATTCAGGTACTCAAGTATTTCTCCCTCAGTGGGCTCACATTCTAACATATCTGGGCCCAGCGTCACAAGGAGCAGCACTAGGCTTGAACCTGCAACCTTAGGGTGCTGAAACTGCAGCCCTAACCATTAGGCTACATCTCCACTCAAAGTATTACAGAAAACTAACAATAAAACCTATCTCATAATATCTGAAAGATCATTAAAAAGCAATAATAATAATAATAATAATAAATATCTCTATATATAAACATGCTTGTAATCCAAAACACTCGCACATCAAAGTGAATTTCCCCATAAGAAATAATGAAAACTCCACAACCCAAAAACTTTAATACAAAATACTGTATGCACTCATATTGAAAGACCTTGCTTGTTTAGAACAGTCACTACACTCCTGCAGTGTCAGAAAGAGAGAGAGAGAGAGAGAGAGAGAGAGAAGAACCGTCGGCTAAGTTGTGATGATGTGATGTGTCTATACTGTATGTACTTGTATTGCAAGACCTTGCTTATATATCAAGTTAAAAGGACAGGTTGTTCACTCTCTCCAAGGTAGGGAGAACAGAGGGAACTCTCTAAAATTGAAAGGATGGCGGCCGGCTTGAATCGGAAGCCGGGAGGCGCTGGTGGATGGCAGAGGCATTGGCCGAAGAGGGAGGAGAGCCGCACGGGGACCCTGGGGAAAGGAAACCACCATGCTGCAAGGGCTAAAGCACCCACAGGCAGGTACCCACCCCTGGGCCACCATAGTAAACCTTGGTTGTGGAACAAATTGTTTCAGTTTACATTGTGGTCTATGGGGACATGTGCTTTGATATACAAGTACTTTGGATTATGAGCATGCTTCTGGAACAAATTATGCTCGTAAACCAAGGTACCACTGTATCCATTATTTTCTCAACCTGCCATCTACATGGTCAGTTTCAAATAACTAATTTTTCAATTTTTTTTTACTTAACAATTGATATTGCATTAATCTTATATTTGCAAAAAGTCCATTCCACATCTAGGGCTATGATTGAAAAAGCTCTTACATGTGTTTTTTTCAGTCAAGTTTCGTCAACCCTAGGGATTCATAACTTCATTCTTGAAGACCTCAAGGGATTATCTGGGACATACTGTAATAGCTTTTCCTCCCAAAACTGGGGCTATAGACTTCAATGCTTTGAATTTGATCAGTAACTGGTATAACTTCCTTTATAACTGAGTCACTCTCCCAACCCCAACCCCCTTCAACTTTTCTACCAATCTTGCAGGAATGTTCTAAGTAAGCTGTAATCTTTTTAGCAGCTTCTTATGAATGTTACAGTATATCCTATTACCAGGGCAGGATTAACCAATAGGCCAAGTAGGCACGTGCCTAGGGCCCAAAATGGTCAGGGGGGCCCGATGGAGGGCATCAACATTGTTTTTTCCAAACAGCGATGGGCCCCTCCAGCATCGATCGGCAACGCAGGCCCCTCCCCGATCAGCAACGCGCCCCCCCCCCCATCGACGGAAAGTAGGACAAGCAAGCAACGCGGGTAAGAAAGGCAACGGGAACTATAATTGTGCAAGCGGTGCTACTTGCCCAAAGCTTCCCTCTGACACAGCTTCCTGTTTCCGCCTGGGCACATGGTGGAGTGGGGCGGGGCAGGGGGCCCAGTGTACTTGTGTGCCTAGGGGCCCTCGACTAATTAATCCTGCCTTGCCTATTACCATACTCAAGCTTTACTATAACCAGGGTCTATTCTTCTGTAAGCAAATCCTGTTGATTAAGATATTGCCTCATTCTATCATTAGCAAAATATGATATTGAGCATCCAATCTTAAAAAGAAATAGTAAAATGACAGCAGATGAAACCTATCCAGTCTACCTATCCATATCAACTACTAAAGTCTACAATCATTTCCTCTCCTTTGAAGATCCTCTGCACGTGTCCTGTTCTTTCTTGAATTCAGAAATTATCCTCATCTTTATCAGCTGCATGAGGAAGCTTTCAAAATCTTTTATAAGGCTCTATGAAAATATGTTGTTCTTTTAACTAATGAACAAGGGGGTTACAGTCGTATATAAATAAAAAAATCAAAAAAGGAACGTACTATGTACTGGTTTAACAGAAGAACCCCACTCACACTCAATCAGAACTCCACGTATTCCACTGTTTCAAGGCACCAGATGAGAAGTTTACCTGAGTGAAGAGAAACGTTCCTGGAGATAAGTTTTGCTATATCCAGCACATGTTCCACATGCTTTGAATTTGAACTAATGTTTCACCTCTAGTTGTAGCCATTATAAATTTGTTTCATATAGAATTAACCACTTACTCACATGAATGTGATATATTCAATAGAAGAAGAAGAATTTGTGAAAGTAATTTATGAAATGAAAGACTGATTATAAGAAAGTATATTTATGTATGGAGTTTTTTTTCAGACCAGTGATGAAATGAGAGGCTTAAGGTATGGTGTAGTCCCGGCCAATTGTGGATAAGGCCCGTTTTCTCCGTGTTTCATATTCACTATTATTATTTGAATTCTTATGTCTGTGGAGTTGTGATTGAATGTGAATGGGGTTCTTCTGTTAAACCAGTATACAGTACGTTCCTTTTTTGTTTTTTTAACTAGACAGGACTGGCAAACCACCTGGGGTCTGATCTGCAAAAATCAAATTGATCAATCAATCAACCAACCCATGATCCCTCCGATATGCTATTCTCAACTAATCAACCACTTCAGTACTTGGCATTCACAGGGCAGGATTAATTTGTCGAGGGCCCCTAGGCACACAAGTACACTGGGCCCCCTGCCCCGCCCTACTACACCATGCCACGCCCCTACCCACCATGCCACGCCCCCAACCCACCATGCCCCACCCCATCCCTGCCCCCATGTATTTACTTCTTTATTTCCACTTTATTTCTTTTATTTTAAAATTCAAAACAAACAAAGATTACCATACCAGTGCCAATGTACAATTTTTCTTCTATGCAGCCTCCAAACATCTCTGAACAAAACTCCCCTGACTTCCTAGAGGAAGAGATCTTCAGCTGGCAGAGCTTTGGGAAGCCCACCAATTTATATTTTGCATTTGGGTAGGAGGGAAGAAAATTTAGTGCCCATCATTTTATTGGACTAATACATTTCTTATTTAGCTTTCAGAGGTTAAAACCTCTTTCTTCAGATCAGTAAACTATACTGCTGTTACAGTATCCCATCCTGACCTGAGGAAAGGAATTATGATCTCTGAATTAGTAAAAAAAAATATTAAAATTATTCCAATAAACAGGTTCATCTTATTTCCATTTTCTATTAATAAACAATTATCAAAGCAACTACAATAATACTTTATCCTACAGCAAAAATAAATAAAATATAATTTTTTTTTTACCTTTGTTGTCTGGTTTCTGCTTTCCTCATCTTCTCATCATTCTCTTCCTTCCATCCACTGTCTGCCCTCTCTCTGCCTCTTTCATATGGCATCTGCTTTCTTTCTATGCCTCTTCCAGAAACTGTCTGCCTCTCCCTTCCATCTTTCCCTCCCCCTATTGGTGTGGCATCCATCTACTTCTCTCCACTCCCCCCATTGTGTGGCATCTGTCTTCTTCCTTTCCATCTCTCCCTCCTTCCCTCCCAGCAGATTTTAGCATCTCTCTCTTGTCTCCTCTCAGATTTGGTATCTGTCTCCTTCCTCTTTCCTCCTCCTCGCAGGTCTGGTATCTGTCTCCTCCCCTTCACTAGTGCTCTGGCATCTCTCTCTCCACTCCCTTCCTCCTGTTCTTCCCTGGTATTCCTTCTCAATTTATTTTCTACCTCTGTCTAAATTCTTTCTTACTATTCAATCCTCAATTTCCCTCTTTCATTGTGTCTACTTTGCCACCTTTCCCTCACCCCTTCCAGTATTTAATTCTATCCTCTTCCCCCAATCCAGCATGTGCCCTTTTTTCTTTCTCCTCCCTACTTTCTTCCAGTATCTGTTCCCCTCACCCGCATTCCATTCAATGTCTGTTCCACTCTCTCTACCCCTTCCATATACTGTTCACCGACTCGCCTCTTCCATTCACTGCACTCTCTGCCCTTTCCATCCAGTGTCCGCCCGCTCTCTCTCTTCCATATGGCATCTTCCCTCTTTCTATGTCCCTTCAATAAACTTCTCCTTTGTACATGATTCATTTCAGCTTCACCCTCCTCTCCATTTTTCTGTCTCCACCTCTTCCCCTATGCTCTGGCATCTCTCTCTTCTCCTTTCCTTCCTTGTCACTCAACCCCATGGCTTGACATCACTCTTCTTTTCTTCTCTTCTATCTCTCCCTCCCCCTTCATACTCTGGCATCTCCTTTCCTTCCTTTCCCTCTGGTCTGGCATCTGTCTCCTTAGTTTCCCTTCCCTACCCCCCATGCCCTCACATCTATCTCCTCCCCTTCCCTTCTATCTATCCCTCCCCCTCCATTATCTGGCATTTTCTCTCTTTCCTTTCTCTCCCTCCCTCCTTCCTTGCCTCTGGTCTGGCATCTGTCTCCTTCTCCCTCCATGGTCTGGTATCTCATTTCCTTCCCCTCCCGCCCATGGTCTTGGCATATCTCTTTCTTGTCCTCTCCTTTTCCAGGTCTTCCTTCTCCCTCCTTCCTTTGCTCTCCTCAATTGGGTGCATCAACATTTCAACCCCTCCACCCCCATTGGATGCATCAGATTTTCTCTCCCCACTCTGCCCCCATTGGATGCATAAGCATTTCTCTCTCCCCCTCTCCCCCATTGGGTGCATCAGCATTCCCCCCTCCCCCCGCTGCCTGCCTGGTAAGGTCAGCTTCCCTCGCTGCCCTCTCACCTGTAAGAAGAAATTGAACCCAGGCTGTGGGGCTCTATACTGCGCGTGCAGGCTTGCCTTCTCCTTCGAAACAGGAATGATGTAACTTCCTGTTTCGGAGGAGAAAGGAAGCCAGCGTGCAGTGTTAAGAGTCTCCCCGTGTTCAGGGGGGCCCAGGGCCAGCATTAGGGGAGAAGCAAACAGGGCAGGGGGGCCCCGTCTGCCTGAAGGTCAGTTTCTCCTTCCTACTCCCTCTCTTGCAACGCAAGGAAACATAACTCAAGTCGCGGGGCTCTAACTGCGCGTGGCATCTTCCATTCTTCGAAACAGAAAGTTACATCCTGTTTCAGAGGCGAAGGGAAGGCGGTGCGTGCAGTGTTAGAGCGAACAGGGGAAGGGGCTAACATTGTGCGTGCCACCTTCCCTTCACCTCCGAAACAGGATGTAACTTTCTGTTTCAAAGTAGGGAAGCTGCCACGCGCAGTTAGAGCCCCGCAACTTGATTTAAGTTTCCTTGCGTTACGGGAGAGGGAGTAGGAAGGAGAAGCTGACCTTCAGGCAGTCGGGGCCCCCTTGCCCTGTTTGCTTCCTCCCTAACGCCAGCCCTGGGCCCCCCTGATATTTTCAGGCCCTAGGCATGTGCCTACTGGGCCTATCCTTTAATCCGGCCCTGGGCATTCATGCAACCTTGACTGAAATCCATCTAGAAGGTCATGATCTGCTAAAATGTTCAGCTGACTGAGATGCAGCTACTTCCTCAATGATTTTGCTCATCAATGCTAAATTCACTTCTGTTTAGCAGTCAACATTCATTTCATGGCCTATGCATTTATTTATCTATTCATGCTTGATGGGTTGTATCAAGAGAAGTTTCGTCAACAGGAAGCCTGAAGTCATGATGCCATTGTACAGAGCCATGGTGAGACCTCATCTAGAATACTGTGTGCAATTCTGGAGGCCACATTACCGTAAAGATGTGCTCAGAATTGAGTCGGTTCAGCGGATGGCCACCAGGATGATCTCGGGGCTAAAAGGTCTCTCGTACGAAGAAAGACTGAACAAATTGCAGCTCTATACTCTCGAGGAGCGTAGGGAGAGGGGAGACATGATTGAGACATTTAAGTATATCACGGGACGGGTCAAGGTGGAAGATGATATCTTTCTTCTCAAAGGACCCTCGAACACAAGAGGACATCCGCTCAAACTCAGGGGAGGGAAGTTTCGTGGAGACGTCAGGAAGTACTTCTTCATGGAACGAGTGATAGAGCATTGGAACAAGCTTCCAGTACAGGTGATCAAGGCCCGCAGTATCCCAGACTTCAAGAATAAATGGGATACCTATGTGGGATCACTGCGAGGGTCATACCAATGAATAGGGTCGCTAGGATATTGACTTAATAGAGCAGGTCAGTAGAGTTAAGGGGGCCAGTAGACTTATAAGGGTGGGTCAATGGTGTGGGCAGACTTGATGGGCTGTAGCCCTTATCTGTCGTCATCTTTCTATGTTTCTATGATATCTCTCCCATTGCATAGTTTGTACTGCCGTGTGGTTTACAATAATAATAAAAGTATATAGGAAAAGGGCTACAAAATTAATAATAGAAAAGCAGGGAAAGACTAGGCCAGTGGTTCCCAACCCTGTCCTGGAGGACCACCAGGCCAGTCAGGTTTTCAGGATAGCCCTAATGAATATGCATGAGAGAGATCTGCATATAATGGAGGTGCCAGGCATGCAAATCTGCTCCAAGTATATTCATTAGGGCTATTCTGAAAACCTGACTGGCCTGGTGGTTCTCCAGAACAGGGTTGGGAACCACTGGCCTAGACAACTAGGAAACAAACATAGAAATAAAAAAAACATAGATTGATCCAACACAAAAGCTATACAACCTGAGAAGTTGAGGATTATGAGGTAGTAAGCATGGCAAGTACCTTATGAATGACTGTGGTTTAAGTGGATCTTCTCTTACTAGCTATGGTCAGAAGAGGATTGGGCAACTGCTGTAAAAGTGATAGGTTAAGCATCTCTTTCTTCCCTTACTGGGCACTGTAAAAACCTGGGCAACTATGACAGATGTGGCAATGGTTTGTTCACTTGATGAGTGTTGTAGAAAGTGAAGTGGTTTGGGAGATCATTAATTCCCCAAAATAAGAGACTGTTGCATAAATTAAGAACGTTCCAAGAATCCTGAAAGACACAATCTCATTCTTTGGGGGTGGTAGTATTTATGGTGGAGGGAACAGTATTTATTTTATATATATATATATATTTAAAATTATATCCAACTAAACCTGTTGCTTACAGCAATATATATGTACTAGTCTTTATGACTGTTACATTAACAGGTGCTAGAATAGATGTGTCTGTCTGTCTTTCTTTCTGTCTCTCTGTCTCCTTAGCCGCTGTCTGTCTTTCTTTCTTGCTTTCTGTCTGTCTATCTGTCTTTCTTTCTGTCTGTCTCTCTTCCTGCTCCCCCCGAGCAAACCAAGATTACTGCTGCTCCCAGCACACCCCTCCCCCAAAGCAGCCCCTTTTCCCTCTCCCCCTCCACTTCTTTCTGTCTGTCTCTCTGTCTCTCTCCCTGGTCCCCTGCCTATCTCTCTCTGCTCCCCATCGAGCAAATCAAGATTGCTGCCTGCCCCCAGCACACTCCTCCCCCCCAAAGCAGCCCCTTTTCCCTTTCCCCCTTCACTTCCCTGTGTAGCAGTAGCAGCCGGACACCTCGCAGCACCTCAAAGGACACTCTCCTACCGTTGCTTTCACCACCGCATGTGCCGCAAGCCGCCGCACGCCACACATGCCACAAGCCACCGCACACGCCACAAACCACCGCGCGCTGCAAATCGAACATGGCCACGGAGTCACAAATCACGCTGTCAGGGATCACGGCGTTGTAAGTGCACATGCGCGCTTAGGGTTTTATTATAGAAGATAACATAATTATTTATAATTTACAAATGCATATTTTAAATGAAAAACAATACAATGAAAACATGAAACACCAAAAACTGTTCATGGAAAAGCCTGCCAAGAAACCAAAAAAACATACTAACACAGCTCCCAAAAAAGCAACCATTCTTCTCATATGGGAAGCAACCTTCTATACACTTGGGTAAATGCTGTCAGAGAAAAGGTTGTGCAAAGATCTTCAATCTCTCACTAGGGGTTGGTGCTGTGGGTCTGTGGCTTTGGAGATACAGTTAGTCTCTGAAAGGAAAACGCGCTAGATAGAACTACTGTGTTACTTTGGCCCAGTCAGCTAATTGCTGATTACCCTACACCAAACTGCTGAATAATATCTGATAACATAGGACTATTTACAAACAAACATCGCTGGCGATGAAGAAGGGCTGACGCTCTAAGCACCCATTATGTTATAATTAGAGATGTCCCGAGCTGTTTTGGAAGACAGCTAATAACAGTGTTAAGATGCTTTTTTTCTGGCAGCTCAAAACAGGTCAATGTCAGCAGTCTGCAAAATATGAGCATGGTGCTCCCTAACCAGCAGCTTTGCCCCACCTCTGGCAGGAGAATAATAACGTGGAAAGCACATGAATGCAAAAAAAAAAAAAAAAAAAAAGGGTTTCACTTTCCTGTATCAACCATTTCAGGAGAACCATTAGCCGTAACCCCAGGCAACTCACTTTGTGTTTCACTTGCCCTAAATAATCACTTAAGGCGAAAAAAAAAAAAAAAAAGACACAAAATTTATACTGCAAACAACCTGAACAATTTTCTGACCTGACATGTCTCTCAACTTCATTCTGTTATTAGACTGAACTTGGGATAGTTGAGTAAGTGGAAACGTCCCCCCTTCCTCTACCCTGGTGCTTGTGTTTGGCCTGGGTCCTGGACCTGGTGTTGGGAGTTGGGTGTAAGTCCTGTGTAGGGAGTGAGACAAACCTCTCTGACACATCACTACAGAATAAGGGTGACGATGGGGGAGCCCATAAAATATGACTCTTAAATTGTTGCACAAATGAGGGCAGTGCGGTCAACTTAGGGCTCCTTTTACTAAGGTGCGCTAGCGTTTTTAGCGCACGCACAAGATTAGTGCGCGCTAGCCAAAAAATTACCACCTGCTTAAAAGGAGGAGGTAGCGGCTAGCGCGCGCGACATTTTAGCGTGCGCTATTCTGCGTGTTAAGGCCCTAACGCACCTTTGTAAAAGGAGCCCTTAAACTTGTGCATACATGTCAGTAGAGAATGTGTTAAAGTTACACACTTGGTTTTGTTCCATAAAATAATCCAAACATGCTCAATCACTGCTATCTGCAAATTCACTCCCGTTTATTCTCTTTGAACATATGAAATGTGTCTGTGTGTGTATATATATATATATATATATCTAATATAATAAAGAGCTAGCCGCGCATGCGCAGTCCTATTTGCGTGTTCCGTGCGCGGTAGGTCTGTGGCCGCAGGACTGCGCATGCGCCAGTCCCCAGCTTTACTTCTCTCTGACTACGGACCCACAAAGCCACCACCGCGACTCCTCTCTCATCTTCCGACGCAACTGCAGCTCATGAGAGGAGCCGCGGGGGCGCCTTTGAAAACGGCTCCCTTCTCCGAGTGCCCACCCCCTCCTCCTTTTTTTGCGATCCATCGAGCGGCTCCCCAGCCTTCTTCCACCACCTACCGAGCCCCCAGCCCTGTTTTCAGCTCCTCCTGCACGGGCCCAAAACAAAAAAGGAACCGCGACTCTTCCCCACCCGAAACACTATGCCGGCTCCTCACAAAACCAAAACTCCCACGCAGCCGAACTTGCAATATTGCACGGGAGCCCCAGCTCGATCCACTCCTCCAGACCGACGATGCACACAACTTGAACCACATGCAGACTTACATTGCACGCCCGAACTCACAGCCAAACGGCGTATGCGCCAGTTAGCTGCATCGCGTGACAGGAGCGACTCTGGCAGCGGATGGCGGGAGGAGGGCTCATGGTCCTGCCGCCGCTGCCGCCGCTCCTGTTTACAGCGGCCTGCACGTCGCCGCCTCCCCCCCTCCCGCAACAACCGCTACCGCTCCTGTTCTTCCCCTCCCTCCAGTCACTGCTGCCATTCCTATTTAAAACGGCCTGCTGAGGTTCGCGGCCGGCTGTAGCGAACCTCGCAGGCCGCTCTCCACGTGGTAGCACGTTCCCTCTGACGCGATCGCGTCAGAGGGAACATGCTACTGAGGTGAACAGCGGCCTGCGAGGTTCGCTACAGCTGGCCGCGAACCTCAGCAGGCCGTTTTAAATAGGAATGGCAGCGGTGACTGGAGGGAGGGGAAGAGGAAAAAGAAGGGCCATGGAGCAGGCAAGAAAGGGGGCTGTTTTGGTGGGAGGGTTGTGCAGATAGCAATCATGGGGGGGGGGGAGAACAGAAAGGGGCCATGGAGCAGGCATTGCAGAACAGGGGGAGAGGGAAAGGAGGCTGCTTTGGGGGGAGGGGTGTGCTGGGGGCCACGGAGCAGTTAGGCATTGCAGAGAAAGAAAGAAAGACAGACACACACATCTATTCTAGCACCCGTTAATGTAACGGGCTTAAAGACTAGTATATATATATATGCATACACACACACACTCAAGAAGAGGAAGTGTATTTCCCTTTATTACTTAAGAAGAGAAGCTAGAAAGATTAATTTTGAAATAATAATAATAATTATAGTCATCGTAATAAAAATTTTCTCAAATGAAAATGTCAGGCTGTAAAAATAATTCCTCTTAAATCATAACAGCATATAAATCTTTGAAATTAACCGTGTAATTACAATGTCTATCAACTTTTACCTTGAGCTCTGAGCTCCTCTTTTTAATCTGCCATTCTCTTTTTTAATGAATAGCTTATTTGAAATTAAAAAGTACTGTTCATTACACATGCCCTGCCATAATAGGGGTTTTATCGTATTTGCTCCATGTAGAAATACCCGCCACTTTGTAATTATTCACCCGCCGCTCCTTGCTTAGACTGAACAGAAAATAAAAAATGAAATAGAAGTCAAAGGTGCTTTAGAGCTGAATGATTTACACAATTCATTAAGGATGGTGATTTTTCAGTTAGCATCAGATTAAATGGTTACTTACTCTCAAATAGCCCTGGGGGAGTTGAATTGCTGGGTAGCAAACAGATTAAAGTTTGCATTGAAAGAAAAATTGAATTCAGAGGTAATCAATAGCATAATAGGGGCAGTGAGTAGTGGCTGCTGCCTGAAATGAAATTACCATATTTTTAATCTTAATTTTCCACTCTGTTTATCTGACAGTGTGGATGTGCAACCCAAACAGATAATGAGAGAGTGGGATATTGACACGGCTGTCCTCTGGAGTGCTTGTTTTCGGTGATTAAATGCCGTGATCTGTGATTACTTTGTGCTGGGGTGTCAGGGCTGCTGGCCAGGGCTCAGGGAGGGACATTTAGCTCAACAGCTGGAGCTCGGCAGGTCTCGCAGGTCCTAAAGGCGGAAATTCATTTCCTCCTGCTCTGTCGTGAAATGTAAAGATTTACCGATTTATGCACGTTTTAGAGTGAATCGTCCCTGTGCCTAACGCTGCTCTTCTGTTCATACGATGTGTACCGAAGCCTCCCTACAGCGCTGCTTCAAATGATAAGCAGGGCTTTAAACCGAGAATGAAAAGTGGGTTCTTTTTTTCCAATACCTATAAACGTATTTAAATGAGCGAAAAGCATGTTTATTCTGGAAAATCTGTGTATCATTTAAAGCATATCTGGCCCTTTGCCATCTTCAAGAAAACTGAGACTGGGAAGTGTAAGAGAAAAGACAAAAAAAAAAAAATTATTGTACCCAGTATTGGTTCTTTCCGTGGACAGTCCCTACTCCTTGTCACTGACTCATTCACAGGCTACTGGAAAGAAAGTGCTAATGGCCTAATGGTATTGAGTGGGAGACCTCTTTACAATGCCATGACCACTGATATCCTGTAGGGAAAAGTCAGTGAAAGCCTGGCCCAGGGCCTGCCACGTTTGATTTTGGAGTCACAGGAGAAAATATGTGATTTTTCTTCCTAAAAAGCTCATGGTTGTTACCCAGTGTCTGAGCTTGTTGATGCTACTTATGGGAGAGAACGTATGGATAGATTTTGTCTTATTTTGGTGATTTTCAGGAGTGCTGTATTTTGTGGGATTGTTGGGAGAGGTTAGTAGTTTAACTATTTATTATTTATAGATGATAAAATAATTATTTTGATTTTAGTCTGTGGGTATTTTTATAATAAAGAACCACACAAACTGAAAGCAAAATAATGTGTATATATATATATATATATATATGTATATATATATATATACACATATATATATATATATATATATATATAATATTTCCCTTTGATTTATTGGGTTTGCTTTATATTGTTAAAATTGTCTTTGGTATCATAAATTGCTTTTGTCAATCTTTTTAATGATTGATTTTTTAAAATAAGACAGCTGAAATGCAAAATACAAGTAGGTCCCTTTTACTTGAGAATTTTGTACTTTATTTATGCTTTCTCCTTGAAAATAACAACAAATAGAAAATAAACCACAGACTTTTACTCATAGTTTTGTAATGGTAATTTTTGTGTGTGTGACAAAAACACCGTTTGAAAATAGAATCCATGCATGCCAGTTTCGAATCATATCCAAAAAGCATTCCAGGGAGCACCTCTTCCAAAGGTAGTTCAAAGCAGTATACTATGAAACAGAACACAGTTTTAGGCAGATGGAGGGAAAGGAGGGCAATTTTTAGACAACAAATTTATGCAAGTTCATTGCTATTTACTCATATAAATGGCTTGGAAACCAGCAATACAATTTTGATACGTGCACGAGTGATAACTGCCCTAAAAAAGTAACATATGAGTACTTAGAGGGCTATTCATTAATGGATTCTAATGGATTTAACACACGCAAACTAATTTAGCATGTAGTAAATGATAATTTGTCTAATAAATAAACTGAGTGCCCTCGGGATGGGCCCCAAATTGACAGGCTGGGTCAAGAACTAGTTGAGTGGAAGATGACAGAGGGTAGAGGTTAATGGAGATTGCTCTGAGGAAAGGGATGTTACCAGTGAAGTGCCTCAAGGTTCTAGTCTTGTGATTGTTCTTTTTAATATTTTTATAAGGAATATTACTGAAGGACTGTCAGGTACGATTTGCCTCTTTGTGAATGATACCAAAATCTTCAATAGAGTAGACATCCCAGATGACATGAATAACATGAAGACCTAGCGAAGCTTGAAGAATGGTCTGAAATTTGGCAACTAAAATTTAATGCTAAGAATTGCAAGGTCATGCATTTGGGCTGCAAAAATCCAAAGAAACGATACAGTAGAGGGTGAAGAACTTATGTGCAAAACAGAAGAGCGGGACTTGGGTGTGATTGTATGTGATGATCTTAAGGTGGCCAAACAGGTTGAAAAGGTGACGGCGAAAGCTAAAAGGATGCTAGGGTGCATAGAAAGAGTTATGGCTAGTAGGAAAAAGGAGTCATCGATGCCCCTGTATAAGACTCTGGTGAGACCTCATATAGAATATTGTGTTCAATTTTGGAGACCACACCTTCAAAAAGATATAAAAAGGATGGAGTCGGTCCAGAAGAAGGCTACTAAGATGGTGCGTGGTCTTTGTCGTAAGGCGTATGGGGACAGACTTAAAAATCTCAATATGTATACTTTACAGAAAGGCGGGAGAGGGGAGATATGATTGAAACATTTAAATACCTACGTGGTGTAAATACACATGAGTCAAATCTTTCATTTGAAAGGAAGCTCTGGAATGAGAGGGCAAAGGATGAAGTTAAGAGGTGATAGGCTCCGAAGTAATCTAAGGAAATATTTTTTTTTACAGGAAGGGTGGTAGTTGCGTGGCACAGTCTCCCGGAATAAGTGGTGGAGACAGAGACTGTGAAGGAATTCAAGAAGGCGTTGGATAGGAATGTGGGATCTCTTAGAGAGAGGAAGAGATAATGGTAACTGCGGATGGGCAGACTGGATGGGCCATTTGGCCTTTATCTGCCATCATGTTTCTATATTTCTATGTATTATATTCCTATGGACATTTTAGCACACACTGACTAATTTAGTGCGCTCTATTAGCACTGGCTTCCGAGGTGTAGGTATAGACTACTTTCCAGTAGTCTAATGCTAAATCTGTTATAGTGTATATAAATAGAAGTAAAAAAAAACGCCGCTGCCATCTTGACAATTAGAAAGAAAGACTGGATGGTGGACTGCGGTAGAATTTGGTAAGAAAAATTGTGTTAAGTATGAATATTAAGGATTATATATATACGTAGATAAAGGATCTGTAGTAGGTGAACCTATAGTAATGCGTGATTTTTTATGCAGGGCATAGCCTTGAAAAAGCCTTTTTTTTATATATATAATATTTCTTTATTGAGCAAATCAGTACACACAGAACATAACAGAGTAAAGGGACATCCAGCAATCCAGAAAAAAACGCCCTACCGGGCATACAGAGAAAAGGTCATAAACACAACCAAGATCAGATGTCTCAGGAACAAGAGGTGCTCAATACAATTTTCCATGTAAAACCCTCTGAAAACCAGGCATTTTATCAAAACTGATTTTGAAGTTGCAGTTGATTCAGAACAATGCCACTAAAATAACCTTTGCTAAGGCTAAGTATGATTATGTGACACCTTTACTGCTCCAGTTGTAATGTCCACCCATTAAAACTAAAATTGCTTTTCAAGTTTGCTGTTTGGTTTACAACATTTTGAATGGATACTCTCCAGAATCTCTTTCTGATTTATTTCAACTCTATGGTACTGTACGAATAAGTATGACTATAATAAAGAGTGTTTAATCCGGCCTTTCCGTCTGCAAAAAATATTTGACTAAAACTGTTGTTTGATAAATCATTTCCCTTTCTTTAGAATTCCTTGCTGTATTTGGCACACTTGAATAATGGTGAGGAGTGGCCAAGTGGCAGAGCTGCTGCCTCAGCACCCTGAGGTTGCAGAATCAAATCCCAATGCTGCTCCTTGTGACCCTGGGGAAGTCACTTAATCCTCCAGTGCCCCAGGTACAAAATAAGTACTTGTATATATGTAAACTGCTTTAAATATGTAACCACAAAAAGGTGGCAGAGGTCCCATTCCCTTTCTCATTATTGTATTTACATTTATAAGAATTGTGTTGTCCAATCTGGTTGTTCATTCTAGATTTATGAATGAACCATATGGTCAGCTAGATTTTTGGATCAAGTAGTTTCCTAGCAATTCTTCATCTTCCCTACTCCCTCTTGTATTTCCCTTCTGTGTACCTTTTCTTTAAATATTGTAGTTCTCCCCCCTTTCCTATTGATTTCTGTAGCTTAAGCATGTTAGTCAGCCCAAGAATTATTATTAGTCATGTATGTCTAATTGGTCTACAGTTTGTCTCCTTGTTATTTTTAAATTTTTTATGTGCAACGCTTTGTACCTTCGGATAAGCGTTTTATCAAAAACTTGAATAAACTTGAAACTTGTGACCCATGGAAGATCTTGAAATGCTTGATGTAACTGTATTATATGCCAGTGACGCCGTATACCTTTTGCCTTAGCTGAAGCTTGATCAGAAAAGGTAAGAACACACACTGACCTATCTTCAACTGGAATGCTGCGGGATTGTAAAAACAAATCCTGTAAAAACAAATCATAGAAACATAGAAACATAGAAGATGACGGCAGAAAAAGGCTACAGCCCATCAAGTCTGCCCACTCTGCTTACCCACCCCCTGTCTATGCCCTAATGACCCAATTTTCTTATCTTGACCCTCGTAGGGATCCCACATGGGTATCCCATTTATTCTTAAAGTCTGGCACGCTGTCTGCCTCGATCACCTGCACTGGAAGCTTGTTCCAATGATCAACCACTCTCTCTGTGAAGAAATACTTTCTGGTGTCGCCATGAAATTTTCCGCCCCTGAGTTTGAGCAGGTGCCCTCTTGTGGCCGAGGGTCCCTTGAGAAAGAAAATATCATCTTCCACTTCGACACGTCCCGTGAGGTACTTAAATGTTTCGATCATGTCTCCCCTCTCCCTACGTTCCTCGAGAGTGTAGAGCTGTAATTTGTTCAGTCTCTCTTCATACGAGAGACCCTTGAGCCCCGAGATCATCCTGGTGGCCATCTGCTGAACCGATTCAATTCTGCGCAAATCCTGCTCTATGAAAAGCTTTCTGTAATACCCAATGGGGATAACCCCTCTCAATGAAACAATCATACGTAATATGGGCTTGTCTCTTAAATTCCTATGTGGTAGAATGTAATCTCCTAATACAGAGAAATTGACTGATGGGAAGAGATTGTTTAACTGTGTTGGATGACAGCTGCTGTATCTCAAATAGTTGATGTCAACAGGTTTTCTATATACAGTTGTTTCCAAGATAGGTGTCCTTTTATACTGTATATCATAAAGGTGTCCTCTCATATATCCCTGAAAAGACCACAATTAAAAGCTAAATACCCTTGAAATATACTAGAAGGGTTGTTAAATTAAAATTTAAAAGTAAGGTTTTTTAGTAAAAATTGATAGTGGCTCCAGTGAGGAGGTAGTACATAAAGACTAGGGCAGTGAAAACCTCAGAAGTACCAGGTGGTACTTCTGAGGAGCTGGGGATTATATATTGGAGGTGAGGAATTGATATACTGAGTTTGATTGGTGATCCTCACAAGAACATTTATATATAAAAATTGAGTGCCATTTGGCTAAATCAAAAAAATCTCTTATATATCATAACATCCAAAAATGATATCTGATGAAAATTTTTAATCATAAAAAATTTGAGATGTTTATCCAGGGAATTGACCCATTCCAAGAAAGATGGAAGCAATGTTGCAGGTCCAGTACAAATACAAAATACGTCATCAATAAAATGCAGCCACACTTTAATATGATTGAACCATTGGGATTTGTACAAGTATGTTTCTTTGAAATGGGATACATATAAATATGCGACACTAGATACCACTGCTGTCCCCATTGCTACTCCATGAGTTTGGAGGAAAAATCTATCATCAAAAGAAAAGTAATTCTGATGTAACACAAATTTAGCCAAGGCTGTCAAAAAATCTGCTCATATGTGTGGATGCTTTACTTGTATAAAAATAGATATACAGTGTTCCCCCCGGTCATTCGTGGTTTGCTGTTTGTGGTCCCGGTCATTCGTGGCTTTTCCGACCGCGAATGACTGGGCAGAAGAGGGCAGCCGAAGCAGCAGGAGAGAGCACCCAGAGCGCAGGCGAGTGAAGGAAATCACTTGCGGTATGCTCTGACCGCCTCTTCTTGCAGTAAAGTCGGGCCTCACCAATCAGGAGCCCAGTATCCCATCTTCACAGAGGCCAATCCAAGTCACAAGTACCTGGCCAAAACCAAATAGTAGCAACATTCCATTCTATCATCCCATGTCTGTCTCAACAGTAGACTATGGACATTTCCTCCAGGAACTTGTCCAAACCATTTTTAAAACCAGCTACATTAACTGCTCTTACCACATCCTCTGGCAATGCCTTCCAGAGCTTAACTATTCTCCGAGTGAAAAAATATTTCCTCCTATTGGTTTTCAAAGCATTACTCTGTAACTTCATCGAGTGTCCCCTAGTCTTTGTAAATCTTGATGCAGTAAAAAATTGATCCACTTGTATCCATTCTATATCACTCAGGATTTTGTAGACTTCAATCATATCTCCCTTCAGTTGCCACTTTTCCAGGCTAAAGAGCCCTAACCTCTTTAGTTTTTCCTCATATGAGAAGAGTTCATAAGAACATAAGAATTGCCGCTGCTGGGTCAGACCAGTGGTCCATCATGCCCAGCAGTCTGCAAACGAGGCAGCCCCCAGGTCAAAGACCAGTACCCTAACTGAGACTAGCCCTACCAGCGCACTTCTTGTTAAGCAGGATCCTATCCAACCCTGTCTTGAATTCCTGGACGGCATTTTCCCCCACGACAGATTCTGGAAGAGCGTTCCAGTTTTCCACCACTCTCTGGGTGAAGAAGAACTTCCTTACATTCGTCCGAAGTCTATCCCCTTTCAACTTTAGAGAGTGCCCTCTCGTTCTCCCTACCTTGGAAAGGGTGAACAACCTGTCCTTATTTACTAAATCTATCCCCTTAAGTACCTTGAATGTTTCGATCGTGTCCCCTCTCAATCTCCTCTGTTCGAGAGAGAAGAGGCCCAGTTTCTCCAATCTTTCATTGTACGGCAGCTCCTCCAACTCCTTAACCATCTTGGTTGCTCTTCTCTGGACCCTCTCGAGTAGTACCATGTCCTTCTTCATGTTCCATCCCCTTTATAATCTTGGTCGCTCTTCTTTGTACTTTTTCTAGTGCCACTATATCTTTTTTGAGATAAGGAGACCAGAACTTAACACAATACTCAAGGTGAGGTTGCACCATTGAGTAATACAGAGGCATTATAACATTCTTAGTTTTGTTCACCATCCCTTTTCTAATAATTCCTAGAATCTTTTTTGCCTTTTTGGCCGCTGCCGCACATTGGGTGGAAGGCTTCAGCATATTGTCTACGATGACACCTAGATCCTTTTCTTGAGCGCTTACTCTTAAGGTGGTCCCTTACATCTGATAATTATGATTTGGACTATTCTTCCCAATGTGCATCACTTTGCATTTGTCCACATTAAATTTTATCTACTATTTGGACACCCATTCTTCCAATTTCCTAAGGTCTTCCTGCAGTTTTTCAGTCTGCATGCATTTTAACAACTTTGAACAAATTTAATCACCTCACTCATAGTTACAATTTCTAGATCATTTATAAATAAGTTAAATAGCACTAGTCCCAGCACAGATCCCTATGATATACCACTATTTACGCTCCTCCACTGAAAAAAAAAACTGGTCATTCATCCCTACCCTCTGTTTTCTGTCTGATAACCAGTTCTTAATCCACAATTGAACATTGCCGCCTATCCCATGACTCTAATTTTCTCAACTTTGTCAAAAGCCTTCTGGAAATCTAGCTACACTATATCAACCGGCTCACCTTTATCCACATGTTTATTCACACCATCATAGAAGTCAAGCAAATTGGTGAGGCAAGAACTCCCTCAGCTGAACCCATGCTGACTCTGTCTCATTAAATCATGTTTTTTATAAGTTCCACAATTCTATTTTTTATAATTGTTTTCTCTATTTTGCCTTGCACTGAGGTTAGGCTTACAGGTCTGTAATTTCCTGAATCTCCCCAGGAACCCTTTAGAAAGAAAATCTGTTCAGAATTTTTCTGGTCTCAAGTTCTAGATTCTCTCCCTGGCTCTCCTAGGTAACACCCTATTGATGATAGTTGACATAATTGGAGATCTATTACAGAATGCGCTTATCAATCCTTGGCACCAGTAATCACCAAAACAATCTCCTATGCTCAGAATTCACCATGGTTCCTACCCATTCATAGAGCCCTAAAACAAAATTGTAGGAAGTTAGAAAAGAAATGGAAAAAAATCTCATTCAGATACAGATAAATTAAATTGGAGATGTACAATTAGAAAATATATTTTTGAACTTAGGAAAGCGAGAAAAACTTATTATGGATGCAAAATAGCTAAGTCCGATAATCATAGTAGTATTCTTTTTAAACTCTGGCGTTCTCTGACTATTTCCGACTCAAATTCTGATCAATCATCATCTCCCTCTGCTGACGTTCTAGCCTGCTTTTTTAAAGATAAAATCTCTCTCATTAGGCAATCTTTTCCGTAGGAGATATTGGATACTTCTCTTCATATTCCAAAAATCCCACAATGGAAATACCAGTTGATCGCTATTGGTGTTCTTTTAATTCAGTATCTGAACACCAAGTCTCCAAATTGTGTGAAAAGTTGAGAAAGTGTAAATGCTCACTGGACCCTTTTCCGTCATATCTTTTTCTTAATGTTCCATCTAAGGCTATAACCTGGCTGACCATTTTACTGAATTACTCATTTGAAAATGGATACTTTTCGCAATCTATGGGACAAATAACACTCTTTCCTCTTCTGAAAAAAATCAGATCCTACTATCCCCTCTCATTATCGACCAATCATCAACATACCTTTGCTGACAAAGATGCTAGAATCAATTGTAGTTGGTCAAC